>NW_026652281.1:106119189-106717708 GCF_009828535.3 Hylobates moloch
TGGCGATTCCTCAGGGATCTAGAACTAGAAATACCATTTGACCCAGCCATCCCATTACTGGGTATATACCGAAAGGACTATAAATCATGCTGCTATAAAGACACATGCACACGTATGTTTATTGCGGCACTATTCACAATAGCAAAGACTTGGAACCAACCCAAATGTCCAAGAACGATCGACTGGATTAAAAAAATGTGGCACATAATACACCATCGAATACTATGCAGCCATAAAAAATGATGAGTTCATGTCCTTTGTAGGGACATGGATGAAACTGGAAAACATCATTCTCAGTAAACTATCGCAAGGGCAAAAAACCAAACACCACATGTTCTCACTCATAGGTGGGAACTGAACAATGAGAACTCATGGACACAGGAAGGGGAACATCACATTCCAGGGACTGTTGTGGGGTTGGGGGAAGGGGGAGGAACAGCATTAGGAGATATGCCTAATGCTAAATGACGAGTTAATGGGTGCAGCACACCAACGTGGCACATGGATACATATGTAACAAACCTGCACATTGTGCACGTGTACCCTAAAACCTAAAGTATAATAATAAAAAGATAAAAAAAAATACAAAATTAGCCAAGTGTGGTGGCACATGCCTGTAATCCCACCTACTTGGAAGGTTGAGGTGGGAGAATCGCTTGAACCTGGGAGGTGGAGCTTGTGGTGAGCCAAGATCACACCATTGCACTCCAGCCTGGGAAACAAGAGTGAAACTCCATCTCAAAAAAAAAAAAAAAAATCATTCAAGATTAGAAATGGTTACAAAGTACCCAGGCAACATGTGAATATGGCAGAAATTTCATATAAACAAGGATTAAACATTTCAGAGAGGAGAGAAGACCTAATATGAATAGCATCAGCTTTCCCAATAGCAGCTCTGGAAATTAGAAGATAATAAATGTTGAGTAAAAATTATTTGCAGTGTAGAACTTAATGCCCAGCCAAAGTGTTGCTTAAGCATGAGGGTAGGATTTACCCTGCCCCCACCACCCTACCTTTATACTGATAAAGATGGAAACCTAAAAAAAAGAACTCATAATTATTCAGGGAATAGGTGATTGAACACCAGAAGGAGGCAAATGGAATTCTCAGGATGGTGGTGAAGAGACATCTCAGACTGCAGGGCAGAAGGCTTTTTAGAAACCCAGTCTAATTTACAGCAATAAGACTAGAGCTCTAGGTAACTCTGAGAAACAAAAAATGACTAGGATATATAGGATAGATTGTCTGATGTATTTAAATTTATTTACAGAAAATTCATTTATGTGGAAGAATTTGGGGATAAATTATTGGTAGATACATAGAAAACAGAGCAGATAGAAAAGCAAGGATGTTACTAACTCTTGGAAAAACAAAAAGTTGATACAAAAGAACTGTAATTATAATAAACCACATGGCTTATGTGTGAATAATGTTTATTAATAATACAATTATAATGTATACAGAAAGTAGTATTGTAACAAAACTGTTACATAACTATATAATGAGAATGTTATGTGTGTTCCTGTGCACACATGATGTACTTAGGAATTGTAAGAGATTTGAATCCTCATTTTCCATAGTTTGAAATCAAACAATATTTTAAGAGAAAAGCAGGAAACATTAGTAAACACAGATTAGTTAGAAATATGGAGGCAAATACCAGAAGAAACAACTAAAAGAGCTGAAAGTGGTTTCCTCTGGGAAGCGGGAATTAGGTGTGGGAAGAAGGTGAAGCATGGGACCACTATTCCTCATTAGAGGACTTATGGGACTGTTTGTCTTTTTCAAACTGTCTGTGTGTGTGTGTATATATATATATATATTATTTTGTTAAAAATAGTTTTTTTTAAATTTTTTTAATTTTTGAGACAGTCTTACTCTTTCACCAGGCTGGAGTGCAATGGAGCAATCTCGGCTCACTGCAACCTCTGCCTCCTGGGTTCAAGCAATTCTCCTGCCTCAGCCTTCTGAGTAGCTGGGGCTACAGGCACGTGCCACCACCCCCAGCTAATTTTTGTATTTTTAGTAGAGACGGGGTTTCACCACTTTGGCCAGGATGGTCTCGATGTCTTGACCTCATGATCTGCCCGCTTTGGCCTCCCAAAGTGCTGGGATTACAGGCGTGAGCCACTGCGCCCAGCCAAAAAATAAATTTAAAAACAATTTTGGAAGACAGCGTCTGTCTTTCTTTTTTCTTTTTTGGTCATGGTTAGGGAAGAGACCCATGATCACCATGTATTGGTATTGCTTTCTAGGTTTCAGGCACTAGACACGTTAAGCATGTTAAGCACGTCTAGTAGGTTAAGCGCTTGATATGTATTTTATCATTTAATCCTTTCTACCATCCTGAGATGTTATCTCTTTTATTCCCCTTTTATAGATGATGGAATTGAAGTTCAGAGAGGTTAAGTAATTTACTGAAGTCACATAGCTCTGTATGATTCCATAGCCCAAATGCTTGCCTGTCTTTTTTTTTTTTTTTTTTTTTTTTTTTTTCCTGCCGTCTCTCCAAAACAGCCAGGCATCTTCCTGTGATTTGCTGCCCTCACAATTTTCTCAGTGAGGCTGTGCTCATGCAGGCATCCCATCTAGAGAACACCCTTTCTTGCTTTCCCTTCTGTCTCCTTTCTTTGTTTTTTAAAGACATCTGGGGTTTGACAGGTTTCCCGTTCTTAGGAACAGCATCAACCTGGTATGGATGCTACCAGCTGAAACAGGTGGAGTCCAGGGTAAGGTGAAACTCAGTGCTGAGGACAACTCTATGTAATTTCCTACTTCTTACTAGCTGTATGACCTTGAGCAGGGCATCTGATTTTAGTTTCCTCATCTGGAAAATGGGATGATAGTAGTAACTATCTTATCAGATTGTTGCAAAGATTAAATGAGTTAATCCATATAAAGTCCTTACTACTGTGACCGGTACATAGTGTTATCAGTGGTTATTATTTGCAATCAGTACTGATTTACAGCTGACTAACAATGGACAGAAAATATATGAATCTGAGTAAATCAATCATCAATTTCCTAGAATAAAATGGGAAACTTTCCCAGATGCTGTAGGTCACAACTTTCCTTCTGGAGTTTTTCCAGGTTAAAAAAGCAACAGCGAATTTTGACTGTTGTCCACCTTCACCCCCCATTCTTTCCTGGGTGTCATCCTTAGATTGGGTTCTCCAGAAAGAGCATGAGGTGGAGATTTGTGTGAAGGAGGTTTTGGGGACATACACTGGGGAACAACATGACTAAGGGAGGGAAGGAAATGGGATTGGAGACAGGAAAGAGTTGAACAGTGGCATATTTGCAGCAGAGGCCTCAGCAGATCCCATAGGGAGTTCTGAGGCTGGGTTGGCCATACAGATTTGTCTCTAATTGGAGAATGGGGGTTGGGCCTTTATAAGCACATTAACTAGTCATTTGTTGCAGGTTGTGCCTGGGGTGGCTCACCTTGGCCAGGTACTCAGCTCTGAGCCACCAAAGCCAACTCTCCGTGCAGCTGGAGAATGAGTGCCTTAGACATGCAGCTGGGAGCGGGCTGCTCACCATGGCCTCCATTTCAGTGCCCCACTCTCTCTCTGGCAACTAGCACTTCCATATTGCCCCAGCATCTGAAGTTGGGGAACATAGAGAATCCCATAGAATTAGCTATCCTGAAGTTTTCACCGATTGTGTTAGTTGGAATAGATTAGCTTGTGCTGTGGTAACAAATTAACTCCCAATTTGCAGAAGCTTAGCACAACAGTTTATTCCTAATAAACAGTGCATATTTCACTCAGCTCAGTGTTGGATAAGGGTCTGCTCCATGTAGTGATTCAGGGACCCAGTCTTCCAGGTCCGCCTTCCTGCAGCAGACAACCTGGAACCCAGGATTTCCTTTATTGCAGAGAAGGACAGAACCAGAGGGTCATGCACCAACTTTTAATGCTTCTACTCAGCAGTTAATCTTGTCACTCCTCCTCAGAGCCCACTTTTCAGACCTATTCATTTGGCCTCATCTAACCACAAGAGGAGCCACAGATAATCAGTGGGCAGCCCATGCTTCTGCTACACTTCACTCAAGGATATTCATGTTCTCTAAGGGAAAGGATGGCAGATGAATAACTGCCACCAGAAAAGAGCTAGGCTTGAAGCGTCCTTCAAGTCCTACTCTAAATTAGGGACCTGAAATAGCTGCTCATGAGTGGGCTTCCAGGGATAATGGGCCCTTTAACATTACATGTAAAATTTTGCATATGTTATACATATTTCTGGGGTAGAAGGTCTGTAACTTTTGACAGATTCTCCAAAGGGGTCTGTGACCCAAAACAAGTTAGAGGTCTCGGCCTTGTAGGTCACTACCTAATGTATCAGCACTTGGATTCACCTACCCAACAAAACAGAAGCTCAAGCTTTATCTCTCCATAGGTCTCAAGATTTACATTTGTCATTTGGAGACAGGAGCTCCATGTACGGTTACCTTTGTACAGAGCCAGCTCAGCATCTAAAGCACGATTCCTGACCAAAGAGAGTCTTCCTGTAGAGATCAGGACTCTGCACTGGGCAATGGGGACCCTGCCTGGGCCTTTAGTCTGAACTTTTCTCAACTTCCAGGGTAACCTTCTTGTTTATTTTATTTTATTTATTTTATTTTATTTTTGAGATGGAGTCTCACTCTTTCGCCCCAGCTTGAGTGCAGTGGCGCGATCTCAGCTCACTGCAACCTCCACCTCCTGGGTTCAAGCGATTCTCCTGCCTCAACATCCTGAGTAGCTGGGATTACAGGTGTGCACCACCACACTCAGCTAATTTTTGTATTTTTAGTAGAGACAGGGTTTCACTGTGTTGGTCAGGCTGGTCTCAAACTCCTGACCTCGTGATCCGCCCACCTCGGCCTCCCAAAATGCTGCGATTACAGGCATGTGCCACCACGCTTGGCCCCTTGTTTATTAAATAGAGGATCAAGTTAAAGATGATTTCTTCCAGCTTTAAGTTCCTATGACTCTGGCTATAATCTATACCGAAAGTCAGCACAATTCTTCTGTAAAGGACCCAATAGTAAATATTTTTCACTTTGGAGGCCACACAGTCTCTGTTGTAATGACTCAGGTCTGCCACTGTAGTGTGAGATAGCCATAGATGTTATGTAAATGATGAGTGTGGCTGTGTTCTAATAAAACTTGATTTACAAATACAAGCAGTGGGCCATAGTTTGCCAAACCATGATCTACACCAGTGGTTCCCAAAGTGTGATGCAAGACTATCAGCAACGTGACCTGGGAACTTGTTAGAAATATAAATGATCAGGCTCTATCCTTATAATCGAGCTGCTTCATCAGAATCTTTGGGGATAGGGCCTTACAAAGGCCTTCAGGTAAAATTCTGATGAATGTTGAAGTTTGAGAATCATGGATCTCACGGAAAAAAGCATCGTGATTCCAGATTTATACAGCTACGTTCCCTGCTCTCTTGCTCAGGTAATGAGGCAGGGAGTGTTAAATAAAGTAACTAGGTTTAACACTCCGACTTCCTAGAAAGCCCCCAAATTATATTAATTTCCTCATCTTCCCAAGCAAATGGTCCCTTTCTCTTTTGTTCATCATAATCACTGCTAAAGCTTTTAATATAGAAGAAGCAAAAGCTGTAGTTTTTACATGCAAGTCTTCTTCATTATTGTTATTGAGTAACTGATATTACCTTTCATGTGTACCCAGGGACTTCCCTGTAAGTAGCAAATAGGTATCTAAAAAAGCAGCCTTTGAATAGTAATAGCACTTGGCAGTTATGTTGCGCTTTCATGACAGGCACTCTGCACATATATCCACTCTTAAAATATGAAGTTATTCACAAATGGAAAGAAATTAACAGAGAATGATGAGTCTGCATCAGAATTCAACTGCAATGAGGCCAGGCACGGTGGCTCGTGCCTGTAATCCCAGCTCTTTGGGAGGCCCAGGCGGGTAGATGACTTAAGGCCAGGAGTTTGAGACCAGCCTCGCCAACATAGTGAAACCTTGTCTCTACTAAAAATACAAAAATTAGCTGGGCGTAGTGGCGCATGCCTGTAATCCAGCTACTTGGGAGACAGAGGCACGAGAAATGCTTGAACCCAGGCGTCGGAGTTTGCAGTGAGCCATGATCGTGCCACTGCACTCCAGCCTGGGTGGAAGAGTGAGACTCTGTCTTAAAAAAAAAAAAAGTTCAGGCATGGTGGCTCATGCCTGTAAACTCAACACTTTGGAAGGCCAAGGTGGGCAGATTACCTGAGTTCAGGAGTTCGAGACCAGCCTGGCCAACATGGCAAAACCCCGTCTCTACTAAAAATACAAAAATTAGCCAGGCATGGTGGCGCATGCCTGTAGTCCCAGCTACTCAGGAGGCTGAGGCACAAGAATCAGTTGAACCCAGGAGGCGGAGGTTGCAGTGAGCTGAGATCGCACCACTGCACCTGCAACCCAGCCTGGGGGATAGAGTGAGACTCTGCCTCAAAAAAAAAAAAAAAAAAAAAAAAAAAATTCAAATGCAGTGAGTTTTGCTGGTTTACAGGAAGGAGTCTGTAAACTCCTTCTGGTGGCAGAAGCTATCTCAGTCATGACTTCATGGTGTCTGCTAGGTGAAGAGAGAAAAAAAAAAAAGTCTTAGAAAGGCTTGGGATCCAGTGCTTTGGGAGGCCGAGGCAGGTGGGTCATGAGGTCAGGAGATCAAAACCATCCTGGCCAACATGGTGAAACCCCATCTCTAGTAAAAATACAAAAATTAGCTGGGCGTGGTGGTGCATGCCTGTAATCCCAGTTACTCGGGAAGCTGAGGCAGGAGAGTTGCTAAAACCTAGGAGATGGAGGTTGCATTGAGCCAAGATTGCGCCACTGCACTCCAACCTGGCAACAGAACGAGACTCTTTCTCAAAAAAAGGAAAGGCTTGGGATTGTTGTTTCATCAGACGTATCTTTGTTGTACAACGGAAGTGTAATGCATTTCTGCTTTCACTGTTGACCGGTGCTTCTCTGCCTTGGATTTTCATTTGTGGAATGATTCATGGTCCTAGTAGATTAGGACCTTATCTATCTTTGTGGGTCTTAAATGTTTCACCTTGCACATGGCAGATACGGCAAGGTAAATGACAGAATGAATAAATGAGCAATGTGTGGGATTTTAGGACTCGGGATAGGCAACCTCATTCTTTGGATTTTCTTCTCGATTCCATACTAGAATGAAACACCACCACCTCCTCCTCCTCTTTCTTCATCATTGTCATTGTTGTCTTTTTCTCAGATGAATTCTATTCATCACTAACTTAAAAATTAATTTCTGGGCAATTACTATAACTGAATAGTGTTTCATTCCAACATAGCATTATTGTATTTACTGATTTTACTGTGGTAGTCTTTGAATGTGTGAATTTGAGCTCAGTTGATAAAGAAAAAAAATCACCCCCAGAATTCCCAAGATACACTTTGGCACATGTTGGGAGGCTCGGGAATGCTATAGCCATATGCTGGTTTCTGTGTTCCAAATGCAAGACATGGGTTCTGTGTGCCACTCTGGAGCCATCTGGTGGGGCTTCCATCTGGACCACCCACCACCACCCTAGGGCAGGGCTGGGGACACTCAGGCTTCTTCTAGAGCAGATGAATCCTAGATGTTCAGAGAAAACAGTTCTAGCTTTTGTCATTTTCCACTCACTTGTGCATTTTCCATTCAGAAACTTAACGATTAATATTCCACAGAAGAACAATTCCTACTTTCACCTTCCCAGATGCTCCCTAATATGAAGTGATCTTGACTTTTCTTCGGCTCAGGCACAAACTGTTAGTCATTGTTTTTGGATTTATATGATTTCTGGTGTTATTTGGAGCCAGCAATCCTGCATTGCCATCTTACCATTGTATTTTCATCAGAAGAAACTGTAAGCTCTTGGAAGGCAACAGCAAGGAGCTTCAGGACTTTCTAAATCCTTTAGAATTTAGTGCTGTGCAGAGGCACACGCAGGGAAAATGATTGTCATTTTGAATAGGTAATAAGCAAATACACTAGTGGTAGGTTTCACTATTAGGATTTTTCCTAAGTCTGACTTTGGAAAATAGTTAGAACCCAGCTTAAAACAGCAGCTTAATACACATTGCTGCTACCACTGAGGGAATTATTGTGATTTTAAACTTACATTTGAAGAATATGTTGTTTTGCAAAATATTTTCACCATTCGTTTAATACAACTTTTGTAGACAAGGTAAGGTAATTAACAGATAGATAAATTGAAATCTCACAGAGCAATTTTCTCACTTGTCACATGGTGATCAAATGAATAAATGCCCAAATGGTAAGTGACATCAAAATAGACTTAGAACTAGATTTCATTTTGAGTTGAAGTCTAATGCCTTTTTTTTTTTTTTTTAACACTCCTTCAACAGTAAAGATAGTGGTTTGTGTGGTGTCTCTTAGACGAGAGTTGTTGCATAAGAATTATTAGTATAGCCATTTCTCTTCCTCAGCATGGGTCATTTTCAACATCTGCTCTATTTCTTGGGAGTGAGCTTTTAAAAAATATTTATTTTGTTTGATTTTATTTTTTTCATTTTTATTTTTTATATTTTTATTTCTGGAGACAGGGTCTCACTCTGTCATCTAGGCTGGAATACAAGGGCATGAACATGGCTCATTGTAGCCGGAGTGAGTTTCTGGGAAGTCAGCTTAACATCCAGGAATTGACTTTTGCTATTTTGTGACATTCCATCTTTCTCAATCCCTTTCAGATACTTCCAGATACTCCCTTTAGCTACAGAGGAAAAAAAAAAAAATCCCAGTTCTGATTCTTGCAGTTGTTGGAAACCTGAGGCAGTAACCTCCCTGAGCCTCAGTTTCCTTACATGCAAGATGGAAATAACATGTCACCCAGACATAGCAAGTGTGAGGATTAGATGAGGTACTGGATGTTAAGTGCTTAGCACTATAACTGGCACAGTGTAAGTACCCATTGGGTATCAGCCATTGTTATCATTGGTACAGTTGGAAAGATGCACTGAGAAAAAAAGATTTGGGGACAGTGTCATGTATGTAGTAGAAATGAAATAAATAAATGTTTTCTTAATTGTGTTAAATTAGATTTAACTCAGCTTTTTTTTTTTTTTTTTTTTTGAGACAGAGTCTCACTCTGTCACCCAGGCTGGAGCGCAGTGGCATGATTTTGATCTTGGCTCACTGCAACCTCTGCCTCCCAAGTTCAAGCGCTTCTCCTGCCTCAGCCTCCTGAGTAGCTGAGACTACGGGCATGCACCACCACACCCGGCTAATTTTTTATATTTTTAGTAGAGACGGGGTTTCACCATATTAGCCGGGCTGGTCTTGAACTCCTGACCTCATGATCCTCCTGCCTTAGCCTCCTAAAGCGCTGGGATTACAGGCATGAGCCACCGTGCCCAGCACTTAACTCACCTTTCTAAAGGAGGCTCGTTGATCCAGGGAGTGGCGGAGGACAGGGATCCTTGCCCTGCACATATGAGAAAGGGAAACTGTGGCAGGACCACAGCAATCAGGATCGATGTGTTAGATGGTGTGTGTTCCTTCTTACAAAGCCTGGTGATGCTGGCTTGTGAAATAGGGGAATGCAATACCTCCTTTACGTTCATGGGAGAAGATGAAGAGTAATCCTAGCTCTGGATGTTGCCTTCCTTCTAGGAGTAGGGGATTGGCCCAATCCAAGTCCACAATGTGCATGGATGTAAATCCGATAATGTTGTTCCTCAAAAAAAAAAATAAAGCAAGCAGGCCATACCGATTGCTTATATGGACAGCTGGCGCACCTTAAGAAGTGCGAACGGTTCAGGCGGGAGTGTAATAAGGCCTAGGAAAGTGGCAGCATGAAAGGGATGACCTTTATTTGCAATCATGGCTGAGATTTACAGTTTATTACTGATAGCTTTTATAAAGAGCCATTCAGTTCAGAGGTGAGAGGTTTGTCATCTGGAAATGCAATTAACTTTACCTTATCCCAATCCCCCTGGTCTTAGTGTGAGAGCCGCATTCGAGCACTTCAGCAATATCATGATTTCCCCTCTAATTTCATTTCTGTCTATTGCATCCCCAGGTCCCTGGCATTAACGCAGTTGCATATTTTTACTATTATTATTTTCTATTATTGCTACTCCCTGTCGTCGATAGCCAGAAGGCACTTGTGTATTTTTTTTTTAAGATCTAAATTATTTGATTTCTGAAAGAGGAAACCTCAAAGCATAAAGCCTTTTTTAAACCACAGCAGTTAGAGTAGCACATAGAACCGGGGCATATCGTCTTAGCTGTCTGAAATTAATTACGGAAATGGAGAGGTTCCGGGAAGGTGGAGTTGTTGTTTTACATAAAGACGGGACCCTAACAGTTTAAGCTCTCCTAGCCCTGCACACGTCAGTGAGAGACACGCTATGCAAAGAAAGACGCCTGCTCCCCATGCCTGCTCAGACCCAGGAGGACGTGGAGGAAGCACAACACGATTTGCAACATGAAAAAATGAAAGCGATTTTGGCACCCCTGCTGTGTGTGTATGAGAAGTCCCCAAAGGTCTATTTTTGTTTCACAGGTTCAGTTTTATGACCCTCTCTTGTCTGTTAAGTCAGGTCTGCAGGAATTTAAGAGCCAGACACAAAAGCAAGAATTTAGTACCTTTTGCCAGTTGGTTTAGGTTATTTGAAATATAGCCTAGTATATTTTCCACACTAGGCTGCTGCCAGATAGATCAGAAAAGGGAAGTGGCTCTAAGAGTCTACAATGTCAGATTTTTCAACCTCTCCAGAATTGAGGGAGAGGAGCAGGGTTCTACTGGGGGCCCCATCACTTAATGGCACATTTTCTGAGGCTCTGGCAAACCCTCCTCTGCCTCCAGAAAGCCCCTACACCTGCCTTATTAAAAAATAGAGCAGCCTTTTACAAATTCCTAAGGCTCTCTCTGAAAACTATTTCCTCTGGGGTAAGGTAGAGCCGAATAATTACTACCCCTGCGTTTTTCATCCCGATTTTATTGTGGCTATTATTTTCATCAGTGTTAGAGGTTAATATCCCTATTTTTCCCCTCCACTGCCTAAATATAACCGGGGCTCAGCACACGGCCAAACCAGGTAGTGAAGGAAATAGCATTGCCTCCAAAAGAGGTTTGGATTAGCCCGTCTGCAATGAGGATTTGGGGCCCTAGGGTAAGAATTATCGTGCTGCAGCTGATAGCGGGTAGATTTAAACCCATAGTATTTCTGAGAGAGTATTTCTCATAGTATTCACTGAGAGAGGTCGGGGTAAAAGATTCAGAAGGTGAATACAGCATGAAACGATGCGCTTATATAACTATATTGGCACTACAATAGGATGGCCTCACTAAGAATAAAAGCATCTAAGAGCCATTTTTAATAGGAAGAAGGAAAAGCGGAGACCTCTCAGTCGTACCTTCTTAAAGAACTCTTTGCAGTCGAAGCAGGGTTGAAGGTGCTTACCTTGAGGGACTGTGCTAAACTTGAGAAGGATATTCTCAACGGCGCTTTCCCATAAGAGTACCTTGAAAATTTACTTTTGGAAATCTCACGTTTTGAATCTTGTTTGTCCCTTAAGCTGTGTCTATACTTGAAAAATGGAATGAGAAGAGGCGGGGGTGGAAGCAGGGTACTATTTCCATGGCTGCTAGCAGAGTCCAGAGAGATGATATCTGGGCTTAGCCCAGGGTCCTGGCTTGGAGATAGGGAGACGTAAAAGGATGTAAGATGAATTTTGAAGGTAGAGTGTTCAGGACATACTTCCAGATTAAATATGATTAGGAGCAATTCATGCAACGTTCAGGTCTCGAAATGAGTCCTGGGAACAACTTCCTGGAGCAAACGCATTCATTTACACGCACTGCTCACTCACAGTTCCAAATACTACAGAGTTGAAAAACCACTCCCACTAAGAAAACCAGCGTTGTCTGACTGATAAACCGGAGTTGTACCCAGTTACCATTGGTGGCTCAGTGATGTTGCCCAGCTGTTCCTTGTGCAACGGATGCCTCAAGCTGCAGAACGTAATGGTGCATAACTATTGCCTTCACAAATGGCACCATCTTTGGGGGGTGCGTAGACAAGCATGTTTATTACTTGGGATTAGCATCATCAGCAGATACAGTGGTATGAAGATTGAGTCTGGAGATAAGTCAGGTGCTTACATGTAGGAAGAACAGAGCATATGGGTATTTGTTTGGATACCTCTGGGACACCCAACTCTGGGATCCTGGTGGGTCATGGGTATGTTTGTTCTAAAGCCAGCATGGACTGTGAAGGCAGCAATGAGGGTCATGAAAGGGATGAGCTCAAATCCCCTTTCTCTCAATCTTCATTCATTCACCAAGTACCTAATGAGCTTATACAAGCACCATGCTAGGCCATGGCGATTCTACAGTGAATAATAAAATAGACAATGTCCACCCTTACCCATTACAAAAATGAATTTGGAGAGTTTTTGGACCAAGGAGTCATGAGTAAATAATTGAAGTGAGATTAATAAAAGCTTAGTATCTTTTCAACTTAATTTCTTTAGAGACAGTATATTGCTCTGTCAGCTAGGCTAGAGTGCAGTGGCACAATCATAGTTTACTGCAACCCCTGGGCTCAAACAATTCTCCTGCCTAAGTTCCCGAGTAGCTGGGACTACAAGCACATGCCACCATGCCTGGCTAATTTTTTATGTTTTTGTAGAAACAGGGTCTCATTATGTTGCCCAGGTTAGTCTCGAGCTCCTGGCCTCAAGAGATCCTCCTAACTTAGCCTCCCAAATTGCTGGGTTTACAGGCATGAGCCACTGCATCTGTCCTCTTTTCAACTTTTTAAAAGTGTTGTACCAGGGAATGTTGGAGTCCCCTGGTACTGAGCTCTAAACCCTCTCTCCTTTCTCTACATTTGCCCCTTAGGTGTTTTCATCAGCACCCATGGCTTTATTTACAATCTTCATGTAACTAACACTGAAATTTATATGTCATGTGGTTCACTTCCGCACTGTGCCCAAATGCTTGCTCACATATCTCTATCTGAGACAGGCCTTCCCGGATGACCCTCTCTCTGTTCCTTTCCTTGCATTCGGGCTTTCCACGGACACATTATTATGTAGATACTTGTTAATTGTTTGTCTCATCCACTGGAATGGAAGCCTCAGGTGGACAGATCCTTATTCACTGCTTATCCCCAGAGACAGGACCAGGGCCTGGCTCATACTGGGAGCTCAGTAAGTGTGTGTTGGATGCATAAAGGTGAGGACCAGCTGTTCTCCATCTCCACTGATACAAAGAGTTTGGTGATAATGGAAAACGTAGCATAAGGGTTGGGGAGAACTACTGCCTGGTGGTGAGGTCTGGGGACCATAAAGAAAGGGAGACTGTGGGACACAGCTGCCTGGGGTGGCACCCTCCTCTAGAACTTTCTGTGATGGTGGAAATGTGCCATATCTGTGCTGTGCAACACGGTAGCCACTAGCCACTGTGGCCATTGAGCATTTGAGATGTAGCTAGTGAAACTCAGGAACCAAATTTTAAACTTGATTTGATTTTTGTTTGTCTTATTTCCATTTATTTACTTGATTAATTTCATTAATCTACTACTTTGAGTAGCCCCATGTGGCTAACGGCCACTGCATTGATCAGCATGGGTCTAAGGACCCAAAATCCTCTGCCTAGGATAGCATGACACAGCCAAGTCCTGGAGCTGAGACCAAAAACAAATGCTCCTGATTTTAGAAATAAATGCTCTGAGATCTCCGCAGGTAGTGGAAGTGTGGGAAATGAGTCATGTCTTTCAAGATGCCTGGAGATTCTCCCAAAGCAAGAATTTTCTAAGAACAGTGTCTGATATGCGGTAGTAATTATGCATATGTATTTAGTAACAGCCAGATTAGATAGCTCAGAAACACACATATGAAGTTACTATAGAATCAAATGGCCAGGTGAAGAATACCATTGAGAGACAGGAGCTGTAGGCTGAGGATGAGATGCAGTTGTGCTAAATACACAGTTCCTTACTCAGGCAGGGATTCAAACAGCCAAGATCCAAGTGAGAAGGAGACTAGCTAACTGCAGAATGGACATATCTGAGACACCTATGGCAGAAAGTAGATGACCAGCCAAATGAGGTATGCACAGTGATATGGTTTGGCTGTGTCCCCACCTAAATCTCATTTTGAATTCTCATGTGTTGTGGGAGCTACCTGGTGGGAGGTAATTGAATCATGGGGGCAGGTCTTTCCCATGCTGTTCTCGTGATGGCAAGTAAGTCCTACAAGATCTGATGGTTTTATGAGGGGAAGTTTATCTGCACAAGCTCTCTCTTTGCCTGCTGCCATCCACGTAAGATGTGACTTGCTCCGCCTTGCCTACCATCATGATGTGAAGTCTCCCCAGCCATGTGGAACTGTGAGTTCAATAAACCTCTTTCTTTTGTAAATTGCCCAGTCTCTGGTATGTCTGTATCAGCAACGTGAAAATGGACTAGTACACACGGCAATGCCAATTCCATCTTCAAAGGAAAGGTCTGTGGCGAGGGAGTGGAGGTGGAGAACTGGATGGTTGTGCCTCACCCGAGAAGATTCTAACCACGTCTGGAAAGTTAGCTGTGGTTCACATCCCCACAGTTTAAGAGGGAAATAAAATGTAGAAGAAAGAAAAGAAAGGCCACAGAAATTATATGAATGTTGGGAGAACAAACTTGAGTGGACTGACTGAAGAAGTAATTTATATCCTCCCAGAAGAAAGGCCTCTGTGGGGGAGGTGACCACAGTCTATAAATACTTTCAGGGTAACCATATCAATGAGAGAAAAGGATTAGTCACCATCTTCCGGGATGGCAGGGACCAGGAGCCATGGCCTAAAGTGAAGCAAGAAAAAATATTGTAGCCATTAGCAAAAAAAAAAAAAAATTCTTTAAGGCAATAAGGACTGGACTGTGAGCAGAGTTCTCTAGGGAAGGAAGCCAAGTCCTGTCACTACATTCAGAAGTGATCGAGTGAGATAGTAATGGAAATGAAAGGAACATCAGACTAGGGACTCTTATGTCCTGTAAAATAATTGGTCTGATAGGGTCGGAATATGTCTTTGGCTGTGGTGCATGTGCACAGCCTCAGAGGAAGGTAAGACCTTGGCTTGGTATTTCTCCAGACCTGCCAAAGCAGGCCAATGAGGAAAATTCCCTACTGACCGTTGCTTTATATAGGCCCTGAGTTTAGAAGTTTCACGTGGTATGACCTCATTTGTCCATGCCTTCCTCATCTGCATGCTTGTTTTTTCTGACCAGCTCTGCTGTGGGAGTTAGGCTGAGTCAGGGACCAGGGTGCCAGCTGTTGGGGCACCATCACCAGGATCTCTTGCTTAAGGGGAAGGTGATCCTGTAGTACCACTTGGAAACTTCCAGGATTCATCCTGGCCCTACTGAATCCGCACAGACAAAGCAGGGCTGTGGTAACATTGGTAGGGGTCATCAAAATGCTTGAATTCACCCCTTGCCTGTTTTCTGAGGACTTTCTGAATTGATCATCTCCTGAATTTTCCCATCATCACCCCATTCTCTAGCATCCTTGACCTTTGTGTTCCAAGGAGCTTTAGAGCTCATCTTGTATTTTTCACAGTGAGAAAACCAAAGCCCAGAGATGTGAAGTGACTTGCTCAAGATCTCACAGCTAGTTAGGAGCTAGACCAGACTCCTGAATCCCAGTCCTTTATCTTCTTCATGACAGTGTCTTACCTCGCAAGGGGAGAAAAGTGATCCATCCATCCATCCATCCATCCATCCATCCATCCATCCATCCATCCAACACATAATGGTATTTGTTGTCCTCTATAGAAATGACCTATATATGGCTTTGTGTTAAACTCAGCAGCTATGTTGGGAAACGAGTTGAAATATGCATCAGATACAGATTGTAGCTTCAAGCATGATCATCTTCAAAGCAGAATGTGCCTATCTCGAGGGGTGCAGAAGACAATTCATTGGAGATATCGTAAGAAAATGTTAGGGCTTCTGTTTACACTTATTTGGCCTCATCCTTGGAAAATGTCTACTATCTGGTTCCAGATAGCAATGCTATTTTCTTGTTTATTTTGGTTGATCATCTCAATATCTTACTTTTTATGACTCTTATGCTTGAGAGTGATATTATTATCTAAATGTTTTGTTTGACATTGATAGTAACACATAATTGATCATCCTAGAAAGGTGGTGTTTTCATTTCTGTGGTGGTTGTAACAAATTACCATAAACATAGTGGTTTAAAGCAATACAAGTTGACTATTTTATATATTTCTGGACTTTAGAAGTTCAAAATTGGTCTTCATGGGTGAAAATTGTTTCTTTCTGGAGGCTCTGTTGGAGAATCTGTGTCTTCTCTTTTTCCAGCTTCTGTGACTGTCCCCATTCTTTGGCTCATGGTTCCCTTCCACTTTCAAAGCCAGCAATGGCTGGCAGAGTATTTCTAACATTGCATCTCTCTGACTCTGATTCTTAAGTCACTCTCTTCCACTTTATGGGCCTTTGTGATTACACTGGACCAATTGCAATCATCCAGAATAATCTCCCTATCGTCAGGTCATCTGATTAGCAAGCTCAATTCCTTCTGCCACCTTAATTCTCCTTTGCCATGTAACGTAACACATTCATAGATTTCAGGGATTAGAGGGTAGATATCTTTAGGAGATCATTATTCTGCCTACCATGGATGGTAGTCAGTCATCACATCTGAGTGTGCTATGATCATAAACAATGTAATATCACTACTTTCTTTATTCACACACCTAAGCCGTCTTTTCCTTTGGAGCTGTAGCTGTGCAGTGGGGAGAGAGTTCTGTTGACCACTGGAGCCAAATACATGGTTCAATAACGGGCAATTCAAAGGGATAGGGATCATGGGTCATAACCCTAGGACTCTTCCATGTCCTGAACCCTGGGTATGTTTGTAGGATAACTGGGTTGTTGATATGTCAACAAATCTCTGGCAAAAAATGGGTTTCCTTTTAAATATCTTTCAGCTTCAATAAATAAGTAGTTTCAGTGGTTTAAAAGGTAGAAATTCCCATTTTACATTTTAAGTCACTTTTTAGCTGTAATAGGTTTTTGGATTGTCATTGATTTTCTGTATTTGCAGAAAACTAAATGACTGCCTAATCTGGAACTCCTGCATATAAATATAGATGCTCGTGCCTATTAAAATTTGAATAAGAATGGTAGCATGATGCTATTAATTCTGCAAGCATTTGATGAATTTGTGTAATATACTGTACATTACAAACTAACACAACACTATTATGAAATGTCATTATGACATTTTCCAGGTCATATTTTCAATCAATCTGAAAGAGCTCGTTAGGGGCCTAGCAGCTTGCAAGGGTTTGCTAGGTGGCTTACAGATTTACTTAAATCCTCATGAAGTTTATGATCTAAGTCAGAGGGGACCCCGTATGTGACAGTAGAAAGTACTTCTAGTTCTGATTCTGTTTTAACTAGCTGTGTAAAGTTGGGAAAGTTTCTTGCTGTCTATGGGTCTTAGATTCCCAGTCTACCAAGTGGAAAGGTTAGCCAAGAACCTTGTCCAAGGTCAGGGTCAGGCTTGCCAGATTCAGCAAGTAAAAATACAGGATGCCCAGTTTAGTTCGAATTTCAGATAAACAATGAATCCTTTTTTAAGTACATGCCCCAAATATGGCAAGGGGCATATTTGTACCAAAAATGATTCATTGTTTATCTGAACTTCAAACTTAACTAGGCATCCCATATTTGTGTTTGGTGAGATAAAGTAAGTTTCTGGTATGTGGGTTCACTGTCCCTTTCCCTCAGCTGGAATAGTCATGTTTCCTAGCATGTATGAGTAAAGCTTTCAATTTCTCTCAATGCAATGCTGTAGGTCGCCACTACTCATCACTTATAGTTGCCATAGATGATAAAATCCAGGCTCAGTAAATATCCGTGGAATGAAAGAGTAGTTGGTATCCCTAATTTAATCTGTTATCTCAATTCCATTTCTAAAGTTTGATGATTCTATAACATTTACATAGTGTAAACAGAAATAAAGACAAACAACAGGAATGTATTAATACAGACAAGAACAAGGTTATGGGCAATCTGTAGAGAGATTGATTTGAATGTTTATCTCAGGAAGGATTAAGGTGACACTCAACACCTCTCTTTTCCTATTGAAAGGTAATAGCTTAAAACAGAAGATAGGATTTTAGGTCTAGCTTAGATTTGAAGAGTAATACATTGTAGAACTATCAGAAGGGTTGGGCTCAGTAAATACTGGTTAATAATATAAAAGTAACATTGAGTAATAGCATAAAAGTTCAATTTTTTAAGTATTCTGGTATTTTCCATTGGTGCCTCCATGTCTGTTCCCATCCTTTCTTCACCCTCCTTTGTGCCCAGGGGGCTGACCAGAGTAGACCATGTTAGTGTGTCTCATTGCTTTCTGGTTTCCACTGGATTTGACAAACGGGAGGAAAGTCCCACCAAGGGATTGAACTTTATAATCTAAGACAGAAGGAACACAGTCTTGGGATCAAGACTGGATTACAGAGTAAGAGGAGGGAAAGGTTGGGGTGTTTATTCCACAGTTAGTGGCCAAGGGTTGGTAGCATCACTTTGACCGAAGGCCCTGGATCCTTTCTGGTACCCTTCTCATGTGGCTACTCTTCTAAGGTTGTAGGAATTACCCATGTGCCATGCCTCTTCGGATCTAGGGATGTAAAAGCTCCCTACATTTGCTAGCATTAAGATGCTTCATCCTGTCTTGTTTCCTTAAACTCTGCCTCACGTTTGTAATTAGTCCCTTTGTTGCAATCTCAAATCATTTTGAGAGTGCCATCTGCTTCCTGCTGGGGCTCTCGCTGGTACAAATGGGTACTGCTATCAGCTGATTATGTGAGACTATAGGTCTCATAGAGGTTAAGTCTCCCAGCCCAGATCACATAGCTCATAAATGGCAGAACTGAGACCCAGTACCTCTAGGTGAATTCGAAAGAAACAAGAGAGAAGAGAATGGATGCAGGAAGATCCACGAGAATCTGATCGTGGTCTTGGAACTATGTAATGTATTTCTGTTAATTGCCCTGGAAAATATTCCAGGAAAACAAACCTACATCACCATCCATTATATATCTTGTTTTCTATTTTGGGAAGGTGAGAAAAAGAATTCTTTTGCGTTTATTCTTTCTTAGCTCAAGAAAACTGAGAAATAAACAGTAAGGATAATCTCCAAATCTTGTAATTCTCATGTAGTACTTTCTACTTTACAACAGGATGCTTCTGGTACCTGCAGTCCTCATCACTTTTCCTCAAATCGAAATAATTTTACCTTATAAGGAGAAGATTCTTCTGCTGAGCATGAATGTATTCTTGATAAAGCATTATTATGGACAAGGAGAGTGATATATTAGGTTGGTGCAAAGGTAATTGCAGTTTCTGCCATGAAAAGTAATGGCAAAGGCTGGGCGCAGTGACTCACACCTGTGATCCCAGCACTTTGGGAGGCCGAAGTGGGCAGATCACTTGAGGTCAGGAGTTCAAAACCAGCCTGGCCAACATGGTGAAACCCCGTCTCTACTGAAAATACAAAAAAATGAGCCAGGCGTAGTGATGGGCGCCTGTAATCCCAGCTACTCAGGAGGCTGAGGCAGGAGAATTGCTTGAATCTGGGAGGTGGAAGTTGCAGTGAGCCAAGATCGTGGCACTGCACTCTAGCCTGGGCAACAGAGCAAGACTCTGTCTCAAAAAAAAAAAAAAAAAAAAAAAGTAATGGCAAAACCTGCAATTACCTTTGCACCAATCTAATACTTAACACCGTAAATGTCCTCTGAGATAATGATTTTGAATGGCTTGGAATTAAGTCACTTTTCTCAGATCAGACCATTTTCCATGAGCTTCCTTTAGTGCCAGCTAACCTGGGCACAGCGAGTGGCGACAACTCCTGGGAACCCATGTCACTTCTGGTCTGCAGTCCTGCCCTGACTGATGGGTGCTTTAAACAGCTGGACTGACTGTTACGTTTCCACTCACCTTCTTACGCATTTCTCGCTTAGTCCAACATCCTCCATCATTCTTTCTCCACCAAGGGCTAGCTCCAGAGCTTCAGCTCTTCTTGAATTTTGTCATTTTCTAAGTTTCTTCTTTATTCCCATTGATACTTGCTAGGATAGGATGCATTGGTGGCCCCATATGCACGAGTGATATTGGCAAAGCAGAAATGGGCTATGGATGTCAAAGAGATGCTGCTATCCCTTATTCTTGGACGGAGAAGTTTGATGATACCCAGAAAGATCCAGCATGTCCTAAAAGACCCATGAGAGATGTATAGGCAGTCACCCTGGGGATATAGCTGAACCATTTATTTCAGCAGAAGAAACAAGAGATTTTAAGTTAAAATATCTTAAAATCGTGATACAAGGAGCCAACAGGCCTTCGAGGACTGGTAGGGGTTACATTACATAACAAGAAGTTGCTGCTGCATGGTTTTATTTTAGCTAATTTTATAAAACTGGATTTTATACACGCTGTCACTATGGGGGACTAAAGTGACATTGGAATGGAATGCTTTTTCTGTAACGGATTTTACCGGGGGCAGGGGGTGGGATTGGGAGAACTTTTTTCTTCAATGCCATATGATGCATCTGTTTGAAAAAATTCTTCTCCAGGGACTAGATAGGTCAGAAGTTCTAATTTTTCTTTTCTCCCCAATTCCCAAACCTGAAACTGTATTGAAATGAATTGAGAGTAAGCCTCAGGCTTTATTCTACTCACTATCCATAGAACTCAGTCACAGCAGCCAGTCTTTTTTTTTTTTTTTTAATTATACTTTAGGTTTTAGGGTACATGTGCACAATGTGCAGGTTTGTTACATATGTATCCATGTGCCATGTTGATTTCCTGCACCCATTAGCTCGTCATTTAGCATTAGGTATATCTCCTAATGCTGTCCCCGCCCCCCCCACCCCCCACCCCACAACAGTACCCGGAATGTGATGTTCCCCTTCCTGTGTCCATGAGTTCTCATTGTTCAATTCCCACCTATGAGTGAGAACATGCGGTGTTTGGTTTTTTGTCCTTGCGATAGTTTACTGAGAATGATGTTTTCCAGTTTCATCCATGTCCCTACAAAGGACACGAACTCATCATTTTTTATGGCTGCATAGTATTCCATGGTGTATATGTGCCACATTTTCTTAATCCAGTCTATTGTTGTTGGACATTTGGGTTGGTTCCAAGTCTTTGCTATTGTGAATAGTGCCACAATAAACATACGTGTGCATGTGTCTTTATAGCAGCATGATTTATAGTCCTTTGGGTATATACCCAGTAATGGGATGGCTGGGTCAAATGGTATTTCTAGTTCTAGATCCCTGAGGAATCGCCACACTGACTTCCACAATGGTTGAACTAGTTTACAGTCCCACCAACAGTGTAAAAGTGTTCCTATTTCTCCACATCCTCTCCAGCACCTGTTGTTTCCTGATTTTTTAATGATGGCCATTCTAACTGGTGTGAGATGGTATCTCACTGTGGTTTTGATTTGCATTTCTCTGATGGCCAGTGATGATGAGCATTTCTTCATGTGTTTTCTGGCTGCATAAATGTCTCCTTTTGAGAAGTGTCTGTTCATGTCCTTTGCCCACTTTTTGATGGGGTTGTTTGTTTTTTTCTTGTAAATTTGTTTGAGTTCATTGTAGATTCTGGATATTAGCCCTTTGTCAGATGAGTAGGTTGCAAAAATTTTCTCCCATTCTGTAGGTTGCCTGTTCACTCTGATGGTAGTTTCTTTTGCTGTGCAGAAGCTCTTTAGTTTAATGAGATCCCATTTGTCAATTTTGGCTTTTGTTGCCATTGCTTTTGGTGTTTTAGACATGAAGTCCTTGCCCACGCCTATGTCCTGAATGGTATTGACTAGGTTTTCTTGTAGGATTTTAATGGTTTTAGGTCTAACATTTAAGTCTTTAATCCATCTTGAATTAATTTTTGTATAAGGTGTAAGGAAGGGATCCAGTTTCAGCTTTCTACATATGGCTAGCCAGTTTTCCCAGCACCATTTATTAAATAGGGAATCCTTTCCCCATTTCTTGTTTTTGTCAGGTTTGTCAAAGATTAAATAGTTGTAGATATGCGGCATCATTTCTGAGGGCTCTGTTCTGTTCCATTGATCTATATCTCTGTTGTGGTACCAGTACCATGCTGTTTTGGTTACTGTAGCCTTGTAGTATAGTTTGAAGTCAGGTAGCGTGATGCCTCCAGCTTTGTTCTTTTGGCTTAGGATTGACTTGGCAATGCGGGCTCTTTTTTGGTTCCATATGAACTTTAAAGTAGCTTTTTTCCAATTCTGTGAAGAAAGTCATTGGTAGCTTGATGGGGATGGCATTGAATCTATAAATTTTAGACCAATATCCTTGATGAACATTGATGCAAAAATCCTCAATAAAATACTGGCAAACCGAATCCAGCAGCACATCAAAAAGCTTATCCACCATGATCAAGTGGGCTTCATCCCTGGGATGCAAGGCTGGTTCAACATACGCAAATCAAGAAATGTAATCCAGCATATAAACAGAACCAAAGACAAAAACCACATGATTATCTCAATAGATGCAGAAAAGGCTTTTGACAAAATTCAACAACCCTTCATGCTAAAAACTCTCAATAAATTAGGTATTGATGGGACGTATCTCAAAATAATAAGAGCTATATACGACAAACCCACAGCCAATATCATACTGAATGGGCAAAAACTGGAAGCATTCCCTCTGAAAACTGGCACAAGACAGGGATGCCCTCTCTCACCGCTCCTATTCAACATAGTGCTGGAAGTTCTGGCCAGAGCAATCAGGCAGGAGAAGGAAATAAAGGGTATTCAATTAGGAAAAGAGGAAGTCAAACTGTCCCTGTTTGCAGATGACATGATTGTATATCTAGAAAATCCCATTGTCTCAGCCCAAAATCTCCTTAAGCTGATTAGCAACTTCAGCAAAGTCTCAGGATACAAAATCAATGTACAAAAATCACAAGCATTCTTGTACACCAATCACAGACAAACAGAGAGCCAAATCATGAGTGAACTCCCATTCACAATTGCTTCAAAGAGAATAAAATACCTAGGAATCCAACTTACAAGGGATGTGAAGGACCTCTTCAAGGAGAACTACAAACCACTGCTCAATGAAATCAAAGAGGATACAAACAAATGGAAGAACATTCCATGCTCATGGGTTGGAAGAATCAATATCGTGAAAATGGCCATACTGCCCAAAGTAATTTATAGATTCACAGCAGCCAGTCTTACATGAGCCTCCTGGTCAGTGGTGTGGCCAAGGGTTGGGGCAGAAACACATGAACCAGGTTTCAGAACATTCGTCTCCATCCGGGAAAATAGAGCACCTTTACTTGGCGTTGAAACTTCTTTCACAGTTGTATCCAGACTAAGCCTATTATTTTTTGTGGAACTCAAATTAGACCTGCTATTTTCTGTTCTGCGTGGAGCAAAGAATTTGGGCAGTGTTTTCCCAAGTTAGTTTGGACTGGTAACTGGCCTTGAACCAAAAATGAACTGAATGACTCTGGTCACTACTGAAATGAAAATGTAACTGACTCAAGTCCCAGGTATCCTTTCCTGATGTTTGATTTAAAGTCTAAATGGAGGCATTTGGCCCAAGAGCCATGAACAGTTGATCCACAGCCTTAACTAGCCTCACAATTCTTTCTATTCTATCTTGTGTAAATCAAGTACGTAAGCAGGACATTCTCTTCGTAGGTAGTTAGATCAGTGTATAAGATCAGATTCACTGCGTGCTTCACCAAGTTCATATTTCCCCCATGTACACACATTTTTAAAAAGGTAAAGATATTTTAGTAACTCAAAATGTTTCCCATTCAAACAAGACAGATTAGCATTGCAAAAACAACCACTATCCATTTGCTCTAGAGAATCTGTCTTTTTTTTTTTAACCCTTAGGTAGTGACTTCGGTTGCTTGGGTAACCTATGAGACAGATCAATCAATGTGAATGAGTTTTGTTTTTTAAAGCATCATCCTGGGAGCAGGAGGGCAAGGCTAGGATTTAAGGGAAATGAAGGTGGCCTTTTAGCCACTTTGAGAAGGAAACGAAAGGCAGACATATCAGGGAAGAGGAAAGAGGAAGAAATAAAGTTGGGGTAATACCCTAGAGAAAAATGGGGATGGGAGAAGATTCTTCAGATCAAACTGTGTATCCTGATCCAGACTTTGAGATAATCCTGAACTGGTGAGGCGTTGACTTCTAGAGGACATAAAACAGAAGATTTAAAATCTGGCTGCCTGTCAAATCCAAGATGCATAGGTATCGGAGGGCTAAGAGCTGGAGACAGAGATGAATTTAGGGAGACACAGGGTGGCTTAGGCTCATAAACTTTGGGACCTCAAGTCACTGGTTTGTGTCTATGTGGCAGTATTCCACAGGGTGTCTGCTGTTTTTGCTTTTAGAAAATTTCCCACCCGTTCTTTCTTTGGTTGTTCCTTTTCTGTACCTTCATTTTGGCCAAGCATCCTACATGGCTGGACCATGAACCTAGAGAGCTCTCCTTCCTTCTCATCTTGAGCCAGGGATCATTCCCTTTTGTATTGGCTGTTTTCCTTGGAAGCGTGAAGCATGAGCTTTAATCAGTTTATAGAGCCCCTGACCTAATTTTACATCTGCAATAAGATCACTATGAATTCTCTGCTTCCCTATGGAGGATAAAGCTCTGCCTTCCCCCTCCCCTCTGCAGTCTTTCTTTGTGATGGACGTTAGAGAGCCTGGCAGGTTCTGTTCCACACTGCATCTCTCCATGAGCAAATTTATTTATATATTAATTTTATATAAAAAAGATTTCTCATAGGGAGCCAGAGATTGAATCACAGGCAGAAACCTGATTTGAGGTTGAAGGCAGGATGGCAGCAAGCAATGTCAAAGAGCAAAAGCGTTGGGGGCGAGAAGTGAGCAGGGATTGGAAATTTGCTTCCAAAGAGCTCTGTACCTCTCTCCCTCTGGCATCTGACACACTGGCACAGCTTGCGTATTAGTTTTCTGTGCCTGTGTAACAAATGATCACAGATGTAGTGACTTAAAACAATACCCATTTATGATCTCACAGTTTCTGTAGGTCAGGAGTCTGGGGCCCTGCTGAACTAGGTTCTCTGCTCAGAGTCTCACAAGGTTGAGATCAAGGTGTTGGTTGGGCTGTGTTCTTATTTGGAGGATCTACTAGGGACGGATTCACTTCCAAGCATGGCCCTCCCGCCCCCCGCCCCCCGCCCCTGGTTATTCACAGAATTCATTTCCTTTTGGTTGTAGAATTTATGGCAGCTTGTCTCTTCAAAGCCAGCAAGGGAGAGGGAGAATCTTTGCTGCTTACTCTCTGATCCCAGGACCCTCTTTTAAAGGACTTCCCTGATTAGGTCAGGCCCACCTATGATAATCTCTTTTGATTAAAGCCACCTTCTGAGAGATTGTAATTATATCTACAAAATCTTGTCACTATTGCTATATTCTGTTAATAAGAAGCAAGTAACAGGTTCCACACCCACTCAGAGGGAGGGAGTTATATGAGAGTGTGACTCATTGAGTGTCACCTATGGGTGTGACCTCCATACCTCATCAATGCTCCAAGATGCCCAGGGTCCCCAAAAATGTCACCGTTAACTCCACGCTATTATTTTAAGCTATTAAATGTGGTGAAAGGAACAGGAAAAGAAGCGTCTTTCAGAATAGCTTACATTTCCTTCCTGCTTGGCAGAATCATTTGTGAGTTCACATAAATGGGTTCATGCAGATAATAACCAAGAAATGGGAAGACATTAATTAGAATTGATTTACAATTACACACCTCACTCAAGCCCATTAGTTACATTCTGTTTTTCAAAATTGCTTTCATTTTGTGAGTGCGCCAGACTTTTAAAGATTTGGTAAGTCTTGATGTCAGCCTTCTCCAAGGCCTTTAATACATGATAGGTCAATTTCAAAGAGGGATAATTTTTTTTTGTAATTAGGAAACAACATTTTAAACACTGTATCCTGTACACTGAAGACTCCTAGTTTGTTTTTTTAACATCTTAATTTTTAAAGACTTAATGTATGAGAACTTGAGACAAGGTAAAGAGATTAAGAAATATTTTGTTACAATACATTAGTGGGGAAATATTTAGGGGAAGGAATCCCACTTTCTTTTTTAAAAAAAATTTATTAATATTTTAAGTTCCAGGGTACATGTGCAGGATGTGCAGGTTTTTACTTAGGTAAACATGTGCCATAATGATTTGCTGCACCTATCAACCCATCACCTAGGTATTAAGCCCAGCATGTATTCGCTATTTTTCCTGATGTTCTCCCTCCCTCTGCTCCACCCCATCAGGCCCCAATCTGTGTTATTCCCCTCCCTGTGTCTGTGAGTTCACACTGTTCAGCTCCTACTTATAAGTGAGAACATGTGGTATTTGATTTTCTGTTCCTCTGTTAGTTTGCTGAGGATAATGGCTTCTTGCTCCATCCATGTCCCTGCAAAGGACATGATCTTATTCCTTTTTATGGCTGCATAGTATTCCATGGTATATATGTACCACATTTTCTTTATCCAGTCTGTCATTGATGGGTATTTGGGTTGATTCTATGTCTTTGCTATTGTGAATAGTGCTGCAATGAACATACTTGTGCATGTATTTTTATAATAAAATAATTTATATTACTTTGGACATATGCCCACTAATGGGATTGCTGGGTCAAAGGGTATTTCTGGTTTTAGATCTTTAAGGAATTGCCACACTGTCTTCCACGATGGTTGAACTAATTTACATTTCCACTAACAGTGTAAAAGCATTCCTCCACAGCCTCTTCAGCATCTGTTCTTTCTTGACTTTTTAATAATTGCCACTCTGACTGGCATGAGATGGTATCTCATTGTGGTTTTGATTTTCATTTCTCTAATGATCAATGATGTTGGGCTTTCTTTCATATGTTTGTTGGCCACATAAATGTCTTCTTTGGAGAAGCATCTGTTCATGTCCTTTGCCTGCTTTATTTTTTCTTGTAAATTTGTTTAAGTTCTTTATAGATTCTGGATATTAGACCTTTGTCACATGGATAGATGGCAAAAATTTTCTCCCATTCTGTAGGTTGTCTGTTTGCTCTGATGATAGTTTCTTTTTCTGTCAGAAGCTCTTTAGTTTAATTAGATCCCATTTGTCAAGTTCGGTTTTTGTTGCAATTGCTTTTGACATCTTTGTCATGAAATTTTTGCCCGTGCCTATGTCCTGAGTGGTATTCCCTAGATTTTCTTCTAGGGTTTTTATGGTTTGGGGCTTTACATTTAAGTCTTTAATTCATCTTGAGTTCGTTTTTGTACAAGGCATAAGGAAGGGGTCCAGTTTCAATTTTCTGCATATGGCCAGCCAGTTATCCCAGCACCATTTATTACATAGGGAATCCTTTCCCCATTTGTTGTTTTTGTCAGGTTTGTCGAAGATCAGATGGTTGCAGATGTGCAATCTTAGTCTGAGTTCTTTATTCTGTTCCATTGGTCTATGTGTCTGTTTTTGTACCAGTATTATGCTGTTTTGGTTACTATAGCCTTGTAGTATAGTTTGAAGTCAGGTAGCATGACGCCTCCAGCTTTGTTCTTTTTGCTTAAAATTGTCTTGGCTATATGGGCTCTTTTTTGTTTCCATATCAATTTTAAAGTCGTTTTATCTAATTCTGTGAAGAATGTCAATGGGAGTTTAATGGGAATAGCATTGAGTGTATAAATTACTTTGGGCAGTGCGGTATGGTCATTTTCACAATATTGATTCTTCCTGTCCTTGAGCATGCAATGTTTTTCCATCTGTCCTCTCTTATTTCTTTGAGCAGTGGTTTGTAGTTCTCCTTGAAGAGGTCCTTCACTTCCCCTCTTAGCTGTATTCCTAGGTATTTTATTCTTCTTTTTGTAGAAATTATGAATGGGAGTTCATTCATGATTTGGCTCTCTGCTTGTCTGTTGTTGATGTATAGGAATGCTTATGATTTTTGCACATTGATTTTGTATCCTGAGGCTTTGCTGAAGTTGCTTATCAGCTTAAGAACGTTTTGGGCTGAGATGATGAGGTTTTCTAGATAAAGAATCATGTCAACTGCAAACAGAGACAATTTGACCTCCTCTCGTCCTCTTTTAATACCCTCTTTTTTTTTTTTTTTCCTTTTTCTTGCCTGATTGCCCTGGCCAGAGCTTCCAAATACTATGTTAAATAGGAGTGGTGAAAGAGGGCTTCCTTGTCTTGTGGCAGTTTTCAAGGGGAATGCTTCCAGCTTTTGCCCATTTAGTATGATATTGGCTATGGATTTGTCATAAATGGCTCTTATTACTTTGAGGTATATTCCTCAAATATACCTCTCTTTATTGAGAGTTTTAACATGAAGGGATGTTGAATTTTATTGAAGGCTTTTTTGGCATCTATTGAGAAAATCATGTGTTTTTTGTCTTTAGTTCTGTTTATGTAATGAATTACATTTATTGATTTGCATATCTTGAACCAGCCTTGCATCCCGGCAATCGAGCCAACTTGATCATAGTGGATAAGCTTTTTGATGTGCTGCTAGATTTGGTTTGTCAGTATTTTGTTGAGGATTTTTACATCAATGTTCATACTGGCCTGAAGTTTCCTTTTTTTGTCAGGTTTTGGTATCAGGATGATGCTGCCAGGTTTTAGTATCGGGATGATGCTGGCCTCATAAAATGATTTAGGGAGGATTCCCTCTTTTTCTATTGTTTGGAATAGTTTCAGAAGAAGTGGTACCAGCTCCTTTTTGTACCTCTGGTAAAATTCAGCTGTAAATCCGTCTGGTCCTGGGCATTTTTTGGTTGGTAGGCGATTTATTACTGCCTCAATTTCAGAGCTCGTAATTGGTCTATTCAGGGATTCCATTTCTTTCTGGTTCAGTCTTGGGAAAGCTTATGCGTCCAGGAATTTATCCATTTCTTCTAGATTTTCTAGTTTATTTCCATAGAGGTGTTTATAGTATTCTCTGATGGTATTTCTGTGGAGTAAATGGTGACATCCCCTTTATCATTTTTTATTGTATCT
The DNA here is from genome assembly GCF_009828535.3 of Hylobates moloch. NCBI lineage: Eukaryota > Metazoa > Chordata > Mammalia > Primates > Hylobatidae > Hylobates > Hylobates moloch. The sequence continues at coordinate 106,148,238 of NW_026652281.1, forward strand.
ACTTGATTCTTCTTTCTTTTCTTCTTTATTAATCTAGCCAGTGGTCTGTTTTATTAATTTTTTCAAAAAAAACAGCTCCTGGATTCATTGATGTTTTGAAGGTTTTTAGCGTCTCTATCTCCTTTAGTTCCTCTCTGATCTTGGTTATTTCTTGTCTTCTGATAGCTTTGGGAATCCCACTTTCTACTTTTTTTTTTCCTGTAAGACCAAGACAATCCCAAATATCAGTTATGCTCTTGGTAAGCAAAATTCTGCCTTCAGAAAATGGACTCATTCTCCCTTTGGTATTCTTCCTTCATTCACAAAACTCAAAGGGCATAGCTTATAGAACTGGGCCCATAATACTGGAAACCAAAGTATCCTCCAGTTTAAGGGTTTATGAGAGTCAAGGACCCCATTTCAGAAATAAAGCCTCAGGGGAAGGAATTTAGAAGACTGGAATGAGTAGAGAGTCCTTAAAGAGTTTATCTCACCTAAAATAGTTTCTATTTCTGCCTCCTCTTTTTAACTTTTCTTTCCCCATACTTCTCTGTAATTCCTAAAGCCAGGTCTCAGAGGTAGCTCTCTGTCTTTCCTATGTAACAAGAATTTTTAGCTGGGTGTATGGGCTTCCCAGTATACATTTCGCAACTTCCCTTGCAGCTAGGTATGGTCATGTGACTAAAATCTGGCCAATAAAATGTGAGTAGAAGTGGTATGTGCAACTTCCAGGTCATGTCCTTAAAGGAAAAGGACAGGTCCCTCCTTTGCTTTATTCCCTTCCCACTGGCAGAATGTGATGGTGCAGGTAGAAGAGGGATCACCCACTTTGGCTCATGTGATGGGAGTCACGTGTTAAAGATGGCAAAGCATCAAGAGAGAAGGATCTTAATTGCCAATAAAAATATGTGGCCACTACACCTACCCTAGACTTTCATGTAAGAGAGAAATAGACTTCTGTCTTGTTTAAGTCAGTATTAGTTTTACTATCTTGGTTAAATCATCCTCACCTATGTCATAACAAATGTACCAGCTTGACGAGTATGAATCACCAATGGCATCAGGGGAAAGCACAGTGGTTAACAGTAAGGCTTTGGTATCAGGTAGACCTAGATTAACTTGTAATGCCCTTGCACCACCCACATCTATGGCTGAGCCTCAGTTTTGTCTTTTGTAAAATGGGGATAATTGTATCTGCCTTACAGCATACTGTATAAAACCAAGAGGTGAAGATCCAATGATATACAAAATAGATATGGTCTGCATCCCTATAGAACTCAAAGTGCAGACGGGAAGATATAGAACTAAGCAAATGCATAAATAATTCCAAATTGTAGGTAGTGCTGTGGACAAGCAAAGGAGAATAATGAGCAGAGGACTCCCTACAGCAGTGAAGTCCAGTGAGAAGGAAGCAACCCTGAATAATGCATCCCTGTAACCCTGTTGGATCGGCCTATGTATTCAGACCAGGCCACTTAACCTTCCCCTAGCTCTTAACAAAGCTGTAATTAAAATACTTGAATTTTGGGTGGGCTGTCCCCACCAGCCAGATGGTATGCCCCACGAAGGCCGTGTCCATGTGTGTCTTGCTTGTTGCTGTACTTATGAGCCACCCTGTTATCAGGTGAGTAAAGAATGACTAAGCAATTAAAGCCTGGGTTGCATATCTCCTAACAGAGTTTTAGTTGTGTTATCTTCGAAGAAGACTGAATTGGAGCTAGGTTAGAAAAACTGTTATCTCTGAGAACTCTGTGGTGAAATTGCTTTATATCATTAATATTGACTACTGAATTCTTAGCACTAAGCACAATGCCTCACTTAGAGTGAGTATTTAATATCGAATGAATGAATGAATGAATGAATGAATTTCTAGCAACATTTCAGTTCCCACCATTAGAAATCTCAACACAATGAACATTCTAACAACTAGGGCTGTGCAAAGGTGGAATGGGCCCCTTTGGGAAGCATTGAGCTCCTTATTTCAGAGGCATTCGAGAGAATTGTTCAGGATTTTGGAAAGGACATCATGTTCTGAACAATGGGCCATGTCTTCCAAATGTCTGCCAATCCTGAGAGTGTATGTGCATTGTTTGTACCTAGGGTATTTGGAACTTATGCTTAAGGAGCTTTAGGCATTTTTACTGAAATAATTTCTGTGTTTTAAAGTTGCTTACATGAAGCTTTATGGAGTATAAAGATAAACTGAAGGCTGCCTTTGGTCCCAGTGAGTCACAAAATCTGAATGGCATCGAGGTTTCCTGGGCTTCTCGGACACAGGAGAGCATATGAAGGTTGTCACAGCCACCTTGAGGCCAGACACATGGTCCAGGTTTGATCACTTCACGCTGGTGAAATGCTGCTTCCTGTGGGGAACCCTCCAACTCTGTGCTCCAATAATAATACCATTTACATATTTTCATCACAAACACCCTCACATAATAATAATATCGTTTGGGGTCTGTTTCCTCCACTAAACTCTGACTATCTTGTTGGTGTCTTACTCCCATTTTATCCCAATGCCTAACACATTGCTTAGCCTCGGTGGGTGCCCAATAAATATTTACTGAATTTAAAAAAAAATTCCCTATTGTCCTCATGGGGAGAGAGAAGGGGAAATACTTTTCTGATTTTCATAGACGAAAAAACTGAATTGTAGAAAAAGAGTAAGTTGCCGCAGCACTGACATTCACAGCTGATGTTCTGAGAATCTGACTTCTGGCTTGGCCTTCTTATGGAGGCCGAAGGGATCCTTACTCCTAGTGGGTAGTGGTATTTCAGAGTTAGGGTTGCTATCCAGTCTGCAGTGGAAGCACACTCACAGACACGAGGGACCCCACGGAATTCCTGATGAGACTGTGAAATAGACAGACTTCTGCTCTTTGTTTCTCTGTCCTCTGCAAGTTACAGACAACCCTTCCCTCCCTTTCCACCCCAGCCATACCCATCTTTTCCCATTACTGGCTTTCAGAAGCCCTCTGCCCCTCACCGTTTCAGATTCCCACAGCTGTTCTTCGGAAGAGACACTGAAGCATCTGTAAGCCCACGTTTGTTCCTGCATTTCCTTACGGTGACTAATGGGTAACACCTGTCCCGTGCATTCCCTCTTGCACTCTTACGATTGGATTTATCACTGCACTAGTTTAACCATAACTAGAAAGATGTAGCTCTCTAAAGTCCCCATAATGTTGAGGTTCCTAATGTGGTTTAAGTTATTCCTTGCGTCATAAATAACTTAGACGGCACTGTTATGGACCAATACCCTGAAAAGAAAAGGCACCAAGATCATAAATAATACACACAATAGGGGCTTGAGGAGACTCAGCAAAATGCCCAGGGGGGAGAAGGAGTGGGTTCCTGATGTTAGGAGCAGGGGTGGGGCAGGGGTGGTGGGGGTGGGTGGTTTCTAGGAAAGGCTGGGCTTTCCGGACCCAAGCTTAGAAATGTCATCCTGTTCTTGCAACTCTTTCTGATTCAGCTAACCTAATTGTGCAGCCGAGGGGTTGCACCTGGTCAGAGGCCAAGGTCAGCTTTGTCTCCCTTCCCAGTGAAGGGCCAGAGGAGGATCAATCTGCCTGTGCATTTTTCTTGTCTTGCACACCCCCTATTATTGCCAGGAAGGGAGAAGACAGAAGCAAGTTCATGTTGCGTGAATGATCTCAGGCCCGGCAAGGACCAAAAGCCACCTTTTGCGATCACATGTTTTTCTCATCCATTCTAGCCCGTGTCAGTCATTCCATTGAGAGTAGCTGCAATTTTTACCGGATTAGGCCTATCAGATTACACTCTAAAGATGAAGAAAATGCTACCCCTCCAACAAAAACAGTTTCCACTTTACACTCAAAAGCTTCTTATCCTTTTTGCTTTGAGGGAAAGAGAAAGAGAGTGAGAGCATGTGCAGTGCCCTTTATTTGGACTTTTATCTTTACCTGGGAATACCTGGTCTTCTGTTTTCTTCCTTCTCATGTAACTCTTCATTGATTTTCTTTAAATCAAACAAGCTGCTATCACAGACTCTTACAAAAGAAAGTCAGCCATGGAGGAACCCTGGGCTTGGAATAGAAGCCAGTCTAATTTTAGTTGCCAGTGAGCCTCTCTAAGCGGTGGAGAGTGGTCAGAAGTTCATCTTGGCCTGTGCTATCAGGACCCCACAGGAGCCAGCCGCTGTCACCCGGCCGTGGGAGAGGGGCGAGTGCCTCGCTGATGACATGTTCCACCATCATTTTATGATGAGGCAGCGTGTCTGCTCCAAGTAGGTCTTTCATCCTCTAGTTTTTGAAAATTAAAATTGCTTCTGATTTATGGATTAATCTCTTGCCGACATCATGGGTGGGGGGTGCAGTGCCTCATTTTGATAAGCAGCTGAGCCCCAAGCTCCTGCTTTTCTTCACGGGAGGTTCGATTCCTTGCCTTTGGCTGAAGTCAGAGGCTTGGGCCGACTGTGAGCGGTCAGGACAATTCCCAGTTCATGCCCGCAGGATTCCTAAACTTCACAGACCATCCCACTGAATCTTGTTATAAGGATACTGCATTTAAAAAAATTGAATTGTTTGGTTTGTTCATACTAATAAGTTCTTGTAGGATTCTTTTTAAAAGGAAGATGTGGCATGGAGAATGACTCATACACTATGCACTGTCTTGAAAAACAGTCCAGGCTCCATCTACTTATCGATATAATTAAAACTGGATTAGGAGGATAGATTATAGAGTTTCCAAGGCCGTTAGGGAGTTTAAACTCCAAGCTTTTCCTATCTTTTTTTTTTTCTTCTTTCTACTCCTCTTTCTCTCATTCAGATTTATATATGTCATTATATCCAATGTAAACAGGTGAGAGTCTTAGAAATGGAAACTGGGTTGGCAAAAGGGGAAAATGTCAGGAGATAACAAAGGATATTTGAGTAAAAGGAGATGTTAGAGATTAATCAGGGAGTACGGATGAGTGGCTAAGCAAGTGGGATCTAAAGTCAAGTTGCCTGGATGCAAACCATCAAATGATGAATGAATTCATCGTTCATCCACACTGGAACTCCCTGAACTTCAATTTTGTTGTATGTAAAGTAGAAATGACACAAGCATCTCCTTTGTAAGGAGGGTGTTTTGAAGATTAAACAAAATTGTATGTGTAAAGTGTCCATATAGTAAACATTCAATAAGTTATTGTTACGATCATGTAGTTTAAACTCTTGGGTTTGAGGGGGAAAAGGAAACTGGGGTTCTGAGAAATCTGTGAAATTTGCCCGGAAATGCAGAGCTATAGGCAGAAAGACCCTGAGTGAACCTTCTTTTATATATGTTGTGTCATTTTCAAAAACCCTCTGTCATTAATCTCTCCTTTTTTTCCTTTATGTAAAGTTTGTGTCTTCCCTCAGCTGAAACAAATAATGTGTAGAAAAGCCTGTCTCAATTCAGATTCATAAATCCAAGGCTAATCAGAAGTAAAGGCCTGAAAAACAAAGTAGCCTCTCGGGAGCACCCAGAGTGGGATCTAGGAAACATTTGTTTGTTTACTAGGACACCTCTGTCTTACTACAAACAATATTCTGGTGCAGAGGAGAGCATGTGGCAGCTGGGGCTGCAAGGTCAGCCCAAAGACAATGGCAAACCAGAGATGCCAGTGTATGCCATGATTCTCGGGGGTACCAGAGAGGTACCTGCTCAGCACGAGTGGTCTGTGGCCACCGAGATGTAAAACGTACAAACCTCTCTCTTCCTGGAGTCAAGAACTGGGTTTCAGTACAGAATTCTCTAGCCTGTGTCACCCTCCTTTGCCTTTGAAATGAAAAATAGTTTTGAATTGAGACCGTATTTGGATAGGTCTACAACACACCCAGAGGGGAAAGACTAAAAGCAATAAGATAGTAGATCAGGCTGTGGACGTTTTTTGAGTAGAAATACTTGTAGCTCGGTTGATGTGCATTTCGTAACTGACCAATCTATTCATGAGTCAGTAAGTTTGGGAGAACCTACTGTGTTCCTAGCTGTCTGCTGACATGGTATGAATTCCAGAGGAGTTCGCAGTGTGGATGGAAAGACAAAATCACAAGACATTTGGGAGGCAGTCCAAGAAAGTATAAAATTGAATCAGATTTTACACACACACACACAGACACAGACACACGTTGATTCTTACTATTTTTCTCATTATTATTTGCAGCAGTTATAGTCTATAAAGACACAACAAACACTGAATTAGTAGATACTGCATTATTTCTCCTAGGGGAATTACAGGGTTAGAGAGTCCTGTCCATCTCTGGTCACAATATTTTGTCAACCTACCAATATGTAACCTTGTTTTGTGAGTGTTTCTCTTAAAAAAATAAAAAACACCTTATTGAATGTATATTGTTGATTAATTAGCATTGAACTTGATGCAGGACAGGCGATCCCTAAAATTGGGGCTTAGCCCAGTGGCGGTGGGGGTTTGTCTTTGCCCAGGAAAGAATTCGAGGGTGAGCTGGTGGTGTCAAACAGCAATCTTTCATTGAATAGTACTGCTACCTTGCTGAGCAGGGCTAATACACAGGTAGTGTTCCCAGAGCCAGCACCTTATGGGCTGTTGGCAACTGTGTTTATACCCACTTAAACCCACTTCTAATTACATGAAAATTAAGGAATGGGTTAATATAAATTGAGGGAAGGGTTATTTAGGACCTTCAAGGAAAGGACCAGTAAATTCTGGGTCATTGCCGTGGCAAAGGGGTGGTAACTTCTGGATTGTTGCCATGGTATTTGTGGACTGTCATGGCACTAGTGGGAGTGTCTCATGCAAGTGAGCAATGAGGGCAGCTAGGGATTGCTTTGGTCACCCTTTGCTGGTTTCCTCTGGTTTCTTCACTTTATCCTGTCTAGGCCAGGTCCTGTTTTGGTCAGTAGAGTTACGACCAGAACACAAGTCTTGCCAGCCTCCTACCTCAAACTCACGGCCAATAGCACCGTAACTCATGCCTGAATGTAGCTTACGGAACACATGCCTTAAGGCACATCACAGCCTTCTTGTGCTTAGGAACGCTAACCCGCACTTCAGCACTGCACTTAGGGGTCATTTTAAGTAGCAAGATCACCAACAATACACACAAAAATGCACAGGTCCACAAATGACCCATGAAAGTGCCTTAAGTATTGAGTATGGAGTTACAAATATATTGTAGCAAGTATGCAAATTCTCAAATAATGAGGATCCGCTGTACCTGCAAATGGTATCTGGTTTTACTGGAGGTACCTGCAAATGTTATCTGGCACTGCAGGAGGATGTGAGGAGACATATTTTCTGAAAGAGTGTCCATACTGGGGAGTACTGGGAGATGGCCTCAGATATTGGTTACTATTGCCCTCCTGGTATTCATTTCCCCTTGTCCTGGTATCCTTTGGATCTTTGTGCAGGAAACACACTCACTCAGTCGACATGGTTTGGTTAGGGCTGATTCTTCCCCCAGCTTCATGGGTGGACTGACCCAAGCATGGCCAGCCAGGCTGTTTTGTTCAGGAGTTGGCCAAGGAGACTCAGCTCTGGGAGCGTTTTCCTGCTGGGATTGACAGCCAAAAGATGAAACATGGAGCTGTTGGGGACCAGGAAGAGAGAGGTCATCTCAGGAGAAAACCAACACAGGGAGAAAGAGAGGAAAAGAGAGTAAACAGAGACAGAGTATGAGACTGGGCGTCATTTTAAAAATATGCCTCAGTGCAGCCATGTCTGAAGGAAACTCTGGACTTTGAGATTGTGTGAGCCAGTGCATTTTCACGCATTTTTATTTCCTCAGATAATCCTAGTTGGGTTTCAGCCAAAAGACTGGGACAGTAAATAGATCTCCCAGTCAAAGGATTTTGAGTGAGGAGCTGACACACTCTCAAACTAGCTGAAATCAAAAGGAGATCGTTACAGACCACAGAGACGCACATAGAATCCAAGCTCAAGACATTTACCTGGGCCTTGGGAAAACTGGAATTGGAAGCTGAAAGCTGGGAGTTACTCTCCTACGTATAAATGGCACCGTGGACGAGCTCATCTTTGTTTCTCTCTGGACCACAGCTCCATCCTCATTTCTCTCTTTCTCTGCTTATAGATCTTATGGCCAGGCCTGTGCCCTGGTGTTTTAACATTGTTCCCCTTGTCTTAGCCACCCGTTTCTCAGAATCCCTCTTCCAAATCCCCAAGAGAATAACCCGATTGACCTGGCTTCTTTTCTCATAAGACCAGGCTGTAGATTCTTTCCCCAGATAAGTTCCTGCCCCAGATCCAATTGCTGTAAAGTGTCAGGTAGTGACTGTAGGAATGCAGTCAACAGGCATCACTGACACAAGGGAGGCTGGATCTGAGGAAGTGTCCAAAGCTAGATGGGTGCATTTGGAGTTGAGGCTGTGGAAGCAGGAAGATAGAGCTCTCAGAAAATAGCTCCTACTTTATGTTTCTCTTAGGACCCCTAACTTCTAATTTCTGAATATGAGAAGATAGGGCTATAAAAATATGCATTTGTATTAATAAAATCATTTTTTTATTTTTAAAATGTTACTTAAAAATATATACATGCAGAAACATGCATTTAAACATATGTATGTACATAAACATATATACACACATATACACATATACACATATACACATATAACCATGTATGTGGTTAGACATTCGTTTGTGATCTTTGCAGGTACAATGTTGTCCAATGATTGAGAGTATACATGCATATTTTTAAAAACTAGAATGGATGATGACACTGTTTCTTAAAACCCTGTAATACTGGTATACTGTGTTTTTTCTACTCGTGGCTCCCTAATTTAGTTTATGACTACATGTTTATATATTATTTATTCAAAACATTGTACTCAGTGCCAAATAGTGTATGGGCACTGAGTACTTGTTGAATAAACATTTGTCAAATGCACAAGTGAGTGACTTTGTGCCCATGGATTCAAGGACTTCTTGCAGTACGTCCTGGGTTCTTCCCAGAGGTCCTCTGTCCGTATCTTTTGAAAAATAGTTTTGAGACATACATAGTTTCTGGGAACCCAGGTCTGTTTATTCCCCACAACAGAGTCACCACACTTCAATTAAATGGATGCAAAATGCTGCCTTTCTATTGAGTTTTCTAATGGATACAACTCTAGATATTTCTCAGAACAATGCCCAGGCCAGTAGACCTCTAGGCCCCATTTTGGATTTTTATGCTCAGTAGATGGTTATCATAGTCCCTTAGGTTGTTATTTAGTCAAATTGTGTTCATTTTATCACCTGTGCTTTTCCTCATATTTCACTCCCTTTGATTTGTTTTTCTTTTCTTTTCTAAATTCCCATCAAGGCATCATATTACCCCTAATTGCCTGCAATGTTCCAAGTCTGGTCTCATTGCTGACACAGAGACAGACTCTCTTAGCCACGGTTTGGGATGCCCCTGTGTGTGTGGCTGAAATTTTTACTAGCTCAGAGACTTGCTGAGCTGCAGTGCTCGCCTTACCTCCTCATGGCTTTTTTCCACTAGCTCACTATTTTGTTGTTTTCTTGATTACTCCCATCCAGGAATCCCCTTCAAGTTAAATTCCCTCTTAAAGTTTATTCATCCCCAGATAGATCATCTGCATTTTTTCAACCAGGGCCTCATTGTGTTATTTTTGACATCTGTTACTAAGATCCACACATAGCTTGGTATTATGTGCCAGTCTTCCACTGATGTTAGGAACACCTCCCAATTTAGTGTCATCTGCAAATGTGATTATCATGATAATAGTAATAAGATCTTCCCCTCTCTTTCCTGATTCTTAATAAAGTTGGTAGAGTAAAGCTGTGTCTTTGCAGATCATACACTCCAGACCCGCTTCTCACAACTCTGTCAATTTCCACTCATTGCTGACCTTGGTTTAGGATCTGTTTTTTTCTTCATGTGACGATACAAAAGATCCATCCAGACTTCCCTTTATGGAAGGACTCTGCAAATGCAACTTACCAAACCTAGGGGAAGCTGTCAGCCTTGGTTTCTTTCTCCCTATTGAGTTCCTTTCTCTCCAGTTCCATCTCAGAGGTAAGGTGCATCCCTTGACTCTCCACAGGAGATTACAGATTGTTAGCCATTGGATGGATGGATGAATGGATGGGTAGTTGGGTGGCCAGGTGAGTAGATACGTAAGACACTCAGGCACTAGCCTGTTTACTGCTCTGAGGCTAGTAAGTATGGTTTGGGAGGCCAAGGAGACAGTTACTTACCACTGGTTTTATGTACATCATAATGTTCTTTGAGTAATCCAGTCTTCTTCCATTTAGGGTGTAATTCAGGGCCATCCAGGCTGCCCTTCAAGTAGGGAGCTTTGACATCTTCTAAATCAAACCTTGTATTCATGCTTTCAACTCCTCAGATTTTGCATTTATCCACTGCAGGAAAAGTCAAACGTTGCATTTTGTGATGCATTCTGGGGCATGTGGCATTGGTGTCCCGCCTTTTCTCTTCCCTGGGACCCTCCCACACAGTTATACATAGTATAGTGTTAGGAAAGGTTACCTGGTGCTTTATTTTCTCACTGGTTGGTCTTTGTTGTGTTATTCTATATCTCTTTTGGGGTTTTTAAAATACTTCATAATAACATAAAAACATAGAGATGGAGATATGGACTCTGCCTTCAAAAGGCTTCCTGTTTGAAGATTTGCGTAGTAAATAGCTGTAATAAATTATGAGAAAGCACTACAGATGAGAGGGGTCTATAATGGTTCCAGAGATGAGGGAACCCTGCCTGGAAGGTAGGGTTCCTACCTGGAAGTGGTGGTGGTGGTGGTGGTGCTGTTGCTGGTGGTTGTGATATTATTGGGGTGGTGGGAAGGGAGTGATATAAACAGGATAAGCACAGGAATCATCCTTAGTCTGACCCTTGAGGGAGAAGGAAATTTCACCAGGCAGACAAAACAATAAGGGTATTTTAGGGAAAGGGCATGGTCAGGTAAAAATACAAAATGCATGTGGGAAGCGGTCCAATATGGCAGTATCTAGTGTATTTGGAAGGCTGAAAGATTGGGTAGTTTAGAAAGGTGAGTTTGGGGCCGGCCACGGTGGCTCATGCCTGTAATCCAAGCACTTTGGGAGGTTGAGGCAGGTAGATCTCCTGAGGTCAGGAGTTCAAGACCAGCCTGGCCAACATGGTGAAACCCTGTCTCTACTAAAAATACAAAAATTAGTCAGGTGTGGTGGTGAGTGCCTGCCATCCCAGCTACTCAGGAGGCTGAGGCAGGAGAATCGCTTGAACCCAGGAGGCGGAGGTTGCAGTGAGCCGAGACTGTGCCATTGCACTCCAGCCTGGGCAACAAGACCAAACTCTGTCTCAAAAATAAATAAATAAATAAATAAATAAAAGAAAGGTGAGTTTGGAAGATTATGCATGCCATTTATACTAGGCAAAGACACTTCAATTTTTTCTATAAGACCAAGGGCTCTTAAACGGGACAGTGACATAATCTGATTTTAGAAAAGCTAGCTAGGCAGCAACATGAATGTAGATAAGCCTGGAGGTAGAGTGATTGGTTTTGAAAGAGGTATAGGTAGAGATGTTGGGAAGAATACACTAAACAGAGGGTATAGCATGAGCAACAGCATAAGGGAGGAAGATAAGGTGCATTTATATCAAAGAAATAGAGTGTACGTCTTAAAAACATTTGGAGAATGTCAATGAATGAATGAAACTGGAGATCTTGAATGCCAGATCAGGAAATCTGAAATTTATTTACATGATATTGTGGAATAACATTAGGTTTTTTAAAAGGGATGACTTGAAGTGTAATTTTAGAAAGATTTAATAGAAGTTTATGGTAGATGGAGGCAATCAGAACAGAAGCAGAGACCTGTTTTTCTTTCGTATGACATGTAGTTAGTTAGCTTTTGGGTTTTGTAGTTTGGACTTTTGACTTAATAATTGTCAATATCTCTACCTTATAAATATTATTATTTTTGCATATTGCGATGTTTTCATCTTTTTCCATTTCATTGATGAAAATTCCCTGTGAAATTTCAAAGTGTTAGATTCTACATTTTCTCAGGAAAATCCTGAAACATTTGGAGTGGTTCCTACAACCCACTTGATAGAATATTATCCCCAACATCTTTTGCTTTTATTGCAAGTATTTGTAAACAAAGGGCAGAAATCTCCCTAAGAGGTATTTGACACGTTCCATTTAGCTTTATGATAACAAAATTGACAGTTTATGTGCGAGGGTATAGATCTTTGATTCCAGATTATTCTCTGAGAAATAAAGGGTGACTACTAATTTTGGAGCCTAAGCAACTGGTTGTGGTATTGACATCATTTAATAAGACTTGAAAAATACTATGGGGCATGTGTGTGTGCGTGTTTGGTTGAAGAAATTCTCTTTTGGCAATATTCAATTTGAGATGGCTGTTGGCCATCTAAATGGAGAAATCAAGTTGTATATATACAATAAGTACATATCTACACATACATATATTACCTATACCTATACTTATATCTATCTGAGGGAGGTGTCTCTCAAGAAATGTTTTTGGGACTAATCAACATAGAGATTTTCTGTTGTTGTTGTTGTTAAATCCATAGAACTGGTTAGATCACCTAGTATATTAGTCAGGGTATGCTAGGTTCTGGTGCAGAAACAAACAAATCTTGGAAATTGTAGTGACTTAACCAGGTAAGATTTATTTCTTGCTCACTCAGAGACAGATGCAAATGTTCTAGGTAAGTAGTTCTTTAAGCAAAGATCTAAGGAATTTTTTTTTTTTTTTTTTTTTTTGAGATAGAGTCTTACTCTGTCACCTAGGCTGAAGTGCAGTGGTACAATCATGGTCACTACAGCCTCGACCTCCCAGGCTCAAGCAATCCTCCCAACTTAGCCTTCTAAGTGGTTGGGACTATAGGCATGAGCCATCACGTCTGGCTAATTTTTATTATATTTTTAATAGAGACAGGGTCTCCCTGTGTTGTCCAGGCTGGTCTTGAACTCCTGGCCTCAAGTAATTCTCTTAAACTTCCCAAAGTGTTGGGATTACAAGTGTGAGCCCTTGCACTCACCCCTGTAAGATATATGAGCTGCTTCTACTGTGGGACACTACCAGTAGCAGAGCAGATCTACTTGGACAAACTCATTTGTGAAACAAATGTGCTTCATTTGTTTTCTATTAGTTCTACTATTTTGGTTATTTTTAAAAAAGATTGATGAAAAATTTAAACTCAACTTTAGAATTCATGGAATGTTAATAATCTAAAACACAGTCCTTATTTTGAAAAGTGTGTACTTTGGCAATAAGGAAAAAAAAGGCTAGTCTCTTAATAGTAGGAAAGTTTAGACTCTGGTTAATTAAATATATGGGAGATTTTGGTCTGTTCTGTTTTCATATAAATGATAATTTCAGGGCATTTGTTATCTTACCTAAGGAATGATTCAGAGTGCTGGATAATTTGGTTAATTTAATCTTGATGTTGGGGAAGCCCAAACAGAATCATGCCATTATCTAAATGGCTGTCAGCTCCATTGTTTTGATATTTTAAGAAAATTGGCCCTCCATACAGGAAATCATCTCATCTCTGAACTCCTACTCATCACAGGACAGAAGTCCCAAGGGGGCTGAAAATAAGCCCCTGGGCTCCCCGGAGGGACTTTTCTAATCTGTTGGCCCTGGAAGATGACTCTGTAGTTAATATTCTGTCAAGAGACTATGAAGGTGCTGTATTTCTGTTTCATACCTGGGAATGGTTTAAAACTAAGTGCTATCAAGACTTCTCTTGTTCCGTATATAAGAAAGAGATTTATAATAAAAATCGTAAATAAGAGACAAAGGAACCCTGAAGTTTCTTTTTCCTTCTGCTTGCTTTTCCCTGTTCAGTGATAGAACAATTTATGAATCTGACAAATCCTCCCCTAGATAATGGTAAGAGTAACATAGTGCTCAGCTGAGTGACTCCAGGCCACTAAAGTTTATTAGACTGTGGAGCAACAGCGGCAGGATTGACGCAATAATCAAATGATATGCTTGATTTGGGCTCTCTCTGTCTCTCTTCCCACCCATTCCCCTCCCATTTCCTTCCCTCCCTTTCTTTCTCCCGCCTGTACTTAAAAAAATAAAAAATAAAAAACTAAATAGAGGCAATTTGAAATCGAATAGGTTGGCAGGGGTAGACTCCTGATTTCCACAAGCAACATTCATTCAGAAAGTATGAGAGGCCTGTGCCAAAAGGGTAAATGAAAATAAGGAACATGGCCATAAACACATTTCAACTAAATTTTTGGTTTGGATCTGGGTAACCTAAGAGGAAGAGAAGACTCATCCAGCTGCCACACTCTTAGGCCAAGCCTGAATTGTCAGGACACCAGAGATATAATTAAAGGGTATCGATAACTTGAGTTACACCAACACCAATGGGTCAGAGTTGGCAGGAAGACAGTAATTTAGACTGGAAAGTAGATCATGCTTTGAAAACTGTGGGATCTATAGGGCATGTTCATAGTAAAAAGAAAGCTTTTCAGAAGTCACTTAATCCATTGTCTCAAAATGACAGGTGGAAGGCTAAATCTGGCTATACACGCATTTGGTTTGAACAACACTATTTTGTAAAGTTGAATTTTAATGCCTTCAGGGCAGATTTTCATAGTCTACTGCACTGGACTTCACCTCTCCCTATTATCTTCTGTTATTTCTGTGCATATATACTTTAGTTCCTGACCCATGTGGGCCTTTGTGTCCGACCCAGGAGTCTATGCCCTGCTCCTTGTAGGACGATGAGTGACTCTTGATTGAAAAGAAAAGAAAATCTTAAACTAGCCTCCTTGTCCTCTGCTCTTAAGGAGATGGAATTCAGTGGAAATTGCTAAATGTCACCATTGTTCAAGAGACACTGAAGAAGTTAACATATTATGAAAAACCTACTAGGCTGGCACCCAGCACAAGAGACCTTCAGCTTTTTCAAGACAGTGAAGGAAAAAGGTCTCTCAAATATCAAGAAACGTATTTTATAACCAGAATAGTCTGTGATGAATGGGGTAATAATATTCCACCCTTCCTATAAAGAAAAGTGGTATAGACATTATTGCTTTTTTGGACACTGGAGCAACTGTATCACTCATTTCTGAGAGGTTGTCAAAAAAAATTGAAGGGTTTAAATATATGACCTTTTACAGGAATTACTTCAACAATAGCTTATTCTACCAAGTCCACTGAAGTTGTGGTTGCAACAATGAATTTCCTGTTGCGAGATGCAAATTGTGGGCTAATTGCAAGATTTAATCCAATCTTGTTTGGGGCAGTTCTTGAAAAATTGTGTTCCTGCTGCACTATTTCATGGGTCAGTATCAAATATTCTGTCAAGAAGATGAAATAACACGAGGAAATTTTTAAAGAGAGAGAAATAGTAATATTCAGAATGCAAAAGCTGTCAGAAATATCGACTGGTCTTGAATCAGATGGGTTTTGCTTTGTGAATCAAGGTGGTAATGAGACACGGAAGTCATGCAGACTATGCAGAGCTCCAGCAGAGGCTCCAAAAGGAGGGGCAGCAAAGATGCCCACCAGATATGCATCATAAAGTAGAATGAGGAAAATAAATCTGTGCCTGTTCCTTGGTTAGTAGTCACTCTTATGCAAGACATCACACTATTATACCTGCCTAGACCTTGCGTGTGATCTGGCCTGAAGGGGAGAATTTCAGAAATACCAGGGTGAGGCAGGAGAAAATGTTTACTGAAATAGATAATTGAAAGCTCCACTTCTAGCCTGTCAGTTTGGCCAGCTGAATAATTGCATCTGAAGCCCCGAGTAAACTCCATCTCTAGATGAGTTGTTCCGATTAAATGGTGTCACCTGTAGTCATTGACAAGTCCCTGGATTGTCTCTGTCAAGCACCATCTGTGCACACCAGAGACATATCCAAAGGCTACTGGCAAACATCTTTAGATAATGAGCGTAAATTAATAACTACTTTTGTACGTCACGAGAGATCATGCCATTTTAATGTTATGCCCTTTGGGTGAACAAATGGGACAAAGATCTTGTAGATACTAATGAATAGTGTCTTACAAGGATTAATTTGCCCAACTTTTTGCTGAGTTGGCATCACATGCAATGTGGTCTGATTTGTTGGATCTGTGGTGGGGGTTGGTTTGTGGAATTAAAAGAGGGAGAGTTTTAATTTTGAGCATGAAGACTATTATGTAGAGAGGATGTCATTCTGGATCCTTAATAACTCAGCTTTTCATGGGGTCACCCAGCAGGGTTGTCCAGGCTGTATTCACATTCACATAGATTCTGGTCTAGATGCATGGCGCCCCCTAGAGTTGTGTCTGCAGCTGTTTGCAGTGCTTCCATAAGCTTCTGAGGGCTCTGTCCATCATTTCTTTCCAGGTGACAGCGTGGAATACCAATGGTAAGTGTAATATTCTACTGGATTAACAAGAATTTGGTTCACAGCAAGGATTTATAGTCATTCTGATAACAAATACGGTACCTCTTTTTCTTGTATATATAGGAGTTACTTGCGTATATATGCATTTTCTAATAAGAAATTAGATATAAATTTTTAGCTGTCATACTTCCATATATTTAAAGTATAGATAATTGTCAGTGTTGTCTAGAGGACAGAGAAATAGGCATTCTCTTAAATTCTTATGTGGTAGCATATATTGTTAGAGCCTTTTGACTTTTAGGAAAATTTGGAAATAGCTATTACATGAAAATGCTCACATTCTTTGACCAAACAGAAATGCTTCCATAAGCATTCAAACATATGTATAAGTATTGTGTATTGTAATTTGTACTGACAAAGACAGTCAGATATTTACGCACATCCCAAAGTGGGAATTTAATGAAATCAGCTGTGGAATGTCTATCTGTGCTGTAGAGTGCTGTGAAATGATCAAAGAGTGAAGCAGATTGCCTGGCTGGTACACAGTTGGTCGTATTTGCAAGCAAGAGTAGCAGACCTATCTGTTTATAATAACCAACCTGAATTATATCATTAAGTAGAAAAAAAGCAAGTTATAGTTCAGTTTGTAGAATATCATCCCATTTATATAAAAATTCAGTAAATGAAAATTATACACACTCACTTTATGTGTGGAAACAAGTCTGTATGAATAACTGCACTGAATAACCTCTGGTTATCTCTGAAGGATGAGATTATAAAGGACTCTCATTTCCCCCCTCATACATTACTGTAGTTTAAAAAAAATTTGATGATGACATAAATAATGACAACTTTTTCCATTTGTAATTAGAAATAAACCTGCCAGTTTCCTTACTGAAAGTGCATTTGGAGTTTCTGTTGGTCACATTAGATCATGAATTCTCATGAAAAGGTGTATACCCTAGGCAAGAAGTTGCAGTCTCACACTGGGTGATGAGACCACCCATGAACTAATTCCTAGCTCTGTAGAAAAAAGGGGAACCCTGATTCTTCCCAAATAATAGTGACCACAATCTTTTGCAGTGGCTACTTGCTCTGTATGCTTAAACCCAAATTTTGACAAGGTGCTGCTATATACATATTTTCCCTAGAACTCACATTCTAAATGGATATGAACCAGGTTGACCACATCTACCCTCACCCCTCTAAGAAGTCTTTGTAATTTTTATGTGTCACTAAAGGATCAAAATGATGCAATTTTGAATATTTGCCCTGGGCTAATATTAATAGAAGACCAGCACCCATCCAGTTATCTTCTAAATGCTGCTGGTGGTGAAAGAGGTCTTGGCCATTTTGGATGGTCAACACTTATGAGAATCTAGTGGAAACTATGGAAACAATAGTCAATCTGTTAATACCCACACACCCTCTTCAAACACATTTTGTAAGTAACTTAGAGGCTTTCTGTCCTTTTAGAGATATTCCATGAAGGCACTATTTTTGTAGGTGTTTAAAATGGGTGAACTAGACAAAGGTATGATAGAAAGTAATATGTTTGTGTTCAGAGACATGTTTAAAAATGGCTGTAACTTCAGTGTAAAGATGGTCTTAGAAAGGTATAAATAGCTTTCTTCAAATATTTCAATGAGGAAATGTCATTGTAGCTTTATGCTTTGGAAATTTGAGGTGGTTATGAGTTGATGACCACTGTGTTGATGATATGCACCCTTGAAATGTGGATCTGCAGAAGAAATTTCTGCCTAATGTCACTAGCAGCAATAGCTGGACTTCTGGTTTTTTCTTATTGTGTGAACACTGGGGACTTTGTAAATGATTAAGGTTTCTCTTTTTGGCTTTGTTGCTAGAAAGACTTAGAATAAAATCAGTGGTCCCTTTAAACAAATGAGTAAGACTATATTCTATTTTGTATTCAACTATTTCTGGATCCATTTTATACCCCTTATGTTTGTCTTTCTTCCCTCTCCCTCCTAGTTTCCAATTTATGTTGTTTGTGTAATTGTGAAGCAGCTGTGAATCTTTCTTAAGAATAAAAAAGGATATAAAAGGAGTGGAGATAAGTAAATAAATGTGGGTAGTCTGGAAATGATGGTATTTTGTCTCCTACTTGATGAGGCTCAGAGGTCAAACTTCTGTGGGGCTAACTGGAGAGTCCAAGGCTGTTGAAAAGAGATTCCAAAGCTTCCTGGCTGCCCAGAGCTGCTTGGAGCTGGCTGAGGTACAATTAAAAAAACACCTGGACAATTTCTTCCACCTCTTCTACCCATGTCTTAAGCACACATGCAGCATGGGAGGGAGGAAACTATGGAGACTGTTTGTGAGAGAAACTGTAGACCTGCTTCTGGAGCATGGAGAAGTGGCTTCAGGTAGAGCATGAACTTGAGGATTCAGAGACTCAAGAGACTTCACGTCTTAGCATTTCCCTAATTGGCACTTGCTGTCCATTTTTATCCCAACTTGACTTGTGAAGTGGCTGTTTTCCTTAAGGCTTGTAATTCTGTATGTGGGCACTTTCTAGATAAACCATTTTATTATAAAAGGTGGCCCATTTTTTACAAAAATTATCTGGGCATGGTGGCGGGCACCTGTAATCCCAGATACTCGGGAGGCTGAGGCAGAGAATTGCTTGAACCTGGGAGGCAGAGGTTGCAGTGAGCCAAGATCATGTCACTGCATTCCAGCCTGGGCAACAGAGTGAGACTCTGTCTCAAAAAAAAAAAAGGCCCATTTTTGCTGATTCAGGTAACCAGTACAATGGAAACCTCTTTTAATTTCTCACTTAAAAAATGTGCAAAGTCTTTTCACATAGATACTTTGGCCATCTCATAATCAGTTGGGTATATGAGGAGGTAACCTCAGGGTGTCCCTCAAGTGGAGGCTTCTTTCTTCGCAATTATTTGACTTTTCAACTCTCTTGCATTCCATAATGAGAAGCCCCTGATGGAAGGCAGGGGTACTGCTTTCTTCACACATTTACCGTGAACTCGAGAATCTGGGGCTTGGCAGGTCTTTGTCTATTGAGTGTCATCTCAGGATCTGAACCCCAAGAGAAGAGCAACAGCAATGTGTTGTTTAGTCTTTAAGATGAAGTAACTTTCAAAGTATTTTGTATTTGTATTTTGCTTTTTTGTCGGGCATTCAAAGCATGGTAAAATGAATATCATGCTATTATGGATGATGTCTTGCTGAAGGAAATAAGTGGCATTTTTTTTTTCTTTTTCTTATGATTTGAGAAGCAAAGGGCCAAAGAGAGATGTGGAACAATTAGCCCATGATGGATCTGGGCTAGAAGAAAACTCACCTGCCTGCCATTTGTAGCCCTGACCAACAGTCCCCACTTAAGGATCAGAGTGAAATTTAAAGGATGTTCATTTTAACAGAAAAGATCTCAACCTTTAGGGAGCGAGCCTTCCCCAGCCTGCCTCGTATCTGCTCAGTCACTTTTTGGCATGTTTTTGATGGTAGTTAATGACACAAAGCAAGCCCAGTGCCCAAGGAGTGTGTAGAGGAATGTTAATTCTAGGAGCTACCATAACTTGATTTTCTTGATTTCCTTGAGTTTAAAGTCTCAGCCACAATATTACATTACCAAAGTTATTTGCATTTGAAATATAATACCTGGGGGTTGACATTTAATTAAATTACAGTGGTACCTCTAGGCTGCAAGGAACCGGGCTGGCATGCTGTGCTGATGGTGCTGGCAGTAACGTTGTGCCCTTCCTGAATGAAATGACAATCAGAAGATGATGTCCCTGAGAGGGACTGGAAGGAGGAAATGCTAATGGTCACCAAGTGCACACAGTTGGCTGATTTGCAGTTAAAAATACAGAGTGGAGGTGGACATGAAAGAGGTCATTGGGATAGAGAAGAGTACTGTTTTCCTCATGCCTTGGGGCTCCAGTCTTCACATTTTCTAAATGTCCTTAAGGAGGAGAAATGGTGAGTGAGAGCCCCCCCCCTGGGCCTTATCACAGCCTGGACCAGCCTAGACCAGCAGTGGACCCAGTGAGAAGGGAAACCAATTGTTTGGCCTTCAGGATAACTGGGGTAACTGTGTCACCCTTTCTCCCACCCTTTTGGGAGTCCCTGGTAGTCAACAGACAGAAGAGCCCACCTTGCACCCCACTGATCACAGTCCCTTCCTTCCCTGGCACTGACTCACCAGGCATGGAAGCAGGAACAACCAAGGTGTGCCCATGGAGCTCCAGACACCTCATCTCCTACAGCATCAGTTCTCAATTTGGGGAGACATTTCCCTGCCAGGGGACTTTTGCAACATCTGGGGACATTTTTGACTGTTATAACTGGGGTGGGGGTTGCTATTGGCATCTACTGAGAGAGGTCAGGGATGCTGCTAAATAACTCGTAATGCACAGGACAGTCCCCACGACAAAGAATAACCAGCTCAAAATGCCAATCATGGAGCAATCGAGAAACCCTGTTCTAACAAAAGATGAGATCATGGAAGAGTGGATTCCAACCACTGAGTCAACAATCAAGACAGAAGATCATCTGTAAAATGCACAGTGTATCTGTCAGAGCCTAGCCGGGAAAGCAAAAAATGCTTTGGTGTTGGGAAGGGAGCAAGTGCAATGCAGAGATTTAGTTGTCTAGGCATTGGAGAGGCTGAGCAAAAGGGAGAATTGTGAGGCCAGGCAAAGATTAGCAACAGCAGGAAGCCTCGACCGCTCCTTGTCCAAGGGACAGAGGAAGGAGATGGCATTGCTGGTGCCTAGGGGTTATGGATTAGAACCACAGTCTGGTCTGGTGGGAGTCGGAGTCACAGAGAAGAGGTTATAGATGAAAGGAAGCTTCTGGAAGTACATCAGAGGAAGGGGGAGAAATACTCTGATTTCTCCCTTCCTTCCATCTTGTAATCTTCCACGGGTGCCTCCTCAGCAGGAATCCAGCCAACATGGAAACCTGGGAAACAGCCTGTAGAGAAGGGGGCAGGAATGAATTTGAGTACAAACTGGCCAAAGACTGGAGCCCTGTGAATTCCCCAGAACACCAGAACCAACAAAACAATGGTGTCTTTGAGCAACCTTCACAAGAGTTCTACATTATTTCTGGTACTCTTCCACCATGAAACGTCCCCTTTTCTTATACCTTGGAACTCTAGCATAAAAGAATATCCTAGTCTTTGAGAAAGGAAGGGCAGACCCAATCATTACTTCATCATTCAGCCTTAGAACTAGCAAACACAATGTGTTGAGTGGCCTCACGACTTAATGAAGAGTTTCATGTCTCTGTGCAGACAGCAAGGTTTAATGGAAAGCCGTGTTAATGTGCACAGTGGGTGTTGTTAATTTGGCTATGTCTGCGGCAAACTTGATCCTTCAATGTCCGGCTTCAGCTCATTTTAGTCGCAGCGATCTTGCTTCTTGCTTTGCTTAGATGTGTCCTCTTCATGGGTCCTGCCCCTCTCTAAGCTGAAGTCAGGCTGAAAGCACAAGGTTGTTGGGAGCTAGAGAGCCTGCTGCAAGGGTTTTATTTTTCCTTACAGTGCAATTCGCAGCATCTAGACCAAGCAAAGGAAATTAACTTGTTTTCCATTTGAACTTCCCAACAGGTCCCCAAACTTACAGGGATAAAAGTGCCTGATTCAAAAGAGTGTCTTCTTTAAGAAAGTTCCATAGATGCTTATTTTTGCCCCACTTTTGATTAGCTGCACTAATGGAGATGTGGAGGGCATAAATCAATAAAATCCCTTGATAATCCCCCAAAATCTCAACGTTGCCATTAGTTTTGACCTCCTCCCCCACCAAACCTTTTATCAGAGCTGCTAAAAAGTACCTCTACACCCCCTGGGTTCTCAATATATTCAACTTGTTGACAGCCTGACTGATAAAATTGTCTGATTTGAGTTTTATCTCTTTTTCCCTTCTCCTGCCCACTCTCTGGGGGAGGTGCTAATGAGCAGCAAAAGAACAAAACCACAGGAAAAAGAGACTGCAGAAAAGCCAGGCTAACACACAAAATGATTAAATAGCTCCCGTATCCCTGAAACTTTACTATATAATGTCAGCTTTGTGGGATTTTTTTTTTTTCCTTTTTCCCAAAGTAAATTGAAATGACTAAAATGGGCCAGGTAGATGGGGCCTTCACAGACCCTTGCTTTGAAGCTTTGAATAGCACAGCTTTTGTATGGAATTCATTTTCTAGGGAAAGATTTTTAATTGTTAATCTTTATACATGGTATTGATATTACTCTTCATGATGGTAAAATATCCGGGCATTTTCTTAGACAACTTCAGAGCAACTGAGATGGTTATGCTGTCTTCATCCCACAAAGGATGATCACAAACAAGACACAGCTTGGAGAGCAGGTTAAATTTGTTTTTCTTTGTTCTGTTTTGGGTTTGTCAAATGTATTTGTTATCAAGAATGGAGTCACAGGCTGAGTGCAGTGGCTCATGCCTGTAATTCCAGCATTTTGAGAGGCTGAGGCAGGAAGATTGCTTGAACCCAGGAGTTCAAGACCAGCCTGGGCAACACAGCAAGACCCTGTCTCTACAATGAATTAAAAAGAAAATAACTGGATGTGGTAGCATGTGCCTGTAATCCCAGCTACCTCGGAGGCTGAAGTGGGAGGATCCCTTGAGCCCAAGAGACTGAGGCTGCTGTGATGCTGCCACTGCACTCCAGCCTGAGTGACAGAGCGAGATTCTGTCTTAAAAAAGAAGAAAGAAAAAGAATGGAGTCACAGAAAACCATAGAAAGAGACCCGAACATAGCTGGCTGCAAACCCAGCCAATGCACCTGCCCATACTTCTCCATATCCTCTATGCTTTGGGAATCTGATGACATTGACCATGAATAAAGCATATGTTGATACACACAGTGATCTCTTGAAATTCCCAACTTGGATTATTCTTCAAGACCTGTAACAATACCCCTGTTTGGGTTGGTGCCTGCTAAAGATGGCCAACTGTCTTCCCATTGTGCCAGAATGCAACCCTAAATGAATGGAGTGGCTGATAAAGTGTGCATAGGTGAAATTGGGTGAATGAGTGGAGAAAAATGAATTGACATCTGATGTGATCCTTGCAAGGGAGCCAGAGACTCTTTCCCTTTGGTCTGTACTCTCCACTGAGGAATGAAGTTTCTTTTCTGAAAGAGAAAAGCAGGGCATTTTCTGATTTTCCTCTCTGTATTTTCTTCAGTCTCTTTTATTTCTGTTTGCCAGATATCATTTGAAAGCAATTTCATAAACATCAAAGTGGCTATGAAATTCAGTGTTTGTATCTGGCAGGTGGCTTATAAAATCAAACTCAGGAACCACCTGCATTTGAGGAATGAGGATGATGTTTCAAGGTTTGAGCAGAGAAGCAGAACCATCATGAGTGAATAGAATAACGGATTTGCTGCAGAGAGTAGACCTTCCATGATTGTGGCAGCTCAAAGATTGGTCCATGCAGGCTGCTGCCCCTGCATCTAGTGTTGAAACTAAAGTAGCCATTGGTGAGTCAGATCAGCAGTTGGAGAGAAATGCTGAAAATGCACAAGGGTGAGGATGAACAAGAAAACCACGGGGATCACTGAATCTGTGAGCACAAACTAGAATCCCCATCTGTCTCTGACCATTTCTGACCTCAATCCCATGGTGACCTGAAAGAAAAGATGGCATCCTGCCTCAAGGAGCTGTGTGTGCATCTGGCCCAGAACTGAGAAGCTGAAGGAGCAGATCTAGCAGGAAGAGCTGTGAGTCCAGTGCATATTACTCTGGGGGAGCTAGGAGATCCCCAATAACATATATGAGCTGTCACCATGTCTGTTGCTCAACCAGGTGCACCAACCTTCAGAGCATTAAAAAAGAAAAAAAAGAATGGCTGGTGCTTCATTTTGCCTTCCAAATCTTGCACAGAATGTCACCTATGGGCAACTCTAATTCAAAACCCTACAGAGAAGGGGATGATGAGAAACAGCTCCTGCTTAGT
Organism: Hylobates moloch; assembly: GCF_009828535.3. NCBI lineage: Eukaryota > Metazoa > Chordata > Mammalia > Primates > Hylobatidae > Hylobates > Hylobates moloch. Next base: position 106,172,504 of record NW_026652281.1, read on the forward strand.
TAAGGTGGCACTGTACAAAGCCATGGGATGAGATGGCTCAAAAGGGAATGTCTATGGGGATGCATGCATGTAACAGAAACATCACACTTGGGAGAAAGGCACCTTTTCAGGAAACTTCCTTTTTGCTGAATAGCAAGATGTCATTGTTTGGTAATAGTGGTTTTCTCAAATGTACAGTGATCACATATACATTTGTGTTTCAAACCAGGTTATTTTTGAGAGTGAGAGAGGGCTGTGTTTGACAGTTATTTATTAAAAGTTGTTTTATTGTAAGCGTATGATTCCACTTATTTGAGATACCTAGAGTAGTCATATTCATACAAAGTATGATTGCGGTTACCAAGGACTGAGGAGAGGGGAGAATGGGGAGTTCTTGTTTAATGGGTGCAGAGTTTCATTTTTGCAAGGTGAAACAAGTTTTGTGCATGGGTGGTGGTGATGGCTGCACAACCATGCCAATGTGCTTAATGCTCCTGAACTGTATACCTAAACGTGGTAAAAATAGTTAATTTAATGTGTCTTTTCTCACCATTTTAAAAAATAAAATCTGTATATATTTTTCAAATTGTCTGTTGTATTGGTAGTTTTATAAATAGTTCTACTAAAAATTACTTTTAAAAATATTCCTTCTGGAAAATAAAATAATATATATCAGTGTGTATTGCAGCAAACTAAGAACAACTTTTTTTATATTACTATGTAGATATTTAAAAATAACATGCACAGAATAAATTATTCTTGGTACGTATGCACATACTGTAATAAGTTCTTGGCACGTTTCACATAAAGCATCACTAGTATTCTTTAGAAAGTATTTTTTCAAATTTATTATTTTTAATACTTCATAAAATTTTCTACATTTTTCATAGTTTCATATTTTGGTTGAAATTGTGGACACACTTAATTGATGAATCTTCATAAGCCATCATACTTTTAAGTGGGAAATTATTTTCTCTACAAATGCTAGCATATCAAGTAAACTCAGAGATAATTCTATAAATGGAATATATCATCAATTCTGTTTTTTCACCTTGTACTATGTAAATATTTCAGCCAAAATATTTTTACAGATACTATCTTACTGCTGCCATTCAGGGAAACTCTTTGTGATACAAAATTTATGAGCTAAAACTCAGAACATTATCCATCTCTTCATAATTCTTTTTAGTATTTTACCAAATTAAGATGCTACAAAATCATAGGCTTTCTCAATTTCAGTTTATTCTAGTTAAAAATATGGATTTATATACTTTTTAAAGAGTAGCTCCATCAGAATATTCTTGGGCAATTTGAGATATTCCAAAAGTCCATCCCCAAACCCTGGGCCATGGACTGGTGATAGTCCGTGGCCTATTAGGAACTGGGCTGCACAGCAGGAAGTGGGAGGGCGGGTGAAGCCAGCCAGCATGACCGCCTGAGCTCCACCTCCTGACAGATCAGCAGTGCTATTAGATTCTAGTAGGAGCACAAACACTATTGTGAACTGCGCATGTGAGGGATCTAGGCTGCATGCTCCTTGTGAGAATCTAACTAATGCCTGATGATCTGAGGTGGAATAGTTTCATATCAAAACCATCCCCCACCTCCCAATCCATAGAAAAACTGTCTTCCATGAAACCAGTCCCTGGTGCCAAAAAATTGGGGACCACTGTTACCAGGCATAGTTAAAGAGTTTCAAAACAAAATTTTGTACATTATTTGAACTCTCATCACTAATATGTTTAAATATCCTTCTTGCTTTTTGGGGGATGTATTTTAATGTGTTCTCGTATACAAATTTTTCAAATAATTGCCTTTCACTGAATTCTTCAGCTGTAGTTTTGTAGTATTCATTTGTTGAGGACTTAATTAAAGCTTTCTGACTAATGTTGAACAAAATGCAACTAAAATTTAGAGGACTCATTTATTGACAAAATTAATATTATACAACACTTAGGTTGACATTATAGTAGTCAGCACAGTTCTATATCTAATCCCCAATGACAGGAAAAAGTTAATTATGAACAAGAAAGAAAATTCATACAGCTATATTGAAGTCTTTTTTCAAAAATTAATTTTATATCAGCTTAGTCACAAATTGTACTTCAATTAGTATAATTTGGAGGTATATAAAAATATAAATTTAACATCTGTTTTTACTGAAACCTAAAATGAGTAAAATTAATTGAGAAAACCAGTCATTTGATCTAAATGAAAAGTCATGGTTGACAGAGTGATATGCATTTGCACCTCTGCAGCTTTATGAGTTAAATCATCATTTTTTGGTATGTCTTCTAAGAATAACTGTTAAATTTTTTAGTAGAAGATAATACTTCTTCAGCAGATTTATGTTTTTTGCTTTTCTTATAGTCAGTGATATCATTTTGATTTCTCCATGGTGGATAGTAAATGCCAACATACACTTTGTACAAGTTCCACACTCTTATTAACTTTCTTGAGAAGTAGAAATTCAGAACTTAAATTTTCTTTAAATGCTTATTTTTGTGGCTTTGAGCTCATTGCTGCCTAAATAATTTATTACACAGTAAAAAAAAGCATTACCTAACATTAAAATAACTGCTAAAATCTAACTGCTGTAGATCCTCACCATACACTAAAGGACAAAACCCAACAGCAAGAGTACACAGACTTCTTTCTATATGATCCATGACAGGACTGCTGTAATTTTCCACTTCTCCTGCTGAACCCACCACCTTAATGTAGCCTATAGGCATGGATCATGACACAAGAAACCAGCAAAGACAAATACTTCTCTCACCACCACCATAGACCACTAGAGCTAGCTTTCCCAAAATGCATATTTTATCAGTGAGTGCCCCACAAGCTGTCCTTTAAAGAGAGGCATAAGTTGCCCTTGGAAAGGGTCTAGAAAAGAGATACGGGCTAACACTGGTCATTTTTCAGATTTGACTGTGAATTCTGTCATCAATAACTAGACAAATACCATAGTAGAAGCTAGAAGCACAAAGTACAGGTCTTATTAGATCCATTCTGGATTTTTAAAATGTAACTATGACTAATAATACTTCATTAGTAAGAGAGAAATCCAGGACAAATCCTGAAACTTATGAAACACCAGAATAGCAGGAGTGATCTGGAATTGTCCTGGGCAAATCCAGACATATGGCCACCGTACTCAAAGGCAATATTTCTTTTCTGTTTGTATTTCACTGTTTGTTTAAAGAACCTGAAGCAGATTTGCTGAACTCTAATCCTTCTCTGTTGGCCAGCAGATAATTCCAGGGATCATTAGGCCTTTGGTGAAACCTTCAGAAAGTAGCCCTCTTGGAGTATTCTTTTCCCAGTAACAGAGCCTGGGTGTTAATAGTAAGTGTTGAAATTCGGAGTCAGCCTTCCTTCCCATTTTGGGAGAGATAATCCCATTTGGTTTGATATGATCAAACTTGAGGTTATTCTGAATATTACACAGTCTAGAAAAGTCTACATTTTTTTTTACACTGGCTTAATTGGTAGAGATACTTACTAGATGGAATGAGTTTCATTCAGAGTTAGAGTAATTTCAAAATTATAGCGTTTGCTACAAATAAAAACACGCCAAAGCCTGAAAACCCCAAGTAGGGTTCATATTTTTAACAAATCAGCAGGTACTTGCAAGAAAAAAGTGACTTTATTCTGCTGGTCTATTTTACAAATTGTTATCCATTCAAAATATGCTGAGCTCTCTCCAGTCTATCCTTCCAAAACATGTGTCTTTAACACCTCAGTGCTTCTATGAAGAAAGCCTCTTCTCTTGCAATTTGAGCCTAAATGATGCCTGCTTACTGAAATGTTTTGGGTTAAAAAAAATCTTGTTTGGTTTTATTTTGAACATAATGTCCCATTTGCATTTTCTTATTGTAGCCTGTCACTTCTTATTTCAGAAACTTTTCTTGAGGAGTTCAGAATAGGTTTTTTTCACCCCGAACATCATTGGTTTCTGTGTATGAGCTGCTATAAAGTGCAGTGATTGCTTAAAAAACATTATAGTTACTTTAAAAAGATGACTTTGATGGTGTGTTTTTTGTTCCCATCACAATAACACTTTGCAGGTGATTATTAAATTAGAGATTTTCTTTGTTTTTCTAACAAAAAAAAAACACCCTTTTTATGTCAGCGCCAATTGAGTAGTAATTTTGCACATTTTACAAAAGATTTTTCTGTCCTACCTCCACGCCCCTCCCCCAAATAAAGAAGGGCTTTGACATTCTATGACAGGGTGGGTTTTTTGCATACACAGTGCTTTTGACTTTTCTTTTAAAAAAATCTGTTGACTCTATTGAAATGTGACAGGACAATATTTAACCTGAATAGAGGCATGTTGACTCCTCTTATTAAAACTGACAGTTAAGGACGTTTCTCTCTTTATTCCTTCTGATACACACAGACAAGTCTTCACTGCTAACTAGTATACAAAATCAAAAACAAAAAAATACAGAGCGCAGAGATGACTACCTTATAAACAATATATGAATGACAATCGCAAGTTTAATCTAGCAAAGAAACCTTTTTTTATCCTTTAAGAAAATTAAAGCCCTTTCAAATTAGTTTGACATATGAAGATAGACTGACATCATTGATTTTCAAATCTTCACTCTTCCTGCTCAGCTGTCTTTCCTCTCGAAGACATGGAATGTTCCGCTAAGCCCTGGACAGGACCACAGCGACACCTACGGAGAGAGCCCAGGGTTTCCTGTGAGGCTGTGTAGAGCTGGAAGCTCTTATTCCTTGTCTTATTTGCACTCTTGAGACAAAAATGGTGGCCATGGATGTTTTTCCCCAGCTCCACACTGGCACTTGTTCTCTTTGTTTGAGAAAATGGCCGGAAATATCATGCTTTCAAGTTCTTTCTGTCCTATTGGACCAATAAAGGACTTCATTAGCATAAATGAGGCTTAAGTTCTTTTCAGTCGCACATGAGTGGGCCTCTTGGGAAGAGCACAATTAGGAACCTAATGCCAACTCTCCAAGATAGACGGGAACCATATGGAATTTAGATGTCTCCGGGTACTTGCCCGCTCTCCTCAGCTTCCACGAGCCAAACCTCTTCAAAGGAATGGTCTGATTCCTTACGTACAATGCACTGGATTTGTATATGACATAGGCGAACTGTCCACAGAGATGCAGGATTCTTTCCTTCTTTCTCTTTCTCTCTTTCTCTCTCCCTTTCTTTCTTTCTTTCTTTCTTCCTTCCTTCCTTCCTTCCTTCCTTCCTTCCTTCCTTCCTTCCTTTCTCTCTCTCTTTCTTTCTTTCTCTTTCTTTCTCTCTCTCTCTCTTTCCCTCTCTTTCTTCTTTCTTCTCTCTCTCTTTCTTTCTTTTTTCTTTTTGCGAGGGGAGGGTGTTACTCAAGCGTTGATCATTGAGTGATTTTGTTGTAACAGCATATGAGCCATAAAAAAACCATGAATGAGTGCCACTGTCTGACACAGTGCAAGCAAAGTTATCTCTTATTCTCATTTCCATATTCTGTCCTTTGCATTTGTCATCAAGTAAGATTCCATCAAATGATCATCAAGTTTTTCAATACATTGATTTTGGAGAGTCAGAAAAGTAGCAACTTGTTCTATGGTAGTCTTCTCTATTAACCATGTAGAAGAATCAGCCTTCTGTGCATGGATATTGATCTGTCCAGTTTGCAGAAATGACCCTGTTTGTCTGGTTGTCTTGAAAGGGCTTCCATACCATTCTTAGGAAAGTTAATCCCATTTGGTTTGATATGATCAAACTTGAAGTTATTCTGAATATTATTTAGTCTAGTTAGCTGTACATATTTTTTTCACTAACTTAATTGGTAGAGATGGTTACTGAGGCAGCCTGCAGATTACACATGGAAGCAAGTCTAGATTCTTCTTCCTTGAGAAGAGGGACCCCATAGAGCCTCATGGGACCTAATAGAACCTGTGACAAAGGAAACCACCCTCAAGTCTTCAGGTCTAAGAGGTGTCAGAAGACATTAAAAACTGGCATGTCATGGTTCTAGTTTCTGTCCTTTGTGTATGCCAAGATTGCAGGAGAGGTTGGCAAGGATGCCATGGTGTTTTAGTTTGGGTTTCTGCAATAGTAGACCTTAGGGCAAGGATTTGATGTAAGTCATTTATCTGGGAAATGGCCCAGGTGTTTTTTTTCTTTTTTTTTTTTTTTTGGTTTGTTTGCTTTTTGTTTGTTTTTGAGATGGAGTCTCATTCTGTTGCCCAGGCTGGAGTATAGTGGTGCAAACTCGGCTCACGACAGCCTCTGCCGCCCAGGTTCAAGGGATTCTGCAGACTCAGCCTCTCAAGTAGCTGGGATTACAAGCATGAGCCATCATACCCAGCTGATTTTTGTATTTTTTTAGTAGAGGCAGGGTTTCACCATGTTGACCAGGCTGGTCTCGAATTCCTTACCTCAAATGATCTACCCACCTTGGCTTCCCAAAGTGTTGGGATTACAGGCATGAGCCTCTGCGCCATTGCCGGCCCAGGTGTGTTGTAAGGGAGGTAGCAGGGAAGGAAGACAGTCAGCAGTGGGTGTGGTGAAGTGGACTGGCACCATGAGCAACTGGAATTTCTTCCTCTTGGGGACCCTGTCAGATACTGGGCAGACTACCCTTCAGAATGGGGCTGTTGAGAGACAAGAAAGATGTTTATCTCTATGTCCTGACCCTTATTAATTGACAGTCATTCCCAGAACTTCAGACCTACCTTCTTCCCTGGCTGAACACACTGCCTCAGCTGAGGAAAGGAGGAAGGCAGTATGGATGGGAACTGTCTGCTGGTTACTTCTGGGTGCCACAGGGAAATATAGTAAAGGAACCAACAGCTCCTGATATGCATGATTTTCATGGTTTAGAGACTTAGGTGCAGTTACATTTAACTGTGTGTGTGTGTGTGTGTGTGTGTGTGTGTGTGTGTGTGTATGTGTGCGTGTGTGTAGGGGGTTATTCTTTGCATTAAGGTAAAGTATTATGTGCTATGAGGGCAGTGTTACCACTACAACTCTTGAGCAGAGGCAGGGGGCTCTTTTTAGATACAGATGGAAAATTCTCACAAGCAGTAGCAAAGAGCTACAGATTCCCAGTTCCTTGGCTGGGCTGTTTTAGCTCTAACTGAATGCAAAAGCCAAGATGTTGAGGAATTGAACAGCATGGCCACCAGTAACTCACAAGAGTTATCTCATAGGAGACTGAGTTGCGGGCTACACATTACATTTTCTCTTTATGTCAGCTACCATTAGCCCTAGAACAGCAAACGGCACTGTCCAATAGAACTTTTTACAATGATGGGACTATTCTCTATCTGGGCTGTCTAATATAGTAGTTGCTAGTTAAATGTGGCTATTGCGATTATATTAGTTAGTGCCAGTTGCCATAAGAAAATACACAAATTTATTTTCTTGCAGTTCTGGAGGCTAGAAGTCTGAGATCAAGGTGTCAGCAGCGTTGCTTTGATTCTGAGGCCTCTCTCCTTGGCTTGCACACAGGGACCTCTCTCTGGCTCATGTGGTCTTTCCTCTGTCTATGCACATCCCTGGCCTGTCTTCTCTCTCTTTCTCTCTCTCTCTCTGAATCCAAATCTCCTTTTCTTATAAGAACATCAATCAGATTGGAATTAAGTCCATCATAAGGAGCTCATTTAACTTAATTACCTCTTTAAAGACCTGATCTCCAAATACAGTCACATTTTTAGATGCTGGGAGTTACAACTTCAACATGTGAATTATGGGGGGGGGGGGGGGCATAATTTGGCTCATAAAAGGGACCAAGGAGCTGAATTTCTAATTTTAATCAAATTCAAATAGCCACATGTAGCTAGTGGCTACCATATTACACAGTGTAGCCCTGGAAGATTTACCCGTTAGCTTTTCTCTCATGAGTCCAGAAAAGTCCATAGCAATGGGATTTCTCCTTGACCACCAGAGGGATGGTTCAACTGGAACCCCAGGCAGAGAGTTGTGTCCTGATAGTTGTTCACATCAGAATGAGCAATAACTCTTTGTGAAACAGTGACATTCAAGGCTGGAGAAGACAGAAAAGCAGATTCCTGAGGTTGAAGGTAAAGAGTAGAAGGTAAAGAGTAGAACCATTAGCCAGAGATGGAGTCAGATACCTAGAAATGGGATGGGATGGGATGGGATCAGAAGAAAACCCGGAAAAATGCATAATGAGTCCTGTACACTTGCTACAACTCTGATTAGAACTGATCTCATTTTATCCCTGAGTTGCCACAATCCTTAATGGTGGAAGAAAAATCGAAACTTGTCACCTCCGGGTAACTCCATCTCTTCTAGTTTAAAACAGTCTGTAGGTGAGATTCATTCTGTTTAAGGCAAATGTTGGGTTAATGAAAGATTTGAGCACCCTTTCATGGAGAGTTGTTTCTCTCCTCTTGAACCATTTAATCTCACCGTACTCTGTTACCCCAGTAGCGTCTGCATGCAGAGGAAGAATATTTCTTCTCAATGGTAGCTGAAGGAGAGGGTCCCCAGTGTGCCTGCTGTCTCTGGGGGCTCCTCTCTGGCTTGGGTGGGGGTTCCCCAGTTGTGCAGCTCTGCTGCCTGCTGGGATTCAACTGGATCTGGCTGGTCTTTTCAGGATCTGTGTTGGTCTGGCCATTGCATCTGGTCCCCTCCCTGGATAGAGTCTTCTTTTCCTCCAGCTCTGCCACTGGTTCCACGTCCACCCCTGTGGAGGCCCCTAGTCCTCCTGGATGGCCTGTATTCTCACACAGGCTGTGAGAACTAGGATCCTACCTCTAGTCCTGTGCTTCTCAACAGGGAATGATTTTGCCTTCTCCCCAGGGAATGTTGACAACATCTGAAGACTTTTTGGGGTCCCAACTGGAGGGGGATGTGCTAGTGTGCTACTGGAATCTAATGGGTAGAGGCCCAGGATGCAGATATAGTTTGCGTATTTGTCCCCCTAAATCTCATGTTGAAATGTAATCCCCAGTGTTGGAGGTAGGGCCTGGTGGGAGGTGGGTCCCTCATGGCTTGGGTGCTGTTCTCATGATAGTGGGTGATTTCCCACAAGATCTGGTTGTTTGAAAGTATGGCGCCTCCTCCTTCCTCATGCTCCCGCTGTTGCCTGTGATGGGCCAGCTCCTGCTTTGCCTTCTGCCATGAGTAAAAGCTCTCTGAGGCCTCCCCAGAAGCTGAGGAGATGCCAGTGCCATGCTTATATAGCCTTCAGAATTGTGAGCCACTCAAACCTCTTTCCTTTATAAATTACTCATTCTCAGGTATTTATTTATGGTGATGCAAGAACGGACTACTACAGATAGCTTTAAACATCCTACAATGCATAGGACAAACCCCCAGTGCATAGGACAATCCCCACAGCAAAGCCATGTCTGGCCCAAAATGCCATATTGCTGAGATTGAAAACCTCCTTCTAGTCCATTCTTGTAGATACCACCTTAAACCACTTCCATGCCGTGCCTTGGCAGCAATATGTCCTCTGGGTGCCATGCTTAAATTGAGTACTATTTCAGGAGACTCGCACTTTGTTACACATTTACCCTCACAATTTAAGAGCAAGCCCCACTGTGTTGGAAGGAACTACACACTTATGTGAGGGTTTCTATCACCCCTCACCCCTAGACTTTCTCTAGAGTTTTGACCCCAAAGGATAAGTTAAGACATTTGCATCTGATCTGTTACCTTTTTCCCCTTATCATTAGTCTACTTGTATTCCTCTTCATGGCTAATCATTTTGGTGCCCCCAAGCTTGGTTCTGTCACAAGGAGCTTTTACCTATCTACCCTCCCCTTGAAGCAATGAAACCTATTTATTTAATGGATGGTGAAAGGAATCCATATAAGGACAGAAATTAAATGGTTTAATATTCTCCAAATATCTCCTTTCCCCATAATGCTGTGGCTTAGTGGGATGACCGCAGAGTTGGTTGGTGAGCATATGGGGCCAGGCATGTCAGGCTGGCATAAAGGTACGGTGCCTGGGTTGATGTCCTGTTTTGTAACTTGAATCACTCATGGTTTGAAGAGGAAAGCACTGTCCATCCCTATTTCCAAGTGGCTTACATCATGTCCTTAATGTTGTTCTAAACAGTTGCTGAGTTGAGAGAATTAGAGTAGGGTTCAAAGGGAGGACTTAGGTAGCTCCTCAATGCTTTTCCATTTTGTTCTCTTATCCCAGGCCCTAAGCAGTCTGTATTCCACCCTATTCCCTGATTCCTCCCTCAGCCTATACACACACACACACACACATACACACACACACTCACTCACACTCACACTCTGTTGGAGGTAGTGTCAATAAGACCCCTGTCTCCTTGGGGCTCTCAGTTGCTCGTTTTGCCCCTCCCACTGATGACCACAGTTGGCTCCAAGCTTATCATCTTCTGGGCCTTCCTTCTCTTCCTTTGGCCTGGGATGCAGAGGAACTGTCGCCCTCCAGGTCCCGGCACATGTCTACCTCCCTGCTGCCTCAAGGAAACAGGGCCCTTTGTGGCCAGGACTTGGCAAGGCACGATGCATTTGAAATCAGGCTGGGCCAAGAAATGCAGGGCTAGTTTTCTTTTTATATATAAGAGCCTTTTTAAAAATCTTTAAGTTTGTTCTTCAAGAAGAAATAAACCTTTGTTAGACCCTATGTATTGCTGTAAATTTGATTGACCAGATGTTTGTCAGATTTAATATACGCTGGTTAAAAAGTTGCTTCCTACATCTCGACTGAGGCCCTTTCTGGTGAGGAAGGAGCCAGTTTATAGGAAACAATGAAATCATTTTTTACACCTTACAGATGCTCTAATCCCATTACAGACTGAGGTGTTTAAAATTCTTGGTGTTTTCTTTCTTTACTTTTATGGCATGAGCGATTTTGGAGGGAGAAGGCTCAGGCAAGGAAATATTTCAATGAGGCATCCCCCAAGGGGGCCTGGTGAGGGGTAGGGGCGGAGGAGGGATGCATGGAATGGTTGAGTGTTGTTAAACACTCCTGGACTTGTGCTTTTAAGAATTCTTTCTGTTTGGTTTGCTTTCCAACCACAACTACTGGCTGAAGCTGAAAGACTGCTAGAACTTTGATTAATGATGCGGAGGTCTTGAGCCAAAACCGAGGAAGTTGCTAAGCAGAGGAATTCGGGGCTAGTTTCTCTCCAGTGCCACTAAACGGAATGTGGCTTCCATAATTCCCTAAAATTCTCTCCTGACAACAGGCCATTCGTGTGTTTCTCAGAAGGATACCAGACTCAAATGCCTGCCAGGGCTGGGCAAATAGCAAAAGTGAGCAAGTTAGGCCAGACAGCGCACTGTGGCCAACTAGACACCCCAAGTCTCACCAAAGGAACAGCGGGGTTCTCAATGATGACACCTGGTTGCCCCATGAGGATGTGAGCTTTGTAAAGAAATATCTCCCAGTTAGCAAACAAAATTCATCTGTGGGTATTTTCTGCCTGTTGACCACAGGTTTGCAAATCTTGTTCTAGTAAAATGTGTATCAATAGAAATAAGTCATGTATACATTAGTAGTCTCCAAATTAGAATTGCTGAGACTAGTAAAGGTTTTAAATTTTGGCAGCTCACACAGGAGTTGTCAGCCTTTTATTTGGTTATGTGAGGGTATTAAACAGAGTTACTATTTATTATCACCAACCTGTTTCATAAAAGAAAGGACATTTCAATATTCTCCACCTACCCTTATTCACCCTCCCAAAACAAAAGAACAGGAAGGAGGCTGTCTCATACTTAAGGACAGCTTTTTAAGATGAATCGTGCTTTTATGAAAAAATCATCGAATTATCGTTTCTTTTCAAATTTCCCAGTGAACACCTTATCAGAGACCAAAGGCGATCTACTATACTGCCAAAGCTGCCTCACCTATTGATAAAAGTATAGATTGTTTTCTTCGATGCTTAAATAATCAGGGTGTCCTGGGTTTCATCCTCTTCCTCACCCTTCTTGCTGCTGGTAGCTTTTGACCCCTAGAAGCAGAGATCATTAGAGTTGGAAAAATTTTAAAGATCGTTTAATTCAGCCAGTTTATCCTACATTTGAAGAAATTGTTTCATGGGTCATATAGCTCATTGGCTTAATAACTTGGCCTATAGTGATTTATGTCACACATGAGAGAAATATATATTTTTAATTACAAAAATAATACAAGCAGAACAAAGAAAGTAAATATTTCCCCAGTCCTGTTTTTATGTGATGACCACTATGAACATTTTGGTGTATATCCTTCCCATTTCTTTTCTAATTGTATTTTGTTTGGGATCCTCCTGCCTGTGCCATTTCATAATCTGTGTTTTCATGTCAACAATACATGGTGAACATTTTTCTTTACTCAATAATCTTCAAGAACACGTTGTAATCGCAGAGCAGCATTAAATTTTATGGCATAATTTAATGTTTATGGTCATACATTCATATTATTTCTCACTTTGAATTTTCTGAACAGCACTGGAATCAATATCATTAAGCTGAAGAATCTACCTTCTGAATATCTTATTTTTCTTATTCCTTTTTTTTTTTTTTAGTACTTCCCGAGATCCCTACTAAACTCTCTACACATAAATACAGGTTTGGTTCACCTGTATTCCTAGCCTTAGCCATTTGTAAAGTGTTCAGAGAATCAACAGTGAAAGATCAGTCCATGGCCAATGGGGTTGTGTTTCTTAAAGTGGATATTGTTAGGTAATCTGTCTGAAGTAGGATTGAGCCACTTTGGTAAAATGGATGGCAGGTATGGTCCCATTAATGGAAAGGAGAACATTTGTATTATGTCATGGAGCCTTAGCATTTAGCTTGAAGACCACACGCTTATCAGGAAGCCATGTGAGAATCAATGGACTCAATACTGAGATGATTGGAAATGTAAGGAAAAGGTTTGGAATTGACCATCCGATTCTACCCGTCTGCTAGGAAAAAGATGGGAAATGACTAGCTCTCTTACTATCTGCTTAAATCTTCCTGCATTATTTAAATAGATACTAAAAATTATAAACTGTACCCTTTCCAGAGAGATTTAGGATCTCTGTAAGATCCAGTTTGCACAGAAATATGGCAAACTTTTTTTGTGAGCCCTTCTTACCCATATCAATGGAGGCAGTTTCATTAAATATGTCATGGTTTATATCCCCACTCAGAATCTTCTCTCCAAATAGCTCACCTTTACAATTTAGTTCTCCCTTAGAAAAAAAAAAATATGCTTTTCTAGAGATCTGGTCATATCTAATTTTCATGCCAGTGTATTTCATAGAGTATGCTGCCTACTGTATTTTGAACTATCTTCTCTGAATGGGAGATGAGAGAAAAGAACTTCTGCGTTTGAAAGGAGTTTAATTTTGCTGCCTAAAAATCAGAGCCAAGAGTGAGAAGATTTCCTGGTTCATAAAGTCAAGGTTAATTTTAGGAAAATAGTGCTGGCGTCTCAGATAGCTTGAAATTGAATTCTGACAGTTGGAAGCTGTTTTTTTTTTTTTTTTTTTTTTTGAGACAGAGTCTCGCTCTGTCACCCAGGCTGGAGTGCAGTGGCGCGATCTCGGCTCACTGCAAGCTCCGCCTCCTGGGTTCACGCCATTCTCCTGCCTCAGCCTCTCCAAGTAGCTGGGAATATAGGCGCCCGCCACCACGCCCGGCTAATTTTTTGTATTTTTAGTAGAGATGGGGTTTCACCGTGGTCTCGATCTCCTGACCTTGTGATCCGCCCGCCTCGGCCTCCCAAAGTGCTGGGATTACAAGCGTGAGCCACCGCACCCGGCCTGGAAGCTGTTTAATGCACTCTTCATTTTTCACAAGTCCAAATGAGCAATGTTCAAAGCATCATCAACCAATTGAGTACCATGTCACCCTCCTTGGTTTCTTTGAATCTGTCCAGAACAGGAGTGCCTACTTATTGTCCACTGCTCCATTAGGATGTAGGTTCCATGAAGGCAGGGACCTTGTTCATTTGTTAACAGCTATAGGCCCAGTACCCTATTGAGCACTAAGCATATAGGAAGTGCTTACTAGCTACCAAATGAGCAAATGGATGAATAATTTTGTTTTGTTTTGTTTTGTTTTGTTTTGTTTTGTTTTGTTTTGTTTGAGACAGGATCTCTCTCTGTCACCCGGCTGCAGTGCAGAGACACAGTCACAGCTCACTGCAGCCTCACCTTCCGGACTGAAGTGGTCCTCCCACCTCAGTCTCCCAAGTAGCTGGGACTAGAGGCATGCATCACCACATCTGGCTAGTTTTTGTAATTTTTGTAGAGACAGGGTTTTGCCATGTTGTCCAGGCTATTCTCGAACTCCTAGGCTCAAGCAATCTGCTTGTCTCAGCCTCCCAAAGTGCTGGGATAACCAGTGTGAGCCATTGTGTCTGGCCCACTAGTGGTATTTTTTATAACTGCTAATAATAATTTCCCTTAGGCATGAACAGATTCCAGAATTGAGATATTGTTCTCATGGAGCCAGGGTCTATAGCAGGAGAACCAAACATCGCTTCCTTGCCTGCATCTTTGGGACTGCTGAAGAGCAGATGGTTCATGGGTGCGCGTGCCAGTTAGGAAGAGGGCTTGGGTGGGCTTCAGAGTCCAGTTAGAATTTCTATTTGTCACAGATTGAGATCCTGGCTCACTAATACAGATAAATGGTCAGCAAATCCAAGGACTGGGAAATCAAGAGCTGACACAGAGCCAGACAGGATGATGTAAGAAAATATGGAGGAAGAAGCCCAGGTGTGGTGGCTCACGCCTGTAATCCCAGCACTTTGGGGGGCCGAGGCGGGCAGATCACCTGAGGTCAGGAGTTCGAGACCAGCCTGGCCAACATGGTGAAACCCCATCTCTACTAAAAATACAAAAATTAGATGGGTGTGGTGGCGCATGCCTGTAATCCCAGCTACCTGGGAGGCTGAGGCAGGACAATCACTTGAACCCGGGAGGCAGAAGTTGCAGTGAGCCAAGATCCCACCACTGCATGCCAGCCTGAGTGAGACTGTGTCAAAATATATATATATATATGGAGGAGGAAGAACTGTGGTGAACTGGGAGACATAGACCCTGCCCAGAAGCATTGAAATTCAAGTTTTAAAAATATCATGAGGCCAAATAAAACACATCTGTCAGCCACACGTGGCCCCTAGGCTGTCACTTTACAATCACAGAATAAACCCAGTGCCTTATTTTTGATGAAAAAGTTAAGGATATTAACTTGGAAGGACAACAGATAAATAATCTGTTCTTTCCTGAACAAGGACAACAAAAATGAACCTTGTGCCCTAGATTTCCTAGATGTTTTCATGCTTTTTGCAGTATTAATAATTATCAATAAACGTTTGTTGAAAGAAATGGCTCATTGAAGAAAATTTGGAAAAAATGGAAAAGTATGAGAGAAAACAAAACTAACTATACCATTATCACACAGGGATAACCCCTTTTTCTAGTGGTTATAAGTAGCAGTCTCTTAGAGTTTTTCCAGTATATCCATAGAATCATATACATCACAGAATTATACAAAATTGAGGCCGTGCCATAAAATTTGTTTCGTTTAACTCAACATTATAGTATATTTTCCTGTATCAATAAATGCTACTTAAAAGCATGATTTAAAAGGGCTACATGACATTTTATCATATGAATGGACCAAATTTTATGTCACCATTTAACAGTTAACTACGGAAATGGACATTTAGGTTCTGTATAATTTTTCTCCCTTTTAAATGATAGCAAGATAAAATTCTTCATACATATGTCTATAGGTAATTTTTATCATGTTTATGATCAATTTCCTACCACTGAAGTATATTGTCAAAGAGTATAAATATTTTTAAGAGTGTTGATAAATATTGCCAGATTGTCACTCAGAAAGGATGTTCCATCGTATACCCCTAAAGCCCGTGTCCACAACTCTTTTTCCACACTAGAGATTGTCATTAAATAATGAAACATGAAACTTTGCCAGTGTGTTAAAAAGAAGTTGTTATAATTTTGCCTTATTTTCCATTTCATTGATTATTAGTACTTATTGGTCCATTATATTTCTCCTTTGTGAACCTTATTTTGTTGAGATTGCCTGTTATTCTGTGGGTTACTCGTCAATCTCACAGATATTTATTACATGGCTTGTATGTAACAGGTACTGTTCTAGCAGTGGAAGATAGCCATGAGAAAAAGAGCAAACATCTGTTGTTTAAAGAATTAAATGAAATAACTTTAGGAGGCCGAGGCAGGTAGATCACCTGAGGTTGGGAGTTTGAGAGCAGCCTGACCAACACGGAGAAACCCTGTCTCTACTAAAAATACAAAATTAGCTGGGCTTGGTGGTGCATGCCTGTAATCTCAGCTACTCAGGAGGCTGAGGCAGGAGAATCGCTTGAACCCAGGAGGCGGAGGTTGCGGTGAGCCGAGATCGCGCCATCCATTGCGCTCCACCATGGGCAATAAGAGCAAAAACAAAACAAAACAAACAATTAAATGAAATAATGCTTATAATACCCTTAACACTGTATTGCCTGACTCATACAAGATTTCAGCAAGTTATTTTCCATCATTCTTGGTGTAGCTGTAAGAGTCTTATAGTAGTAGCATCAGCTACTATTTTGGGAGCAGGTTGTTTCTAGAAGTTTTATTGAGTTGGCTAGCAATGACCCAGGTGTTCCTAAGCATGTGTGTGAACCTCATATAAATACATTTATCAAAGGCAAATTCAGTGTAACCAGATTCCAAAATGCTGGTGACCACGCAGGTGCCACCTGACATAAAGGGAGGTGTAACTGGGCCAGTGTGAGAAGAGATCTCACTGCTTCACATATCTTACTTTTGCAAACTTTGCCAAAACATAGATTCTTACTATGGTTCACCTTCCTCTGGGTGGGATAGATAATAAGTGCTTGACCGGCATCACTCAGGCTCAATACTCAGATGGGATCATTGAAGCACAATTAGAAAGTGAAAGTTCAAAGTGACCAAGATTCTTATCTATCGTTCTTGATACACAGGGAGATTTGAATCCAGTGCATACTGCCTGTTGTAGCTGAACATGTGACATCAAGGGTGACAAAGAATCAGGCAGCCTTAAGCAGAAATACAAGTTTAATGGAACTTAAACCTTATGCTGATGTCTTACATTTCATATGATCTGACGGAGGAGGGCTGGTTTTTGTTTTTAAACATGATTCAGGCCAGGCGCGGTGGCTCACGCCTGTAATCCCAGCACTTTGGGAGGTCAAGGCGGGCAGATCACGAGGTCAGGAGTTTGAGACCAGCCTGGCCAATATGGCAAAACCCCGTCTCCATTAAAAATACAAAAATTAGCTGGGCATGGTGGTGCGCACCTGTAGTCCCAGCTACTCGGGACGCTAAGGCAGAAGAATCACTTGAACCCAGGAGGTGGAGGTTGCAGTGAGCTGAGATTGTGCTACTGCACTCCAGCCTGGGTGACAGAGCGAGGCTCTGTCTCAAAAAAATAAAAATAAGTACATAAATACATAAAT
This sequence comes from Hylobates moloch, assembly GCF_009828535.3. NCBI lineage: Eukaryota > Metazoa > Chordata > Mammalia > Primates > Hylobatidae > Hylobates > Hylobates moloch. Next base: position 106,189,911 of record NW_026652281.1, read on the forward strand.
ACATAAACAAACATGATTCAGCTCATGGTCTGCCTGTGTAAGGTAGCACCATGTAAATTCCAGGTCTCCCACCCTCAGCTAGACTTCAGTCCCTCTAAATTTGTCCCTTTGCAAATGTCCCTGCCAAACAGGAGCAGGGAGTGAGAGACTTGTGTGCTTGTTGTTGTTTTTATTTAGTTTTATTTTTTGAGACAGAGTCTCGCTCTTTCACCCAGGCTGGAGTGTGATGGCAAGATCTTGGCTCACTGCAACCTCCACCTCCTGGGTTCAAGTGATTCTTCTGCCTCAGCCTCCCGAGTAGCTGGGATTACAGGTGCCTGCCACCAGGCCCGGCTAATTTTTGTGTTTTTAGTAGAGACAGGGTTTTGCCATGTTGGCCAGGTTTGTCTCGAACTCCTGGCCTCAAGTCATCTACCCCCTTTGGCTTCCCAAAGTGTTGGGATTACAGGCATGAGCCACTGTGCCCAGCCCACTTGTGTGCTTTTAAGTGTAGGTTCTTGTATTTGGAGATTGGAGAGATGGAGGGGCTGGGAGGAGTGGAGAAAGGATAACATGTTAGGGTTTGAATTTGTATGAGAATAAACATCCTTTCAAGGAAGCACCACTTGGAACAAAACATCACCACATCCTCGCCTGTAACCAAGAGCAAACAGGCCACTTTTCATTCTGCACTGTGATGGCTGTTGCGCTCTTTACGCCACAGCCACAGGCTGGAGGGCTGCATGCAAAGTGTGGGTAATTGTGCACTTCTCTGTGGTCCGCCTCCGGAACGATGTCTCGTAAAAATCTTAAGCGGCTATCGCTTTTCATGGCTAATGAACTGGGGAGCTGGGAATGAGATCTAGAGCCAATTCTTGGATTAAATCTTCTGAGCCTCAAACGAGGCTGTGTTTAGGAACTGGGGGGAAGAGAGAGGTCCGAACTTGGAGATGAAGGACAGTAAGCTCCAACCCTCCTCGGAGCCTAGCAACCTGCTTGAAGAGCTCACCAAGGACCAAGCAAGTGGGGACGTGAATATCAAAAGTCTTGTTTGAGCGTCAGAAATGCATTTAGTGTAGTTTCCCCCTCTGTTTTCTATGTGATTTCTAAGAGGCTTCTTCTCATTTTAAGAAATATTTGAGGTTAGGTACATTTACATTCACATGCTGATCAGTAACCAAAGGGTGGTGGCCTCCAGTGACCAGTGAGGAGGGCACCGGGGCAGGGAGTATCAGGAAACTTCTGGCACAAAGAGAATAAGTCAAATGGGAATCGGTGGTCTCTGTTATAGGTGGGTGGTCTTTGGAGAAAGGAGTTTCAGGGCAGATTCCATCCTGTGATGCACACATACAAGTAAGTAAATAAACAAGCAAGCAAATAAATGCACGTCCTCTTTCTTTTTATTCCACACTAAAGACAATATCTGCAGGTGCTTTAGCCCCCTGGGGAGAAGTGACAGCAAGCTAGAGCCCAGGTATAACTGTGTTCAGAATAGTTCAGGTAGGTCCCAACTACATCTCTGTCTTTCATCTGGTTTTCTTCTTGAGATACTGCAAATTTCCTTTTCCTTCTTTTATTTTATTTTATTTTATTTTATTTTATTTTTTTTTTTTTTGAGACGGAGTCTCGCTCTGTCGCCCAGGCTGGAGTGCAGTGGCGCAGTCTCGGCTCACTGCAAGCTCCACCTCCCGGGTTCACGCCATTCTCCTGCCTCAGCCTCTCCGAGTAGCTGGGACTACAGGCGCCCGCCACTACGCCCGGCTAATTTTTTTGTACTTTTAGTAGAGACGGGGTTTCACCGTGGTCTCGATCTCCTGACCTCGTGATCCGCCCGCCTCGGCCTCCCAAAGTGCTGGGATTACAAGCGTGAGCCACCGCGCCCGGCCTCCTTCTTTTATTTTTCTGCTGTTCTATGGTGCTCACACTCATTTCCAGCGGAGGATGTGAACATTCTTTCATATGGCAAGGTGAAAATAATTTTATTTTCATCACTTCCCTTACCTCCCCCTACCCCAACCTTATGATGGATTTACTTGAAAAAAAATAATGACGGGGCTTCACGAACTGGCCTGACAGTTGTGATGCAGAGAGCGAGCCGGCTGAGTAGGGACGGTGAGGCATCTCTGTACCTATTATGGCAAAAATCGATAATGCTTTCTGTAAATTGCTCCTCCCAAAGGAGCCGAACAAATGCAGAAGACAGAGGAAGCCATCATTCTGTGTGAAGGCCCTGCACGCTCGGACCGGTGCAATTATGAACAGGAGGGCAGTTAGGTCTGTGCGTGAGTGTGTGTGTGTGTGTGTGTGTGTGTGTGTGTGTGTGTGTGTGTGTGTGTGTGTGTGTGTGTGTGTGTGTGTGTGTGTGTGTGTGTGTGTGTGTATGTTCAGAGTAAGAATTCTGGGGGAGAAAGAACTTATTCATCATAAAATTTTAATTGTTCTCTTAGGTGCATCCTTCCATCTGTCCTTGAGAGATGGGAGGCCCTGAGTTCTAGAAACCCTAGCAGATCCTTTGGAAGTTGGGAGGGGTGGATTAAGGAAAATAGCCTGTCTGTTTAATTGTGATTTCCTGGCCAGCAACTTAATTGTTGTGGTGCTTTTCTAGAAACTCCCTTACCCTGGCTGTGGAAATTACATGCTGAATCTGTGGCTGTAAACAATCTTGTATATTTGGGCTGTGTTAGAATTTTCTTTACGTTCCAAATCTCTCATCTTAGTGATCTTTGAAAAGATATCACAAATCCCTTGAGGGACATTTTTTTTTCTGTAAGTTTATGACTCCTTCCCAGCCACCCATTCCCACCCCTAAACTGCAGAAGAAATGGAATTCATTTCCATAATGATGGTTCTTGTGGGCCATGGCTATATTTACTTTTTTTCTTAGCAGGAGGAGCCTAAAACTTAATTACTGCCGTGAAACCCAAGTTGATGGAAATAGACAAAAGACGTCAATAAAATAATTTTTCAAACAATGTGTTGGGTTAGGGAAATGGAGCACCTGGAATGCAAAGGTTTTATGCAGGTGGTTGTTTAAAAAGTTAAGATGTAGAGGAAATATGCTCTGTTAGAAAGACCACTGGATTTTGAGCCAGGAGACCTAGAGCTTTAAAGACTAGCTATGGGCCAGGCGCGGTGGCTCATGCCTGTAATCCCAGCACTTTGGGAGGCTGAGGCAGGTAGATCACGAAGTCAAGAGTTCAAGACCAGTCTGGTCAAGATGGTGAAACCCCGTCTCTATTAAAAATACAAAAAAATTAGCCAGGCGTGGTGGCGGGCACCTGTAATCCCAGCTACTTGGGAGGCTGAGGCAGAGAATTGCTTGAACCCTGGAGGCAGAGGTTGCAGAGAGCCAAGATCGCACCATTGCACTCCAGCCTGGGCAACATAGCGAGACTCTGTCTCAAAAAAAAAAAAGACTAGCTGTGGTACTTGCTAACTTGATGATCATAAGTTTCAGCCTCAGTGTCTTCATCTATAAAATGGGATGGTGACACCTCCATAGCTCTCTCACAGGTTGTGAGGAAGTTATGTGAAAATCCATTGCCAGCATGAAGTTGTTATAAGGATGTAAATTATTGTTGGCATTAAAGAAGATACGCAAGTCTAGGTCTGTGTGGTAATTGAATGTGACAGTCAAATGGGTCTGTTCGTAGCCATACTATGCCAGCATGCTTGATTTCATTTGGACTTTGATGCTCTTCAGTGAGGTCAATTTCCTATGGGGCATGTGGCTCTAAGAAACCTAGGTCTCAACCCATGTTGAGATTAAGCAGGCACGTGATGGGAAATGAAACTGCAGGGATGCCGGCAGTCAGAATTTTAGCTGAGAACCATCATGTGACACAACTACAATTTCCAGTCATCCAGCTTGACCTGAGCAGGTAGATTGGGAGCAGATGCTATATCCTCAAATGAGAGGTAGCTGCAACTTCATGGGGGTAGGGAGGGCAGAGACACAGGAAGCATTTTTAGAAGGCAGTGAACGATTCTCAGAGAGAGAGACCCGGATTTTATCCGAGGAGATGAGACTCTAGCATAGTTTGCAGTTGCTTTGTTAACCTGTTTTTGTTTAAATGAGTGGGAGCAGGACTAATAGATTACCATGTAAGAGGAGCTGGTATGAATTTCTGAGCAGGAAAGTGAAAAGCAGCAAGGGACAGATGATGAGACAAAATGGAGACTACACCAAGACTAAAGTTTTGGAAAGAAGGGGAAGTGGATATTTTGGAAAACATCGAAAATAATCGTAATCTTCATGACCCAAGGAAACCACACAGTAATGGTGGAAAGCACGTTCCAGCTGATCAGGAAGTTGGGAATAGACGCTAACGCACATGCTGAAATGTTAACACACATGTGCAGATGTCTCCGTGCCATAAAGTATTTGAATACCCAGGCAGGAAGAGAATCAGGAGACGGGGTGATTCGGAGGACACTGGGCTGGATGGAGACTTGAGGACACAAATATCTTAGGAAGACACAGCTAGTGGAATCCTACCATGCTGGTAGGACTCCCAGATCTAGCCAGTCTCTGTAGAGAAAGCATCTGAAGTTGAGGCAAATGGAGTCCCCTAACCTGTGCTTGGGAATGGAGTTGTGTCCTTTCCAAGGGAAACATTGTCTGACATCTGCCCCCTGCTGGAAGCAGCTGCCTTGCTTCCTAAAGATGGGGGAGAGCAAACAATTGCAGGAAAAAAAAAATTGACCTATTAAAGTCAATAAGCCCAGGATCCTAATGTATCCAACTGCATCTGAATAGCGTATGAAAATTACCAAAATTGTCTTTTAAAACCTACTGATGTGGGTCACCCAAGCAGCATGCTCCCAGTTGTTAATAATTAATACTGAGCATCCTAGGGAGGAATCACTGTGGATAATTGTAGCCAGTAAGTACGAGTCTGGCAGCCCAGTGTGCCGCGGGTCAGAAAAGGGCAGTGAGGAAGGGATCATACATCAAGCTGGTGCCAGCCGCTGGGTATCGGTGATCTGCTTCCTCTGGCTGTACTTATTCTTCTGATGCGAAAGCCTTCTAAACAAGGCTGTGAATTGGTTTTCATGCTCGCATTGACAGATTGGGAAAGCAGTTTGTTCTACCAAATTTAACAATGATATATCATTATCACAACTTTGGGGGAAATCTATAAAATCAATAAGTTTGTAGCCTGAACAGGATTTGTATCGCTCGCTTGCTGTGCTGGTGTCAACGCGTGAGCATATGGATTGAGTCACAGCCTGAGATCAATGGAATTTGTGGACAGTAAGCTCAATAACAAGCCCTTCTGAAAAGAAATAGATGTAAAAAGCAAATTTACTAGAGTATAAAAAAAAAAAAAAGCTAATATCTTTTCTGCGCCTGGCTGTAAAGTGCTGTTTGGCTGCCGTTGGCTGCGGGTACTTTGAAAGCTGTCTGGAGTATGTGCCTGCAATTCCGAATGCTGCTGCGCCAGCTTCATGCATTGCATGGACAGTTGGGTGCTTCTATTTGCAGGGTTTGTGCTAGGAAACTCGCCAAGAATAGGAGGAGGAGGAAAAATAGCCCTTTATATTGTAAACTGAATAAAGAATAAAAACAGTCAGTGTGTCTGCTGGGGAAAGACCGCGGTGGCTTTATTTACTTTGTGCTGGTAGGACTTGCTAATGGAGAAAAATAAAAAGGCATAATTAAATAGTTTAATGAATTCGCAGCTCTTTTGTTTGAGTGGGACGGGAATGCATGTTCCGGAGAGGCCTCACAAAAAGCTTGGCTGGTAGTGAGTTAAAAGTAGGAAATCAGTTCTTTGAAGGCATTTTTATACTTCATTATCCCAGCATGTAAAATGACTCGTACTAAACGATTGGGGATTTTATTTTTCACTCTCTCTCTCTTTCTCTCCTTTTTCTAAACAAAAGAGAGCATGGGGTGGCTGGTGTCTAATTCCACTCCAGGTCCCGGAGCTGGAGATCAGCCCATTACCAGGCTGGTGGGCCAGCTCCTGCATATGGGAAAGTCCGGGGCTCTGAGCAACACGGAGCCCCCATCAGCAGACAGCCCACCCTGCAACGTACACAGGACCTCACGCTAGCGCAAATGGCCTGTAGTCTCTCCGGCATGAGGCAAAGTTATTGCCTATTGCTGGGCCACAAATTGGGGGGTCCTTTACGTTGTGTTTTCTGGGCAGCCAAGATTACATATCCCCCCACTTATGAGAAAACAATGAAAGAAATACCTGGGGTGAACGAAGCTGATTTTGGAGAACACAGATGCTGATTCTCAGCCCTGACTTGGTTTCCTTTTGTACCGTGGACAGAATATGCTCCACGGTACAAATGAGGGCAAGTCCTTCGGGGAGGCCAGCTGCCTCCCAGACATGGCCACCTGCCCTTGCTGTGGCCACCAGCTTCCCATGCTCGAAGAAGCCAACTGGGCACTGAGAGGCTAATAAGAGGTAGGCATATCCCTCCAAATCAAGAGTCACACAGGGCTTGTGCTCCCTGCACAGACTGGTAGAAAATTGTACCGGAAAAGGCTAACTTTAGCCTGCAACCTGGGCAGGGGCTGGGGAAGGGCGGGAGATTTCAGAGGCCTGGGTTTGAATTGAGATGTTCCCTGATAACCCACTGAGGAGAAGGCCCCACAGAGAGGATAGCTTTTGTCCCCAAGGAAGAAGGGCAGCTTGGACATCCGACCAGGAGGCAGGCAGAGCTTGGTGGCGGAGGGCAGCCTGGGATATCTCTGCCCAGGCCCGGGCCTTCGTTTTTTTTTAAAACTGCAGCTGGTTTGTTGAGCACAAGCTCAACCTCACAAACTTGGTGGCGACAAAGCTGGGGAAAATGAGGCCCAGGATGAACCAGGGGTTTCCTAAGGCTCAGGACCAGTCCTCACCATTCCTCCCTCATCTCTCCATCCTCCGTATGAGCCACAGGTATAAAGAAAGCGAGGAGAAAGGTTGTTTATTTAGTGACTCGATGATTTCAAGTGATTGATGCATTCCTGCTTTCTTTTGCTTCCCCTTCTCTCCTTGCCTAGGCTGTTTGCGCTCACGGTTTCCCAGAGAGTGTGGCCAGGGCCAGGGCCTCGAGGGCTGTAGGTGGGGCTGGAGGGCCCCTTTATAGATTTGCTGTGAGCTCTCTTCCAGCCAGAGAGAGGGCTCTCTCCTGAGCCTCCTGTGGCAACACTTGGAAGGTAACGGGAAAACAGCCCAGCTGAGGTGGCTCTAGGTGACACAACTAATCCATCTTTGGAGGGGAAGGGCCCTCTTGGGTCTGAAAATAATTATTGTTTCTTTCCATCAGCCTCTTAGTTTTTCTCCTCTCTCTGTGTCTGCTGTACTTGCATTTCAGTTTTGCTTCTAAATCTAGAGGTGCAGTGTGATTTTCTGGCTGAGTGGTGTCTGCCTCAATCGTATATCTGCACCCCCACTTCAGAAGGCTGCTTCTTGGTGACCCCTTGGCCCTGTCACCTCCAACATATGGAGTCAGCTGCCAGCAGCAGGTCTTTTCCATTCAGTGATTTTGCCAGATTCAGAGATTTGCATTTACAAAGTCTCTCTCTGCCTTATTTGCTTATAACAAGGCTCACTGTTCGTTTCTTGTTAAGTTTTATCTCATAAACAAATATTACTATGGGAGTCCCAGCCAATAATTATTAAATCGTGACTTCTTTTTATTTCTTATACCGATAATGCGTTGACTATAAATGCACAATTTAAACTTTACAGGATGGTTTTTTTTTTTTTTGGCCCACCTCTCTGGAGAGTAGAGGGTCCATCTGTGTGTGGGGACTTGAAATATCAGACCCATATACATAAATATCAGACAGAGAGTGCATTTTGGGGAGAGGGAATGCATACAGTTAAACCCTTCAGTTAAACAAACCAACCCCCAAATGGACAAGGTCTGTGTTCTTTCGTCTTCTTTGATTTGGGTCCTGAAAAGCATGAAAGAAATTCCTTTCACAATTAGCTCTAACTTTTGAATTACAGCACGTCTTTCAGTATAATGACCAGGCTGTGCAGTAATTTACAGCCAGTCCCTAGCCTTGCTGAGTAGCAGGGAAATGCTGTGGAAGTGACTGTTAATATTGATCAGTGAAGGCTAGAGAGAGTTGGAGACCCTCAGCACGGCCACTTAAAGTGGGCAGGAAACCCAAATTGACCAGTAATAAAGTGTGTGAGGTTGAACAAGGTGACTCCTGGGAAACTGCTGCTCCGAGAAGGGAGGCTGGGGTCGGGGGGAAGCTGTCAATTATTCTTGTTTGATGCCCAGTTACTGAGCAGGACGCAGCGGCTATGAGCCTGTGGCCAGAGACAACGGGAGGCAGGTGCCAGCGGATCCTGCTGGAAAGCCACCTTTGTCAGTGTGAGAAGCCAGGTGTGGGGTTCTCTCTACATTCCATGGAAGTTCAGAGAACTGAAGCTCACCCGTTCCGGTGGCCTAGTTTTATTTTAGGGAAGGGGTAAAAACCCAAGCGGTGCAGCCTCTCCCCGACTTCTGTGCTGACAACAGTTGATGACTGAACTTTGGTTTTGGTAATTACTGGAGTTACGGGTGCGAAAGAATAGAATCTGAGAAAGACAGATTTGGGAATGAAAATTAGCTTCTGTTACAGGCTTTGGACATAGTTAAAAAGGGATAAGAGGGAGTCTGTGGCTTTTTCCTAAAACCTTTAAGTCTCATTTAAAGTGACCACATGATCATTACCATTTACAGATCATTAGTAAGTATAACAGCTAAATGGGAGGCTCTGATTTAAATGCTTAATGCATCCATTCATTTATTTAATTTTTATTTCTTAATTGTTTTGTTTTGTTTTGTTTTTGAGACAGAGTTTTGCTCTTGTTGCCCAGGCTGGAGTGTAATGGCACAACTCACTGCAAGCTCCACCTCCCAAGTTCAAGCAATTCTCCTGCCTCAGCCTCCCGAGTAGCTGGGATTATAGGCGCCCGCTACCACACCAGCTAATTTTTTGTATTTTTAGTAGAGATGAGGCTTCACCATGTTGGCCAGGCTGGTCTTGAATTCCTGACCTCAGGTGATTCACCCACCTTGGCCTCCCAAAGTGCTGGGATTACAGGCATGAGCCACCACGCCTGGCCAAAAACTCTGTATTTATGGTGTACAACATGTTGTTTTACAATATGTATACATCATCGAGTGGCTCCATTGACCTAATAACATAGGTGTTATTTTACATACTTACCATTTTTGTCTGTGTGGTGAGAACATTTAAAATCGACTCTTTTGGCAATTTTGTAGGATACAGTACATTGTTACTGTCTACAGTCATCATGTTTTACAATAGATCTCTTGAAGTTATTCTTCCTAACTGAAATTTTGTATCCTTTGACCCACATCGCCCTAAACCCTCACCCCCAACCCCCACTAATCACCATTCTACTCTCTACTTCTGTGAGTTTGACTTTTTTAGATTCCACATATAAGCAACATCATGTGTATTGTGTTTCTGTGCCTGGCTTATTTCACTCAGCATAATGTCCTCCAAGTCCATCCACGTTGTTGCAATGAGAGGATTTCCTTCTTTTTTAAGGCTGGATAGTGTTCCACTGTGTATATAGACCGTTTCTCTTTTTTTCTTTTCTTTATTTTTAAGAGACAGGATCTCTCTCTCTCTCTGTCACAGCCTGGAGTGCAGTGGTGCAATCATAGCTCACTTCAACCTCCAACTCCTGAGCTCAAGTGATCCTCCCACCTTAGCCTCCAAAGTAACTGGGACTACAGGTGCACCCCACCAGGCCTGGCTAACTTTTCTTCTCTGTAGAGATGAGGGTCTTGTGCAGGCTGGCATTTTCTTTCTTTCTTCATCTGCTGATGGACTCTTAGGATGAGTTCGTATCTTGGCCATTGTGAATAACGCTGCAGTGGACATGGGAGTGTAGATTAATCCAAAACAAGCTTGTGGAGCTAGGTACCGAAGAAGGTCAGGAAATGCCACCCCACAATATGCCGCTTTGCAGATCCTCCAAAGGAAAGTAATTGTCACGGATTCCCTCCCCAGGCACCTCACCAACCAGGGAAGATAAATTCATGTCATGGGAGAGGAGGCGGAAGGTGAGCGCCTTGTCCAGGCAGACTTTGCTATGTGCTTTCTCCTATTCTTTCGAGAGCCCATTCGTTTTTCCCAAATTATTTCCTCTCCCCTAAGTTACCTACATCCCCCTCTCCTGCCCCCCTACAAAGAGGATAAATAAGCTTCTAGATCTCCCTGTGGTTAGGGGTATTCACTTTTTTTTTTTCTGTCCTGCCCCTATGCACATGATAAATCTGTATACCTCTTCTCCTATTCACCTGACTGTTACGAGTTTATTTCATTGATTCAATTACAGAATTCTCAGAAGGTAGAGGAAAAATATTCCTTATTTCTTATTATAATTCTACTGAGGGAATGGAATGTGGTAACAGTTCTGATGGTAATCCTACTACTTAGGAGAATGAACTAGAACATTCTTCTTGGGCCAGGACCATGCTATACATGAAGAGTTTGTGAGAAATATTTCTTTTACCCCCAGTAATTATTTCTGGAGTAATAGATTTCCTTTAATGAACCTGTGTCATACAACATCATTTGGGGTTTATGTTATTAACCTTCCAATTCATTGAGTTTTTGTTGCTTTTGTTTTACATCAGCTGTGTATTCTTGAGAAGTGAGTGATTTAGTTAAAGTGAATATTGAATAATCAACTAAAAATAGATTGTCATCAATTTTGTAAGATTAAAAGATCAAAAAGTATCGATAAAACGTAGCCTTCGATGATTTCTCCAGTAATTCTACTTTCTGTGTCTTGCCATATGGTCACTCAAGGGTTGTTTGCTAAGTTACAAATCTCATGCACGACCATTTGGGAACTCTCCAATAATTGTAGATACTTCCCCCCCCCCCATACACCCAAATTATGAAACATTTCAAATGTACCAAAAAAACCATAGGGATTAACATCTATCTCCACTACCCAGCTCTGCCAAATCTGAACATTTTGCCACAGTTGTTTCAGACCATTTTTTTCTATAATACAAAAAGTTTCAAGTCCGTTGGAAATCTCCTGTGTGTGCCTCTTCAAGCTCTCAGTTCCTTCCTCCCTGCTCCTCCATATCCCAAGAATTAATCCTTCTTCTGAATCTGCTATTTATCATTCTCCGCTTTCTTTTTTTCTTGCCCATGTTTGCCACTTCAAATAGCACGTAGTTTTGTTTCTCCTGTTTTTTTTTTTAATTTTATTATTATTATACTTTAAGTTCTAGGGTACATGTGCACAACGTGCAGGTTTGTTACATATGTATCCATATTCCATGTTGGTGTGCTGCACCCATTAACTCGTCATTTAGCATTAGGTATATCTCCTAATGCTATCCCTCCTCTCTCCCCCGACCCCACAACAGTCCCCGGTGTGTGATGTTCCCCTTCCTGTGTCCCTGTCTTCTCATTGTTCAGTTCCCACCTATGAGTGAGAACATGCGGTGTTTGGTTTTTTGTCCTTGCGATAGTTTGCTGAGAATGATGGTTTCCAGCTTCATCCATGTCCCTACTTAATGTTACATAAATGTTATCATAATCTAGGTCTCCATCTACAACTTGCTTTTTTCAGTCCTCATTACATTTTAAAAATATACCCATGTTGATATGTTTAAGACTTGAACTATGTAGACTATTCTGAAGGTCTGTTTTCTAAGTAAATTTACCATCATTCCCTCAGAGTATGGGTAGACATGTTTTGCTTGGCTCCAAGTAAAGGGGTTACCCTGGCTGGAGTGGTTTCAGCTTAAATCACGGGGAAAGAGCAAATACTGAGGAAGTCAGCCAGAAAGATGACTTCAAATAAGTTGAATTAAATTTTTAAAAATCTTTGATGAATTCAATACACAGTGAACTGTATAACAAAATATACTGGCTGCTCAATTAGCTTGTTAACTCCTAATTTAGTTTTATCCAGCTTATTTGATTTAAAAAGACAAAACATTAATTCAACAAATATTAAACTCCTACTGTGTGCAATGCACTGCTAGGGCCCCAAAGGAGAAAGAAATCAGTGAAGTAAGAATAGCAGAAGACAAGTAACTCACAGAGCAGTCAGAATAAGCAATGCAGAGGCTGTGTGACAAAGCAGTTTGCTCATTGAAGCAGTGTTCTGGGTGGAGGGTGGGGGAACGGAAGATGATACGTTGAAAAGTTGGCATAGGAGATGGCTTTTGAAGGATGGGGAACTGTGTTTCTCATAAAGAAAACATCTTTGGTGAAGACACAGAGGCAGAAAAGCTCTAGACATTGTTATGGGGACAGCAAGTTTAGTTCATCAGATCTTCTGGGGCATGAAGGGGAATAGGTGGGAAGGGCTGTGATGAGAGATTGGGCTACACCACAGAGAGCCTTGAATATTATCTCGGGGATTCTCCACAGTAGCCCCTGTGATGCTCTTCAGGGCATGGATGAAAGATGGTTCCAGAAATGATCAGAAATGATTTCTTTTCTTTTCTCTCTTTTTTTTTTTCTGAGATAGAGTTTTGCTCTTATCACCCAGGCTGGAGTGCAGTGGTGCGATCTAGGCTTACTGCACCCTTTCAAGTTCAAGTGATTGTCCTGCTTCAGCCTCTCGAGTAGCTGGGATTACAGGCACCTGCCACCACACCTGGCTAATTCTTTCTATCTTTAGTAGAGATGGGGTTTCACCATGTTGGCCAGGCTGGTCTCAAACTCCTGACCTCAGGTGATCCACCCGCCTCGGCCTTTCAAAGTGCTGGGATTACAGATGTGAGCCTCCACTCCCAGCAACGATTTCTTTCTTTCTTTCTTTCTTTTTTTTTTTTTTTGAGACTCCGTCACCCAGGCTGTAAGGCAGTGCACAATCTTGGCTCACTGCAGCCTCAACCTCCCAGGCTCAAGGAATCCTCCCACCTCAGCCTCCCAAGTAGCTGGGACTACAGGCACATGCCACGAAATTACAAAAAATAAACAGAATTACAAAAATAATTCTGTTTATTTTTGTAGAGATGAGGTCTCACTATTGTTGTCCAGGCTGGTCTCAAACTCCTGGACTCAAGCAATCCTCCCACCTCAGCTTCCCAAAGTGCTGGGATTACAGGTGTGAGTCACTGTGCCCGGCCAACTCCAGAAATGATTTCTGGGTGGCTTAGAGGCAGAGGACACTAGAAGCTGTGAATCCACTCAGGAGGCCCTTACAAGAGCCTCTGTGAGGTATAACAAGAGTCGGACCATTACAGTGTCAGAGGAACTGTGGCAAGCAATTGAGAACCTTTCTGAGGCTGAATGTATAGGGCCATGAATTAGATATAGGTTCACGAGGGTTGGAAATCAGGGATTCGGAGGCAGGCTTACTAGGAAAACATTAATTCTTCAGCAAAAACAGGGAAGATAGAAAGAGTGATGGTTGATGGAGTGGAGAGAAGAGAGTGGATGGAATTGTTTGGGGCACACTCAATGTTAAAGCACAGGGCAGGGCAACTCAGTGAGTATGAGTTTAGAACTTAATAAACGTGGAGGAAATGCGTGTCTAGCCAAGGACTCAGTTGCTCCAGGTGAGAAGAAGCAACACCACAGAAAACAGTAAGGAACTATTTCAAGGCCTTATAGGAAATCTGGCCACTCAGGAATTTAAGGCAGTAGCAAATTCTGTTGGGGCTTATCCATTTCTCCTCGCCTTTGCAGCCTCAGAGTGTACTGGCCCAAGGTCCAAGGGCCAGCTCCTGCTTCATCTGGCCTCTGAGGTTCACTTTGCTGCCCTCACCCTGGACCAGAAGTGCCAAGGATTGAAACCCCCATTGGGAGACTCCTGCAAGCAGTGACTGAGGGGAATCTGTGTAATGATGGGTTGGAGCCAGCGCTTACTGGCTTGCATGCTCTGATTGCTACATTTTCAGGAATTTTGCATGTTGATTACTAAACATGGCCATTATTAAACATTAAGTGACACACATTTATAATTAAATTATATTAAAAGCAAATATAATCAATAATCACTTTGTAATTATTTTACTACATTTTACTATTCTGTATGCTCTTGTCTTGAGGCTATGTCTTTTGTAAGTTGGAAATACTATTGAATGGTATTTACACTTCTCTTCCCAACTCCGTACTCCATGATGTTATGTTGCTAGATTGAAATCAGCCATGGTGGGAGTATTTACACCATGGTCATTGGCAAATGCTACAAATCAGGTCTCTCTTGACCTCCTACTGGAGAACCCGTTGCCAGCACACTACTGAATCAGTAAATAAGTACTCGAGCTTCCTCACCTCTCAGGTGGGACAGCTTGGAGGTGCAATTCTACACTGGCTCCCAGAGCTCCCTAGCAGGAGTGAAGTTCAGTTTCCTGTAGTGGTAACCGGCTTGATCACAAATCATTCTTGGCTATCCCCCGGGGCTCCTCTGGCTTACTGTCCCACTTGCTTACCAGGAATTCTTGGATCCTCCTAAAATAAACTACTTACAATTAAATCCTTGTTCCTAGATCTGCTTCTGGAACAACCAAAATTAAAACAAATAAAAAGAATGGTTCCTCTTTCTCATAAGGGTAAATGACAAGGCAGGAACAACAGGCATACATGAGCCCGTCGGTAGCAGTATCTTATGTGCAGTACAGTGCCGCTGTCTGGGTAACATGCTGGAAATTAGCCAACGGGTAGCTTCTCTCTATGAAGTGTCACCATAATGACTTTAAAACAATTTAAAATGTCCATCCTCATTTTATTTTTTGATCTTGCATTTTCTCTCTTCTGTGTTTGAGGTGCTCTGTAAGAGCAATTTCTCGTTCATTCCTTGAAGAACAGTCGTATGGTGAACAAATGATTGTTCGTTCTTCAGGAACTATGACTTCTAATCCCTCCAACCTTCCTGTTGCAGGGAGAAGGTCACTTCATAACGGTGGATGTTTATGTATTTATTTAATATTGGGATTCATGTGGTAGAAGTGACCAAAGAGTGCTCACTCTTTCAGTCTGGAATTGTTCAATCTGAAATTATATAATTTCTGTTTACAGCCATACCACCCTGAACGCGCCCAATCTTGTCTGAAATTGTGTAATTTCCATTTCTCTGTGACTGCTACTAGGAGATAAATTTGTATGTAGTTCACATCTACAGATGTCTACACTTTGCAATCTGATATTAATACTGCTAAGTAATTTGAAGTATAGGTGGGTATGATGAGAGTTAGCCACACAGATAGAACTGGCTTGGTTGACGGGGCCCCCTAACGCTCTCTTTCACCTTGCTTTTTATTCTCCTACTTTTAACACACTCAGCAGGCCTCGTTACGACTCGGATCCCTCAATAACGTACCACAGTGAAGCAGAAAACTGTTAGTGCATCTTAAACCTGAAGATCGCCTGTTTGTGCTTTCCTATCCATCTACCTGTGTGTCCACCTTAATGTACTTTTGTTTAGTTATTGGAAAGTCCAGTGCAGTGTCTGCCAGGCACCTCTCGGGACTCTTAAATCTTTCTTACTCATGAAATGATTCAGGTAGGCACAGTCTGCCGATCTCTGCACACTTCTTTATTACTGGTTCGTTATGGGTACCGTTTCATGACTCTCTCTGCTGGTGCTGTAGGAAATTATAGACCTTTGTCCTATAAACCTTCCCCTTCCCACATCAATTTTTTTTTTTTTTGCTTTCTCTTGCATTGTGGGATTCAATTCCTATTTGAACCAACCAAACCTATTTTTTAATATTATTAGCTAATTAATATATATCCTTTTAAAAACGACTCATTTTTTTCTTTAGGTGGGTTGTTATTTTTAATGATTGTTTTAATGGTAGTCACAGACGTCCCCGCCTAGGGAGGCCCTTTCTTTCTGTCCATAATGAGACAAACCTCATTTGTACTGTCCTGAGATTTATGGAGGGATAAGGAGTGGGAGGGGGAGGCACCCTTCCAATTTATTACATCTTAAATGAACTGCTCCCAAAGCAAAAACAAAACAAAGCAAAACAAAAGAGTCAGGAAAGCAGCCACTGCATTACTGTTTAGTTTGATGTTGACTGAGCTGCATAGGGGATTACTGACTAGTCTAAGATTGGGTGGCAAGAGGAATCATTCCGTTTGAATCACTTTTTTGTTTTCTGTTTGCTCTCAGCTCTTTCTCCTCTTTCACTATCACCACCATCACTATCATCGCTGCCTCTACTGAGCCATCACAATGTTGCTTCCATAATTATACCCATACCATTAGGTAGTTATGAGGTTCATTTCACCATCACTTGAATTTTTTGGTGGAAACAAGGTGAAAGGGGCCTCTCTTTATTTCATACAGTTCGGCACAGTGGAATTAGCTCTTAGATACGTGATCTCAAGAACATCTGTAATTTAAAAGAAATTCTTTGTCTTCCCCTCTTTTTGTACAGGTATTAGAAAATTCAATTGAGTTTTCCACTGAAGTCCTACCTTGTAATCATCTATGGGACCCAACCCCTGAATTCTGTGCTGTCTCATCTTTTCAGGTCACATATAACGAGGAATCTTCGACCAATCCCACTGACTTTTCACCTGTGCTGTGGCCAGCTCATTGTGGAGGGGCTGATAACTGCACAGGTGAGATTTCAGGGGCACTAATCTCATGCGATTTTTATTCCCGCTCATTTGGGCTTAAAAAGTATGTCAATTTTGAGGAAGGTTCCGCAAACCTACAGGGACCTGTTCTTTGCTCTTGTTTACCTGTGAATCCTGGAAGAAAACACCGCCACTCATCACAGTTCTGAAACACTGCTGGGGAGGTCAGGATTGTCTGCCGTGTATGCCATCTGGGCTGTGCCGATGCTGCCAATCAAATGTCCCCATGCCTGCAGCGCCCAGGCAGCCCCTTCTCTTTGCTGTGTCCTTACGTTTCAGCTTAGGACTTTTCTACTTGGTCACTTGGTTCTATCCCCTCCCCTTTTGCTATGGCAGTCTTTTGCCACCCAAATTCTCCCACAGTGATTGTGAACGGGGGTGGGTGGGGGGGGTGTGGTTGTTATTACCCATAGCACTAAAGCAGACTCTGAACTTAAAGAAATTGCTGCTCACGGCAACACTGCACTCTCCACCTCCTTGATTTGGGAAATGAGGCATTTCATTTCTAACCATGGTTTGAAGACTATATAAATGCATTTCACACAGTACAAAACATCAGCTGTGTATAGATTCTAATATTTTTTCATTAAAAACCCTTTTGCTTCTCTTCTCCTTGCTTTCTTTATGGGTGCAGTGATAGAAATCGCCCACATACCTAAGATTTCTTCTGCTTTTTTTTTTTTTGACTCAAACTTCAGAATATTTTCAATATCTGCAACATTATCTTTTGAATAATAATTACCTCTTATATTAAATTATAAGACAGCAGGATTCAGGATTAGATCTCTCCATATTATTCTAGTGAAGGAAATTATGACAGGGGTCATTTTTTAGAATTATGTAGCAGGGTAAAAGGTCCCAGGCAGCATTAGAAGGCAAAGGCGTTTATAATTAAATTGTAATTTAGGCCAGTGATTTATCGTTTTCGCAATGAAAAATTTGGTGCTGCCGAGAGATCCTAAGAGGAACTTTAGTGAGATACAACTTAATGAAATAATAAAAAGAAAAATTATTCTGGAAGAGATTGTATTACAGTGGCAGAACAATTGCAGCCTGCCTTCTGTGGGCATTTTCGTTATCAATCCTCTGTTTCATGATTTTCTAATTTAACTCTAATTTTCTTTTGAGGGTAAAACATGGTACAGGAATTTTGAGTTTTATGTCTAGGATATTTTTGAAAACTTTAAACAATATAATTAAAATCTTTTGTTTGTGTTGTTAATGTTCTCAAATACATTTAGAAACATTTGCCAGTTTGCTTAAAAGCTACTGAAATTGAAGGAATACTGTTTTGTAATAACAATAACAACAACAAGAAAACCAACATCACTTGATTTATTTATTTTCAAATAACAGATGACTTTGTTTTGCTTGTTTATTGTCGAGGCTTATGCTCATGAAGGTGGACCTCTGGTATTTGTTCATTATTTTCCTTTCCATTTAAACTTCTGCATCTCTCTTGGGTGTGGTATGGGATCTGATCTATATGAACACACAAACCAGGAGAGAGGCTGCAGAATAAAACTCGTTCTTCTGTTGTGAAATAAATAAGGGCAAGTTTAAAAGAACAGAGTCCTTTGCTTATAAAAAAGACCTTTCACAAGCTTTTGGTATGAAATCAGCAATTTTAGAAAACTAATTTTGACCAAAGATGTCGCTCACAATAAGGCCAATTCAGCTGGTGTTTTGAGGAGAGAGATTAAACATTTGAGTTACTAAAAAAATAAAAGTACATCTTGCACTTGTGATGTGATCCTTACATGTATTGGAATTCAAATTGTTTACTTATTTTAATTATTTCCCTAGAACCTTGATTGCTTTAATAATCTTAGTGGTGTTTCTTTAAAAATAATCACGCTAATAAACTTTTAATGGCATGTGTTTTAAATAATTGATTGAAAATGGTCTAAATATCTGTTTATCCAATAGTCTGTAATACCTTCTTCACTAAACACCTGATCTATTGGGTAAATAATGTGTGTTTCAGAAAATGTACCTTGTATTTACATAATAGACTTTAGGTGTATTAAGAAAATAACATGTATTCTACAAATTCTTTAAATATATTTTCTTTAATAGCAGAAATTGTTGCCATTCATTAAGTAACACACACTTGAGGAATTATCTAAATTTATAATTATGTGAAAGATCATCATGTCTTGCAAAGCCCTATTAAGGTTTGTAAGTCTCTGATTACTTAGTAAGTTTTGTCTTTTTTACTTCTTAAAATCTGTCTGGCAGGCTTTGGGATATAATTTAGGTGAGAACAGGATTCTCAGTAACATCAACTTTTTAGAAGAGAGGAATTTTTTTTTCTTTTTTTTCTTCTTCTTTTTTTTTTTTTTTTTTGTGACAGGTCTCCCTCTCTCTGTTGCCCAGGCTGGAGTCTGTGGCGTGATCACAGCTCACTGCAGCCTTGACCTCCCAGCTCAAGTGATCCTCCCACCTCAGCCTTTCAAGTAGCTGAGACCACAAGTGTGTTCTATCATGTCTAGCTAATTTTTAAATTTTTTGTAGAGACAGGGTCTCACTATGTCACCCACGCTGGTCTTGAACTCCTGGGCTTAAGTGATCTCCTGCCTTGGCCTCCCAAAGTCCGGGGATTACAGGTATGAGCCACTGCACCCAGCCAGGAATGCTTTTTAATGTTCAGCATATGCCATTTAACAATATCCTTGTTATCATTTTCATATCAACACCAAATTTCTTATCCTGTGGTCTTTTTCTGTCTTCCAAACTTGAGGCAGACTGGCACTGTTATGGTGGCCCTGACATTGTTATACAGGCAGGGTCATTGGTGTGTAAAAGTGCAAGTAAGAGGTACCACCTGGGGAACTATCAGTTAAAACAAGTGATTTAACTGTTTCTCATCTGTGAAAATAGGAATAATGATAGTGTCAGCTTCATAAGGTTGTTAAGCAGATTAAATGAATTAATACACTTACAATGGTATTTGGGAGAGTAAGTACTTAATAAATGCTAGCTAGTGTGTCTGTTTTCTTAAATAGAGAATATGACTGTTTTCCCTGCATAGATATTGACAGAAATTTTTAATTGAAGTCCTGTAGTAAAAAACTTGGCAATCTAAATTTTGCCCTATATGAAAAGCTTTTCAAAGTAAAAACAATAGAGAAACACACACCACTAGGGGACGTGACTGAGACAGACAGGCAGTCCGCAAAACATTACTCTTTTATTTTTGGGAAATATGTTCATCTGTCATTTTATATCTATTTTTTTCTTTTTATTTTGAAATAATTTCAGACTTAGAGAAAAGTTGTAACATAGCAGAGTTTCCTTACACACCCCCGCTATCAGCTTCCTCTCAATATCTTGCATAATTGTGGTAAATTGCCAAAACTAAGAAATTGACATTGATATAGTACAATTAACTAAACTTAAAACTATACTTGATTGGGAGGCCAAGGCGGACGGATCACAAAGTCAAGAGACTGAGACCATCCTGGTCAACATGGTGAAACCCTGTCTCTACTAAAAATACAGAAATTAGCCAGGCGTGGTGGCAGGCACCTATAATCTCAGCTACTCGGGAGGCTGAGGCAGGAGAATTGCTTGAACCCGGAATGTAGAGGAGCAGTGAGCCGAGATCGTGCCTCTGCACTCCAGCCTGGCTACAGAGGAAGACCCCAACTCAAAAAAAAAAAAACTGTATTTGAATTGCATTGGGTTTTTCCACTAATATCCAGAACCCAGTGCAGGACCCCACGTTGCATTAAGTTGTCGTGACTCCTTAGTCTCCTTAGTCTCCTTCTGTCTGTGGCACTTCCTCAGGCCTTAACTTCCATGACCTTGACAGTTTTCATGAGTACTGATCGGTTACTTTGTTGAATGCCTCCTCAACTTGTGTTCTTCCAATGTTTACCCATGATCACATTGAGGTCATATAATTTTGGCAGGAATACCCTGGAGGTGATGCACCTTCTTAGTCTATCATATGATGGGGTGTGTGACAGCAATATGTCTTATTACTGATGACGTTATCTTGGTTTCTTGGTTAAGATGGTAACTATTGGGTTTCTTCCTTGCAAAATTATTAATTTTCCCTTGGTGATATCAAATATTTTGAGTTCTTGAAACTCAAATTTTCACCCACTGATATTAGCATCCATAAGTGGGCCTTACCTCCAACAGTTCTTACTATGGTGTTCTAATGGTAATTTTCTGTTTCTCTTATTTCTTCCATATTAAGTAATTGGAATTCTTCTGAAAATAAGAGCTATCATTTCTCTTCCATTTTTTATTTATTCAATTATTAATTTCTACCAATATGAATTCATGGAGGTTTATTTTGTTCTATAGATACTATTCTTTTATCTCAAATTGTTCCAATTTCGGTCATTGGGAATTGTACCATAACCATGGTACAATTACCAAATAACATACAATTAACTAAACTTAAAACTTTATCATTTCCTATGTTTTTTTGATATGGCTCATCCTCTTTTTGAGTTGTCTCTTATGCTCTCGCACTACAAGATACCCCACACTCATCTTGGATTTAAGGAGCCCTGGTTCCTTTCATTGGATAAATGATTTTGTAGAGAACAAAACCTGGGTGGGCTCTAGGTGTGTTCACTACAGTAGTGCCATTGCTTATAGGCTGTCTCCACAAACAGAGCTTGGAAATAAACACGTTTTCCAGCCCATGCATACAGCCATACCAGTATTTGTTTATAGATCCATAAATGATTTAGAATTGTTTCTATTTTATTTTTGTGACCACAGAATAAAAGTGGTGAAACGTTTTTAAGAAGACAATTAGTAGGTAGACAAATAAAGCAGAAATATTTTAAAACTGGAATTTAGCACATATCCAGGTCAGGACTGTGAACTTAATGTAGAATTTTAAGCCAAGTCTTGATTCTTGGGTATATGAAACAAAAACAAGAACTTCCTCACTGTATTTGCATATCAATGACTTGGAGACCTGGGGATGACTCACCTTGAATTTCATTGTCAGGTATATAGCAACTTGGGAACAATGTTGAATCAGTGATTTATCCAGTAAAAATGTAATTAATAATTGGGAAGATATTTTAATAATTGAGTGACAGGTCAATATATGTGCTAAATGAAACACTCTGCATCTGTGTTTTGAAACTGTGATTCATTTCTCTTTATACCTGAATTTATGACAAAACTCTTTATTTTCCAAAAGTTTGTCCATTCCAAATACTTTAAACACCTTATATGTGTTGTGACACTCACATGATCTCTACTTTCCAGATTGTTTACTATTGCTAAAAAAAAAAAAAAAAAAGGGATTAGAATTCATGAGAGATGGTTTCCTAATGCCATGGAATCATTTGTCTTGAAATAAACCAGAAATAAGTGATATCAGAATTGGTCTTTCTAAGAGCTAATTTGCTTAAAATATTTTTTTCCATTCTGCATTTCTATAATTTCTCCAACAAAAAAATTTATAAATAGCTGCCCCATTTTCTCTTTTTTCTACATTTTTCTCCTTTCTTCTCTAAATTAACTATTGTGTCCCTTTTTGATGGTCTGTAAGCAACCAGATGCTATTAGAATTAATTGCTACACGCTAGATAAAATGCTCACTATTGATTGTTATATAATTTAAGCTTGGAGTTCATCAACACTTTATTTCTACCTCACAACCTATGTTTAAATAGCCTCTTCACTTTCCAGAAGTCTCAGGGAAGACCAAAGATATGAAAGCCACAGCCAAGCAGATGGAATGGAAGTTAAGGAAGGATTTTTGTGTGGGGATTGCTGTGGAAGAAGGAAAAGGGCTAGAGAATAAATCAGACTGCCACTTACCAGTGTCACAAATCTGCTGGCTTTGACGGAGCTGACATCATATACAAACCCACACAAGGGAAAGCAATGAATTTGGAGCTGAGCAACGTGCCACTTTCAGGCCCTGTTGGTGCATCTTCACCTCCAAATTGTATGAAGAGCTTTCTAGGCTGAATGGTTGAGAGTTAGAGATAGCTTAACGTATCATTTATGTATGGCCCTTTGGTTCAGAATCATGACCCAACCCAACACACTGTTTCCTTGGCTCAAGGTTATCCCAACAGTCTACACAAAAGTGTATGTGTCACAGTGCCAGCTTCAGGATGAGTCTGTAGGTGTGACTCTTATATCCACCTCTTTACTACTTGAAAGCAATCTTAGTTACTGTGGCAGACCCTGACGGTGTTCTGCCCATATCTTATGGGGAACTCACCTCTCTATACTTAAGGCTGCTCATTACTAACTCTCTGCTTGACTTGTTCATTTTTGTTTGTTTGTTTCTGGCTGCAGGTCCTTGGCCAGCATAGGACAAACCTGAATTAGCAGAGGGTTGATGCCACTGAAAGCCCTCAACCAATGACAAATGAAGGTTTAGTGGATACACCCTACCTCTGCCCTTGGCTGGAATTACTCTGGGGCATGTAATATTTCACCTCTCAGAGTCCCCAGTGGGTTTGAGCTGCAATTTCCCTCTTACTCTCTTTTGTGGAGAACCCAAATTATAGTCAGGACAAGTCTAAGTTATCTCTTGGCATAAGACAGTTTCCACCTCCCTTACCCCCTCTCCTTCGTTGCTCCCACATCTGCTTTGTTCTTCGGGCCCCTTACCCAGCTGAGTCCTTCTTGCAGAGCCTGGGTGTGAGTGGGAGAGAAGGCAGTGGGGATACTGAGACAAATGGGTACCCTAGAGTCAGACAGGGAAGAGGGATCAGGCACTTCCTGAGCACCTGCTCTGAGCCAGGCACTGCCCTGTATTCAGAGCTTCACAAAGGCCATCTTCTCGCATTCTCTTGGCAGCCCTGGGAGGAAAGGGCGTATTATCCCTATTTTGGAAATGAAAGAAGCTGAAATGACAAAGCTGCTAATAAACGGAACTAGGTTTGAAGCCTAAACGTATACCCTTTTCTCCCTGTTCTTTTCCTTTTCTAGAGAAAGACCTGGACTCAATGCCAGAAAACCTCACTTTGAATCCCACACCTTCTGTTGACTAGTTCTGTGGTCTTGGGCAAGCGATTTGTTTTCTTCACGGCTGTTTTTTCATCTATCAAGTGGGAAATGACAAATGAGAGGAGATTATTATCATAAAACATTTTATTTAGTCTCAGCCAGTTGGGTGCTCTGAGATCATCATTTTTAAGCAAAGAAAAAAAATAGTATAGATATATTTAGCTAAAAGTACTCATGAAAAATAATTACTGACTGGCACCACCCCATCTGGGGATAGGAGTAGCTTGCCCTTAAATATACAGCTCTTTTGTAATCCCTTGTGTAAATAGGTCTGCAATAAGGAGGCAGCGTTGTGCCTCTGAGCAAGTTACCCTCGCCTGGCTTGGAGTTAGCCACACCGTGGCTCTCAACTGCTTCAGCTTAGTGGAGTACTTGGCTTTTGGAGTTCTTAAGTCAATCATGGCTGTTTTTCCCATTGGTTGGTAAATGGTTTAATCATCATGTGGCCTTTGCTTCATATTTGTCACTGTCAGGTTGACTTTGTATTTTGGAGAGCTTCCAGCATTCATTACCATAATGAAAAAGGAGAGAGATGCGATGAAAAGCAGGCCAATGGCCATTGAGAGACATTCATATTCTCAGCACAAAAACTTGGAAAAATGCACAGAGGGGCCATTCTTGCCAGCCACTCTTACCTGTTCAACTAAAAGAAACTGAAAACACATGTTTTTTAACAAAAATTTTTGGCCGGGTGCAGTGGCTCACGCCTGTAATCCCAGCACTTTGGGAGGCCGAGGTGGATGGATCACGAGGTCAGGAGTTCAAGACCAGCCTGGCCAATATGGTGAAACCACGTCTCTACCAAAAATACAAAATTTAGCCAGGCATGGTGATGTGCGTCTGTAGCCCCAGCTACTCAGGAGGGTGAGGCAGAAGAATTGCTTGAGCTCGGGAGGTGGAGGTTGCAGTGAGCCAATATCACGCCACTGGACTCCAGCCTGGGCAACAGGGCGAGACTCCATCTCAAAAAAATAAATAAAAATAAAATAAAATAAAATTTTGAGATAGCCTCACTCTACTGCCCAGGCTGGAATGCAGTGGTGTGATCTTGGCTCACTGCAACCTCTGCCTCCCCAGTTCAAGCGATTGTCCTGCCTCAGCTTCACCAGTAGCTGGGACTACAGGCATGCGCCACCACGCCCGGCTAATTTTTGTATTTTTGGTAGAGGCAGGGTTTCACTGTGTTGGCCAGCTGGTCTTCAACTCCTGACCTCAAATGATTTGCCCGCCTTTGCCTCCCAAGGTGCTGGGATTACAGGCATGAGCCACTGTGCCTAGCAATTTTTTTTTTTTTTTTTTAGCTAAAACGAAACACCCCATCATGTTTATTTGAGTCAGCAGAGTTGGAGACAACTTTGTTCCGAATTGGACCATAAAATTGACAGGCTTGAGAGCAGAGCTTATTTTGGTACTAATTCTTGAATAGTTTTGTTTCTTCTTACCCCGAGAGCCATTTGTAGGTGTTTGATAATCCATCATGAGCTGTGGAAACGCACAGGTTACTTTCTTTAGCAGTTGTAAGGCAGGCAAAGGATTTCGAAGAAAATCTTGTAAATGGAAGGTGGATATTTTATTTCGTGTAATGTAATTGAAATCCTAATTGAAGGGAGGGACTGTTTACATTGATTTGGAGGGCTTTCCTTTATGGTACTCTAAGAACCCGAGTTTGTGCTTATAAGACAGAGGCCAGTGCCAAGCCCTTCTTTTCTCTCGTTCCCGTGGCCTTTATGTAGCGGAAAGAACCCAACTTTCCTCTTATCCTTCATAAAAGTGCAGGACATAGATTGGTCTATATTCTCACTTGTCACTTTCTTGCCTCCGTGGTGCTGGGAGCTATCCGGGAACACTTCTCAGCGCAGCTCAGACGCAAATGTCTTGAATGTCTTGAGAAGACCTAATCCAAAGTGAATCTTCTATAAATAATAAACAGCAAATAGGCTCCATTTAGTTATATTAACCCTCAAATAGGTCAGGCACATTGTTTAAAAATGCAAACATCACAATAAAACAGATTCCCCAGATGCAGAGTTTGATGTGTATGTGCAAATTTTCTGGACATGGTACCGGAAAAATAGCCCACACCTATATTTGCTACTTAAAATATTTATGTATTATCTCTGAAAAGTGCTACTTTTAAAATGCTATTTATTATAAGCTGATGAAGCCCAAGGGCCCTCTGTCCTTGTAGAAGTCCTTCTTGTTTTCCCTGATTGCCAAGTAGTTACTGCTAACTTTACTTTTAGAGACCTGTGGTGTCCCCTAGAGAGTCACAGCTGCTGCCAAGTTTTTCGTGATTTCTTGTTGAACAACTTGGCATTCATCTGCGATCCTCTTTCGTTTCTTCAATGGGTCTAATTTCATGTGTTAAGAATCTTATTGTTTGCCAGCCAAAATAAAATGGTATAGTTCAAAACTATTTATAAAATTCAAAACATTTGTTTCATTCGGAGCTCTGTTGGCTCCTCTTTCTGCCTTGATTGGATGTTAACTTTGTTTCTTTCATGCCAGGAATAATTAGACGATTAAGTGTCAATGCTCTACAAATGAGATGGCATATTTTCATTGAAACTCTCACCTACAAAAATACCTACTTTAATTCACATTCACCCTTAGAATTGGATGGGTAAATTGTTCCATTGTGAACTCTAACGTATCGGTCCCAAAGTATTTGCACTTGGGCAAAGATGCAACATCATAATTCAGTTGAGAAATGGCAGTAATTTCTTTTTCCTAGGGAAGAGTAATTCTTGCAGTTAAAAATATACAGAGGCAACCTTTGTTACTGTGTTGGAATCTCTTGGCTCTTTAAAAATAGTTACCTCCTTTAATTCTTCCTTTAATTCTCTCCCTTCTGTCTAGGAATGCCATAGTTAAGAGATGAAATAGAAGCCCAGTGTCATTGGCATCTGGCTGTACATCTGGGTGTATTCGTTTATATAAAAAGGGTGTTAAACACCTCCTGACCTGGTCCTTGGGTTCTCCTCTGTAGCTGCCCATCTGAAGATTGTACTGATTTCACATTACAAATGAAACTCTTAGAGTTTCATTCAGGAGAGACTTCCTACCTCCTGTCCACACTTTTGTCCTCCTACGCACTATCATTTCCACCTCAATCTATTTATTAGAAGTGTCACTAAGTGCAAGACAGAATCAAGGAGAGGAGAATTAAGGTCCGCTTCTTGAAGAGAGGAATATCGAATAATTTGTGGACATATTTTCAAACCACCAGAATCCTGGAGGAGGATTTCAGACAAAGCAGTGACATCGATCTGCAACAGGAAAAGGTCAATCTGAAAACATGATTCATGGTGTGCTGATGTAGGGAGAGGCTGAGTTATTTGATTATAATCTCCTTTACCTTCTAAATTTGAAACCCTATGAAGTCAACAGCAATATTACCATTGATGTCCCCCAGCTCTTCAGATCTTTCGCATAGAGGAGGTGCTCCTTAAACATTTTTAGAAGGACTGAATCAATGAGTCAGTATCTCAGTAAATTTTAAAAATTAATGAAGAACAAGTGACTACCTTATATAACTTGAAAGACAGCATGCTGAAACATTGTAGCAGATGCTTTCTGGAATCATATTGTCTGGGTTCAAATTCAGGCCCCACCATATATACTGGGTGTTTTTCTTGGGAAGTTACTTAATCTCTATAAGCCTGATGTAAAATGGGAATATTTATAGAATCTGTCCCGTGGAGTTGTTGTAAAGATTATATGATATCGATTATCAGGTACAATATTTGATATATGATAATAAATGTTAGCTGTTATTACAACTATTTTGAATACTCAAGTTCTCCAGCTATAAACATGGTAGAGCCAGGATTTAAATCCATATTTGTCTTACTCTAAATAAAGCCGATGGTCCTACCTTCTGTTCCTTCAGGGTTGGAGATAGTATTACTCTTTCATGGACAGCAGTGTTGAAGCTCTTTGAGTTCCTTCAGTCAGTATTTTGATATAAGTACTATAATACTTATTTTTTTCTTTTTACCAAATCTTAAGCTTTTTATTCAGTTGTAGAGGAAGACTGTGAGGCTTCTGGAGGTTTGCTGATTTAGAAGATTTTTTTAGGCTAGTTCCTAGAAAATGGTAGAAAATAATACCACCAGGACTGTCTTTAGAAAACACTTGTTTTGATTGGTGAACTTATATAACAAGAACAGTGGCAGCAGCAAGAGCTCACTCCAATTTGTTGTTAATAACCAAGAGACCCTGTGCAATCTATGTTGGTGAGCTAGCGAGAAACGTTTAATCGCTTATGGACAATAGTTCCTTTTGTCCTTTTACTTTTACAATGTCCAGTCTTATGCAGGCAGAAAAATTGGTCTGTGTGTCTCTTACCTGTTGATGAATAATAAACTACACCAAACCATAGAGGCTCAAAACAACCACCCTTTAATTTGTTCACCAGATTTGGGCTGGAATTGTCCGGCCAATGCTATTGGTATCACCTGGGGCTAGATGGCTAGAGTGCAAGCAGATGGTGTAAGGTAACCTCCCTAATTTGTCTGGCGCTAGGGATGGCTGTCGGCTGCGCCACTTGTCTTCCAGTATTTAGCAGGGCTTATTCACATCAAGTCTTCAGGATTCCAACAGCAGCCAAAAGAGGAAAACTCACAATGCACAATTTATTTTCAAGCTTTGAATTGCATCACGTTTGCTAAAGTAAGTTGCATGGTCATGCCCAGATTCAAGGGGTGAAGAAATAGACACTACTTTTTCTTGATCAGGAAGCTGCAGAGTCACATTGCAAAGGGTGTGCATGAAGGGATGGGAGGAAACTTTGCAGCAGTCTTTGTAAACAATTGCCACAGTGTGAATGACAGTTTCAAGTTCATGTTTGCAAGGTGTAAAGCAATTCCTTGAAAAGTTTTTGAGGAGTGTGCAGCTCAGGATTGCATGTGGCCCAAAACTGATTTGAAATATGCTTCTTACCTAGCTACTTCAAGCAGATTCCTTGGGGACCATACCATGTTAGTTGGTAATCACAGAAACCTGAATGTATGGGCCCCATACATGGATGCTAAGATACAAACAGATCTGAGTCTGCAAATCTAGTTTGGGATTCTTGGGGTGGATGTAAAACCTTGTTTGTGCTTCTTAAATACTGTATGTCCACCTGTAATCCCAGCACTTTGGGAGGCCGAGGTGGGAGGATTGTTTGAGGTCAGGAGTTCGAGATCAGTCTGGCCAACATGGTGAAACCCCATCTCTACTAAAAATACAAAAAAATTATCCAGACGTGGCGGTGTGCACCTGTAATCCCAGCTACTCAGGAGGCTGAGGCAGGGCAATTGCTTGAACTAGGGAGGTGGAGTTTGTGGTGAGCCGAGATCGCGCCAATGCACTCCAGCCTGAGCAATGCTACTCAGGAGGCTGAGGCAAGAGAGTCGCTTGTACCTGGGAGGCAGAGGTTGTAGTGAGCGTGCACCACTGCACTCCAGCCTGGGTGACAGAGCAAGACTCCATCTCAAAAAAAAAAAAAAATACTGTATGTCTTCAGAGCTGGGTAAGCTTTGCTAATGAAACCTGATAGTCATGTTTTCCATGGTTTCTTAAGAAAATTAATAACCCCAGGAAACTTTCAAAAATTTCATTTATTCCATCTCACTTGTAACATAGAACTGCCTATATGGCCTTCTCAGGGACCTGCCATGCTGTACCAACCCTTCCCTCTCTGACTTCACATTCCCTTAGCCCTCCCTCTAAGTCAGGCAGCTGTTTAGATGTGGAATGAGTTGGGGGAGGGGCAAGAGGGAGATGGGAACAGAGGTCTGATTTTTCCTACAGCGAAGGAAGCACCTGAATGGAGCCTGGGCTGCTCCTTCACTTGCTGGATCAGAAAATGTAGCTGTTACAGCCCCTCTCACCCCTCTTTACTTTGACCACATAGCTCAGGCATGATGCAAAATCAATGACTCCAGGAAGTTAACCTGAGGGACCATGCGGCTATTTCTCTGGGATGTCTTGGATGAATTTAGAAATTTGGGGGCTTCCTAAAACCCCCCTGTCCCCAGAGCATAATGTGAAATCACAGCAGTGTCCCTGATAGTGACATAGAACTTTAGAGGTTTCAAGTAGCTAGATCTTATTTTGATATTTTGAATTGAAAGACATACAAGATTATCAAGAGAATTTAAGTTCAATCAGGATCAATCATTTGGCAAGTATTTATTGGATCATTTTAAACAGGTTGGTTTGCATTAAACCCAGTAAGTTTTGTTTGGCCATTGTCTTTGTTTGGGCTTGTATTAGTCTGTTTTCACACTGCTGATAAAGACATACCTGAGACCAGGCAATTTTCAAAAGAAAGAGGTTTAATGGACTCACAGTTCCACGTGGCTGGGGAGGCTTTGCAATCATGGTGGAAGGTGAAAGGCACATCTCACTTGGTGGCAGACAAGAGAAGAGAAATGGTGCAGGGAAGCTCCCCTTTATAAAACCATCAGCTCTCATGAGACTTACTCACTATCATGAGAATAGCATGGGAAAGACCTGCCCCCATGATTCAATTATCTCCCACCTCGTCCCTCCCACAACATGTGGGAATTATGGGAGCTGCAATTCAAGATGAGATTTGGGTGGGGACACAGCCAAACCGTATCAGGGCTGCTATGAAAAAATACCTTAGACTGGGCAACTTGTAAACAACAGAAATGTATTGCTTACAGTTTTAGAGTCTGGGAAGTCCAAGATCCAGGCACCAGCAGATGCAGTGCCTGTTGAGGGCCTACTTTCTGCTTCATACAGGGCGCCTTTGCACTGTGTCCTTACATGGTGGGATGGGCAAGGCAGCTCTCTGGGGTCTCTTTTATGGGGTGCTAATTCCATTCCTGAGGGTCTCCCCCCGTGACCTAATCACCTCTCAATGGCTCCACCTCTTAATACTTGCATGGGGATTAAATTTCAAGATACAATTTTTGCTTGTTTGTTTGAGATGGTGTCTCACTCTGTCACCCAGGCTGGAGTGCAGCAGTGTGATCTCGGCTCACCGCAACCTCTGCCTCCCGGGTTCAAGTGATTCTCCTGCCTCAGCCTCCTGAGTAGCTGGGATTACAGGCATGTGCCACTATGCCTGGCTAATTTTTGTATTTTTAGTAGAGACGGGGGTTTCACCATGTTGGCCAGGCTAATCTTGAACTCCTGACCCCAGGTGATCTACCTGCCTCAGCCTCCCAAAGTGCTGGGATTACAGGCATGAGCCACTGTGCCCAGGCTGAAGATGTGAATTTTGGGGAGACACAAACATTCAGACCATAACAGCCATGATGTCCCATGTTTGCTGAAATGTGCCTGTTCTATTGTGAATTTTGGGTCTTATATTGGAAAAAAAAATATTATTGTCTTAAAGAAAAAATTACAAGTATTATGGAAATTTTGGGGTAAAGAGCACAGTGATTGTCAATATTAATAGCTATTAAATCTTTTTTTTTTTTTTTTTGAGACAGGGTATCGCCGTGTCACCAATTTGGAGTGCAGTGGTGCAATCTCGGCTCACTGCAACCTCTGCCTCCCGAGTTCAAGAGATTATCCTGCCCCAGTCTCCTGAGTAGCTGGGACTACAGGCATGTGCCACCATGCCCGGCTAATTTTTGTATTTTTAGTAGAGACGGGGTTTCACCGTGTTGGCCAGGATGGTCTCGATCTCTTGACCTCGTGATCCACCTGCCTCGGCCTCCCAAAGGGCTGGGATTACAGGCGTGAGCCACTGCACCCAGTCAATAGCTACTAAATCTTAAGAGGATGCTAATGATGGCATTTCCCTTTCTGATATACACCAACAGAAAATGCACTGTGGGGCCACTTTGTAGCTTAGCTTTTATTTCTCCACATGTAACAACACAGGATAAATTTATCTAGTAATAAATGACCCAGTCATTTCGAAACTTTTTTTTTTTTTATTGAGACAGGGTCTCTCTCTGTCACCCAGGCTGGAGTGCAGTGGTGCTCACTGCAGCCTCCATCCCCCAAGCTCGAGTGATCCTTCCACCTAAGCCTCCCCAGTACCTGGACCTACAGGCATGCGCCACCATTCACAGCTAATTTTTGTAATTTTTTTTAGAGATGGAGTTTTGCCATGTTGCCCAGGCTGGTCTCAAACTCCTGAGCTCAAGCAGTCTGTCCACCTCTGCCTCCCATACTGTTGGGATTACAGTTGTGAGCCACTCCGACTGGCCTGGAA
This sequence comes from Hylobates moloch, assembly GCF_009828535.3. Classification (NCBI taxonomy): domain Eukaryota; kingdom Metazoa; phylum Chordata; class Mammalia; order Primates; family Hylobatidae; genus Hylobates; species Hylobates moloch. The sequence continues at coordinate 106,221,650 of NW_026652281.1, forward strand.
ATGTTTTAAAATAAAAAATAAGACTTAAAGCTACAAACATATATATATATATATATATATATGTTCTGTCTCTTTCTAAATGGTGGTGCTACCGGTTAAGCTCTGCCTCCCTGGAAGGTGTACAACAAGGGTTCTACTCTGGCAAGGGTTTCGAATACAGGGTGAACCAAGACCAGTGCACCCCAAACAACTTGGCTGTGTTATACTCCTTTCCTTTAAGCTTACGCTGTAGACTTTATAACTCTCTTAGGTAAGGTTTCAATCCAGAAACACGTGCTACAAACTTAGTAGCTATTCTAGCGGGTCTCACGCAAGTCTAGGCCTGCCTGCTTTTATAGTTAGTACAATGGGTTCAGTCTGTTGAGGGGAAACCCTGGAGCCCACCCTAACCAGAGGGAATACAGCCTGTGTGCTTGGATCATAGATAAGAGGCTGCGACAATTGTGGACTCATCACGCTGAGCAGCTCCAGAGACCAACCTCTTGACTTCTCTGAGCATGAGTTTCCTTAACATTCAGAGAACATGCAAGAATTCCCCAAGGGTCAGTTGAGTTTGTTCATCACTATAGGTCCAAGTTTTGAAAAATGTGTTATGCAAGACACCCAACTCACCATACTTCAGGAGAAGAAAAGCATTCATAGTTAGAAATGTCTGAATATGGCCAGGCGTGGTGGCTCACGCCTGTAATCTCCGCACTTTGGGAGGCCGAGGTGGGTGGATCACGAGGTCTGGAGTTCAAGACCAGCCTGAACAATATGGTGAAACCCTATCTCTACTAAAAATACAAAAAATTAGCCAGGCGTGGTGGTGGGCACCTGTAATCCCAGCTACTCAGGAGGCTGAGGCAGGGAACTTCTTGAACCTGGGAGGTGGAGGTTGTAGTGAGCCGAGATCACGCCACTGCACTCCAGCCTGGGCAACAGTGAGACTCAATCTCAAATAAACAAACAAACAAACAAATTAAAAAAAATAAATAAATAAATAAGAAATGTCTGAATATACTATCACCCTCTTGGAAATTCACATAAGCATGTTGAAGATTCAGAGAAGTTCAACATAAAGACAACTGTTTAATTTTGCTTAAGCCACCTTTTCCTACATATACATGAAAACATTTCTTTTTCTCCTGAAGCAGAATAACATCCCACACTTCGAGAATGTTACTCTAGATATTCTACATTTTATTCTCACATTAAGCCAGACTCTGAGAGAACAGCCTATCTGGATCTCACATTGTCGGATGCTCATAGAAGAGCATTTGCTCTTCTGTGATTTGCTGTTTGCTCTCAGCCTGCTCAAGGGTTGCTTTAGGGAAGAGGTACAGGAAACTTGCCATTAGAATCACTGTGGGCATTTTGTTGATTATTACATAATAGGCTCATTATAAAGACCCACAGGGAAATTTCTACTCTATGTTATGAACTGATATAATAGATTCCTATGGTTGCTGATGCATGCTACCACAAACTTGGTGGCTTAAAACAACACAAATCTATCATCTTACCATTCTGGCTGTCAGAAATCTGAGAGGGGTCTCATTGGGCTACAATAAAGAGATTGGCAGGGCTGTGATCCTTTCTGGAAGTTGCAAGGGGGAATTCGCCTTCTCGCCTTTTCCAGCTTTTAGAGGCTGCCTGTATTCCTTGGCTCATAGCCCACTTCTGTCTTCAAAGCCAGTAATAACCTGTCTATCTTCATCATGATTCCAACTCTGGTTCTCCCTCTTCTGCCTCCCTCTTCCATTTTTAAAAGACCCTTGTGGGCTGGGCGCGGTGGCTCACACCTGTAATCCCAGCACTTTGGGAGGCTGAGGGAGGCTGAGGGCTCACGAGGTCAGGAGATCGAGACCATGTGGGCCAACATGGTGAAACCCCGTCTCTAGCAAAATACAAAAAATTAGTCACGGGCATGGTGGCATGCACCTGTAGTCCCAGCTACTCGGGAGACTGAGGCAGGGGAATCACTTGAACCCGGAAGGCGGAGATTGCAGTGAGCTGAGGTTGGGCCACTGGACTCCAGCCTGGCGTCAGAGTGAGACTCCGTCTCAAAAAAAATAATAATAAATAAAATGACCCTTGTTGGGCCGGGCACAGTGGCTCACGCCTGTAATCCCAGCACTTTGGGAGGCTGAGGCGGGCGGATCACGAGGCAGGAGTTTGAGACCAGCCTGACCAACATAGTGAAACCCGGTCTCTACTAAAAAGACAAAAATTAGCCAGGCATGGTGGTGCGTGCCTGTAATCCCAGCTACTCAGGAGGCTGAAGCAGGAGAATTGCTTGAACCCAGGAGATAGAGATTGTAGTAAGCCGAGATCATGTCATTGCACTTCAGCCTGGGTGACAGAGCTAGACTCCATCTCCAAAAAAATAAAAACGACCCTTGTGATTACAGGGGCACATGAAGATAATCTGGGATAATCTCTTTATTTTGAGGTCAGCTGATTTGCAATCTTAATTCCATCTGCAACTTTAAATCCCCCTTGCCATGTAACCCAACATATTCGTGGGTTTTGAGGAGTAGGATATGGATATGTTTGGGGAGCCATTATTCTATCTACCTTAATCCAATATGCACATTGCTCTTTTTGATTTGGCTTCTAGGATGCTCAGAGTTATCTAGCAATTGTACAGGACTTCATCTTATTTTTTAATCCTAATTTTCCTTTATTTCCTATAGTCTAATTTGCTCCTAAAGTTCATGTCATTACACACATATACACACACACAGACAAACACACACACATGCCACATCAAAATATAATCAAAGTAATCATATTAATAATGAACCCCTAGAGCAGGAATTGGAAAACTACAACCCATAGATTAAGTCTGGATTCCCTTGACCTCCTGGGCTCAAGAGATCCTCTTACCTCAGCCTCTCGAGTAGCTGGGAATACAGGTGTCCACCACTTCACTCAGCTACTTTTTAAATTATGCATAGAGACAGGGTCTTGCTATGCTGCCCAGGCTGGTGTCAAGCTCCTGGGCTCAAGCTGTCCTCTGGCCTTGGCTTCCCAAAGTACTGGGATTATGAGCATGAGCCACTGTGCCTGGCAATGTTTTTGTAAATAAGGTCTTATTGGAACACAGCTACTGCTTTCCTTCTACAAACGCAGAGTTGAGTGGTTTGGCACAGACCGTAGATGCGGCCCACAAAGAAGAAATATTACTACATGGCTCTTTACAGAAAAAGTTTATGACCCTTCTCTGAACAACAAATAACATTCTATTTTACTCTTCTGTGGATTTCCTTACTGTGTATCTCATTCACTTCTAGAACAATGAGAATCCAGAGTTGCACTCAGTTTCAACTCTGAGGTTTAATGGCTGCTGCTGTCTTTTGCTGCAAAGGGAGATGATGAGTCACCTAAAATCCCTGAAACATGTAATCCCAGCTACTCAGGAGGATGAGAGGCAGGAGAATCGCTTGAGTCCAGGAGGCAGAGGTTGCAGTGAGCCGAGATCACACCATTGCACTCCAGCCTGGGCAACAAGAGAGAAACTCTGTCTAAAAATAAAATAAATAAAAAAAAAATCCCCAAACATGTCGCGTAGTTAGGTCTTTTGTCACTTTAAGTTTTGGCTTTTGTAGAGGGTTGGAAAATTACCCAGGGGATTTGAGACAGTGTGGACCTAATCACGGTCACTTAAAATACAATGTTTATTAAGACAGACTATGTCTACATATTTACAAAAGGTTATCTCGTGGCTTAAGACTCTGATTAATTTTATTTATCAGTGGTTACCAACCTGACCCCTCATCCCCGCCGACACACACACACACACACACACACACACACACACACACACACACACCCTGCTCTCTTTCACTCTGAGAGGGAAGTGAATGGGCTTCGAATTAGTCTACTATTTCACAAGACTTATGGTAATTGTACATTCACCCATAATATACGTGGCTGATGGTTTTTAAATAGAACAACATTTTAACAAACACCATTTCTTTACTAGAGAAAAGTATAATAAAAGACATGTGTGAGAGTAAAAATGTTGGAAATATCTGGTGTATAGTCTATCTTCAAAAATCATGCAATCGTTCGTTCTTTCTTTCTCTCTTTTTGAAATGGAGTTTCACTCTTGTTGCCAGGCTGGAGTGCAGTGGTGGGATCTCAGCTCACTGCAACCTCCGCCTCTTGGGTTCAAGTGATTCTCCTGCCTCAGCCTCCCGAGTAGCTGGGATTACAGGTGCACGCTACCACGACCGGCTAATTTTTTGTATTTTTAGTAGAGACGGGGTTTCACCATGTTGACCAGGGTGGTCTCGAACTCCTGATCTCAGGTTATCCACCCCCCTCGGCTTCCGAAACTGCTGGGATTACAGGCGTGAGCCACTGCGCCCGGCCTACCTTTCTTTTAGATCAGTGTGCAATAGATGCATTATGATTTGTCTAGATGGTGACATTCTTGACCATTTCAAGGGATGTGGATTTGAATTTTCTTCTTCATTTTGAGTAATCTTTCTCCAAAACAACATTCCTATGTGCCTTATGATTAAAAACCCTAATTTTTTATATAATAAATTTTATTTTATTGTCAATATATATAATTTTAATAGAATAAATACAAAGATTTCAGGATAATGATAATTGAGCATGGCAAACTACATTTGTTTTGAATTAATTGGTAGAGTGGCACTCTGCTTAACAATTTCCAAATATTACCTTATTTTATCCTCATAAGAGCAATGGCAAATGATTTTCAAAGCCAGATTACCTGACTTCAGAGCCTAAGTTCTAAATAAGTACACTACTGCTTTGCCGTGGCAATTTTCTTTATGTAATATTAGCCTTTATTTGTTAAGCATCCATTATGCGTCAGACACTCTGTTAAGGGCTTTATGTACATGAGCTCACTTGATCCTCATAGCTAGTTAGGTATATATCATTATCCCTATTTATTAGATACCCTCTTTGGGGAATCGTATTTATTGGAAATTTACAATTGATGATTACAAATAGAGGAAGTCACTAATACGTAGATATGATTACATTTTCCAAACGGGCTTATCTTAGGAAGAAATGCAAGCCTACCCTTCCATTGTTATAGTTTCCAGATTTTCTAGCAACAATGCATATGCTTACAAAATACTGTAAAAACCATAATTTTGAATGCAGTTTGCACATGGAAACACAGGATATTAAGTCTGGAGAACAGGATCAGGTGCCTATCTTTGGGCAACTCCTATCTTAGGGAATGTATGTTAGATGATCCTAAGCCTTGCCAGACTTAGCTGTTAGCAAGGTGCTTCCCTTTACAATGGCTTAGAAACGCTAACCAGAAGCCCAAACCTCAATGTGCTCTAGACTCATGACTGTTCAAATGAAATTTCATTCTTTATCTCTTGGCCTTCTCCCCATTTTGGGTTAGCCCTGCCCTTTCTCATCGTAATCTTCCCATGTTTCTGATAACTATAATTTTAATGAGACAATTCTTTTAAGGTTCACCTTTTACTTTCAAAATTTACTCTATACCTGCTGCATTCACTTGGAGAGACACTTCTGCCTTCGCTTTGGACGATCATTCTTAAATCTGGCTTGTAGAGTAACCAGTAATTGGATCAATCACTATTTATCACTCTTCTAAAAACAATTGTCACCTATTAAAACGCCTTTCTCTCCCATGTTGCCTTAATTTGTGTATCCATTATAGCCTGGAAATAATAGCAATATGCTTATGCATGCAACCATCTTCTGTCATTTTTGACCACCTCAACTTTCAGTTTTTTACTTAAATAATAAATAATAGGTTATTCTCTCCCACAAGACCAGACATCCACTGAGAGGTGGTCCAACATTGTATAAAATAACTAAAATCTTTCTAATCAGTTTGTGCCGGTGCTATTCTTGCTAGATTTCTGGACTTTTAATTTCTTCCTTGGCATTCAGGCTTTGCATATAGTATCTTTCCCCTATACTCTGTGTGATCCTGCTCACTGGAAGCTAGTAATTATATATGAATAATGGTTTCCACACAGTATCTAAGGCACTTCCCCCACTCACACACACAGATGAAGCAAAGGTACAATTAAATCCAAATCATTTGCCAAAAAGTTATAGTTTAAGATTCACCATTTTTATATAAAACTTTCACATTAGGATAAGGCGAATTCCATGATATACACCTACCATTCAGTTTCATCCTCAACTTAGGACCTCTGTCTAATTATTTCGGGAGAAGAAATTTCCTGTCACTTTCTTTGTACCTTTCCCAGATGCAGACTGATGAGAAAATCCCAAATTCCTTTCAGTGATTTCCTAAATAGTGTTTAGTGATAAATTAAAATGTAACCGGTTAATATTAAAAATGTATTGGTTAATGTGAGATGGTTTTCCGTTGCCATCTTCTACCACTTTCTTGGAAGGGGAGACCACAGGCTTTCTTTGCAATTGGAAACAGTGCTTCTGTTTTGAGATGAACTGAAACAGTCAACATTCATTCGAGCCGTGACCTCCATGGCTTTGAACATTTTTTAGCAACTTTCCACTCAGAATGTGCCTTAGTTTTAGCCAAGCACACAAGTGACCATTTTCAATTGCCTTTGATCATTTTGATTGATATTTTTCTAGATCTTTTCCTTAAACTATTTTATTTTTATATTTACAGGCTTCTGGACTTTTTGAATTCTGAAACCAAAAGAAGAATAAGTCGAAGAATTCTTACTTTGGTATGTAGAAGCATTCCAATTTGTTTGGCCTAAAAGTTATCCATGGAATTTTCTTCAGAGCGCTCTGTTTCATTCAGCGTAGTTAAAGGTTGATTTCAGGTAATTTCTGAGATGTGATGATTTGGAAAATGTAGGACATAAAAATGAGGAACTTACGCGTTAATGGTTTTACTTCCAAAATGCCTATGTATCTTTCTGGCATGAATTTGACTTTGGTCATCACAGCTGTGATATCCTCTGCACGTTGAGGTGGTGTACTTACTACTTAATATTTGTTCTGGAAAAAATGAATCTGGTTGCTAAAGATTTTGTTGGTGGGTAGTCCACAGCAGAACGATTGCTACGGGAGGTGCTGGCTGTATAAACCATGAGCTTTGATAATTTCAGTGCTTAATGTATGGCCGCTAGTCTTGATGAAGTACCACATGATGGCTCATAGTTGCATTCCTTGTTGAAACTCAGCACAACTCTGGATTCTCATTGTTCTACAGATGAATGAGATACAATGGTAAGGAAATCCACAGAATAGTAGAATAGAATGTTGTTTGTTGGAATTCATTTCTGTGGCTGTAGGTAGAAGAGGATATGGCAAATTCACTCACCAGAAAATTGTACTATGAGTTTTTTCTTATTTTGGTTTTTTTTTTGTTGTTGTTGTTGTTGTTGTTGTTGTTTTACATAAGAGAAAAGAAGGTAAAAAAAAGAGAAGAGTTTGAATGTCAAGGTTTGTTGGATGCAGAACCAAGTTACCATTTGCTGTTCCAGAGCCTCTTTGCTGTCCCCATAGGAAGAAAGTGTTCACAAAACGCTTTTAATCCTAGGAGCATTCCATTGTCTAGCAAAAACATCTTTCTCACTGGCCTGAAATATACAAGGCAAATTTTTGTATGGCCATAGAAATACACTTTTCGATGCTCTGATTTGAAAATGGCGACATTGTTAAAAAAGGAGCAGGGACTTGGGTACAGTGGTGAATGCATGAGACGTTCATTTTGATGAAGTGTTGAATAGACCAGATGCTTGGTATCAAATGCCTTGATAAAATATTTTGGAAATGAGAGCTGGTTTCCATTAAAAAAAAAAAAAAGCCCCTCTGGAGGGATTGACTTATGACTTTCACCATTTTGTTTTCATTTACTTCAAGTAGTTTTTAAAATTAAGTATATCTACAAGCACAAGCCAGACTTGGACTATAGATTTTTAGAAGTCAATGTGCTTGACCCTAGATATTTGATCCCTGTTTGTGATTCTTGGTCATCTGGTGTTGTGATCGTCGTTAGCAGAACCACATCTGCATGGATAGAGCATTGATGCACATCAGAGCCCAAAACACTTGAATTTTCCAACAATGGGAACATTGGGTTTTTCTCTTGGTGTGTGCTAATGGTATGGACTGATTTTGCAGAATCACTGCAGCAAGCTGTAAATGATGTATGAAATGAAAAATTCCTGTCCAGTGCACAGAGCGAATATTTACAGTTCTGTGTAATCACTGTGGTGCTGGGCTATTTGTGTTAATATTTCCTTCAGACATATAGCAGTTTTTTTGGTGAGTCATATCCAGACACTTGCCATTGGCACATAGCTCAGATTTCTGTTACATATATTCTAAATAAATTTCAATGTTGTATAAGTGTACTTGAATTAATGCAATACCAGATTTTAGAAGACCTTTATAAAATAATATTTTTATGAAAACAATATCAACATTTTTGTTCTGAAAAATTTGGAAAATACTGAAGAGCCTAAATAGCAAAATTGGAAATCATTTTATGCCATTATAGTGAAATAGCCATTGTTTACATTTTGTATATATTCTTTAAGGTATTTTTACTCACTGTAATTAGAATATAGTTTTTGAAAAAATTATCCTATGCTCTTCTTTTACACTTTCGTTCCCAATAACCAATGGGGCTTGAACGTCTCCCAGTGGTCTTCTACAGTGTAACTTTTACTCACTGCATGCTGTTCACACATGCATGTAACACAGAGAAGTTTTACTCATTCCTATTATTGAAAAATGAACATTTAGTTTTTTCTAATTTTGCTAATATAAATAATTTCCTGTATCATTACTGTAATGTTTATGTGATTTCAGTAATTTTGGTGTATATTTGGTAATGCCAAACTTGTCTCTGTTCTTCTCTTACAAAATTTTCTTTACTTTTGCATTTGTTTTTCCCTGTTGGATTTTGACAGTGACTGAATTATATTTATAAATTATTGAAGTAGACTGGTATCTGTGTAATATTGAGTCATTCCATTGGAGAACATAGGGTGTCTCTATTTATGGGTAAATTTTCTAACATGAATTCATCCTTGTGTACCAGAAATAAACCTCCCTAAGTCACGAGAGTATTTTATTTAGGGTTTCTGCATATTATGTACTAGTATAATTCTTTTTTTGTGCCATCTTTGTTTAGGAGAAGTTGTTGGAAGTCTCTAATTTTCTTTCAAGATTATTGACCTGTTCAGGTTGTTTTCTATTTCTATTTGAATCAAGTTTGATGATTTATATTTTCCTGTTGAAATATCAGTTCATTTAAATTTGTTTTTATAGATGCATACAAAATATTGTTATAGTTAAAATAATTCTAGAAATCTATTGTTAAATCACTTTTCTTATTCTTAATATATCTTTTTTCTTGATTAGCTATGCCAAAGGTGGTGTGAAAGAGCCAGTTCTAAAGTTTACTTACTATTTCCAGTTGTTCTGTTTTCCTACTAGCTTTTAAAGTTACATGCTTAGTTAATTCATAATTTGTTGTTGTTGTTTATTAATAAAAATATTTAAAACTATGAACTTTCCTATTTTTTTAACTTAGTGGCATCATATAACTTTTGCTGTTATATTCTTACTTTATTCATTGTTTAATAATCTAAAGTGATATTCTGATAGCCTCTAAGATCTTAAGTTCTTTTATAAGAGTAATTTTAAATTTTAAAGTGGTTGATTTTATGACATCATCTGTTATTATTAATTTACAGTTTTATTTAATTGCCTCCTAAAATATACCTGTGATGACTTTTACTTAAATTTTGTTGACATATTTTGGGGATAGTATATATAATCATCTTTGGAAAAGAATCCATGGTCACTGGAAATGAAGGCTATTTTCCTTGAGATAGAGAATTAACTAATTATAAAGCCCAACTATATCCTTTGGTCTTCTTTGACCAACTGTGAGGAATGCTAAAGTCCTTTATGAAGTTGGTCTTACTATTCTTAACTTTTACTTCTAGAGATATTCACATTCTGAGAGTCACTGTCGTATTATTTGACACATGAGTATTGCATATTTGTGTTAAATTTTATTCCCTTAATATAAAGTCTGTCTTTGCCCACTTCATGTGTTTTGCCTTGCATTTTTATTTCTCTAATACTAAAACTCTTCTTTTTGTTTATATCTCTTTAATATATGTTCATTCATCTTTTTGCTCATCCTTTCTGTACTTGTTTGTCTTAGGTGTATTTCTTCTAATTGATACATAATTGGATTTGCTGTTGTGACTCAGTCTTCTAGTCTTTGTCTTCTCACAGGGAAATTTAAGCCATTTATGTACATTGTTATAAATAAAATATTAGCCTTATTGCTTTCTTTATATTTTCTTTTTGATTCTCTGGGTGTCTTTTATTATTTTTCATTCTCTGTCTTTGGGCATGTAGACTGCATGGTTCTTTGTTAGTATTTCATAAAGTATATGTTGGTATTCAGTTTTTTTGTATCTAATTTCTCCAAACCATTATTTAATCTATATATCTCCAACTGTCAAATTTAAGGGGAAAAAAAGTCATTATGTCTTTTATTTAAATGGAAGAGTTCAGCATACTTCTCATCTCCCCCACCCCTGCAACAGACATTCCATTGCTTTCCCCAGCCCTGTATCTTGGTCTTTGTTTATAACCTCAGGTTTTAGAAAAAGTGTTATTTAATAAAAATCATTAGTCTTAATGCATATGCTTATTTTTTAAAAATAATTTATAGTCAAAAATAATAGAAAACAGTTTATAATTTCTATTTAGCTTTTAAAATTTTTGCTATAATTAGTTATTGTTATGTTTAATTGGTTTCACTATTCTCGATATGATTCTTATACTTTTTCTTTATTATTTTTGAGTTCTTAGTTTTTTTAAAAATCTCTCAGTGAGTTTGAGTATGGCTTTAGATAATTTTTCAAGAAAGATGGATGGTTGGTACGTTTTCTGAGTTCACACATTTGTGTGGATTTTTTTAATTCTTTGTTTAGATGTGCAATTCTTGAGTTGTACCATTTCCCCTCAAAATTTTATAATTTTGTTGTATTAATTTTCATACCTGAGGCAAGGCTGATTTTTTTTTTAGATAATTGAAGGCTGTGTCAGTGTGTGTGCATATGTGTGTGCGTGTATGTGTATTGTTATTTTTCTATGCCTAGATATTTGTGAGACTTTATTTTCGTGTAACTCAGAATTTTTGGCCAGATCCGGGTATGAGTTTGCCTTGATAATAGTCATTCTTTTTATCTGTTACATGGAACTTTTTCAGTTGATAAGTATTTTCATCTGTTTTAGCTTAAGTTATTCACTTGGTTCCATTTATCCTATTCTTCTTTTCAGGAACCCCAGTAATCTAAGATGCTAAAACAATAAGTTCTATAAAGGCAGTGAAACTGATGGGAAAATCCTATCAGTTTCATTCACAGCACTTTACCGGGGTATATAGATACAGACCCCAACACATTGTAGACCCTCAGTAAATCCATTTGTAATGGATAGATGAATGAACAAATGAATGAGTGAATATAAGATAAACCCCATATCTGATTTTATATGTGTCTTTCCTCACTGATAATTTTTATCTTACATTTTTTCTTCTTTTTAGGGAGGTTTTGGGAAATGAGCTCTCTAATTAACCATAAAACTGAAGGCCAAGATACAGCTAGAGGGTACTTGGGCTATGACTTTGCTTCCCTGGTCCCTCTCCTGTGCCTTCTTATGAGAATATGGCTTTAATAGTACTGTCGTTCCTTGAGAACCAGGAAAGTCTCACAAGTCTGAAACATTCCCTCTTAACATATAACTAGTTCAAATTCTTTGCAAGGAATGCTTAATTTCAAGTATAAGAAGGAGGTGTTGGGGCTGGAACTGAGCTCAGACTCAAAGCCTCCTCTTGGGCAGAGTATCACTGACAGCTGGCTTGCTTCTGTGTCCATGAGCTTTACTGCATTACAAACCACCAAATGTAACAGCTTATAACAGCAATCATTTATTAGGGCATGCATGGTGCTGTAGGCCAGTAATTTGGGCTGGGCTCAGCTGGGCAGTTCTTCTGTAAGTCTCGCATGTGACATATGTGTCATTCCTGTGATTATAGTCAGCTGATAAGTCAACTGGGACTGTTTTCTTCCTGATAGCCTCCTGCACATGTCTGGTGTTGGAGCCACATATCTGAGGGTTTCTAAAGCAGCAAGAGAGGGCAAACGTCAACACATAAGCACTTTTCGAGACTGATTTAGTCACTTTGCTTAGATTCCATTAGTTAAAGGAAGTCACCTGACCAACCCAGATTCAAGAGGTGGAGAAAGAGACTCTAGGTCTTAATTGGAGAAACTGTCATGTCCTATTGCAAGGGCATGAATACAGAAATGGGGCAAATGTGAGGCCATCTTTACAATTCACTGCATTCCCACTAGGGACTCTGAAAACCAAAGGAATTCATGCTGAGTGTTGTCTATTCTTGACTGTGTTGCCCTCTTGGCCAGTTAAATTGAAACTTAATCTAAGCTTACACAGTGTGTTTGATCTCTTCCAATTGATTTTTAGTCTTCCTGAAATGTCACACTGTGCACTTTCTACCTTAGCATTCTGTATTTACTGCCTTTAATGTGGATTTGCATTCTGCCCGTGCATTTTTGGTTGTTCACAGCCTCTCTTCTCATTCATCTTTCTTTTTTCATTCTGTTACTTTTTTTGTATTCTATTTTCTTCTTATAATTTCCCATACCTTTTATAGTGAGGTCTATTTTACACTCTTCTGTATATGCAAAACTATTTATTTAAGAATATTCATCACATGCTTATTTTGTGCCAAGCACTGCTTTAATACTAGAAAAACAATAGCAAACAAGACTTGGCCCCTTCCTTCGAGGAATTAGAGTTGAGTACATTTTCTGATTTCTTCAAGTATATTTTCAGAGGCAATGATCTGTCTCTGAGTTTGGGAGAAGTTTTTGTTTCCTTTTTGTGTAGTAGCCAATCACAGATGCTTTGTTTGGTGTTCGTCACCTGACTTAGGGGTTTGCTCTCATATCTGTCTTCTTGTGTGGTGGTCAGATTTCCTTCTTGGATCTGTATCTGGAGGGTGTATTGATGTGCATACCTTCTAGATCAATTCCTAGTTTTCATGGAGCTTCACTGCCCCTATAGCCTAAATCTCTGTTCAGGTGGAATACATAACAAACTCAGGTTCCAGCCTGCCCTGCTGTTCTCCCTGTTCTGCCCCAAGTCCAGCTGAGCACTTCAATTTTGAGGCTCTTTTCCAGGCAAATGCCATACCCTCTTCCTCCTTTAATTTTTCTAAGGTTGGTGTTTCTGAATGGATGGCAGGTAACTCAGTAGATATATTTTTGTGGAAAAATAGTCTAGTTTCTCATGAAATAGTTCTTGCCTAATCTTGAGACAGCTGCTAGCTTGTTTGTCTCGGGTAGCAGACTGTGAGAGCCCAAGGAATCTCTTACTTGTTGGTGATAGCCTGGGATGGGGAAGGGAATGAGGTTCCTTTAACAGCAGGATAAATATAAGGTCTTTTCCCATCTTCTCACTGTGTGTGATTTTATGATTTGGGGGGGACTATTTTTATTAGTAATATTTCATACATATGAAACAAACTATGTAACATATATGTAGGTTACACAACATAATAATGAAATGAATACCCATAAACTTACGACCCAGCTTAAAAGTAGGAAAATTAATGGGAGAGTGGCCTCTACCTGTGTGCCCCTTCCTTATTCTTATCTTGATATTCTCCTCCCCACTTAGAGGGGACCACTATTTTGAATACTGTATGTTCACTGTTCCCTTGCCTTTCGAAAAACAGTTTTATTTAAGATATTAATTTGAACTAAACAATATATTGTTTAGATCTTTCTGATTTTTGAGTATTATAAAAACTGTGTCACACCGAATGTAGACTGATGAGAGTGACAGATTTTCACTCAATATGATGTTTCCAACATCCATTTATGTTGTTGCAAGTAAATGTATTTCATTCATTTCCACCACTGTATAATAGGCCTTTGCGTAAATGTATCATGTTTTTGTAATCTATCAATTAAATTAAAAACGATCTATCTAATAAAAATAATGTCGCTTTGAGTATTTGGGTATAGTTCTCCCAGTTTTCATGTGTTAAGAATTTCTTTTGGATATTCAGATTCCTCATATTCATAAAAGTGTAAAATTATAAATGTATAAAAGTGTAAAGTATAAAAAAGCATATGGTCTTTCTTCTGATCCTTTTAATGTCCACAGAACCTTAATGTTGATCCTATATGCCTTCTCTTTTTATTATTCTCTCATCATGTGTTGGTCAATTTTATTATTCTTTTGAAAAATAATAACTTTTGATTTTTATGATCATTTTTTATGATGCTCAGTTTCTATGTTACTAATGTCTGTTCTTTATTATTTGATGTTGGCTCCGAGTTTGGAAGGGTAGGTACAACTTGGCCAATATAAGGCCAAAAAATGCTTAAATATTTGTCAGATATGAAATGTTCTTGAGAGCATTCATCAGAATATAGGAAATGCTGTTTTAATGTGCATTTTTGAAGTAGTTAGTCCTATTGGGTCCCCTGGAGTTCAGAAATGGTAACACAGAAGTCTTCAAATCTTCAGATCATTTGATTTCATTTAAGGGTTAATATTGGTGATATATTTTGGTTTTGTATATCTTGCCTTGTTCCCAGAATGATCTTGTCCCTTTCTCTTTTCCTGGTTGTTGATGAAATCTGATTCTAAGATGGGAATATGCTTCCTAGGGGTGTCAGAGTAAAGATTATATAATAGATGGTGTTTTTCTAATTGATTTGATCTGCTATCTGAATCTGTCTTATATACACTACTCTGTCCTTAAACTATCATTGATTTTTATTTGCTTTGGTTACCTGTGTTTTCTTTTATGTATTTTTTCCCCTCAGATCTGTCCCTCATTCTTGGGTAGTGTCAATTTTCTTTGCCTAGTATTTCTGTTTTTGAAAAAAAAAAAAGCAGAAAGATGACACTGTTAAATGGGCCATTTAGCTGAAGACTGGCATGTGAGACGTTCTTTTTCTATATAAATAATGAGAGAGATGTATATAGGTTAATGTATGTATTTATAGAGAGGAATATTACAGCTATTTTATGATATTTAAAACTAAATGCCACAGTTGTATTTTTTCCTAAGTAAGTCTAAACTCCCCTTAAAGGAAAGCCAGGAAAAGTAGTAATTTGGAACTAGTTGGCTTAACTTAAAAAGCTCCCCTGTGACATCGGAGTGTGTTTCATGCAATTGCTTTCTTAGACTTCCTCATTAAAATATTGACTACTCCTTTTCTTCAGTAAATGCTAATCCCAGCTTCCATGTACATGTATTTACATTTCACTGCAGGCACCCTGCCAGGTTAGAAATAAAACCAATTTGTTAATATCACTATTTCCTTTTCAGCAAAGAAAATGTGCATTAAATTAAAGGTTTTCTAAAAATAATCAGAAAAGGCTCCTGTTGGTACCAACCATGTATTTGTCTCTCTGGCTGAGGTGGTGATGGTTCATCTTTATCTGCCTGTGTTTCTCTGCTCATCTCAGCTCCGGCCATCTCTGTGCAGAGCTCTGGATTCTCGAAGGCCACTGATGCTCGCTTTGCTCTGCTTTCCTCCCTGTTTCCATTGCTGTTCTTTCGCTGGTCCCTGCCAGCACCCATCCAAGGATGCCAAACACCATTTTTAAAAGAATGGGAGCAAATATGGTTAATCCTGGCTGATAACACGCTGCTGTGCTGGAGCATTCCCCCCAGAAGTCTTGGAAATCTTCGAACTGCCAAAGGGTTCCCATTTGATTTATGATTCATAAGTGGATCAGTGTTACTAAAATCCACAGGAGTCCTTTGTTCGTGTAGTCATTGTGAGGACCACCCATCATGCACTTCCATACACTGTTTTGAAAAAGAGCATCCTCCTGGAGCCCGTAGCTGTTTCTTAAATAATCCTTCTGGAGAAACCAACTAATTATGCAACTGAACATTAAGTCATATTAGTAACTGTAGAATGTTTGTGCACATTGGGTTATCTAAACTTGCAAACTTCAAGTGAATTTTCAATAAAAGCTAACAGTTATTAACCTTATTAGCATACTTTGCCTGGCTGGATGCTACTCTTTACTTAGTTGAATATTTTATTTATAAAATGGATTGATTGATATTTACCATTATTCCCGTAATCCTTAAGGAAAAAAGTGTCATTTGCAAATGTCACGTTATAGTTTGGTGCTGGGAGAACTAAAATCTAGCATCTAAAAATTTGGTGCATACGTTTTGTTAGTTGTTCCTGTTTTTACTCCTTATTTCATTATGTTTTCCCCATTGTTTTTTCCTGCAGTCAAATAATGGTCTTTGCTCTAGCAAGGTTAGAAGAACAAGGTCTTACTGATAATCTTCATGCTACATTTCTACTTTGGGGAAAATGCTAAAGAAAAAAAGATTAAGCTTAAAGTAGTCGATTGGTGACTTTTCTTCTAATTTTGTCTTAACTGGATTTCAGATTTGGAGCTCTGAGTGTTTTACTGCAAATAATCCATATTGGGCAACAAAGTTAGGAACTGTTTCCCTCCTGAGCCATTTCATCTTTTATAATTTTATCCCATTTTACTCCCATTCCTTGTGAATAGACGTGTTGGCCTCTCTCTTGCATCATTATTTTCAGATTTTAGATTGGCGTGGCATCGTACACTTTCTAAATTCTGTAAAAACCTGGGCTGGATGCAAACCAACAATGTAAAGGTCTTTCCGCTGTAGTCTTTGGTCCTGGAAGTGGTCAGCATTGAGATACTTCTCAGGAAGCCATATTTCGCAGTGCAGTGTTGCTGTGCGAGGGAAGCCACCTTATCCAGCTGGTAAGCAATTTATGCCCTGAAGCATGAAGATTTCACAGCCCTTGTAATTTTATCCTTCCTGGTGTCGCTGCAGGTGCTATTTTTATTCATATAAATATTTAATCTTCTATAAAACTTATTAAGCTGTTGGCCTCAATAATATTTTTTGGCAGCGAGTTCCCTAGGTTAAAGGGACACAGTCAAGTACAGCAGCTTAGCTCAAGATCAGTTTTAAATAAAGGTATAAAAGGTGATTTTCTGAGATTTAAAAAAAATACCCCAGCAAAGCTGTTTGGGGTTTGACTAGGACATTTCCCAATAATGCTGCCACGGTCTCAGTAGCACTGAGCTGGCATCTGAGAGACCAGGAAACAAGCTTAGTTGAAACTAAAGTGAAAGCAGTTTCTGTACATCCTAGAGCTAGTGAAGAGAAAAAGCAGGCAAAGCCTCTATAAAGAGTGTTCTTCACTTTCATGGCCTCCAGGTCTTCATGTTCAGATTTTTGCATGACTTTTAATTCACAGAAATAGTTCTGCCTGTTAGGTTTTCCTAACCCTTTTCAGGTGGTTGGCTTCTTTTAATGGACACCCCTTTTTATCTTAAAAACTTACAAGCTTCCCTGAGTCTTTTGGTTGCACAGGAGCACCAGTCAGGAATATATGGTGGCGTGTTCTACTTCCCTTTAGAAGGTCATCTAGAGATCACCTGGGGGTTTCTCCAGTTGAATTCAGTTAAACCAGATCCACATTAGAAAATACAAAGATCAGCCAGGCATGGTGGCTCATGCCTGTAATCCCAGCACTTTGGGAGGCCGAGGCGGGCGGATCACCTGAGGTCAGGAGTTCGAGACAAGCCTGGCCAACATGATGAAACCCCATCTGTACTAAAAATACAAAAATTAGCAGGGCGTGGTGGCACATGCTTGTAATCCCAGCTACATGCAAGGCTGAGACAGGAGAATTGCTTGAGCCCGTGAGGCAGTAGTTGCAGTGAGCCCAGATCTCACCACTGCACTCCAACCTGGCTGACAAGAGTGAGACTCCATCTTAAAAAAAAAAAAAAGAAAGAAAAAGAAAAAGAAAGAAACAAAAGAAAATACAAAGATCACACTGTCTTCCACAATGGTTGAACTAATTTACAGTCCCACCAACAGTTTAAAAGTATTCCTATTTCTCCAAATCCTCTCCAGCATCTGTTGTTTCTTGACTTTTTAATAATTGCCATTCTAACTGGCATGAGATGTGGTTTTGATTTACATTTCTCTAATGACCAGTGATGATGAGCTTTTCTTCATATGTTTGTTGGCTACATAAATGTCTTCTTTTGAGAAGTGTCTGTTCATATCCTTTGCCCACTTTTTGATGGGGTTGTTTTTTTCTTGTAAATTTGTTTAAGTTCTTTGTAGATGCTGGATATTAGCCCTTTGTCAGATGGATAGATTGCAAAAAAAAAGGATGAGTTTATGTCCTTCGGAGGGACATGGATGATGCTGGAAACCATCATTCTCAGCAAACTAACACAAGAACAGAAAACCAAACACCACGTGTTCTCACTTATAAGTGGCAATTGAGCAATGAGAACACATAGACACAGGGAGGGGAACATCACAAGCTGGGGTCTGTCAGTGGGTTGGGGGCTAGGTGAGGGATAGCATTAGGAGAAATACCTAATGTAGATGATAGGTTGATGGGTTCAACCAACCACCATGGCCCATGTATACCTATGTAACAAACCTGCACATTCTGCACATGTATCCCAGAACCTAAAGTATAATTTAAAAAAAAGAAAATACAAAGATCAGCAGCTTGAGGTATGTGCGTTTACTGTCTAGATAGACATGAATGAACTCTAGAGTTGTACATTTCTTTGTCTTCCTGGATACTTAAAATGGCTAGTACATTTCCTTTTCTCTTGACCATGATAGACACTTGTGCCGCAAAATAGTCTGGCACACATAGAGCTGCACTGGCTTAGAGGGTGGTCCAGATGAGGCCATTCTTTTGGCAAGCTTCGTAGAGCTGGCTTATCATTTTCAAGAAGGAAACATGAACATGTTAATATGTGTTATAAATAGAACACAAGCCATTGCATATGTAATGAAGCTTTAAATGAGGAATTATAAGTGCTGTAGGAATTCAAAGACATTGCTAATTGGCCAGAATGCTCAAGAGAAGGTGGCGCTTGAACTGGTTCTTCAGGAAACCTGAGATTTGGGCAAGGGAGGTGGAAGTGAGGGAAGATGAGATGGTGCAAGTCAAGCAAGGTTACCGTCCAATAAGGGCAAAACTTCAGTGTAGTAGGTTTTGTGGCTTCTCAAGTAAGTTCCCACCTTAATCTCAAAATGAGATTATGTGTTGGTTCAGTCTATATTATGTGCAACTAAATTTAGTGCTAAACTTTTACAGATTGTTATCCTTCCTATTGGCATAGTTCTTTTAAATGTTCTCATAGCTCCAGATATTAGGGACCAGTATCTTCTTGAGCATTTTTAACTCATTCTTACTTAGCAGGTCTTTATCTTATGGCAAATAAGCAACCAAACTGTCATACATGCTGGTGGAATACAAAAGGGTACAGCCACTTTGGAAAAACGGTTTAGTAGTTCTTAAAAATAAACTTAAACATATATGTATCATTTGATCCAGCCAACCTACTCCTAAGGATTTTCCCAAGAGAAATAAAAACTTATGTTCACACAAAAGCCCTATGTTAACATTTACGGTGGCTTTACTCATAATCACCAAAACCTGGAAACCATCCAGGTGTCCTTCAACTAGTGAATGGATAAATAGTTGCATATCCGGCTGGGTGTGGTGGCTCACGCCTGTAATCACAGCCCTTTGGGAGGCCGAGGCGGGTAGATCACAAGGTCAAGAGTTTGAGACCAGCCTGGGCAACATGGCAAAATCCCATCTCTACTAAAAATACAAAAATTAGCCCGGCATGGTGGCAGGCACCTGTAATCCCAGCTACTCGGGAGGCTGAGGCAGGAGAATAGCTTGAACCCGAGAGGTGGAGGTTGCAGTGAGCCGAGATGGCGCCACTGCACTCTAGTCTGGGTGACACAGCGAGACTCCTGTCTCAAAAATAAATAAATAACTTGTATATCTGCAAAATGGAATATTACTCAGCAGTAACAAGAATGAACTACTGATAAACTCAATAACGTGGATGAATCCCACAGGCATTGTGTTAAGTGAAAGAAGCCAGACTCGGGGGGTGGAGCCAAGATGGCTGAATAGGAACAGCTCCGGTCTACAGCTCCCAGCCTGAGCGACACAGAAGACGGGTGATTTCTGCATCTCTGTTTAAGGTACTGGGCTCATCTCACTAGGGAGTGCCAAACAGTGGGTACAGGACAGCCGGTGCAGCGCACTGTGCACGAGCCGAAGCAGGGCGAGGCATTGCCTCACTCGGGAAGCGCAAGGGGTCAGGGAAATCCCTTTCCTAGTCAAAGAAAGGGGTAACAGGGCACCTGGAAAATCG
This sequence comes from Hylobates moloch, assembly GCF_009828535.3. NCBI lineage: Eukaryota > Metazoa > Chordata > Mammalia > Primates > Hylobatidae > Hylobates > Hylobates moloch. Next base: position 106,241,930 of record NW_026652281.1, read on the forward strand.
GGTCAGTCCCACCCTAGTACTGAGCTTTTCCAATGGGCCTGGAAAACGGCACACCAGGAGATTGCGTCCCGCACCTGGCTCAGAGGGTCCTATGCCCACGGAGTCTCGCTGATTGCTAGCACAGCAGTCTGAGATCAAACTGCAAGGCGGCAGCGAGGCTGGGGGAGGGGCGCCCACCATTGCCCAGGCTTGCTTAGGTAAAAAAAGCAGCCAGGAAGCTCCAACTGGGTGGAGCCCGCCACAGCTCAAGGAGGCCTGCCTGCCTCTATAGGCTCCACCTCTGGGGGCAGGGCACAGACAAACAAAAATTCAGCAGGAACCTCTGCAGACTTAAATGTCCCTGTCTGACTGACAGCTTTGAAGAGAGTAGTGGTTCTCCCAGCACGCAGCTGGAGATCTGAGAATGGACAGACTGCCTCCTAAAGTGGGTCCCTGACCCCCGAGCAGCCTAACTGGGAGGCACCCCCCAGTAGGGAGAGACTGACACCTCACTCAGCCGGGTACTCCTCTGAGACAAAACTTCCAGAGGAACTATCAGACAGCTGAATTTGTGGTCTCACGAAAATCTGCTGTTCTGCAGCCACCGCTGCTGACACCCAGCCAAACGGTCTGGAGTGGACCTCTAGCAAACTCCAACAGACCTGCAGCTGAGGGTCCTATCTGGTAGAAGGAAAACTAACAAACAGAAAGGACATCCACACCAAAAACCCATCTGTACATCACCATCATCAAAGACCAAAAGGAGATAAAACCACAAAGATGGGGAAAAAACAGAGCAGAAAAACTGGAAACTCTAAAAAGCAGAGCACCTCTCCTCCTCCAAGGAATGCAGTTCCTCACCAGCAACAGAACAAAGCTGGATGGAGAATGACTTTGACGAGTTGAGAGAAGAAGGCTTCAGACGATCAAACTACTCCAAGCTACAGGAGGAAATTCAAAACAGTAGCAAAGAAGTTAAAAACTTTGAAAAAAAATTAGATGAATGGATACCTAGAATAACCAATGCACAGAAGGGCTTAAAGGAGCCGATGGAGCTGAAAGCCAAGTATCAAGAACTACGCGAAGATTGCAGAAGCCTCGGTAGCCGATGCGATCAACTGGAAGAAAGGGTATCAGCGATGGAAGATGAAATGAATGAAATGAAGCGAGAAGGGAAGTTTAGAGAAAAAAGAATAAAAAGGAACGAACAAAGCCTCCAAGAAAGTTGGGACTATGTGAAAACACCAAACCTACATCTGATTGGTGTACCTGAAAATGACAGGGAGAATGGAACCAAGTTGGGAAACACTCTGCAAGATATTATCCAGGAGAACTTCCCCAGTCTAGCAAGACAGGCCAACATTCAGATTCAGGAAATACAGAGAACGCCACAAAGATACTCCTCGAGAAGAGCAACTCCAACACACATAATTGTCAGATTCACCAAAGTTGAAATGAAGGAAAAAATGTTAAGGGCGGCCAGAGAGAAAGTTCGGGTTACCCACAAAGGGAAGCCCATCAGACTAACAGCTGATCTCTCGGCATAAACTCTACAAGCCAGAAGAGAGTGGGGGCCGATATTCAACATTCTTAAAGAAAAGAATTTTCAACCCAGAATTTCATATCCAGCCAAACTAAGTTTCATAAGTGAAGGAGAAATAAAATACTTTACAGACAAGCAAATGCTGAGTGATTTTGTCACCACCAGGCCTGCCCTAAAAGAGCTCCCGAAGGAAGCACTAAACATGGAAAGGAACAACCAGTACCAGCCACTGCAAAAACATGCCAAATTGTAAAGACCATCGAGGCTAGGAAGAAACTGCATCAACTAACGAGCAAAATAACCAACTAACATCATAATGACAGGATCAAATGCACACATAACAATATTAACTTTAAATGTAAATGGGCTAAATGCTCCAATTAAAAGACACAGACTGGCAAACTGGATAAGGAGTCAAGACCCATCAGTGTGCTGTATTCAGGAAACCCATCTCACATGCAGAGACACACATAGACTCAAAATAAAGGGATGGAGGAAGATCTATCAAGCAAATGGAAAACAAAAAAAGGCAGGGGTTGCAATCCTAGTCTCTGATAAAATAGACTTTAAACCAACAAAGATCAAAAGAGACAAAGAAGGCCATTACATAATGGTAAAGGGATCAATTCAACAAGAAGAGCTAACTATCCTAAATATATATGCACCTAACACAGGAGCACCCAGATTCATAAAGCAAGTCCTGAGTGACCTACAAAGGGACTTAAACTCCCACACAATAATAATGGGAGATTTTACCACCCCACTGTCAACATTAGACAGATCAACGAGACAGAAGGTTAACAAGGATATCCAGGAATTGAACTCAGCTCTGCACAAAGTGGACCTAATAGACATCTACAGAACTCTCCACCCCAAATCAACAGAATATACATTTTTTTCAGCACCACACCACACCTATTCCAAAATTGACCACATAGTTGGAAGTAAAGCTCTCCTCAGCAAATGTAAAAGAACAGAAATTATAACAAACTGTCTGTCAGACCACAGTGCAATCAAACTAGAACTCAGGATTAAGAAACTCACTCAAAACCGCTCAACTACATGGAAACTGAACAACCTGCTCCTGAATGACTATTGGGTACATAATGAAATGAAGGCAGAAATAAAGATGTTCTTTGAAACCAACGAGAACAAAGACACAACATACCAGAATCTCTGGGACACATTCAAAGCAGTGTGTAGAGGGAACTTTATAGCACTAAATGCCCACAAGAGAAAGCAGGAAAGATCCAAAATTGACACCCTAACATCACAATTAAAAGAACTAGAAAAGCAAGAGCAGACACATTCAAAAGCTAGCAGAAGGCTAGAAATAACTAAAATCAGAGCAGAACTGAAGGAAATAGAGACACAAAAAACCCTTCAAAAAATTAATGAATCCAGGAGGTGGTTTTTTGAACAGATCAACAAAATTGATAGACTGCCAGCAAGACTAATAAAGAGGAAAAGAGAGAAGAATCAAATAGATGCAATAAAAAATGGAAAAGGGGATATCACCACCGATCCCACAGAAATACAATCTACCATCAGAGAATACTACAAACACCTCTATGCAAATAAACTAGAAAATCTAGCAGAAATGGATAAATTCCTCGACAAATACACCCTCCCAAGACTAAACCAGGAAGAAGTTGAATCTCTGAATAGACCAATAACAGGCTTTGAAATTGTGGCAATAATCAATAGCTTACCAACCAAAAAGAGTCCAGGACCTGATGGATTCACAGCCGAATTCTGCCAGAGGTACAAGGAGGAACTGGTACCATTCCTTCTGAAACTATTCCAATTGATAGAAAAAGAGGGAATCCTCCCTAACACATTTTATGAGGCCAGCATTGTCCTGATACCAAAACCTGGCAGAGACATAACCAAAAAAGAGAATTTCAGAGCAATATCCTTGATGAACATTGATGCAAAAATCCTCAATAAAATACTGGCAAACCGAATCCAGCAGCACATCAACAAGCTTATACACCATGATCGAGTGGGCTTCATCCCTGGGATGCAAGGCTGGTTCAACATATGCAAATCAATAAATGTAATCTAGCATATAAACAGAACCAAAGACAAAAACCACATGATTATCTCAATAGATGCAGAAAAGGCCTTTGACAAAATTCAACAATGCTTCATGCTAAAAACTCTCAATAAATTAGGTATTGATGGGACGTATCTTAAAATAATAAGAGCTATCTATGACAAGCCCACAGCCAATATCATACTGAATGGGCAAAAACTGGAAGCATTCCCTTTGAAAACAGGCACAAGACAGGGATGCCCTCTCTCACCACTCCTATTCAGCATAGTGCTGGAAGTTCTGGCCAGGGCAATCAGGCAGGAGAAGGAAATAAAGGGTATTCAATTAGGAAAAGAGGAAGTCAAATTGTCCCTGTTTGCAGATGACATGATTGTATATCTAGAAAACCCCACTGCCTCAGCCCAAAATCTCCTTAAGCTGATCAGGAACTTCAGCAAAGTCTCAGGATACAAAATCAATGTACAAAAATCACAAGCATTCTTGTACACCAATCACAGACAAACAGAGAGCCAAATCATGAGTGAACTCCCATTCACAATTGCTTCAAAGAGAATAAAATACCTAGGAATCCAACTTACAAGGGATGTGAAGGACCACTTCAAGGAGAACTACAAACCACTGCTCAATGAAATAAAAGAGGATACAAACAAATGGAAGAACATTCCATGCTCATGGGTTGGAAGAATCAATACCATGAAAATGGCCATACTGCCCAAGGTAATTTATAGATTCAATGCCATCCCCATCAAGCTACCAATGACTTTCTTCACAGAATTGGAAAAAACTACTTTAAAGTTCATATGGAACCAAAAAAGAGCCCACATCGCCAAGTCAATCCTAAGCCAAAAGAACAAAGCTGGAGGCATCATGCTACCTGACTTCAAACTATACTACAAGGCTACAGTAACCAAAACAGCATGGTACTGGTACCACAACAGAGACATAGATCAATGGAACAGGACAGAGCCCTCAGAAATAAGGCTGCATATCTACAACTATCTGATCTTTGACAAACCTGACAAAAACAAGAAATGGGAAAGGATTCCCTATTTAATAAATGGTGCTGGGAAAACTGGCTAACCATATGTAGAAAGCTGAAACTGGATCCCTTCCTTACACCTTATACAAAAATTAATTCAAGATGGATTAAAGACTTATATGTTAGACCTAAAACCATTAAAATCCTACAAGAAAACCTAGGCAATACCATTCAGGACATAGGCGTGGGCAAGGACTTCATGTCTAAAACACCAAAAGCAATGGCAACAAAAGCCAAAATTGACAAATGGGATCTAATTAAACTAAGGAGCTTCTGCACAGCAAAAGAAACTACCATCAGAGTGAACAGGCAACCTACAGAATGGGAGAAAATTTTTGCAACCTACTCATCTGACAAAGGGCTAATATCCAGAATCTACAATGAACTCAAACAAATTTACAAGAAAAAAACAACCCCATGAAAAAGTGGGTGAAGGACATGAACAGACACTTCTCAAAAGAAGACATTTATGCAGCCAAACAACATATGAAAAAATGCTCATCATCACTGGCCATCAGAGAAATGCAAATCAAAACCACAGTGAGATACCATCTCACACCAGTTAGAATGGCCATCATTAAAAAGTCAGGAAACAACAGGTGCTGGAGAGGATGTGGAGAAATAGGAACACTTTTACACTGTTGGTGGGACTGTAAACTAGTTCAACCATTGTGGAAGTCAGTGTGACGATTCCTCAGGGATCTAGAACTAGAAATACCATTTGACCCAGCCATCCCATTACTGGGTATATACCCAAAGGACTATAAATCATGCTGCTATAAAGACACATGCACACGTATGTTTATTGCGGCACTATTCACAATAGCAAAGGATTGGAACCAACCCAAATGTCCAACAATGATAGACTGGATTAAGAAAATGTGGCACATATACACCATGGAATACTATGCAGCCATAAAAAATGATGAGTCCATGTCTTTTGTAGGGACATGGATGAAGCTGGAAACCACCATTCTCAGTAAACTATCGCAAGGACAAAAAACCAAACACCGCATGTTCTCCCTTATAGGTGGGAACTGAACAATGAGAACTCATGGACACAGGAAGGGGAACATCACACTCCGGGTACTGTTGTGGGTGGGGGGAGGGGGGAGGGACAGCATTAGGAGATATACCTAATGCTAAATGACGAGTTAATGGGTGCAGCAAAACAACATGGCACATGGATACATATGTAACAAACCTGCACATTGTGCACATGTACCCTAAAACCTAAAGTATAATAATAAAAAAAATAAATAAAACTATTAAAAAAAAAGAAAGAAAAAAGCCAGACTCAAACATCCCCATGCTGCAGATTCCATTTCATTGCATTCTGGAAAAAGCAAAACTAGGTACAGAGAACAGATCAGTCGTTGCTAAGGGCAGGACAGGGCAGAGGGGTTGACTTGAGAGTACAAGGGGATTTGGGAGGAGTGATGGAACTTTTCAGTATCTCGGTTGTAGTGGTGGTGGCATGACTGTGCATTTGACAAAACTCATACACCCGTACACTAAAAAGAGTGAATTTTATTTCATGTAAATTATACTTCAACAAGCGTGACTATAAAGAGAAGGGTCCAGCAGTCTGAGATTCACAGATCTGACGTGATGTCCTCACATTTCCTGTAGTAGAAACTTCAAGGCTTCATAGGGGAGCATTTTCTGTCTCAGGAGGTTTTGTTCAGAAACTTTCCATCATCCCTTCAAGGAATCTTTAAAACTCTTAGTATGTTTGTGGAGATGGCCAAAGACCTTATATTTGATAATAAGAGCTCTCTGAAACACAAATATTTTATATATGAAGAAAGAAGCACAATTTTAGAAGGTTTAATTATTTCATATCGGAATAGGTAACTCTTTTGAGACATGAATATGACATGATGTGATCCCATGTAACTTCTCTGCTATGTGAGTAATGGATCTACTGGCTTTATAGGACATGGAGATTTAAATCCTTTAAACCAATCTGTATGTCCAGTTTTCCATATCCGATCAAAGTCTCCAGCCCACAAACTACCACTCAGGCCGCTTAAAAGTTATTGAAGAAAAGTCAGCTGGGTGCGATGGCTCACGCCTGTAACCCCAGCACTTTGGGAGGCTAAGGTGGGCGGATCGCAACGTCAGGAGATCGAGACCATACTGGCTAACATGGTGAAACCCCGTCTCTACTAAAAATACAAAAAAATTAGCCGGGCGTGGTGGTGGGCTCCTGTAGTCCCAGCTACTCGGGAAGCTGAGGCAGGAGAATGGCATGAACCCAGCAGGCAGACCTTGCAGTGAGCCTGGGTGACAGAGCGGGACTCCACCTGGATGACAGAGCAAGACTCTCCCTTAAAAAAAAAAAAAAAGTTATTGAAGAAAAGTCACAAAACTGGTCATGTGGTACAGTAAAAAATCATTTGGTCCACAGTGATGCCAAATCATCTCTCTATTTATGTGGTGTTTTAAAATTTATTTGTATCTCATTTGCTTTTAAAATGAATTATCTTAGTAAAGCAGATATCTTGGAATTTGTTCATTTTCCTAGGTCACAATCCCACTGCCATATCCTTCACTTTGCTGGAGCAATCTCTGTATCACCATGGGCAAATCACTGCTCTCTTCCTGGGTCTCAGCAAACTCTTCTTAAAAGTACAATGATCAGGCCAGGCACGGTGGCTCACGCCTGTAATCCCAGCACTTTGGGAAGCTGAGGTGGGTGTATCACTTGAGGTCAGGAGTTCAAGGCCAGCCTGGCCAACATGGTGAAACCCCGTCTCTACTAAAAATAAAAAAATTAGCCGGGCATGGTGGCTGGGGCCTGTAATCCCAGCTACTCGGCAGGCTGAGGCAGGATAATCGCTTGGACCTAGGAGGTGGAGGTTGCAATGAGCCAGGATGGCACCACTGCACTCCAGCCTGGGCAACAGAGTGAGACTCTGTCTCACCAAAAAAAAAAAAAAAAAAGTGCAATGATGATCAGAAAGATCATCTCTTCAATGGTCCCCAAGCACCTGTTATGACCACTTTCATTGCATTTATCACACTATATTTAATTACTTTCTTATGTATTCATCCTCTACATTAGACTGTAAACTCCGTGAGAGCAGGGACAATAGTATTCTTAATCACTCTGCACTCTTCAGCAGACAAGAAGCACTAACACAATATTTGTTAAATAAATGAATAAATGTAGGGCATCTGCCTTCCCTAATGGACCCTCACTGTGCTGCTATGTTTATCCCATTCCGTATTTTAAATGGAATAAAAGTCCTATGGAAATGCATTAACTAAGTGTTAGCTATGTGCAAAAAAAATATTGGTATGGAAAGGAAAAGTTATTGTCATTTATAATTACTTTCCTTTGGGTGTATCTGAATGCTCTGTTAAAATTTCCTCTTTGGTACACTGTATACATGTCTGCCTCTTTTGGTCGAGCTGTAACCAGGTGGTAGCTCTTCCAAAGGAGTGTTTTTATAATTTGTGCTGTATCTCATCTTAATGGACATCTAAATGGCACCAGGTATATTGCTGGTGATCTCTTGGTAGATGAATGAATATGGTTGCTCCTTGTGACGGGAAGTCCAAAATGGCAAATACTATGGGATTTCAAATTTCAATATATATTGGTGACTATTTGTGGATATGGATTGATTTTTTTAAATCACTTGCAATCACTGAATCAGGGACTAGCATTATAAAAAGCAAGTTTCTGAAAGAATATAAATATGTGGTTGTTACATAGAATGAATATATGTACTGCATATAGCACTATGCTGGGTATGCATCCTTTAACCTTAAGCCATCTTTGATTTTTATATTAGATAACGATGCAATTGTCAAAGCCCAGTTTCTCCATTTATGGTAGTTCTTTGTTTTTCATGGGAATTAGGTCGGCACTAAACAGTGCTAGCCCATCTCAAGATTTCCCTCTAGAAAACAAGGCTTCTAGATGTGCAGAAAAAGGTCAGCAATACTGTTTGGCAAAGTTACATTGCCCTCCTAGGTGACAGCAGTGCCTGGTTCAGTTTGGAAAACTGACTTGCAGAAGGATTTTCTTTTTCTCACACTTCTTTCCTTTTCTTTTTTAAAAATGACATTCCCTTCCCAAAGTAAAATTATTTTATATTCAGTTCTCTTTGAAAACAATTTATCTATCTAGAGAAAAGTTTGAAGTTACTCTTCCACGTCTCTAAATGGGTGGTGTTCCCCGAAGTTCCTCTGAGCTCGATGGCATGCTGAGGCTTTGAGTAGGTTGTAAATGTGTCAGTGCATGAAACTGAGGTGGGGGTGGTTACAGCACATAGAGGTTAATTGTTCCAATGAGAAAGAAATACCTGCCATATCTTAAAGTCAGTCCATTTCCCTCTCAGGGATAGTGGATTATTAGCACTACCCATCTTGGTTTCGTTTTAATATCTACTATGACAGTTTTACTCTGATTTTCATGGCTTACGCTTCCCCAGATGCATTCATTCCTTAGTTAACAAATATTTATTCAGCATCTCCTCTGTCCCAGACACATTCTGGGTCTTGGGGATGCATTGATGTACAAAATGAGCCAAGTGCTTTCAAACCCTTGTTGCTTTCTGTTATCCTTGCTATCTCGGAAAGCCAGTAGGACTTCTATTTTTTATTCCCACTAGGAAATGAGAGCGAGTTTGTGGCTTTCCTTTGGATCATACAGGAAGTTGTTGGCAAAATTGGAACAGGAAACTAGATCTTTGTGCTCCACATGAACTGTGCCATTCATTGTACCAGGCAAGACCTGCAGGGTGGGGAGTGGAGGTGGTCAAGGTGCCCTTGGATGAATGCCTGTTGCATTTGTCTTTAGATTGTGACCTTCTAAAGGGCCACCTGACAGCTTGGCTTTGAGAAATGACCTGCCGTTTCCAAACAGCATCAAGGAGAGTCAATTAGACAAAAAGATGGGAAGCAAGCTACTGAGTTTTAAATGTTCTTGTTGTGTCTATGGAAAGGAAAAATAATGAGTCAAGGAGAAGGTATGAAACGCAAACAGTTTTCTCAAACTCATGTCTGTCGAGATGCTACTAATCAGAATGGCTTTCAGTCCTCTCCCACTCAACCCAACCTCTCTTCTTTTTTATTTTATTTTATTTTTTTGGAAGGGAAGAGATGACCCTGCTGAGTTTTGGAGTATGCCTATAGCAGCTTTTAGCAAATCACGATCCCAGCAGTAGGTTCAGCTTTGAAGAAAGATTTACAAATCTCTCACTGCTTTGTAAATATCTGCATTTATATCTTAAAGAAGAAGAAAAAAAAGCCCCTCACGGTTGGTCTCTGCCTCCTCACCCCTTCTCCCCCGCCCACTTCCCCTTTTCTTGCCTTCTTCTTTTAGAAATTAAAGATTGTGATGTGTGCAGGAAATGAGGGTCTATAAAATTGTGATAAAATGTTCTTGCAAAATTGCCTTTGAATTTTCGCCTTGAATTGCAGGCGAAATGAAATTGTTCGCTTTCAGCATTGCTTTGTTTTTGACCCCTTTTTGTGAATTCTCAAAGGAAAGAAACATATTCCCATCTTTTATAGTAATCAAATTTATCTGGCATCTCTCAGCCTCTTGAATTACTTATGCTAGAGTTGGCCAGCCTCAGGAAGGCTGTGGCTGGTTTATTTATTTATTGTTCTAAAGTGAGGGTTTTTGACATGAGGTTCCCACATCATCCTAGGGGGGTATGGGAGAAAAATCGAAAGTGCTTTCTGACATCCCATATGTATGTTATGTATATACGTGCATGTGTCTCATCAAGGTAAAGGATATCCATCTAATGAGAAATAAGGGAGAAACGCCATGACCGTGGGTCATGGATATTTAATATTTTTGCATGAGAGAGAAAAAAAAATCTCATGTCACGGATGTAAAATTCTGTGTATAAAGCCAAAAAAATCTAGGAAAAGGCTTTACACTTGCGCAAAAGTGCTAATAATTGGTTGCAATGCTATTTAGTAACTGGTTGATCTTAACTAATATTTCTGTGAGTAACAGGTGATCATATCACCTTGTAATATCAGGGTTTTAACATAACTCTCTTTCACGTAATAATGCATGATCAGAGAGTGCACCTCGGCTGTCACCTGCCACAGCATTTTGTCAAGTACAGCCTGGCCTGGCAACCCTGAGTTCTTGTGTAACATGATTCTTTCTTAAAAAAAAAAAAAAAAAAAAAAAAAATTGGTCCCTGTGTCTATCCTTAAAAAAAAAAAAAAAAAAAAAAAGAATGACCTACGTTACAGGTGCAAACCTGCAAAAACCAGATTTGAGTTTCTAAATGAAATCTTTCTTATGTTGAGAAAACAGAATAATATACAATCATCCGGGAGAATACAAAAATAGTACTTTTTATTGTCTGTGGCCTTAAACTCCATCTGGTTCAAGTTAAAATTTAGATAAGAGAAATTATTGTTTGAAACCATTACTAAACACCTCACACATCCTTTTTTTTTTTTTTTTCTGTGATGGAGTCTTGCTTTGTTGTCCAGGCTGGAGTGTAGAGGTAGGATCTCAGCTCACTGCAACCTCCACCTCCTGGGTTCAAGTGATTCTCCTGCCTCAGCCTCCCACGTAGCTGGGATTACAGGCACGCACCACCACGCCTGGCTAATTTTTTGTATTTTTAGTAGAGATGGGGTTTTGCCATGTTGGCCAGGCTGGTCTCAAACTCCCAACCTCAACTGATCTGCCTGCCTCTGCCTCCCAAAGTGCTGGGATTGTAGGCGTGAGCCACCACGCCCGGCCATACATCCTTTATTTAAAATCTATGCTTGGAAAAGTAGATGATGCATCCAACTGTTGAACTCCTTTCGTGCTTATATGTTCCAAATTACAGTGAGTTAACTCTGCAAAGCTCTAAGCAGATACTTTATTTTCTTTCTGTTTTTTGTTTGTTTGTTTTTTACAATTTAGGCAAAATGTGTTTACATCAAAACCTACTCTTCATACTGATTTTTCAAAGGCTTCTTTGTTTCTGGTTTATTATTTATAAGTTTCTGAAATAGGAACTCACACAAAAAACAGGACCCTTTATTTTCAGATATTCTTATTTAAGTCAGTAAAAGGTCCATAGAAGTTAAGAAAATGTAAAATGAAGATCCTTAGGAACAGCTGTGTTATGTGCAATTTAAGCATCTCTCATACAGTCTTCACTTTTGTGACACTGTGAGGATTTTAGAATCATTGGAGTAGATGTGGGTATGCAATTTACCCTCTAATTGATCAGTAGATACCTGTAGATCAGCATATTAGTAGAACAGATAGATCCTAGGATTAAAGCAAAAGGTCAGCAAGTTCTATTCAAGTGGGAAGGTTTGCATGAAGTTAACTAACAAAATTAGCTTTAGTTTAGAAATGTTTATTTTAACAATCACCTATGACTTAATTTCTGATTAACTTACGCAATAAAGGAATTAACCAACCCACCTGTCACATTTTGTTTGTGATGAAAAAGAGAAGAAAATGGGTTTTCAAGAAGATTTAAATGCAAAAGCATGTTTTCATAGTGTTTCTCGTGGGCTACAGATTTCAAGAGGATGTAGTATCCCTTATGAGCCATATACAACAGATCAGCAACTTGCATTTCAGTTTCTCCTTTTCCCTTATAAAAAAATCTTTAATGTTTATATAAATGGTTTAATCCACAGAAATGCAGATTAACATGATTCTTAATCGTGGCAGCGAAGGAACAGGAAGGATTGATATTTATTTGAAATAATTTTAAAAACCATTTTCTTCTGTGCCCTCAGAGAAGACAGCACAAATATTTTTCTGGTTCATACACAGTAATTTAAATGTGTCCAGTTTTGCAGTTGTGCCTATAAATCAATTTAGTGTGGGTTTGTTCACATCTAAAGGAAAGTTAAATGCTGACTTTAAAAGCAGAGAAACATTCCATAGAAATCCTTTGCTTTTAAAAAGCACACTTTTGACTGTGATCCTTAAAAGCTTTTTATTGAACTATTTTCTTTTTCTGTTTGCAAAATTCACAAAGGGCTGTTCTGTAAGCTCTCCTCGTATTTTCCCTAGTTTGTCCTAAATTTTGCCTCGGGTGAATAAACAGCAACAGTGTTTAATTTCCCGTTCTGAATGTATATGCCAACACAGAGGGCTTTTATTACAAGGAAAGAAATCAAGTCATTGTCACCTAAAGTGCTAATTATGTCTGATGTATGTATGGCATACACTTAATGCAAAGAGAGCTTAGGAAATGATACACCTTCCGTAATTACAGTGACCAACCTCGCTCCATCAATCTAAATTTTTTTTTCAATCCATGTTCATTTGGGTGGCTCTATTTTTATTAAATGGCTTTCTTAAGCTTCAACAGACCCGCTTGCTGCTAATAAGGAAACTTGAACGAAGTATTTTGGAACCACATGCAATAAGAAGGCATGTACACGATATACATGTATATATGTATATGAGTATACACAGATAAACCACAGAGAATACAGTTACACTCTTCTCCCACTGGGGCACAGAACTGCAAGCGGAAGATAGACTTTGCCATGCTTTGCTTGCCTAATGAATTTGTGTATCCAGTTAACTAAGAATACCATATTTCTATTTCAGGGGAGCCTGAAAGCTCTCCATACAGCTGACAACAGAGCCTGTAGCCCCCTCCCCAGGGACATTAAGACCTTGTGAGTGAGCATGGTGCCCTGGGAACCTCTGAGGGTAACATTTAGGAATTACCTCTCTTCCTTTGCTTTTCTTCATGAGAGAAAGCTACCGTTCTTCTCAGAGCCAAATCGTACGTGGCTTCTAATTGAACCTGACACCCTTATATAAATGAAATAAAAGTAGGTTTTAATTTGAGTGAAGGATGCTGATGTTCTTTGAAGCTACTTCGGGGTCCTTCTCTTCCCTGAGTCCTCTAGCAGACAAGGTTGTTTTTGCACGTATGTACATTTTTGGCTGCAGAGATGTTGTGTGAATTCCTGCCTGTCATCAGGGCCGAGTGGCCAAATGTGACGCTCGGTTTTGTCCTGTCACCCTTCTGGGTCTTTTGTCTATTACTTACACATCCATCCAAAGTGCATGCTGTGGGAACCATATATATTTAGGTAGATTTTCTCAGCAAGAATGAAATCCAACCACATCTCCTTTCTATTGTTTTTCCTTTTTTGCCATCTCTCTCCATCTCTTTCTCCTTAATTCCTATCAACTCTTAATTTTTCCATTTCTCTTTGGTTACCTATCTTAGAATCTGGGTGGATTTGAGGGGAAAGTTAGTGCCACCTGATTATAGTAGTTCTTGGTAAATAATGCATCCATTATTTATTTTTGTTTTTAAGTCAAAATGATAATACCAGAATTGGAAATTTTGGTTGTTATACTGCTATGCAAATAGATAAATCTCGAACAAGATGTAGTTTTACAGAATACTTTTTAAGAAAATCTTAGTTAATAGTTTTGTGCTAAATTTTCAAATTATCCATTTGTTTTAGCCTGCTTTTAAAAATCATTTTAAATTACAGAAGACTTGGTATTATTAAAAAATGGTAACCATATTTGGAGTTATGCAGTTGGGTTCTGACTATACAAGTAGGATGATATGTCATAAAATTTCTATTTCTGGCCGGGCACGGCGGCTCATGCCTGTAATCCCAGCCCTTTGGGAGGCCAAGGAGGGCAGATCACCTGAGGTCAGGAGTTTGAGATGAGCCTAGCCAACATGGTGAAACCCTGTCTCTATGAAAAATACAAAAATTAGCTGGGTGTGGTGGTGCATGCCTATAATCCCAGCTACTCGGGAGGCTGAGGCAGAATTGCTTGAACCCGGGAGGCAGAGGTTGTGGTGAGCTGAGTTGGTGCCACTGCGCTCCAGTCTGAGTGACAGAGCGAGACCCCATTAAAAAAAAAATTCTATTTTTAAATAAAGAAAATTAGAGGGATTTTTATTTTAGCCTGGAAAATTCTCAATGAATGAGAAATATTTTTTAAAACTTTCCATGAATTTAAAAGACTAGTATTTCCTGAAATTCATATATTCCAGTTGAACAAATTTGATTATAGTGGTTACAAGAATAAATGTAATGTTAAATGTACTGTATTATCACAGTAAAAGCTATATGTACTTCCAAGTGATGTGATAATTAGCTTTAGAAAACTAAACAGAAATTTATTTCACAGAATCTACTATTAAAATGAAGTATTATAACTTGTCTTCTGACTTACAAATATTAAAATATTAGCATTAATTCCATTCATCAACATATACTCAAGAGAAAAATAAATGTTCATATAAAAACTGGTACACAAATCTTCATAGCATCATTTTTCATAGTAGTCAAAAGGTGGAAACAACTCAAATGTCCGTCCACTGATGAATGGATAAACAAAATGTGGTATATCCATACAATGGAATACTATTCAGCCATAGAAAGAAATGAGGAGCTGACACATCCTACAACATGGATTAATCTTGAAACTTTATGCAAAGGGAAAGAAGCCAGACAAAAAAGACCGCGTGTCATATGCTTTCACTTACATTAAATGTTCAGAATAGGCAAATCTATATAGATATAAAATAAATAGTGGGTGCTTGATTAGGACTGGGGAAGAAAGGAGATGGGGGTTTGAGAGGGTGATAGCTAAAGGGTACTAGGTTTCTTATGGAGATGATAAAATGTTCTAACATTGATTTTGGTGATGGTTGCGTAACTCTGAGAGTATATGAAAATCCAACGAATTGTACATTTTACTTATTTTGTTTTTGAGATGGAGTCTTGCTCTGTCACCCAGGCTGGGGTACAATGGCGCGAGCTTGGCTCGCTGCAACCTCTGCCTCCCGGATTTAAGTGATTCTCCCTACCTCAGCCTCCTGAGTAGCTGGGATTGCAGGCACGCACCACCGGGCCTGGCTAATTTTTGTATTTTTAGTAGAGACAGGGTTTTGCCGTGTTGGCCAGGCTGGTCTTGAATTCCTAACCTCAGGTGAACTTCCTGCCTTGGCCTCCCAAAGTGCTGGGATTACAGGTGTGAGCCACTGCGCCCAGCCAAATTGTACATTTTAAATGGGTGAATTCTGCAGTATATGGACTACATTTCAGTAAAGCTGCTACGAAATAATTAGGAGACATTTTTGTATGTTTGTATACTAAATGCTAATAAGCAAAGGAAAAATATGATTACTTTTGAAAAGGAAAACTATTGTTTTCTTAAAGCTATTTTGGTAAGAGTGGAATTTCTGCTAATATGTTATACACACTGGCATTCTATCCCAGGATTTGCATTTCTAGAAAAGAAAAATAGTTTATTATGTGACTGAAGCTCAGCAAACAATTTTCTTTGCATTGGCTGTTCTTAACATTTTGATATAAATCATGTTTGAAATTTAGAAAGAATGAGGAAAGGGTAATCAGAACTTGAATCTATTGTTATTTTTATGTATATAGGACTAAGTCTTTCTTGTTTAAATTTGAATATAATTGAAACATTTTACTTTACAGTTTGCTTTAAAATTATAAACTAGATAATGGTGGAAGTACTTTATTGTTTTTTGCTTTAAGTGAAAAATTTATCATACAACCAGAAAATTATGTAAAACACAGGCACACCCCCACACACACTAAGGTTATTGGATAAAGTTCCTATGTATCTCCTGCCCAGATGAAGGAATGCCAGTGTTAGCTCCCAGTTCCCTTTGATCTCTTCTCCTATCCCAACCCCTTGATCCTCCCTAGAGGTAACTCAGTTCAATCCTTTTGAGATGATCATTTCCTTGTGTTGCTTTAAAATTCTACAACATATGTATGCATCCCTAAACAGTATAATGTAGTTTCATCAGGTTCTTAATGCAAATGAAATAATTTGGTATATATTCTCTTGGTTACTTTTTCGTGGGGGTCAACATTATGCTTGCAAGATTCATTTAAGTTAGGAGTTGACATCTTACTCTGTTAAGGGCCACCTGGTGAAAATTTTTGGCCTTGTGGACCACATGATTTCTGTAGCAGGTACTCAGTTCTGCTATCGCAGCTTGAAAGTAGCCACAGACAATATGTAAATGGATAAGCATGCTTGTGTTCCACTAAAGCTTTGTTTACAAAAACAGATCAAATTTGGGTCTATAGTTTGCCAACCCCTGATTCAAGTGACTGAGTAGCTATAGTTTGTTCATTTTCGTCATTGCATAGTACTCCACTCTATAATTATACCAACATTTATTTACATATTTTATTCTTGACAGAGATTTGGGTTGTTTTCAGTTAGGGATTTTGCAAAAATGCTTCTATGTATACATTATTGCATAAGTATTTTGGTGCAAAGGTACAATAATTTCTCTAGAGTGGATGTATCCAGGAGTAGAAATAATGGGTCACTAGGTATGACATCTTCAGCATGACTATTAAATGTTAAATGGTTTTGCAAGGTGGTTTTTTTTTGTTTTATAATCTCACTAGAAGTGTTTTAGAATTCCTATTACTCAGCAGCTTCCTCAATACTTGGTAATATCAGGGTTTTTAGTTTTAGCCAATTTAGTGGAAATGGTACCACTTGCATTTTTAAATTTTACATAATCATAATTGTTTGCATAACCATAATTATTAATGAGATTGTATTTTCATGTATTCAATTTTGGAATAAATTTTTTGTTAGATTTATTCTTATTCAACACTTTTGAGGTTCATGTAATCAGTATCTTTTAAATGTTATTTTCTAACCGTCTTTTGCTGATGTATAGAAATGCAATTGATTTTCATATGTCAATTTTGCATCAGGGGACTTATTAGAGTCTCCTATTCTAATAATTACTAGATTAGTTTGGATTTTCTACGTGTACAATTATATAAGAGTAATGGCAGTTTAGTTTCCTTCTTTCTAATCCTTATATTTTATTTCTTCTGCTTTGCCTCGTACTGGCTGTGACCTCTAGAACAATGCTCAGTAGAAGTGAAAATGAACATCCTTATCTTTTTCCAGTCTCAAAGATGGAAAATCTCAAAGATGCGAAATGATGAAATCTCAGTATTTCATCATTAAATGTGATGATTACGGCCCGGCGTGGTGGCTCACGCCTGTAGTTCCAGCACTTTTGGAGGCCAAGGCGGGCAGATCACTTGAGGTCGGGAATTCGAGATCAGCCTGGCCAACATGGCAAAACCCCGTCTCTACTAAAAATACAAAAATTAGCCAGGCATGGTGGCTGGTGCCTGTAATCCCAGCTACTGGGGAAGCTGAGGCAGGAGAATTACTTGAATCCAGGAGGCGGAAGTTGCAGTGAGCTGAGATTGCGCCACTGCACTCCAACCTGGGTGACACAGTGAGACTCTGTCTCAAAAAAAAAAAAAAAAAAGATGATTACTGTAGTTTAGAAGAGAGATAACCTATTGTTTTTTAAAAAAAATTATTTTAATTTCTAGTTTGCTTAGCTATCTTTTTTTTAGTAAAAATGAGTTGTTACACATTTATCAATTTTTTGCCTCATTGAAATAATTATGTTTTCTCCTTTAATCTATCAATGTAAAATACATTAATTATTTACTCATGTTTAATTTACCTTGCATTCCTCATATACAACCAAATTATTCATACTGTATTACCTTTTTAAATTGCTGGAATTGTTTAAGTAATAAATTTTTTTAGGAATTTCATATCTATGTTCATGAATGACATTGACCTATGATTTTTCTTGTGTGTATGTCATCATTAGGGGTTGGTATCAAGGTGAAATTGCCCTAATGAAAAGAACTGAAGAAGAGCCGCTTTGTTTTCCTATTTTGGGGGTTAATTTTTATAGGATTGTTTTGTTCTTGAATGTATAATAGAACTCACTGGTGAAGCTATCTGAACCTGAACTTCTATTTGTTGGAAAATTTTTGAGTATTGTTTCAATTTTTCTCAATAGTTATTAGACTATTAAAGTATCTAGCCAATTTTGTTAAATATTGTACTTAAATACTTAAAAGTGTTGAGAGGAAGTTTTTTGTAACATTCTCTTTTTATCTTTTTTTTTTTTTTTTGAGACTGTGTCTCGCTCTGTTGCCCAGGCTGGAGTGCAGTGCCGTGATCTCCACTCACTGCAGGCTCCGCCTCCCGGGTTCATGCCATTCTCCGGCCTCAGCCTCCCGAGTAGCTGGGACTACAGGCGCCTGCCACCACGCCTGGCTAATTTTTTGTATTTTTAGTAGAGACGGGGTTTCACCATGTTAGCCAGGATGGTCTCGATCTCCTGACCTCATGATCCGCCTGCCTCGGCCTCTCAAAGTGCTGGGATTACAGGCGTGAGCCACGGTGCCCGGCCCTCTTTTTATCTTTTTAATGATGGCACCATCTGCAGTCATGTTCTGTTTCATTCTTCATATTTCTTTCTTCAATGCCTTTTATCTTTTCTTTATTCTTTATCACTAGATGTTTCACAATTTTACTCCTTTCAAGGAACCACCTTTAATTTTTCAACACATTCTATTTTATTAAATCTAGTTTATATACTATTTTACTTTCACTCCCTTTTGTTTGTTTTGGGTGGAGTTTTTTTCTATTTTTATACGTTTTAGAAACGGGAAAGTAGTCATTGCCCTTCATAACTTTTCCGAATTTTCAGTGATAAATTTGTATTGCGTTAGTTATATCTCACAAGTTTTTATATGTAGTGTATTTCATTACCATGCATTTTTAGATGTGCAGTTTCCATTAGATTCCTTTGTTCAGCCATAGTTATTTAGAATAATATCTCTCTAATTCCTAAACTGATGGGAGATTTTCTAGTTTTATTTTTGTTTAATGATTTCTGTTTAATTGAGGTCTGATCAGACAAAACGCTATGTATAATTTCAGTTCTTAGAAGTTTTTTAAAACTTGCTTTATGGATCACCATATGGTGAATTTTTGCAAGTGTTCTGTGTGTACTTGGTGAAGAAATGTGTGGTGTAGTTGCTGAGTATAATGTTCCACATAGGTTGTTAGGTCAAGTTTGTTAATCATGTTATTTAAATCTTCTTTATCCTCATTGACTTTTTTCTGTCCATTCAATAATTAGCAAGACAAGTGTAGATTAAATCTTTATCACAATAAAGTAACATTCTTTATCAATACTTTTTATTCTAAAATCTATACTTTTGCTAATATAGCTACACCACTTTTCTTTTGGTTGATATGTTCACATCTATCTTTTCCTATCTTCTTAGTATCAATATTTTGTATCTTTATTTTGTAGATATGTCTTTTATAAACATGATATGAATTGATTTTGTTTTTATTCAGTCTGCCATTTGTTTTTTAATTGGAGAATTGGGGTTGTTGGTTCATTTACATTTGTGTTTAAAGCCATCAGTGTTAAATTTGCCATTGTATTTCGTATTCTCTATTTGTCTTCCCAGATATGTTTACTTCTCTCTTTTTTGTTTGATATCTTTTGCATTAATTATTTTTCATCATTCTGTTCATTTTTGTATTCATTTGGAAATAATACAGTTTATTTTCATCCTTTTATTGATTTTTCCTAGAAATTGCAGGAGGTATACTTATCAAAATCTAAAGCTAATCAATACCTTTACAATTTCTCCAGATACTTTCTCCAGCTAATCAATACCTTTAACACATTAACTTCATTTATTCCCTTTCAAACATACATAATTTTGTCATGCATGTGTCTAAATTCTTTCTAAGAATTGTCATTAATTTCGTGTCAATGTTCATTTTAATGGGTCCACATGTTTAGCTTTTTCTTATATCTTCTTGTATCTGAGAATTTCCTCTTGGGATTCCTTCTGCCTTCTCAAAAAATTTTATTTTCTTTAGTGAGAATATTCCAGTGGCAAATCTTCAGTTTTTATTTGTTTAAAAAAAGTCTTTATTTCCTCTATTACTCTGTGTAATAAGGACTCTAACTTCATTTTTTGATGTTTAACTGCTGACTGCTTTTAAGCCTCATCTTATTTTTTTTTTTTCCTATGATCCACAATTGGGCAAGCTTATAAAAAAGCCAAAGTGTTCTCTCCTTGGTACAAGTGGTAGCACATAAGCTGCTGCCCACATGTGGGAGCCCTCACTTTGGGTCCACCTCCTCAGCACTATAAAAGCCCCATGCCAATCTCCTTTCCTTGCTCTCTAAGCTCTCCCCAGAAAAGACTCAATTACATAAGTAATACACCTTTTCACATCTTCTTGGTGTGTGTGTGACATCATGGGTCTCAACATCCAAATCAGATTTTTGGTGAGGGTCTATCCTGTCCGTGTGTAGAGGGTTTAAAACCCTCTTAAAAGATGTTTTCTCTGGATATGGAATTCTAATTTTTTAAGTATTTTATTTTATCATAATGAAGATTTAATTCTACTGTCTTTTGACTTACAGTGTGGCCATCAAGATGTCAGATGTCCAGTCAATTTGTCTTTTTTTTTTGAGACAGAGTCTTGCTCTGTCACCCAGGCTGGAGTGCAGTGGCATGATGTCCGCTCACTGCCAGCTCTGCCTTCCAGGTTCACGCCATTCTCCTGCCTCAGCCTCCCGAGTAGCTGGGACTACAGGAGCCCGCCACCATGCCCGGATTTTTTTTTGTGTGTGTGTGTGTTTTTAGTAGAGACGGGGTTTCACCGTGTTAGCCAGGATGGTCTCGATCCCCTGACCTCGTGATCCGCCCACCTCGGCCTCCCACAGTACTAGGATTACAGGCATGAGCCACCGCGCCTGGCCTTGTCTTTTTTATTATATTATTACCGTTCTTAAGATTGTATATATTTAGTATTCTGTAGTTTCATTGTCATGTTTCTAAGTGTGTGTTGCTTTCTTCATTTTTATTTAATACTGCTTTGGATCTTAACAGCTTCTCAAACTGAACCTGTGGACAATTATTTCTTATTCCTTTCTAGAAAACACTCATTTTCTCGTTAAATAATTCTTGCCAATTCTCTCTATCCTCTTTATAGAACTCCCATAAAATAGATTAGGCCTTCTTACTGTATCATCCCCTGAGTCTTAACTTCTTTATTTCCCTACTTTTTTTTTTTTTTTTTCCTCCTCTGTATTCTGGATAATTTTACCTGACTCATATTCCCATTTGCCTCCTTTCTCTTTGGCTGTTTCTAATCTGCTCTCGTATGGATTTATTGTGTTTTTAATTTCAGTTTCTATATTTTTTATTTCTAGAAGTTCTCTTTTGTGCTTTATCAAATCTGTTAGAACATATTTTTATAGTGTCCTGTGTATACTTTAAAGCTTAATTTTTATTCTTATTTTGTTTATTACACCTTGATAATCCTAAGTGTCTTATAAACTGTGCCTGGTAATTTCTGTGTATAGGTCTGTTTTGGTCATTTGTCTTCTTCTATTTTTCTTCCTGACATAGTTGTTCTTTTGCATTTTTCCCTAACATACTTGCATTTCTTTTTATTCTGAACGATTTAATGTCCTTGAAAATCACTATCTGTGGGTTTCAGACCTAGGATAAAGGTACTCCCTCCATACAGGAGTTAAATCTGCTTAGCTAGGCACCTAAGAGAATTACCTTCAAGACCACCCTAAATTGAATTTGTCACCTAAATTTTTGTTGTTACTGTTGTTTCGTTTGTTTTTGATTACTTAGCTAATGTGATTACTTAGCTTTAAAAAATGTTGAAGGGCAAAATTCTCCATCCAAAGGGTGGAAGTGATTTTGAAGGAAAATAGCTGATTGGTAAAAATAAATTAGGATATTTCTAATCAAGAATTATTATTCTGCAAATCTAAGTGAGGATAGCTTTTTTGATGTCATTTTTTTCTCTCTGCTCTATTTAGTGCTCAGACAACTTTAAGTCAGTCCGCTGAGAGTGAAGGACGGCTGGGTAGGGCTTACTCTTATTCTGAGGGTGTAAGTCTTTGAGATTCCCATTTAATTTAGAGAAGTTTGCTTTTTTTTTTTTTTGGAAAATGTGCTTAGGGCAAAAAAAGCCTTAGTACTCTGCTCCCGTCTTTGGGCTTCTGCTTTCTCTGATATTTTGAGCTAATTTTTTGCTATGTTTTCAGACCTTTGATAATCTTAAGTAGCTGCTTAAAGGTTCTTATTTGAACCATGATTCAGGTTATGAATAACAAGTCCTGCTTTTCCACTTTGGGAGAAAATTTAGAGTTATGTACAGAAGGTATATGATCAGAGCCTGCCATTTTAAGATCTTGACTCCAACTTTTTGGGAACCATGGTCTTCACAAGATATGGTTACCATTATTTTTCTCATTTTAAAAATGAGTAAACTGACGCCCAGATAAGTAAGTTATCATTATACAACTCTTTTCCTCCAAGTGCTAGAGCTGTGACTCACATCCAGATCTATCTGAACCACACCTGTGCTTTCGATCAAATGTAGATTTCCTCTTGCCAGGGTCAGAATTATCCTAGCTGCCCTTTTGATTTTACCTCCCTCCTTTGGCCTTTGGACTCTTATGAATTATTTCTATGTTGAGTACCATTAGGCATGAGATATTCCTGGGGCTTGCCCAGCTATCTGCCTCTGGCTTCAGAAATTTGAGAACTCATCATTAGATAAGCTTATTTATTTTCCAAACATGTTATAAAGAATCTAACCGGCTAGGAGGTGCGGTGCACTGGATTTGCTGACCCAAACTCTCTGTAAGTCTATAAGTAGAACAAAAACGAGTTTATTAAAATTTTTTAAAATATAAAACTCATATTCATTACAGAAAATCAGAATATATAAATAAGCAAAACCAAGAGACCACAGAATACCTCTAATCATACCCAAGGACAATCACTTGAAAATCCTTCCAAACTCTTTATGCATATACACACACTCTGTATTTACATTTATGTTCTGAAAGGGAGTCATGCCATACCTGCTGTTTTATAGCTAGGTTTTGGCTGCACTGTATCACAGGCCTTAATGATGATTACATGTTGAGTAGGGAACAATAGAGATTGAGACCAAAGCCAGAAACCAACAGGAAGCCAAGCCAGAAGTCTTTTCTAAGACATTGCAAGCTTCACTTTGGGAAAAAGGAGTAAAATGTGACTTATTTTCCTCACTATTTTCTAATATGCAGTAACTCATTACTTGCCTATGGAACATCATTGTAAAGAAAAAACACTTGTTCTCTCTGAAGCAGAGATAGTTATGATGGTTAACATAGAAAGTATTGTCCCATGTGGTTAAGGCTATTGTGATATTTTGTTCCTGTTGATCTCTTTCTTCTGAGTAGTTATTTCAAAGCATGTAACATCGGAAATGATAACCATAATCTCCAAATGTAAAGATATCTGCATCTAGAGGACTTTTTAACATAGCACTTAAAAGCCCTAGAAAATTAGTCTTTATTTCCATTAAACATTAAAAAATCAACCCATGTTGAAGGGCAAAGTTATCCATCCCAAGGATGGAAGTGATTTTGAAGGAAAAGAGCTGACTGGTGCAAAGAAATTAAGATATTTTTAATCAAGAGATTATAAACAACTGTGGAAACCTTAGACTAGCAATTGTCCATCAATGGGGCAAAGCAAATTATAATATTATTTTAAAATTAGCGAACTGGGGTGAGCACGGTGGCTCACACTTGTAATCCCAGCACTTTGGGAGGCCAAGGCAGGCGTATCACCTGAGGTCAGGGGTTTGAGACCAGCCTGGCCAACATGGTGAAATCCAGTCTCTACTAAAAAAAACAAAAATACAAAAATTAGCTGGGCATGGTGGTGCACGTCTGTAATCCCAGGTACTCAGGAGGCTGAGACAGGAGAATCGCTTGAACCCAGGAGGCGGAGGTTGCAGTAAGCCGAGATTGGGCCATTGCAACTCCAGCCTAGGTGACAAGAGTGAAACTCCATCTCAAAAAAATAAATAAAAATTGAAAAATACAATTAGCAAACTGTTCTATGTTTTTTAAAGCTCAGCTTTTTCTAGTCCTATAAACCCAATTGATAATAATGTGGACTTTGACAAATCATTTAATCTCTCTGAGTCTGTTTCATTACCTGAAAAATGAGTAATTTAGATTATTTCTAGTTATTTGTTATAATTAAAATAATATATCAGTCGGCATCCATATACATATATCCTGCACATTTGCTCAAGCGTTTCTGTAGTATAGATTCCTAGCAGGGGAAATAAGTGTATCATAGGGTGTGTGTATTTAAAATTTTGGAAAATAATTGCCAGATGACTCTCCAGAATGTAGCCCCAATTTACATTCCCACCAACAGTGTATGAAAGACCACACTTTTTGACATTTAATATTATTAACATTTTCCCAAGCAGATCGGTTAAAATATTATATATTTTCTTGTTTATGCATGTTATATTGAGCATATTTTTAATATGCTTATGGTTTGTATTTATTTTCTATAAACTGATTTTGTATATTTTGACCATTTTTTCATTTGGGTTGTTTCTTACTGATTTATAACTAACATTTAGGAATGTGTATAATAGACACATTTTGTTTATTTGGGAACATGCTTCAGGCATAGAATTTTCTTCCTTCTTTTTTGTTTTTTTTTTTCTTTTCTGCTTTTCCTGACTCTAAACTGGAAAGCCTTTAATCTCTTTCTAAACTATGATACAGTTTTCATAACTTTAATATATTAGTCTATTTCCACACTGCTATAAAGAACTACCTGAGACTGGGTAATTTATGAAGGAAACAAGTTTAGTTGACTCACAGTTCCACAGGCTTAACAGGAAGCATGACTGGGAGGTCTCAGGAAACTTACAATCATGGCGGAAGGTGAAGGGGGAGCAAGCAGGTCTTACTATGGCAGTAGGGGAGAGACAGTGAAGCGGAAAGTGCCGCACACTTTTAAACCATCAGATCTCAGGAGAACTCACTATCATTAGAACAGCAAGGGGGGCCAGGCGGGGTGGCTCACTCTTGTAATCCCAGCACTTTGGGAGGCCGAGGCGGGCGGATCACGAGGTCAGGAGATCGAGACCACGGTGAAACCCCGTCTCTACTAAAAATACAAAAAAATTAGCCCGGCGTGGTGGCGGGCGCCTGTAGTCCCAGCTACTCGGAGAGGCTGAGGCAGGAGAATGGCGTGAACCCGGGAGGCGGAGCTTGCAGTGAGCCGAGATTGCGCCACTGCACTAGACTCCGTCTCAAGAAAAAAAAAAAAAAAAAAGAACAGCAAGGGGGAAATCTGCTCCAGCCACCTCCCACCAGGCCCTTGCTCCAATCTGACATGAGATTTGAGCGGAGACACCAATGCAAACTATATCACTTCGAATTATTCATCCTTTAAAAGTTGGTACAACCGGAGGCTGAGGCCGGCAGATCATGAAGTCAGGAGATTGAGACCATCCTGGCCAACACGGTGAAACCTCGTCTCTACTAAAAATACAAAAAATTAGCTGCGTGTGGTGGTGGGCGCCTATAGTCCCAGCTACTCCGGAGGCTGAGGCAGGAGAATGGCAGCAACCTGGGAGGCGGACCATGCAGTGAGCCAAAATCGCACCACTGCACTCCAACCTGGCGACAGAGCTCCGTCTCAAAAAAAAAAAAAGTTGTACAACCAGTACTACCATTTGTCCTAATTTGCCTGAAACATCTCCTGTTTCTCAGATTTTCCCTGCGTAATTACGTTCTTTCACTCTCCAAAGGATTCCAGTTTGGAGGATAAATTATATAATCCCTCTGAGATGAGCTCACTTATAAAACTGGCTGAGTTTGAGGCATTTGGCAGTCTAGATCTTTTACAACTTTTTCAATTTCCCATATGATTATTATCTATTGGAATTTTTTATTTTTGAGCCAACTTAAAAATGTATTTATTTTCTTAGACAATCTTTCATTTCACAGAGGGTTAGAAGTTTATCAATATACAATTGCACAAGCTACTTCTTTCAAGTACCTTGTAAGTAACATCTCATTTTGGCTCCTGCATATGAACAGATTAGTGCCTTTTTTATTTCCTAATATTAATTGTCTTTCCTTTCTTTTTTGGGAGACATTTATCTATCTTATAGATCTTTTCATCTGTTTTATCAAATTTAGTGTATTTTTATTTTCATCAATCTCGGCTTTCTCTGGAGTTATCATTATTGTTTTCTCTTTCTATCTTTTTAAATCGAATGTTCAGCTAATTTGTCATTCTTTCTTATTTTCTATGAAATACAATAAATTTTGATCTGTGTATCATTTTGGTCATATGTCTTAGATTATGAGGTGGGTACCCTCATTGTCTCAACTCTAAGTCGTTTTGATTTTGCAACTGTCTTTAGATATCAGTAAATGTGTATCAATCTATCATAGCATTCTATTGTAAAGACACATCCTTTCTTTAATCTATCACCTCATGTTGGAAGTTGTTACTGTTCCCAATTTCATTACTGTTATAAATAATGTTACAATGAATATATTTGTTCACCAGTTCACTTATTTCTTTAGAATAAAATCTGAGAAAATTTTGATCAACGTATATGGTCACATTTTTAGTCTTTTGAAACACATTTCAAAATTTCCCATCCAAAAGACTATATCAATTTTCAGACTGTCATCGGCAAAGTGTGAGAATTCTCATTTCCTCACATCTGCAACACTAAGAATTCCTAGGGTTTGGCTTTAGGAGAATGAGCTACACAAGGCTAAGTTATGGTCATCCCTGTACAGTTACCATCACCTCCAAGGCTGGTAAGATTAAGAAAGAAAGAAATGAAATCATGGGACCAAAATGTTGGACCTGGAAGGACCTGAGAAATCATGTCATTTAGCCACTTTATTTTTACAAGTCAGGAAATTAAACCAAATGGCCTTTTATGCTTTTCAAATTTTTCTACATTAAAAAATTCTCGGTTAAATGTTCTCAAAGCATTATTAATAAATGCTTGTTAAACTATCCATGCTATGTATTTTTATAAAGAAGGGGAAACATGACATATGTATAATCCTCTCATCATCAACATATTTATTGAGGGCTAACTAGGTAAAAGATTTAAATGCTTAGAATAAATTTTATAGTTAAAGATGGTCCTTTACACTTTGGGAGGCCGAGGCAGGCGGATCACAAGGTCAGGAGTTGGAGACCATCCTGGCTAATATGGTGAAACCCCATCTCTACTAAAAATACAAAAAATTAGCCAGGCGTGGTGGCGGGCACCTGTAGTCCCAGCTACTCGGGAGGCTGAGGCAGGAGACTGGCATGAACCTGGGAGGCGGAGCTTGCAGTGAGCCGAGATCATGCCACTGCACTCCAGCCTGGGTGACAGAGCGAGACTCCATCTCAATAAAAATAAAAAATAATAATAATTTTAAAAGATGGTCCTTTAAATGCTACATTTGGAATCCCCAAGAAAATTTTTTAAAAATTTATTGTTAGAAAATTAACCAGGATTTTTAGCAGTGAAAGCCTTTCTGTTCACCAGCTTTCCCCAGTAATATCTGGTTGCTCAACTAAAATCCATCACTGTAAGTCCCATGAGATGCTCTGGCAAGTTTAGCAGTAGACCCCATTCCTCTCTCCTACCTCCCCTAAACTGTGGTCAGTCATGCCAGTGAGTCAGGTATTCAGCACTATTTCATCATCAGTGCATTTATTTCTTCATCAGATAGGTCTTGAAGATCTTCGTGTCAGCCTCTGCTGTGGCTTCTATGAAGAACAACATTAAATATGTTGTGGCTTTGAGGGGGAAGTCACACACGGAGGCTCACTTCTTCCAATGACATGAGAAGTTGTGTGAGGTGCCATAGAACACACAGAAAAGGGAGCCTCTACCTATTTGGAGGAGTTGAGGGTGCTTTGCAGAGGGTAATGTGTGCAGTCCTGGAGATGTGCAAAGATGTGTCTTATATTGGAAACTGCTGGGTTTTTTGTTTTTTTGTTTGTTTTGTTTTTTTGAGGTGGAGTCTCGCTCTGTTGCCCAGGCTGGAGTGCAGTGGCACGATCTCGGCTCACTGCAACCTCCGTCTCTTGGGTTCAAGCAATTTTCCTACCTCAGCCTCCCGAGTAGCTGGGATTACAGGGGCCCACCACCACGCCCAGCTAATTTTTGCCTTTTTAGTAGAGATGGGGTTTCACCGTGTTGACCATGGCTGGTCTCAAACTCCTGACCTCAGGTAATCCGCCCCCCCTTGGCCTCCCAAAGTGCTGGGATTACAGGCGTGAGCCACCGTGCCTGCCTGGAAACTGCTGTTTTCAACTGATGGGTATTTAGAGAATGGAGAGGAAATGCAGGCTGGGGATGTCTTAAGTTTACAGTAGCTGGGAGATAACCAAAGGGAGATGTGCAGGGAACTATGCCCTGGAGCTTCAGAGCAAGGAAAGGAGGACTTGGAAGTCATCAACATGTGTTTGCATTTTAATGCCTTAACCAAGAGAGAATGGGTGTAAACTGGATATAAAGGGATTAAATCAGAATCCCAGAACCACCTAGGTCAAAGACCAAGCAGAAAAAGAGAAATAGACATGTTATTTGTGGTGGGTGGATTGGGTGTGTGGTCCAACCTGCAGAAAGATGAATGAGCCTTAAGTCTAAAAACAGGCCATTGGATGTGGCAATTAAGAGGTTGTTATTTTCAATGTGATGATAAGGACGAAAGCTGATAGCAATACTATTTTGAGTAGAAGACTTAGAAGGAGATGGTGTGGATTATCCTTTCAAGAAATATGCAGGCAAGGAGAGAAGGGTGGAATGGGGTATGACTCAAGAAGGAGATAGAACTGAAAAAGAGCTTTTGTTTTTGGGAGAAATTAAGCTCCTTACCAGTCAAAGGACTACAGAGAAGAGAGGTGCTGAAGAGATACGGTGGGGAGAAAAGACTTGGCAGAATGAGCATTCTGTTAACAAATGTGAGAAACACTCACCCAGCTTTAGCCTGGACTTCACATCAGTGGAAACACTGGGATTGCTCGGAAGGAACACACTAGGATGACTTTTCAGGCTGAGTTTTGAAGCAGGCTTCAGCAGAGAGAAAAAGGTAACTTCACCTTCATGGGACATGAGTTTAAAGCATAGTTCAAGATGTCGCTGACTGCAAATGTATATAGCAGTTTTTAAAAAGTGTGCTGTGCCTTATATCATAGCCACATCAATAGGTAAAATAATTTTGTGCATCAGATTCTGGTTCATTTATTAAATTGGTGGTTGTCTTTGGATACTCGTTATAAAATCTCCTGGCATATATTTTGTGATAATTGAGCTGAGGGAAATTATCACCCTTAAAAATATCTCCAGAAAAGGGTTCATTTGTATTTGTAATCCTGAAGGGCTGATCTCATTTGCAATTTTATTTTAATCAATAACCATTCCCAAAAAAATTCTGTGAGGAATTAAATCTCTTGATGATTTCTTCACTTACTGATAAAGACTTTTAGTGTGTGCTACAGTGTAAATGACTTCAAACTGTTTTGCCTAAAACATTGTTTTAGTTCTTTTGCACAAGGTGCCGGCGGAGCGTCTAGATAGCAAAATCTCTTATGCTTAGCACTCCTTTTTTGTGACCCTAAGAGTTAAACTGCTACACTGGGGGATTTTTCTTTAAAATTAATTTAACTGGAAATCTCTTCAAATTCTATTGTTGGCTTTGGTGCAGGGCATGAAATAATTTTCCATCGTACCCCACCATTCCTCGAAGGTCAGACTTTGAATTGGGCTGTTACTGTCTTGCCGCTGAGTTTCCAAGCTACGTTAATTTTGGGTCTGCCGTTGATGGATGGAGCAGTTTGAATTTTGACATGTAGCAGGCTGACTTGAATGACCTGCAGAGGCAGATGTCAGCCTGTTATTTCGTGCCCGTTTGTCAGGAAGGAAAAACAGCGTCTGTTCAGGCTGTTCTGTTCTAGGGTGCCTATGTGGAAGGGTGCTTTGGGGGCAGGAGGTATGTGTTGTTTATATAATGTGTTATCACATAAAGGAACACACCAGTGGTGTGTGTATTGCATTTTTATATGCTGTTTTATATTTTGGCATATGTAAATATTTCGAGTGGCTGTAAACAGAGCTGTTTATCTTTTAATATATGCGTGACAAAATCGCTTTGTGTATTGGGGAATGTATCCATTGATTGTGGACTCATGCATCCTCCCATGATTATATACCTTCCCCGTGGAGGTCACTGAGCATATCAGTATGACAGAAGTAAAAAGAGAAAAAAGAGAGCGTGGATCCTAGACAACAAGAGAGGTGGTCCTCTGAAGTCAGGAGCCTGAAGTTGGGAAGGGAGGAAGTGGGAAACCAGAAAGACTGCAGAGGAGAGGCTCCATCTGTATCCTCTCAAAGACTTAGAGCAGAGCTGCAGGCAAAGAATCCATCGTAGAGCAGGAATCGTCTGATGAACCATGTGCTTGAGTAAAAGAAAAAGAGTTTCACTGGGAATCAGAGCTGCTTTCACGAGAGACTGGGAATTAGGTCTGAGTTCATGAACCAATGTGACCTGATGTCATCGAGGCCACGGACCACCTTCCCTCCTTAAGCAGCTGCCTTGAAGAGAAACAAAGTCAGTGGAAGGGTCCCTCACACTGCCTAAATTCAGTATTCTCTGCAGGGAGGAGTCAGAGGAGCATGTGGACCAGCGTCTCCATCCCTGCCCAGAGCTCGCCTCACCTATCTCGTTTGCATCTGAGAATTTCACAGAAAGACCAATTTGCAGAGACTGATATTTGCTTGTTTACTAATTTCTGTTTTTGTAAAGTGATGCAGGCATATACTTTTAAAAAGCCACGTAATACTAAAAGGCTTATGATTACCAATAGCAGTTCCCATAATCGATCTCCCACCCCTAATACTATTCCTCAAAGGAAGCTGTTTTCCACTCACTTACCCATGTCTTCTGCTATTATTTCTAAATAACGCTGCTTTTACTCAATTTGTCCATTTTAGACATCTACGGGCTTCTATTTTAGTAGCTAAGAACCAACTCTGTCCCCCCTCCCATCTTCGCTACATCAGTTTATATCTTTATGCTGTTTATCTTTATGCTGAATATAATAACGTATTCCATAAAAGTTATATTGCTTTTCTGACGCAACATCTTTTCGCCTGCTTAATTTTCTCAGAGATTTTATCCATATCCTCCAAGACCTTCGCAGTAGAACCTTCCATCGGGTCAGATCTATGGGACAATATGTAAGCGTGCACTTCAGAGGACCGCACATCTCCACTCCAGCATGGGCAGTTACTTTCTAGGTCTGCTCCAAGACCACTTCCTCTTGTTCTCACTCCTTTGTCGTCACCTTGAAAGCCCCATTTCCTCTTTCCTGGTTTTGTTCGTTTTTCCTGAAGTTTTTTTTATTGCTTTCCCTGGATTTTGTGCTTTCTTGCTTGTCTGTTTCTTCTCTCATTTTGTTAGTGTACTTCACTGGTAGCTTCCTCAGAAAACACGTGTTGGGAGGTAAATGTCTTGAGAACTTAACTGTCTAAAAATATCTTTATTCCAACCCCAAACTAGGTCGATACTGTGGGTGTAGAATTCTAGCTTGAAAATTATTTTACCTCATATTGTTTAAGGTACTTCCCTGTTGTCTTTGAGCTTCCCGTGCCGCTGCTGAGAAGATCGATGCCATTCTGGTTCCAGCTGCTTTGTATGACCTGCTTTTCTCCTGGAAACTTCTAGAAGCCTCTCTAAGATTCCAATATTATGTGATTTTGCAAAGCTGTGCCTTCATGTGGGTCTGTTTGCGTTCACTGAGCTGGGTACCTGGTTGGAACCTTTTAATCTGAAGTTTTTGTATCTCTTAGTTCTGGGAAATTTTTCTGAAATAATTATCTGATAATTTCTTTACCTCGGTTTTCGTTTATTCTCTCTTTGGGATATTTTTATTAATTAGATGTTGAACCCGCCTGGATATATTCTCCAGTTTTTTTATCTTTTCTCCTCTATTGCCTTTTCATTGTACTTTTAGGGAAACTTCTTCAATTTTATCTTCCTACTATTCAACTTGATTTTTAAACAATTCTGAGAATGTGGTATTCTAGTTTTTATTGTTCACATGTGTATAATCTGTTCATGTTTTCTAGAGGCAATGTCCTCTGTTACCTTTCTGAAAATATTACTTCTACTTGAAGTTTTTCTTTTGTTCTCTGCATTGTTTGTTTTTTACTGAGTTCTTTCTTTTTTTGCACTTTATTTCTGTCCCTTGATTCAGCTTCCTCCAAATATCTTCTGTTATTTGACTTCCTGTGTTCAAGAGCAAGGCACTAAAAAGTTGATTGGATATGTTTGTCTATCGTAGGATGAGGCAGGGAATGAGTGTTTTCACTGGGAGACCCCCGAGTGACAATTCTCTTTTTGGATACTGTCGAGTTTCCCTAGAGAAACCTCCTGTAATTTCTTGCCTGGGGAGCATTACTGTTCAGCTTGCAAACTTTTACTGAATGCTCCAGTACCATTGCAGGCCCCAGGATCTCTGAATCTAGAGTCACTTCTACTTAAATACTTCCTAAAATAAGCCTTCTGTCTTCTGAAGAAATGAAACAGGAGTTTTCTCCTGGCTTTGAGGGATAGAGAAGAGAACGTAGAGCTCTAAATGCTCTTTCCACGAACTTTTGGCCAATCCTCCAATTTTTAGCCTCTTTCAGATCCTGCAGGGAGGGTCAGTTTCCTTCTCATCCCTCTGCGGAAACTTATTTCAGCTTCCTCTGCTTTGCTAAGGCCATTAATACTCTTATCATGGCTTTTTTTCCTTAAAGATTTGTTGACATTTCTAATCCATTGTTGTCTTTGTTCCCAGTTTACTTTTCCTGGTGTGTTTATGCATTTTTTAATCTTTTACTATTATTCCTTTTTTATTCTCACTACTTTGGTGGGATTGGGAGAAGAAGAAGAGATAAACACATGTTCAATCTACCATGTTTAACTGGAAGTCTATGAGGCTTTGAGTTTAGACTTGCTTTTAATGCCATTAAATTTATACAGGGAAACTCCTGCTTTAAGAGAAAAGAAAAATCCTCATTTTTCATTCTGCCCTTGCCACTGACTCTCAATGCAACTCAGTAAGGTGACATGTTTCTGTTTTAATATTAACTTTCATGAAAAAATATGATTAAAACCACTCTGCTCTCAATAGCATGTCAATAAAGATCTCTTCAATGACTATTGAACCTCATGGGGCTACTGTAAACCCATGGTTTAGAGATTCTTGGTTTGGAATTTTCTATTTGTGGACAAATGGGTTTATCTTCTCCAAAACATATTAGTGGATTTTCTTGCATAAACAGTAAAGAATAAAAGCAAGAAGGAAAAAAAATACTCCAGTGCAATAGATCTGAGTAGGGAAACTGGTACTTGCAGATTCAGACAGTCCCACAGCAGCATTTGCTGCTGTGGACTTGATTAGGCTGTGGATAAAGGTTCTAAGATGTTCTACAGTGGGTTCTTGGGTATGAAGAAAGAAGAGTAGACGGAATAAAAAAATAAAATGATGTTTTCCCTTTTCTTACTGCAAAGGACCATTGCATGGTATTTTTTTCTGTATGGCTTCTGTTAGACAAACCACTGCTCACCTATTTCTGTGTCTAGAAGTCTAACACATTCTAATATATAACTCTTCCTTTGTTTTTCTTTTGCTTCTCCTCTTTTCAGTAGGTCTCAATGAAGCCTCAGTATCTCTCATCAAGATTAAAGCCATACCCCAAGACCTACTTTCAGATGCCTTCATTTTTAGACTAGTGTTTTGGAACATAGATATTTAAAAAAACCATTTTAGCAGAAAGAAACAGGGTTCTTGATTCCTTCATTCAACAAACATTTTTTGAATACCTTTTATGTATGTGGCACTGTGCTTTGTAATAAGGATGTAGAGATGAGTGAATGCTTGACCCTGCTCTCAAAGAGCAAGCAGTCAAAGAGAAACACAGACACTTGGTCAATGAAAACACAATGTAACAGGTGCTATAATAGAGGTTTGTTTATTTAGCATATGTTTATTGAAGGCAAACTGTATGTAAGGTATACAAGATACTAACATGCATTCTTTCAAAGGATGATAACATGCTAACATGAACCCTTCAAAGAGGTCACAGTCATTTGAAACTCATTTAAATACCTAGGGCAAATTCAGGTGACAACCTTTATACTGTATGTCTAAATATTGAAAAGCGACAAGTAAAAGTAAACCTGTTAAATAAGGTATTTGCAATTTGCAATGCCTAATTGGGCTGATTCCATTCTTGCTCCTTAACAATCCATTCTGTACAAAGCAATAAGAGCTCCTAATAAATATATGTATATGGTTAAATTAGTTACCTGCCCAAATCATATCAATCCTTGATTAATTTCCAATTTGAGAAAAATTAAAATTAAACTGTCATTGATCATCTTTATACATATATCTTTACTTCACATTCAAGATTATTTCCATGGAATAAAATTCTCTAAGAGTGATCATTTTGTGACTCCTGAAGGATATTGCTACACTGCCCTCAGGATGTTGATATATAAATTTATACTCATACTAACAGTGTATGAGAATATCTGTTTCCCTGTATCCTGCCTTACACTGGGTATTCTTAGTTCTTAAAAATATTTAACAATTTGACAGATTAAAATGACACATCATCTTATATTCAAGCCTTTATTTACCAGAGAAGCTGAAAATGATTTTATATTTTCTGACCCTTTTATTAAAATTCTTTTTACAAAATTGCCTAAGTCATTTCTTGTCTTATTTTCTAGTGGGGTATTCACCATTTTGTACTGTTTTTAAGTACTTTTTATATATTGCAGATTTTTGTCTTTTATGCAATATGCAAACTTTTTTTTCAATTTGTTCATATAATATTCTTTAATGTGTAAGTTTTATATCTGAGTTAGGCTAATCTCTAAATCTCTTGCTTGATGGAATCCTTTAGTTTTTAATTGTAAATAGTGATATATTTTAAACATTTAAAAAATAACGTAATAGATACTCATGTACCCAACACTATAACATTTAACAAACACACACACTCACATTCTTTTCAACCTGTCTTTTTAAAACACAAAATAGGCTGGGCATGGTGGCTTATACCTGTAATCCAAGCACTTTGGGAGGCTGAGGTGGGCGGATCACCCAAGGTCAGGAGTTCAAGACCAGCCTGACCAACATAGTGAAACCCCATCTCTACTAAAAATACAAAAAATTAGCCGGGCATGGTGGCAGGCACCTGTAATCCCAACTACTCAGGAGGCTGAGGCAGGAGAATCACTTGAACCTGGGAGGCAGAGGTTGCGGTGAGCCAAGATCGCCCCATTGTACTGCAGCCTGGACAACAGACTGAGACTCCGTCTAAAAAAAAAAAAAAAAAAAAGTTTTAACCTCATTTTCTCCCAATTAGTTAGTGATAGTCATGCATTTATTAAATATTGGCTACCTTTCCTATTGATTTGAAATGCCACATTAAATTATACAAATTCTTATATATATTCAAGTATATTTTTACATATTTTTCCATTGATCTTCGTATTTCTAAACCATAACTTCACTGTTTTAATTATTGTACTTGTATATATTTTAATGTCTTCTAGGATAATTCTTCCTTATTATATCATGTTTTTCCCCAAAATTTCTGGCAAACCTGTGTATTTTTTTTCAGTTAAGCTTTAAAATCATTTTATTAAATTCTACCCTGAGCCCAAATAAACTTAGAGATTTTTATTGTAATGGTATTAAAGTTATAGATTAATTTACATGAGATTGATAGCTTTCCTATTGTATATCTTTCCATATAGCTACAAACATGACTTTGTCTCTTTATGTTTTTAAACCTTTCTTTATGTTCCACTGTGAAACATTGTAGTTTTCATCATATAGGTGAAATACATTTAATACATTTTAAATACATTTCTAATAATGAAATCTTTTAATTCCCATGGTGAATGAGATTTTTTTTTCTAACTGGTTATTGCTAATATATGGAAAAGCTATCGTGTTTTTTAAATTAACTGCATTTTACAATTTGCCATCTTGTTGAACAGGTTTCATTTTCATTGCTTTTCAGTTGATTCTGTGATGTTTATCAGGTAGACAATTATGTTGTTGGTAAACAACGATACTTTTGCCTCTTTCTCGCCAATATACATTACCTCCTAGTTATTTTTCTTATCTTATTGCTTTGGCTGGAATTTCTAAAACAAAGTTGAATATTAGTAGTACAATAAAATTAAGCATCTTTGTTTTATTTTTGTTGCCAAGGTTTCATCATTACAGTTATATTATTTGTCAGTTTCCTATAAATATCCTTTATTATGTTGAGCATGTATTCTTCTCGTTTGTTGTAATGAGTTTAGTTTTGAAGATAATGATCTTGAGGAGTCTGGTGATACACAGTTGGAGACATCAAGTTAAGGAAAGTGATCTGGTCAGGACTTTCATTACCTATATGAGAACTGAAATTATAGGAGCAGATCTGAAAATACGGGAATAAATAAGTTCACTCATGCAGAGTGTATTAAAGGGTAAAGAAAGATCAAATAGGGTGAGGAGGGAAAATAAGCTGCCCTGTTTCAATAGTCTGAGGTCATGGTGATGCTAAGAGGAAATGACTAACCCTATCAAGAACACACTAAGGCCTGAAGCCAAATTACACGAAATCAGGAAAATGCATATCCAGAAAACAGAGATGCCAACATAAACAACTCTTTCAAGTAGTTTTATGGTAAAGGAAATGAATGAAATAAGGTAGTAGCTTCAGTGGGAAAGTCAAAGGAAGTGTCTATTATTGGAAAAAAGATTGAAGACAAAGGCGAATAGTTGATGGAGACAGATAGTAGATGGAAGTAGTGAGATCGCCAGTGGTCAGCAGGAGACAATCAGGATCACAGGGTGAGAGGTTAATGAAGTCAGGATCACAGGGTGAGAGGTTAGCTTTGAAACCAGGATCACGGTGAGAGGTTAGCTTTGAAAGGAGAATAGGGAAAAAGAGGAAATATTTTTCAGGGATAACAGTAGAGGAAAGCTTCTTTAACTTCCAACCCGCCGTTACAAACCTATTACAAGCCTAGGACATCAGCTCCCCTCACAAAATTTGTTGGAACACTGAGTTGCATGTCGGTGCATACGTGTGTGTGTGTCTGTTTCAAAAGGGGTCACTTCTTGGGCTGACAACTTGAGTAACATGCAGCTCTGGCAGATAGTTGAGTAGTTGATAACCCACTAAATAATCCAATGTCTTTTGGCTTTGGGAAAGAAGGGATATCAGTGAATTATGCAGTAATTTGATAGAATACAATGTGTGCCTATTCCCACCAGTAAAAATCCTTGGGCGTTTCTTACTTTCCCATTGTAATTATACCATATAAAGATCTTTGCCTGAATTTCTTTTTAGTGAAGAAACTTTGACAAGATTACCTAGGAAAAATGCACGATAGTTTGCAAATTTGAGTTTTCTCCTCCACCTCTTCCACCTCCACCTATCACCTCAAATTATTACTTTTCCAGTTAAATTGATCTTTAATGATAAATGACTCGACACATTGTAACATCATAAAGGAAATAATTTTGGAAAGCAAAAAGCAGATGGATTATATTATTGCTAAGGTTTTGGTAGACCTGTACTTTCACTTTTTTGCTTAGAAGTAATTTTAGAAGCTCATAAATACACACACATACACACACACACACACACACACACACACACGCAAACACCTATGTTTTCAGTTAATAGTTACACAGATATCCTGGAATAAAATTTCAAGATTTTACAAAGGAGAAAGTAGTCCTGTTCCTTTATCTTTCTCTCTAATTTCTTTGTCACCGAGTGCTATCATTGGTAACTTGGAAGGTCTTTCTTCCTCTAAAAAGCTCATTCATTAATATCCAAACAGCATTTATTTCTATACTGTAGGCCCCTTCTGTTGGCTGTCCTCGAGAGACACTATGAAGAAGATACTGATGTGCCTGTCTTGCTTGTAGGACCCATAGGTGCAAAATGGGTTAAATAACCTGCTGATACAAAATGCTATGAACACAGTCTATACTTTGTAAAAACTGTATCTGTAAAATATCTGGAGAAATAGGCCAGCAATGAGTGTTAATGGGGTTATGATTTTTACATATATATATTTTATGTATATATATATATATTATATACATAATAACTGGTTGAGTTGCCTTCTCCATGACTATATATTTCCCCAGTAAAAAAAAATGACCCTAAACTCATCTCTTAAATTTCAGCTGATTCTTCATAAAAGTCACATCGACTTCTATGTGAAAACTTCTCTGAGGGAAAGGAGTAGAATTAATCCCGTTTTTGGAGAGAAGAAAATAGCAATGTGAAATTAGAGTTCACTGGTAAAACATGATAATTTCCCAATTTTATATTACATATACATCTTCTTTTTACAGTATTGACATGATACACTGTGTGTGCATAATTATGTATGTATAAGTATGTTACACATGGATAGATCTTTGTATCCTGCTTGGATACAAAGGATAACATATTTTGTTCATTCGTGTAAATAAAAATGTCAAGAATATTATTTCAGTCACTTAATAGTTGCTCTTAGATGTATTATAATTATTGTACTATTCTTCTTTTGTTGTACATTTAGGGTATTTTAAATACTTTACTATTAGAAATAATACTTTGCCAAACATCACTGCTCTTAAATAAGCCTTTTTTTTTTGAGATGGAGTCTTGCTCTGTCGCCCGGGCTGGAGTGCAGTGGTGTAGTCTTGGCTCACTGCAACCTCCGCCTCCTGGGTTCAAGCAATTCTCTCAGCCTCCTGAGTATCTGGGATTACAGGCATGTGCCACCATGCCCAACTAATTTTTGTATTCAAAATCCATTTTTAAGGCCCTTGGCGCATGTTCCTGATACTCCGAAGAAAGTCCATGCCAATCCACACCACGATCACAGGCACTAGTACTGAGCAATATTATGTTTTGTTATTTCCTTTTTAAAACAAACTCCTTCAATTATAGAGAAAAGCTAGAGAATAACGTAGTCAAACCCCATATACCCACCATCCAGCAAAAGAAATAAAACATTACGAATAGCCTCGAAGTCCTGATCATTGGCCCCTCAGTTTCCTCCAAAGATTACCCTGGCCTGTGGGTGGTTTTATCATTTTTGCACGCGTCTCTGTACTTTTACTAAACTAGTGTTTCTTACACATTTATTAATCTGACAGAGGACAAAACAAGATTGAATTGCTGATTTAATTAGAATTTCTATGGTGACTTGTGGGTTTGAACATACTTCACGTTTTTTGGCCAGTCATAGTTTCTCTGATGTGAATTATCTCTCCCTTTTAAAATGGGCCTCTGGTGGTTTCTCCTTCTCAATTTCGATCTCCTTCATATATTAAGTAGATCAACCTTTAGCCATTAGGTGGAAAACACTTTTCTTTGTTGTCTTTTAATTTTAAGATGATGTTTGAAACACAGAAATTAAAGTACAGCAAAGCTGTCAGTCTTTCTTATTTTTTTCTTTTCAAGACGGAGTCTCGCTCTGTCGTCCAGCCTAGAGTGCAGTGGTGCGATCCTAGCTCACTGCAAGCTCTGCCTCCCAGGTTCACACCATTCTCCTGCCTCAGCCTCCCGAGTAGCTGGGACTACAGGCTCCTGCCACCACACCCGGCCAATTTATTTTTGTATTTTTAGTAGAGACAAGGTTTCACCATGTTAGCCAGGATGGTCTCGATCTCCTGACCTTGTGATCTGCCTGCCTCGGCCTCCCAAAGGCGTGAGCCACCGTTCCCAGCCAAAGCTGTCAGTCTTTTTATGTTAACTTCGTCCATTGCTTTTATGCTCATCAAATCTTTCTATTCTGGAGTCCACATAATCATGACTTTCTTTTCTTTTTTTTCCTTTTTTTTTTTTTGAGACAGAGTCTTGTGCTGTTGCCAGGCTGGAGTGCAGTGGCGCGATCTCAGCTCCCTGCAACCTTCATCTCCCAGGTTCAAGCAATTCTCCTGCCTCAGTCTCCTGAGTATCTGGGACTGCAGGCACGCGCCACCATGCCCAGCTAATTTTTGTATTTTTAGTAGAGATAGGGTTTCACCATGTTGGCCAGGATAAGTCTCAATCTCTTGACCTCATGATCTGCCCACCCCAGCCTCCCAAAGTGCTGGGATTACAGGCGTGAGCCACCACGCCTGGCTCATATGACTTTCTATTAACTTCTTTTGTAGAGTTTTGTAAGGCCAAGCACCTACCTCTTGGGACTTAGGGTTTAGGTACTGATGGGGCAAGAGTGAGCTTTGATAATCAAACATATATTCATCTTTACCAATTGAATATAACCACTTCAAGGGTAAGAACCATTTCTTATTTCTTTTCCTAACCCCATGCACAGAACAAGCCCTCCAAGAACACATAACTTGCTCAACACATGTATATTAAATAAGGAAATGACCATCATATTTTGCGT
Organism: Hylobates moloch; assembly: GCF_009828535.3. Taxonomy (NCBI): domain Eukaryota; kingdom Metazoa; phylum Chordata; class Mammalia; order Primates; family Hylobatidae; genus Hylobates; species Hylobates moloch. The sequence continues at coordinate 106,282,762 of NW_026652281.1, forward strand.
GCAGCCACTTTAGTGAAAACATTGTATGACTCTTTAGAAATCTATCCTGGGCCATTTTCTTTCTTCCCAGCTCCTCTTTTCTTTTTGTAATTAGATTTGTAGTTTTAAAGAAAATTGCTTACTTGCTTTATTTAAAATAAATGTTATTTATAATTAGAGATGCAAAACTTTTTTTTTTTTTTTTTGTGCGAGAGAGAGAAGAATCCCGCTCTATCACCCAGGCTGGAGTGCGATGGCGCGATCTTGGCTCACTGCAACCTCCACCTCCCAGGTTCAAGTGATTCTCCTGCCTCAGCCACTCGAGTAGCTGGGACTACAGGCGTGCACCACCACCCCCGGCAAATTTTTGTATATTTTTTATACAGACGGAGTTTCACCATTTTGCCCAGGCTGGTCTCAAACTCCTGGCCTCAAGTGATCCACCTGCCTCGGTCTCCCAAAGTGCTGGAATTACAGGTGTAAGCCACCGCGCCCAGCCAGAGATGCAAAATACTTTTATTACAGAAAAATATAAAATATAAACACAAGGAAAAAATTAATGTGTTGTTTCTAACCCAGAGATGATGACTTCTTGTTGTCATCTAACCCCAATTCTGTGCATAGATTTGTAATTTAGACATAGATAGAAATGATCTCTAGCTAGATGACATATAGCTGAAAAGATAAGATGGTAGACACATACAGAGTAAATGTTTTAAGTTATAGAAACTACTTGTTTGAAGCTTGAATTTCCTTGCTTTTATACCATTTATTTTCTCTTGAAATCAGAAGCAGTGTATGCTATATTTCAAGTTAAAGAAAATACCATTTTTTAAAACATATCTAGAGGAGGAATTAATATTCTCAGATAACACTGGGTATTGTGGGCCGTGTTAGTTTCAGAGCATTTACATATAGATACTCAGGGAGGTGGGTAAAATTCACACCTAAAATTCATACCTGACCTAACAGCGTACTTCAAGTTTCTCTTTGGTGTCCTCAACAACACTGACTGGTAATGGCCCATTTCACCCATCTCAGGAATCAGGCCTGTGGTTTCTTACCACTGCAGCAAGTTGAAACATTCTCAGGGAAAGCACTGATGCCAGAATGCGCAACATCACTTTCAAGTCAGTCAAGCCTTGTGCATCAGCAAACAGGCTCTTATTACCGGGTTAAAACAAACTAAGGAAAACAAAAGTAGACATTCGTGTCACCTCTTTCTCTGGGGAATGATTCCCGATTGCATAGCTACCCCTTGTCCCAAAGAAATGGCATTGTCAAAAACATATTTAAATAGCAAGATTGTCATTTCTCCTGATAACAACCAGGAAATTACAAGTTGAGCACCACCATGCTTTGCCCTTAACCTAGACTTTTCTTGCTTCTGTCTCTGCCAGTTTATGAGTGAACAGTGAAACCCCAGCTGAACGTCCTGTTTGCTGACCGTTGTTCTCTTATGTCAAAACTTGGTGGAAATCCAACTTTAAAATATCATTAATGAACTGTTCGTTTGTTGGTAAAAATGGTGGTACGTCCATTCCTCAGATTTGGTCTCTTCCTACTTTATTGCCACCGTTTCCTTTCCCAAGTATGGAGTTGCGTGAAACCCTGTTCCCTGAAAGGTACTGAGCGGCACCTGAAATCATTTGTTAGTGTAAAATTGTCTCAAGCTGCTTTATAGCAAGGTGAAGCTGTCATTTGCAACCCTAGGTATTTAATTTTGCTTGCCATCGCTCTAGAAAAGCAGTGTACATGAAGTGAGATCCCCAGATAAAACTTGTTCATTCTGAGAGCAGGGCCACCCTCTCCAAATGATCAAATTAATTTCCAATTTTTCTTTGGATCCTCTAAAGGGCCTTTTTGGAGGTGAAGTTAAATCTGGAGATGTTCGTTTGTCTTTATTTTCTTGTTAAATGCAAACTGTTTCAAAGAAGGTTAAAATTAGACTACCGTTTTCCAAAGTGCCTACCTTTCAGTCTCACTGAAGAAAACCTCTGGAATTTTTTTTTTCAGTGTGCTGAAATATCATGACACCTGTCTAGACCAATTAGAGAGAGAGAGTGGTTGAGTCTCTGTAATAGAAATGATGGATGGGCCGACAGTAGTTTTAGTGACTCATTAGCCAAATGCTACAAGGATATAAAAGTTGTTGTGGTTTTTATTTTCATTTACATCAAGAGCTTGCTTAAATCTGCACCATTCTCTCCATTACCTCTTTCTTGTGCGGTTGAAAGAGACTATCAGTTCAAACCACCTTAAATTTCGTATGCAACCTGTCTTGTCGCCTGTGCCTTTTTAGTTATCCCAATCATATTTTTAACTAGTAGGATTTCCAAGCTAGAGGAGAAAAGTGTCAGGAATTTAAGTGTGCCTTAAATTCATCTCTTTATGTCCATCTCCCAAGCACAGGTGATGGACATGCTATAGGGTTTTTTCCCCCTTTCTTTTTTCTTTCTTTTTTTTTTTAACTTCATGTCACTTTATGGCATTTGGGTTTGCTTCTGTCTTTCATTACCTTCCCAGCCTCCATCTTCTTCTCATTCCCTCCTGTGATTAGCTTCGTGGCAGGTGCATCTTTCTTTGGTGCGTTGGAAAACACTAGACCTTGGCCTTTATTCACATTAAGTCCACAATATCATAAATGAAATTTCAATTTTGGTGTAGAGGTTGCATTGCTTGTAATATGAATCATAAACACCAGCAATGCAATTTTAAGAAGCTGATTTTTTTTTCCCTGAGAAGGAAGGAAAATAAAATCTCTGAATCTGCTGGAGTCAGACTCCCCTGCTTACTTGCTCTGAACAAAAGGCCGGGCAATCTCGATCCTTCTGAATACCGTATGAAATTCCAGGCAACATACAGGGCAGGGTTGGAAGCAGTGTGCAGCAGGAGATGGATTACACTTCTCTGAGTATTTACGTATCAGCGGACTTGTTTGTGCACACATACAGATGACACACGGAAGGTGGGAGGAATGGCTGGCTATTGATACAGATTTATAGTTTCCATCACTGCTCTCTATCCTTTGGGATCAACTTTGTCACGGGCACACCGGCGGGGGTTTATTACAGTGTGTGATAGCAGGTGTGGGCTGTGTGTGCATTGTGGATTCATTGTCCTCCTGTATCAGGATTTATACAGCCACACACCCCTTCTTTCCAAGGGCCTGCCTGGTGCACAGACATTCATTTATCTGTGGGACTGGGTCCTGCATGGTGCCCCTGGAGTCAGTGGTTGGATTTCACCACTGAATTCAGGTTGCTTCTATTACATTTAAACTTCATCTCAGCAAGGGCTGGGAGCACATTTTAAAAGGTCTGGTTCTAAACGCTTGCTGCTTTTAGTATTATATTTTAGATTATTTAAGGAACGTAAATGCAATGGAAAGAAATAGGGGAGGCTTACCACGCAACATGAAACTCGGAGGTTTACCGATATGATTCAGAACAATTAAAAGAGACATAAGTGCTCTCTAAAGCTACAAATTTAGTCAAATTTAGTGTTAATTTATTGAGTATCTACTATGGGCAAGGTAGGCCGAGAGCGTGGTAGTAAAAGGAATGCAAGATAATTTCGATTTGAGAAAATTCAACTTCTCAGGATTTAAATGGTTCAAGTCCCCTACCTTCCTGCTTGACCCCTGTTTTCCAGTGAAGAAATCTTATTTAGGATCAAATATAAGCTCATTTTGGCTGGGGCCCTTTTCTGCAGACTATTTCTGTAAACTTGAAAAATAGGGTTGCTTTATGAAATGGATGATCTTCTAGATCCATACATTTGAACTCTAGGAATCATCTACTTTTTAACAGTCTGCTTAAGGGAAGAATTTAAAAAGAAAACATTTGAGGGGAAAATTAGGGTCACCTAGTAATTTTTAAAAGATTACAGTACCTCTCAATGACGTGTTTGTTAACGAGAAAGCTTGTAGACTGCATTCCTTATCCCCAGGTGTGTGATAGAAGGAGTCAGTGGGTTGGAGGTAGACACGCTGGGTAGTTACTGAGTGCAATGATTAAATAGATACCATTGTGCTAGGATCTGGTTACTAAGAAAAACAAGAGGAATCCTTGATCTCAAGGAAACTGTAATTCTGGGGATACTTTGCACTCTACCCCACTAGCTTAACCTGCCTCTTCATGCAGCTTCTCATGCCACTTCCCGTTAACAGCTGTTTTTTTTTTTTTTTTTTTTTTTTTTGAGACGGAGTCTTGCTCTGTTGCCCCCTCTGGAGTGCAGTGGCACAGTCTCGGCTCACTGCAACCTCCACCTCCTGAGTTCAAGCGATTCTGCTGCCTCAGCCTCCTGAGTAGCTGGGATTACAGGTACATGCTACCATGCCCAGCTAATTTTTGTGTCTTTTAGTAGAGACGGGGTTTCACCGTGTTAGCCAGGATGGTCTTAATCTCCTGACCTCATGATCCACCCGCCTTGGCCTCCCAAAGTTCTGAGATTACAGGCGTGAGCTGCTGCGCCCAGCCCAACAGTTGTTTTCTTAAAGCATGTCAAGACTTTCCCCGTGTGATCATTAATATGAGCAAATAGATTAGAAGGGTACCCATTGCAGGTTTTTCTCAACATCCTTCATTCAAAAGAGTTTAAGTCATAAGAATTAAAAGGCAGGTTTCTCTTGACAAGCTGATCAGTCAGTCTTTGAGCTGTTCCTGTCTCTGTGCCTCAAACTTTCCGGCTTGCAAAGGACATGATGAAGTTTAGGATATTCACTTCTACTATATCAATAGTATCTGCAAATCTGATCCTATCTGGCCCGGTTGACACCTTTCCTGAGCTTAGCAAATGAGACTTTTCATAATATGGCTCCTGCCAGCCTCTTCAATTTTGTCTCCTCCTGCCTCTGTCTGTCCCCAAGTTCTAACAATCACAGACAGTTTGGAACATGTGGATTCAGTTTGCTATTGCCTACATCTGTGTTTTTTGCATGTCTCTTGCCCTTTACCCTTTAGTGAAATTTTCTTTGCTTAGGTATTCTTCTAACTTGGAAGATAATGCGAAAAATCTATCTCCTTCAAAATTTTGCATATGCTTCTACTTTATAATCATAACAATATATTATTTTTGTTTCCATATCAATCTTCTCTACAATATAATGATGGGTGTATTTTTGACATAGAGAACAACAGTATTTATGGCTACCATAGAAGAATAAGTCCTTCTTTATCCCAGATGCTAAGCAGAGAGTCTGGCACAAAACAGCTGCTAAATAGATATTCACTGGGCTGAACACTGAGGGAGATTATACACGTTAAATGAAACGACTAGAAAGCAAAGCCAAAGCAGTAGTATAATGAAAGGTTAAGAGCCCCAAATATGAGTTGCCCACAATTTAAGGAGTGCAGAGTCAGTGAAAAATGGGGGATGGAAGAGATAATGAGTCTTCAAGGAAGCCCCAAGTTGGACATTAAAGGTAGAAAGAGTGTTTGGCAGATGGAAAGAGGGACAGCATTCCAGAGAAAGACGGTACTGGCAGCAAAGGTCAGTAGACCCTTCCTTGGTGATCCTATGGCTAGGTCTCCTAGGTGGATCTCATCTCACATCACTGAGTTCTTTTTACTGGAGGTCATCGATCAAATGAATATTTAAATGTAATTTAATTTCCATACCTTTGTAAGTTTTTTCATATCAATAGATTTGCAAATCAAAGTATATATCCCAATACCAATGAGGAAATATGGGTACAAATTTCCTATGAAAATTTGCATTTAGAGATGAAAATCTCCTTTGGCGGGGGGAGGGGGCACAAATGGATTCAAAGAAACCAAAGCCGTGGCATTTTCCTTTGTGGCTTTGCTTTGGTTCACTTTCTCATCAACTGCTTCCATCCTGGTTATGGAAGATACAGAGAGCTCCCTGCCCAAGACAAAGTGAAAACCAACAGATTTGTCATAAAATGTGTGAAATTTATTATGTAGTCCTATGTTAATATCCTTTAAGAATTTTATTTCTGCCGGGCGCAGTGGCTCACGCCTGTAATCCCAGGGCTTTGTTTGGGAAGCTGAGGCGGGCAGATCACGAGGTCAGGAGATCGAGACCATCCTGGCTAACACGATGAAACCCCGTCTCTACTAAAAATACAAAAATCAGCCGGGCGTGGTGGCGGGCGCCTGTAGTCCCAGCTACTCGGGAGGCTGAGGCAGGAGAATGGCATGAACCCGGGAGGTGGAGCTTGTGGTGAGCTGAGATTGTGCCGCTGCACTCCAGCCTGGGCGACAGAGCGAGACTCCGTCTCAAAAAACAAAAACAAAACAAAACAAAAAAAAAGAATTTTATTACACAGAGGACAGGCAGCTTTTAGAGCTTCGCTGCTCGGTGGTTCTGGGACCACCAACATCAGCATCACTTTGGGAGCTTGTTAGACATGCAGATTCCTGGGCCCCACCCTGGACCTAGTGAATCAGAATCTGCATTTGAACAAGCTCCCAAGTGACACAAATGCCACTGGTCTGCAGACTGTACTTTAAGTAATGAGGGTTGCCTCCTTTTCACAACCAGCAATCCTTATCTAAACCACAGAAACACAGAAGGTGATATGAGAGGCTGTTTTCTCACTCTTCCAAAAATACACGAGTATTACACTCTAGGTGCAGGGGTAAGAAGTTCATTCATTACATACATAATGGATATCTTGGAGGATGCGGGCTTAATTCTTTCATAGAATCCCAATTGCGAAAGGCACCCAGAATCCTGAACTTGAAGATAATTCAGGTTGCTTCTATTACATTTAAACTTCCTTAAGTATGAACACATTGAGTTAGGCAGGTGTGAGCCATAATCTTTCCGTGAGATGTGTGCCTTCCCATTGGTGAAGTGACTGTTTTTTATTATTCTGAATTATCAGAAAACATAACCAGCTCACTACAAACAGCAGCATTCTAAAAATTTAGCAGATTTTGCTTGCATAATTTACAAACCCAAATGGTGCAGATCTAGCTGAGGCTGAGTTGAGTAAATAAAAGTATGGTATGTTTTTTGCACAGTTCCACATATATATTGTATTTAAATAATTTTAGAATCCAAAGACATTTTTCTCAGACACCTAAAATAAAAATGACTTTTTTTTTTTTCTTCTAGAAAGTGTAGAACAGCCACTGGAAGTGTGGTAACAGGGAAAATGAAATTTGTCCATCTTCTGGGCCCATGAAAATGGGACCACCAGCAATACTTTCTGGCAACTTTGTCCATTAGCATTCATTACTATAGCACATCTGTCCTGTGCATGGAAGTACGTGTAAGATCGGATGTGGGGAGAAATGAAGCGTCTTTGAGCATGAAGCAGCATCTGGCCTCACTACCTGGAGTAAGAAATCAGGGAAAGCGGAGGCACATTAACAGCCAGGGACTTCTTACAGTGACCTCCTGCAAAATTGGATCAGGCTTCTCCCTGGCAGTTGTGTTAAGCTCACACATTTGATGAAATGTGCTTATGAAGTCGGCATATTTCGCTGCTTTCTTTCTTTCCTTTTTTTTTTTTTTCTGGGGGATAGATTCTTTATTATCTGCTGAATTCATTTCACTCTGTCAATATTCTATAGAAAAAATGATGGACATTCTATAATTTTGACTTTGATATTAATTCATAATGTTGATGGTTCTAGCTCAGGGCTGCTTTCTCTCTTAAAGCCTTTCTTTCTTTTCCTCCCTCCTGCCCCTGACTCTAGGTCTCAGGTTGTTCCATTCAGCAGCTGAGTTTATGACAGCTGTGTCTCTCCTTATTGCCTTAGCACACGGCAGGTCTTTTTTCATATTAAACTCACGATAACAGCAATGAAATTCAGATTTATAGCTGGAAATCAGCCTATTTGTAATATAAACATAAACATTGGTGCATTTGAAACAGCTAAAGAATTTTTTTTTCCTTCTTTGTATTTTTCCTTTCTTGGAACTTCATGACTTGAGTCTCAAACAAGTGCTATTTTAAAATTTTCTGGCACCATGTAATGTAATTGATAATAATGTTTAAGCAGCATCTAATATCATCCAGCATAGTGCAAAGTGAGCCATCCTAGGATATGAGCTTAAAAAATTACATTAACACTTAGACAAAATGAAATTTTTATACTTGATTTGCTCATGGTTGGACGGATGCAACTAAACACAATTTGAGCTGTCACTTTGCAAAGGGGAAAAAAATATGCAACTTTGGAATGTTTCAAATGAGCCCAATATTAGATTCTATAACTCAGAGTGACACAGGAAATACTATTTGCAACATGATTGGTTCATTAATATTTGGTAATTGTAGTACATCATTTTAAGGGGGAAATAAAGTGCAAACAAATGTTCCTAGCTTCCAGTCAGTCACGGCTGCTCAACTGCCACCACCAGGAAAGGTTTGGAAGCTAAAGGATACATGGATCGGGGGACGTTATATTTTCCCATCCCCATTTTCATTTTGGAAGAATAATTTTCATCATAAACCAACATGTCAGACAAAGCATCTACATTTAAAAAAAATTATTTCACGATTTTTCACATGCACATTTGATGTAAACCCTGGAGGTGTATTCCCTGAGTACCTATTACCTCCATTTTAGGGAAATTACATTAAATTATTAGTGACAAATTTACTTGTCTGCCAATGTATTTTTCTGGAATTTTACTACAACATCAATACTTGGCTGTTTTATATGGGCCCTCATTTACCTGTCTTTAAAGGCAGCCACCCCTTGGGGAGCTCTGTCTGTCACTAACAGAAGCTGGAAAGAGTCTTTAAGTTTAACATTCACAGTTTTGAATTAGATGGAAAAAAAATATGTTGCACTTTAAAAATACAATGTGCCCTTCTGAATTTTACAATTAGGCAACTTGTTTTGTAATGTATCGTCTCACATTTTGGATGAGGATAAAACAACGTAGATCACCCCCAGGTACTAGGGTAGAAACAACAGGCATTATTCTTAAGTGTGAAATATGTCTGCCAGGTAGCGACAAGATAGGATAGATGTTCACATTTCTCCGGTTTATTTTAGGGAAATTCGCAGAGTGAGTTTTCTGTGATGCAAATGAGCCATAGACTTCAGGGTCCCTCTTGCAGGATGCCCTTAGAGCTGCTGGGAGTCATGGAGGCTGTAGGTTGGGGAGCAATACCAAAGCGTCACTGGGAAGCTCCCAGAAATCTCAGAAGAGAGGGACGTAAGTGTCCAAGGCCCCAGCACCTGATTCTGATTGATTTTCTCATTTTAAGTAAATATTAATGTTGGAACATAATTCCAAATTCTTTCTTTCTTTTCTTTTTTTTTTTTTTTTTGAAACGGAGTCTTGCTCTGTCACCCAGGCTGGAGTGCAGTGGCATGATCTCGGCTCACTGCAAGCTCCACCTATCAGGTTCACACCATTCTCCCGCCTCAGCCTCCCGAGTAGCTGGGACTACAGGCACCCGCCACCACACCTGGCTAATTTTGTTTTTGTATTTTTAGTAGAGACAGGGTTTCACCGTGTTAGCCAGGACAGTCTCGATCTCCTGACCTCGTGATCCGCCCGCCTTGGCCTCCCAGAGTGCTGGGATTACAGGCATAAGCCACCGCGCCTGGCCCCATATTCCTTTCTTACAGAGAACTCTCCAAATTCTTTAAGCTTCAGGCCTCCACAAAACCTGGATCTGTGGCTAAACAAGGATGCTATTTTTCTTTGAATCCTGGATTGTAACAGAGTTCTGGTAAGCAGAAGATGCCTGTTTGAGTCGTAGAACAAAAGTTACATGTTAAACTGTAAAGTCCTGTTGAGGGAAGTGTTGGGTCAGGTGAGCCAGAAATACATGGAAAGCTTGAAACAGAAACAAAGGGAAAAATGAAAAACAATAAGCAAGAATGTAAGTTTCAGGGCGGGGCTGTGTCCATCTCTGCAGTTTCCTGTTGATGTAGAATTCTCCTCCATTAGAATTTACTGAAGCAATGCTTGGCTCTGATGACATTTCATATCCTCCTGTCTTGTCCTGTGCCTGGTTCTCTGGTTTGCATATCTATTTTTATGTTTGAAACTCCTATGTTGTTTGGTGGAAGATTTTGGTTCATTTTTAATGGAAGATCTGGGGTCTTCAAGCTGATCAAACCTTTCTCTCTCTTGGCATTACCAAGAATATGCTAATAATTTGTTATTGTAGATATATAACGTGGAGTTGAGAATTATGCAGACTTTTTTCCCCCTAAATTCTCAGGAGCTATTTTTCTGAGACGTGTGCAGCTCCCTGTGGTTCAAATTTTGGCGAGTTACTGTTCTCCCTCCCCGATGCTATGCTAGCCAGGAGCCACTATTTGTAAAGGCCTTTCCCTTCCTTCCCCAAATAAACACAACCATTTAGATCAAATTAACTAGAATATCTGTTTCAACTGACCTAAATCCATCCTCTGCTATGGCTTGGGAGATTTGACCTTAATTAAACCTCTATTTTGCCAGGGAATGAGACTGCTGGAGGGAAAGACCATATGAATTTCTACTTTCATTTCAGGTGGAACATTTGTAGCACCTGCAGACAGATTGTTAATGAAATATTTGCTTTATCCAACAGCATTTTATCGAGACCTAGAAATTTGGCAGTTTGGCAAATTTTAAATGGGGGAGAATCATAGGTAACGCTGCAGAAGGGAAACGATAAGAGGCCAGTACTCCTAAAGGAGCTAAAAGGGATAAAGACGCAGGATACAGTGGAGGGAGACCTACAGATGTTATGACAGTAGGATTCCCTTTCTAACCTCCTCCCCAAGACCCCTTCCTCAGTAATGGCCCTTGGTGCTAGACCACTAAAATTCAGTATGATTTTAATAATTACAACCCCTTTGGAAGATGGATGCTACAATTCCCATTTTTCCCACAAGGAGACCAAGGGGCAGGAAGATGTAACAATTTGCTTAAAGTCATCTAAGGGTCTGGCTGGGATTCCCACCAAGCTGTGTCTCACCCAAAGATCTGGTCCTTTTCTCTTCTGCTCAACCATCTCTCATGCATCTACTAACTTTGAATGTTGACCTGTTTTGAAATGTTTATTCTTGATTTTTGGCCAATTTTAGTATATCTTGAATGGTACTTTGTAGGCTTCAAAGATATTATCAGAAGTGGAACAAAAAGAAGTTAATAAATAAGGATGCACTTCAACTAACTTTGTTCCCTAAGGTATTGTTGTCACTAAGGGGAAAAGAATCATTTCTGAACTTGGAAATGAAATTTGTCAGAAAATTGGACAAACTTGTACTCACCATCTTAAATTGCACCAATTCTGAAAGTATGAATTAAAGTACTGTGGGTTCATGTTTATTCAAACCAGGAATACTGCCCTAAGTGTTGAGACATCGTTGCCAATATCTCATGTCCCTCCACCCCTGACAGCCACTGAAGCTTCACGATTACTTTAAACCAAAGGTTGGAATTGGTGAATAACAGCCACCTGGTGGAAATGTCAAAGCCTTTTGTTTTTTTCCCCAATTTATTGCCATAAGAACAATATATATGTTCTTTGACTTGAAATCAATGCTTCCCTTTATAAGTCTCAACCTGAGAAACACATGTGTACTATTATGCTGGTGGTTTTGTGCTTTTGTCCTTAAGGTGCTACCAGAACAAAACCTTTTTCTTCTGTTTCCTCTAGTATCCTGGGTTCCCCCGCCCATCAAATGCAATTGTAGCTCTGGGACTGAAAAGGTAGCTTGTGTGGATAAAACTGGACCATGACTAAGTATTTATTAAAGTCTACTAACAACCTGCACGGTGGTGCACACCTGTAGTCCCAGCTACTTGGGAGACTGAGGTGGGAGGATCCCTTGAGATCAAGAGTTGAGTCCAGCCTGGGCAACATAGTGAGAGCCCCCACTCAAAGAAAAAGCCTACTAGGGTGCTAGGTATTTTGGAGGTACAGAAAAAATATAAACCACATTCCTAAATTTAGTTAGAGAAACAACGAATAGTAAGATTTATGGGGCCTCACATGAGAAAAACTTGAGATGTGGGATAGAGACTGTTGTGCATATTCAGAAAAACCGTGTGGGAGCCAATGATAGTTTTGTGGAAGTGGGTGGGAGTGGGGTTTGGTAGGCAGGAAATCGGGTAGGGCATTCCTGATGGGAGGTACAGGTTGGGCTGGAGGGAAGAATGTCTGCATTTAAGCCTGGGCATCCAGAAAAGGTAGAAATACACTTGGATTTGGATAAGGAAGCCAAGGACCATAAACTTTGCAGGATGTCCATCATGAGACATTAAAAGAACATTGACTCTCTGAGTTCAAAAAAGGCAATGCTATTGAAAGAAATGCCGATAGCTTACAAACATATATATAAAATATATATATATATATATATATTTTTTATTTTGAGACACAGTCTTGCTCTGTCACCCAGGCTGGAATGCAGTGGCATGATCTCTGCTCACTGCCAGCTCTGCCTCCCGGGTTCATGCCATTCTCCTGCCTCAGCCTCCCAAGTAGCTGGAACTATAGGCGCCCGCCACCATACCCGGCTAATTTTTTGTATTTTTAGTAGAGATGGGGTTTTGATCTCCTGACCTCGTGATCTGCATGCCTCAGCCTCCCAAAGTGCTAGGATCACAGGCGTGAGCCACCACGCCCGGCCACAGACCTATATTTTTATTTTCTCCATAGTGCTTATTTTTATTAACATTTATATAGCTTTGGGAAGAATTTTGAAAGTGTCCTTTTCTTGAATCTTCTCGGAAGACAGCTTTTATATTGAATTTTTCTTATCTTCCCATCTTAAACACCCATTGATATGGGAACTAATCAATGTTTTAATAAACTAGGATATTCCTGATTTAAAATATGCTCTTCTTTCCACCTCCCTCCTCCAGAAGTGCCCTCTAAATTATCCACAGTAGTCAGCTGTGACAAGTCATGGTCCCATCACATCTCATGCCCCTTGTCACAAATTAGGCCAGGATTCTAGTTCAAAAGTGCAATTTTCTAAACTACCGAGGGAGAGCAACAAAACATGAATGAATGTCCAGGATTGAATCAATTGGTACCAAGATCTCATGTGTCCACCTGGCCTCTTTGGGGTCATCCTTAGTCTAGGTGCGCTGCTTCACCTTCAAAGAATTATCAGAGCTTGTTTTGCCTTTTTCAAAGTTCAAATCTGTTTCCATCAACAGGAGACTTTTTCAGATCTAAACTAAGGGAGCTGGAGTTGCAGCCATCTGTCTGTGGTTTGAAATCCACATGTGAGTCTTGACGAAGTGCTTCTCAGCTCTTTTATCTCTCCGTAAGGTGATAGAAATAAATCTAATTTTGAATATCAACCTTGTCATTATGAGCTGTGGAACCTTGGGTAAGTTACTGAAATTTTCTGAGCTTCAGTGTCCTCATCTGCAGGTAGAGAATGACAATAATCCTCCTAGGTTTATTATTTAAAAATTACATTAAAAATGTCAAGAACTTGGCCAAGTGCTTGGCTCATCAGAAGATCTCCTGAATCTTATCTATCTTTGCATTTGTGGCAGGATAGAATTTTCTAATCACAGGATGTGTTACAGTTTAATTTGGTGGAGAATCACCAGCAAGTTTTTAAGAGCACCAGAGGATGGTGATGGTCACCTAACCTCTTACAGTCTGGCATCCTCAGATAACTCAAATATGAGGAACTGCCCTGAATGTCGAATACTATAATAATGATCATTATCGACTGGACTATAGACACCGGACCACACTGCTAGTGTCCAGTTGTAACAAATTCATTTGCCAGGCACAAAAAGACCCTGTGGATTGCATGGATTTTCCATTATGAGAGACCTGACAGTGCCTGAACATTAGTTAATGACGTAGAAAGAAGTGGCTCTATTGCAGTATAGGCCAATGTGCAGAGCCAGAGGTTCATGGGCAGCACTGCCTTGGGAGTGAACGAGAGATGACAAGGATGTTATTTAAGACACTCAAGGGGGACTGCATGAATAAGAAGGATAGCATCTGGGTAGCTGAAGGGAGGCATTGTCATTTTCCTACCCAGAAAAGATGTCAATTCTTATGATTTGAGTGAGATTTTTTTTTTTTGCAAGTCTTTTCATTTTTATTACTCAAAAAAGTTTCATTTTTTTAATTTAGCTTTCTGACTCTGTGCTTGTGCCTTCAACACTTTCACAACGATTTTCTGCTCGTCGATAAGGAAAGCACGCTTGATCCTATCACGAACACATTTAGCACACATGGAACCACCATAGGCCCTGCTGACATGTTTCTTTGTTTTGGACAATCTCATAAGAACTTTAGGTCTTACAGCACGAACCCCTCGAAGTCTGCCTGGGCACACACCACATGCAGATTCTGGTGCTTTCCCAACCTTCTTGGTATAAAGGTAAACAATTCTATTACCAGGGGTTCGGGACAGCCTAGTTTTGTTAGAGGCCGTATTGTAGGAAAGCCTACGTCGGTATGTCAAACGCTGGACCATTCTGAGTGCCTGCAGACAACGTCCCCGGAAGAGGAAGCTTGAGTGAGATTTTTTAAAAAAACAAGTTAACATTTTGAGAGCCCTCCCTATGGTATACTTTTTTATAACACAATTGCCTATCAAGAAAGTTTCCTCAGTGATTTTCTCCTGTAAACACTGTCCTAACAAAGACAATACCTTTTGCTAATAATGGCTCAAATGACTGTATTTATTTTTTTCCATAAATTTTAATAAACAATTCATAGGCATGTACATCTTATATGGAAATATCTGTTAAGTAAATTGTAGAAATTTATCTTACTGGTAAAAAGCATTGAAGTAGATGGTCAGTTTTCTTGATTTTGTTTTGTATATTGTATCATGTAACTGTTAAGCTATCAGGACTACCTATTTAGACTACAAATAATTATGTCGTAGGTACGTATGTACCTGCACGATCCCCAGTGTATATTTCAGCCACTCTTCTGGGAAGAATTTACATCTTGAATTGGTCTTAAATATTCAGTGCCTTTGATTTGCCCTCTTCTATTTCCCTCACCTCATTGTGAGAGCTTGATCAGAAGTCAGCCACCGCGTGGTCTGCAGCTAGATTCCCACGTTTTAAGCAGCCTGTCATATCAATTACAGCTGATGATAGGGCCCCTTCCTCCCAGTTGCAGGACTTCTGTACCTTTCAAGATGGTGGAGAAACAGGGGTTTAGTTTAGAGCAGAAAGAACTCTGTGCATTTGCTGTTTACGAACTCATCTGCACCTAATCTCTCATTGCTGCTCAAGATGGAGGGTTTATGATTAATACAGTTGACACAGAAAATGGCTGAGTGCTTGGCTTCTTTTAAATATATCATGCTCAGTGCACACAGACCCTGAGCATCCGTTAGAGAGAAGTGACAGCGGACTTGACCTTTCTCTCTGAATCGCATGTGGAAGAAGGGAATTAGCTTGCTACAATAGCACTTGAACTTGCTTTAACTTATCGCCTTCCTCTTTAGAAGGAGGAATGTACGTTAGAAATGTGAAATCACCTTCAGGCCTCATGTTGTTTAAAATGAAACTAAGCTTCCTCATAATATTAAATCGGATGTGTCTTTCAAAAGAATTTGCTAAGGGGATCATAAATAACATCCAAGATTTCTTTTCCCATTCTTTCTTTCTTTCTGGTTAAGTAAACCAATATTTACATTTAGTGTTGACATGCATTTCATATATGTGCATATACGTACACACACACATACACATTGAATTTTGCAACGGCCATTGAGCTTCCCCAGGAGAACACAGGAACAATAGGTCCACTAGTGAGGTGTGAGTTACAAAAGCTTTTAAATTGGCTTCCATGTAACTGGAAACCAAATAAATGGCTATGGAAAATGCAAAAGGAGACCTAGCAGCATTGGTGTTTGCTTTTTTTTTCTCCATAGTTGCCAATTACTGCCATTAGATCTAGTACGCTCCACCTAGACCCGAAACAGCTGTGATTGACACAGACTTCAGCCAATCGTAGTGTTTCCTTGTCAGCTGTCATTAACCTGTGATCAATTACCGTGATTTTAGACTAACTTGAATGGAAAGTAAAAGCACATTGTTACCCAAAAGCTCATCAGGTAAATATGCCTTATAAAGAAATAGATCTTCTCTGACCTCTCTGACATTTTCAAACTGTTTAAAAGCTGAAGTTAATTCTTTCTGATGGCCTTTCATCTCTAGTTGACAACAGACAGCCCCGGAGTGGTGACAGCCCTTGTCAAGTGGGACTGTCTTATCAAAAACAATACCCTCCGGATCTTTCAATCCAAATATTCTAATCTAAAATAATTGCATTTAAAATTTCATGTCGCTTTTATGTCTCCCCTGAACCATCCTGGTATGAAACCACACAAATCTCTTCCTTCAACCCACTTGAAGCTTCTGTTTTTCCATATGGCTGGTTTAAAAAGGCATCATAGAGGGGAACAGGCGAGGGTTGAAATTATAAAACTGTAGCTGGAGTGAACGGCTACAATTTGTTCTGCTGTGTCTTTTATTTGTATCTACATGCTTCCAAGGTGTTTCTGCAAGTGTCAGTCCCTGTTCTGTCTCTGTATCACTGTACTTCGTGTGCTCAGCCCGAGCAGCATAAAATTATGTCTCTGCAAATACAGCAGAGATCCTGGATTTAGTTGTGAGTTGCTGTGAATCATCCACTGAGTATTTAGAATTTTAACACTGTGTTTTAGTTATACCTTCTGAACTCTCTTCAATTTGGGATTTGGAGGAACCCTGTAATTGACATGTAATTGTAAACAAAGTGATTTTAGTGCACATCTGCAGTGGATCCCAAGTCACTTACAAAAGGATTTTGCTAGTTTATAGATTAGATGGCAAGTACCCCTCACCTGTTACCAGCCCCTTTGAGAAAGATTCCAAAGTTACAAAGGACTGGTTTATATTTTGGTTTCAGAATGTTTCTTTTTTAACAGGATTCTGCCACAGCCCTGTGCTTGCCTTACTTCCTGAGAGCTGGAATCCCCTTTCTTACCCCTGACCAAGCCCTGTCACATCCGTCATCTCTGGCTATTCTAGTTCTGGTCTGCCCTCAGCAGTTGTCTTGGGACACGCACGGTTCATTTGCCTGTTCCTTCCCCTCCCTCCTCCTTTCTTCTAGGCTAAACTCCTGCCCGGGGCCCCTCATTGTGTCGAGCTTTTTTTTTTTTTTTTTAATAGCTTTGCTCCCTTGAACATGTTGTTTAGTGAAATTTGTTCAAAGAAAGGATCGCATTTTAGATTGAAAGAAAAAAAGTGGCCAGGCATCGTGGCTCACACCTGTAATCCCAGCACTTTGGGAGGCCGAGGTGGGTGCATTGCTTGAGCCCAGGAGTTCGAGATCAGCCTGGGCAACACGATGAAACCCCATCTCTACCAAAAATACAAAAATTAGCTGGGCATGGCAGCTTGTGCCTATGGTCCCAGCTACTCGGGAGGCTGAGGAGGGAGGATCATCTGAGCGTGGGAGGTAGAGGCTGCAGTGAGCTATGATCATGCCATTGCACTTCAGCCTGGGTGACAGAGGACACCTGTCTCAAAAAAAAAAAAAAAAAAAAAAAAAAAGAAGGAAAAGGTTATCCTACTCAGATCCGTTTTTATCATGAAAACATAGCCGACACACTTTCTATTCATAAAGGTGAGGCAGGGCTACCCAGTCTTTTCTCCTGTAGAGCAGTCAAAGGTTCCAGATTCCAGCAAAAAGAGCCAGGAAATAAGATCCTTTCAGATCTTCCCTGATTTCAACCCTGACGGAAAGCAATAAAAGTGGAGACCTGTATTCCCTTCAGTGTTAGCTTTTCTCTTAGATATATAGTGCCCGTGGAATCTTTTCATTTTTTATTTTAAGCTTTTACTCAAGATAAAAAAGGAGAAAAAAGGGGACCAAATGGTATTTACATCTTTCAAAAAACCAACAAGAGAAAGAAACAATGTTTTCAAAATAAGAGGCTCTGTTTCAGAGCTGGAAGTCTGACCACTCCTGGGAAAACTGTGTTCTGAATCTGAGCTGTTTCCATATCACATGCAAACTCCTGAATTTTATTTGTAAATGGCTGGATGACCAGTCAGAGATGTTCCTGACCGGACGAAGGCTTTCATCAGCAACCTCACTTTTGCCCCATACACATCACATATGTTCACGTGTGAAATGTTGCTGGACAGCTTCCCTCTGTTCACACCTATTCTTTTTGCTTTCTTTTGTCGAGAAGAATGCTTCGTCCTTTTCTTTCCAAGCGTAGATATCACCAAGGATATTACCTAAACCTTAACATTTAGCGTTACATTTCAGGCGGCAGAAGATGGAGGTAGCAGAAAGCCCGGATTCATTGTATTGCCTGATCTTTGGATCTAAAGAAAAGTTCTAATAGAAAACAGCAGTGTGCTGAGGGTGTCAAAGAGGTTAGGGTTCAGATGCCAGAGGCTGGTGTTAGTAGGACATTGGTAGCACTGTGACCGCACCCTCCCCCTGCTGCAGCAGCAGGAACTGGGTTCTTGACTGTTTCTGCCAGATTAATGGGCCTAGGGTTATTTACACAATACTACTTGTGAAATGCACAGATGCTGGCACCAATCCTGAACACCATGCCCAGTGAAACGGGGCGCACAATCTCCATAGAACAGACCCTCCAGAAACATTTCAAAGTAGCCATAATACTCCATTTAGGACCCTGTGAGGTTATTTTTAGGGAGGACCAAAGTCTCATCAGGCTTGTGCCAGGGCGATTTCTTCCAACTTGACTTTCATGTAAATCAAGTCACCTTTGTTTCAAAAAGAGCAAATCACAACCATCCTGCTTCTAGAAACTTCCACCTGTTTTCGTAGTAAGTGCGCTGTTCAGTGTGAATCTGAGACTTCTGCCTCACATCCAAAAAACAAAAAAAAAGCAAAAGCTAAGAACAATTTTGATTTTCCTTGTGTAAATGAAAAATAAGGAGCCAATATTTTTTTCTTTGTTATTTTATCCAGATGTTTATTTCTCTTATGAACATTAAGGAAAAACCCTGAGTGTGGGCCCTGGGTGGATCAGAGCTTAAGGAATGGCATTATTTATGTTCCACATGAGCCTCAACTACCCCAAAATAGGATGCAGCTCTGGCGGGTCCAGGTGAAATTGTTTTGACCCACAGACAACAAGGGAAGTCTGGATTTGTTTTTCTGTATAACAAATTACCAATATTAATCTTCTATAATCTAGATTTTAATTTTCACTATGTAAATAAAAACTTGCTTTCTATTTCATCTGTTTCCCAAATTCAAATAGAAGGAAACCCTCCAGCTTGATATCTTATTAGTCTTTCCTCTTAGAGAATTTTCTCATCTATTTTTTTTCTCTCAGAATGAATAATAAAGTATATGGAGTTTCATTGATATACGCTCTCATCTCCTCCTTTTTTTAACCATCCTAAATCCCTACTTCTTTTTTTCATTTCATCGAAATCATTTTTTCTGTTATATCAAAAGCTATCAAAAGCAAATTATTTTGCCACGTTTACAGTGTGTGTTTCTCTGCTTTCAGAATGCAGGTAATTTCGTGTAATATTTGCAAATATTGGCACTATTTTATGAGTTTTCTTGTAGTTCGAAAATCCCTCATCACCAAGTAATCCTTGTTTTCTGATCACTGATACAATGGTCCTCACACTCTCTCCAATTCCTGTTTGCCCCCAGTGGAAATATACTTTGTTTTGTTTTGTTTTTAAACAGCTTTATTGCAATATAATTTACATACCATACATTTCACCCATTTTAAGTGTTTTGAGGAAACAGAAGCATTCCTTCTCATTCAACTGCATGCGTTTATTTGTTATTTGAAACTGGAAAAGCTACAAAACATGATCAAATAGAAATCTTAAAACATTCTGGGAACCCCATTCTGTTTTAATGCATAATTTTCCTATTACAGCAGCGTGTTTGCACCTCTGGAGTTAAGGTCATGGCAGCGTTTGCATTATAAACCCTTTTTTCAAGGGTTTATTAATGCAGCTGCTATTGTTTGCCTAAGACTGAAGCTTGCCTCATGAGATTTCAATGCAATAGAGCAGCTTTTTGGGGTTGAGTTTTCTTTAACTAAATTAAAATTTTAAAACACCACATTGCCCTTTAAAAAAAAATCATTGCAAGTGTCAAAAAGCCTAGGTAAGAATTTCTCCCCAAATAACTTTTTTATGTATATGCAGTTTTTAATTGCCTTTAGTTTCCCAAAACTCTCCACCATGCTCAGTTTGTGATTAGTTATTTGCCTCAAATATTTACAAACCTAAATCCAACTCAGTTTATAAACTAAAAAAACATGTTATGTACAATTGCTGTCTTCCAGCATTATTAACAGAATTATTTTACAGTGTGTAATATAGCCCAAAGATGGTTTCAAAAGATAGATAGCCTGTCACATCTTGTGAGAAGTTGTGTGTGTGTGTGTGTGTGTGTGTAAATGGATATTCTCTGGAAGATTTAAAATATTTAGAAAGAAAACCATTTACATTCTTAGGATCATATTTTGCCCTTTTCAAAATAGTAAAAGTGGGTGGTGGAGGGCACAGAAACAACTATAAATTATTAAATTGGCTTTAAATGTTAAAGAACAAAAAATGATTAAACAAAATACAATATTAGAATGGCAGTTTAAATGAAGTATAATCGAGAATCCTGACTTTGTTTGCACACAATTGCCAGAAACTCCTAATCAGACCTTCACTGGATAATTTTAGGAGGTGTTTTTTCTTTTCAATCACAGAAGAGTATGTGGTAGCTTAACTATCACCTTATGCTTCAGAAGTTGAGATTCATCTAGTTTAATTTTATTTAATTTCAAAAAATATTTTATGTAATATTTTTCAGACAAATTTATATTTTCTATGGAAAAGATGAGTAAAATCAAATAGAGAAGATAATTAATGAGTATTGTGTTCTAACATGTATGGTTTCATGAGAAACAGCTCTTTCTCCCCCAAATCATCTATAGTGCTCAAGGCAAAAGCATTTTTTATTCACGTCTGTTTTAGGGGAAACTAAAAGCCCTCAGGAGTCAGTGACCCCCTTCTCCCCCACATCTATGTCTTGCCCATCCATGGTCCCAGTGCCTTGAGGAAAGGTTTGTTGAATGAATCAATTATTGTCCTGCCTATCTGAGAAGAACCCGGGGAGCTTGTGGATAGTCATCAAAAACTCAAAAAAAAAAAACCACCAAAACTGCTTCTCTAACCCTCTTTCTTCCTCCTGCTTTTCAAAAACAAAATAAGATCAGCAAACAAACAGAAAGGTTTAATCTGGATTTATGAGACCTATCACAGGGGTGACAGCTTGAGTTGATGTTTCAGCTGTTTCTGCTCGAGTTGTGGTTCCAGCAGCGGCTGACAAAGCCTCCAGCAGACAGGTGCAAGAGAAAGGTTGTCTCAGAGTCTTCTGTTGTCAGAGGCTGCGGTGCTGTCCTAAGCCCTGAAATACAGTCGCTCGGCTTCCCAAGCCCCTGGCTTTTGACAATCCTTTGAATTCAGAATCTATGTGTCTAAGCCAAAATTTTTGTCACCAAATAAACAGAATCCTAAACTAGTGTTGAGAAAAATAAACATATTTGTTCCTTGCTAAGATATGTAACAATCCCTCTCTATCCCAGCCGGATCATTTTTATTGGGAGGTTCTATTTATCATCCTGTTTCTTTAACAAAGTATTGTTTAATTTAATCATACTCTAAACTCAAGAACGTTCGAGGAATGGGAAAGATAATTTTGTAAATTCAGTGCTAAGAAGTGTATCCTTTAATGTAGTGTTTCAGTTAACAGACTGTTTGTTTTTCCTGCGGGTAAACAATAACAAAAAGGTGCCTTGGAGTGCATTTATCCCCAGCAAAGCAAAGCATTTTCAGAGCAAGAAATGTACGAAGCAGAGGGGGAAAATGCACAGTGTTTCTGTATAGTGATGGCTTGGGAACAAACATGCCTCCCTATACCCGACATTCGTATGTGTGTGAAGAACAGGGCCACACAACACCCGGAAAGCAAATACAACGATGGAGGTGTGAAACCATCTCCTTTTGTGAGTGATTGCGTCAGATTTTCATTCTGGAGTGAAAATAAATCCACCAGGCCCGGCCCCTCTCCATTTCCCATTAATCCCTGAATCGCTATTTTTTTTTTCCTCTGAAGTAAACGCTTCTGAAAGTGCATACTTTGGCTCTTGAAAAATGCAGAGTGCAGGGCTCCCTAAGAAAAATAAAAATCCTGCTTTCTGTTTTCTCTTATGCAATGGGACGAAATATTTTCGGGTCTGGCTGAGATAAAGAGGAAGGAGGGACACTGCCCGTTTGAAATCTCCACTCTTAATATACGGAATCAGTAACAGCCAGGAACCATATTGCCTGGCTGTCCCCACCACGCACCCACACACACACCTGGTCTAAATATGTATTTACAAAATATAAATACATGTTTACACATTTCAGATTGACCGATTGGAGTAACAACTCTGGAATTTTCACAGCTTAGGCAATTTGAGAATAGCGTCTCTTCTTTCTGTGCCATGGGCTAGAATGAAATTAGGATTCAACTTGATTGGGTTTGAATTTTTGGAGGTAGCTGTTCTTATCTGGCATGTCTACTGAGTTTTCTTAAATGAATATACATATGCCTTCAACCAATTACCCTTCCCTCCTTCCCTCCCTCCCTCTCTGCCTCCTTCCCTCCCTCCCTCCCTCCTTCCCTCCCTCCCTCCTTTCTTTCCTTCCATCCATCCATCCATCAAGTTACCTATGAATTTCCTGCTAAGTCATCCCCCAGTGGCTGAGGGTAAAATCCACAGTCTGAATGCTTTTTAAGTTTTAATTTAAAAGTAAAAATGTGGGTGCTTCCTATTGTGTCCGCTGATATCCTTTGTTCAAATCAAAGCATTCTAAAGGAAAACTCCTTTCTATTGTTGACAGCCCTTTCAATTTCTGGTCCGCTCTTCTTAGGGACAGTAATGAAGGGCTTTAAATTGATCCCTTTATTTTTTTGAAATGGAAGAAGTGTCAAATATTCGAATTTGTCTTGATCATTTATTTTCCACGAGCAGGGGGCAAACACTGTGTGAGTGATACGTACACATTCTGTAGGTGGTTATGATGAATAAATTGGTTGTATGATGCAGAAATCAAATGATGGAGCGATGATGATGATGAGCAAATCAAATGTATTTGCATCGCCTTCTCACTTCTGAAATGGCGTTAAGTCAGGGATTTTACCAGAGTGAATCCACACGTCTGCATTTCTACCAGAATGAAAGCTGCAGCTTGTGCATATAGAGACTGGGAAAAGCAGAGGGTTTCCTGCCATTTTAGAGGAGGAAAACATCAGATTGTTACAAAGTTTATGAGTAATTGAAAGTCAGTCACTACTGCTGCAATGTATAGAGTCTGAGCACCCACAAATAGTGAGGAGAAAATAGATGGAAGATAGAACCTCAAGGCTAAGAAAGAGTAATTAGAAATGCTAATAATTCAGTTGTATGTATGTTCATTGGGCAATTTTCATGGCCTCTCTATTTTGTTCGTTTTAAAGGTTGTTGTTTTTTTTAAATACCTTTTAGTACTTATTACATCTGGATCTGGATGCCATTAAGCAAGAGCTCTGCTTATGGACCAAGGCTGACAAACATATAGTATCCTTTTGAAGATAGAGCCTGAATCTATTGGTGGGTAATTGCCATGGATTTAGTCATTAGTTAATATCACATCACATCAAATAGAGGAAAAGCCACGAGAACGCATTTCTCCTGAAAAAACTTGCTGTTTTCTGCTTTTGAATAAAAGCATTAATAAATGTTGAGCTCTAGAGAAATGTTTTCAATTTCATCAAGATAAAAAGCAATGTTGTTGTTATTGTTTGGTACTTTTCAATAATCTCTGAAACTGAGCCAATAAGTCATTTTACCTGGTCTGTATTTGTAATCTGTTCCTTCAAAGCAGAGTCAGCTGAATTATATTCCAACATATATGTTTTTAGTGCCTGCTGTGTACAAGTAATATTAAGCCAAGTGTGAGTTAGAATCTCTTATGTACACTGTCTTGCCATGGTGGGAAGCTCTGAGCACTTACCTTTTGGATTTATGGTCAGAATATGGGACCAGCTTCAAGAAAGCACACAGGGAAATGGGAAGGAAGTGTGGAAATTGTGGACAAAGAAGTGCTCTGGGGCTTAAAGCCAATTTCCACACATTTTGCCCATCTCTAATCTTCAGTCTAGGTGGAGATTGCAGTGTTATTTCTCAGGTCATCTTTATGAAATATACCCTTCTCCTATTCTCTTTTTTTTTTTCTTTTGAGACAGAGTCTTGTTCTGTTGCCCAGGCTGAAGTGCAGTGGCATGATCACAGTCCACTGCAGCCTCAACCTCCTGAGCTCAGGCAATCCTCCTACCTCTCAGCTTCCTGAGTAGCTGGGACTACAGGCATGGACCTCCGTGCCTGGCTGAATTTTTTGTACTTTTCGAAGTGACAGGGTTTTGCCATGTTGCCTAGGCTGGTCTCGAACTCCTGGGCTCAAGGGATCCAACTGCCCACCTCAGCCTCCCAAAGTGTTGAGATTACAGGCATGAGCCACCACACGGGAACTTCTCCCATTCTTTATGTGAGAGTGTTCAGCATATATTTTAATCTTCTGTGACAATTGCCAGTTAAGAGGACCCATGTCAGGATTTTTATGATGAAATTGCCTGTGGGTAAGTAGCAGTATTCATAATAATACCTTGTGTTGATATAGAAATTTTAGATTGATCACAGTTTTTTTTCACATTTTTTCCCTCATTGGATCTTCAAAAACAATGATGTTAGATAATTAGGGATACCTAGTATTTTCCACATTTTATAGAAGAAAAATGGGCATTTGGGTTGATTCTATGTCTTTGCTATTGTGAATAGTGCTGCAATGAACATATGCGTGCAGGTATCTTTATAATAGAATGATTTCTATTCTTTTGGGTATATATACCCAGTGATGATAGACTGCATAAAGAAAATGTAGTACATATACAGCATGGAATACTATGCAGCCACAAAAAGGAATGAGATCGGCTGAGCGTGGTGGCTCACGCCTGTAATCCCAGCAGTTTGGGAGGCCAAGGTGGGTGGATCATGAGGTCAGGAGTTCAAGACCAGCCTGGCCAACATGGTGAAACCCCATCTCTACGGAAAATACAAAAATTACCCAGGCATGGTGGTAGGCACCTGTAATCCCAGCTACTCAGGAGGCTGAGGGAGGAGAATCAGTTGAACCTAGGAGGCGGAGGTTGCAGTGAGCCAAGACCGTGCCATTGCACTCCAGCCTGGGTAACAAGATCAAAATTCCGTCTCAGAAAAAAAAAACAGAGAGAGATTATGTCCTTTTTGTTTTTTGTTGTTGTTGTTGTTGTTTGTTTGTTTTCTGAGATGGAGTCTTGCTCTGTTGCTCAGAGCTGGAGATTACAAGTGTGAGCCACCGTGCCCAGCCGAGATCTTGTCCTTTGCAGGGACACGGATGGAACTGGAAGCCATTATCCTCAGCAAACTAACCCAGGAACAGAAAACCAAACACCACCTGTAAGTGGGAGCTGACCACTGAGAACACATGGACACATGTGGGGAAACAACACACATTGGGGCCTGTCAGGGGAGGGCAGGAAGTAGGGGGACAGCATCAGGTAAAATAGCTAATGCATGCTGGGCATAATACCTAGGTGGTGGGTTGACAGGTGCAGCTAGCAGCCACCGTTTACCTATGTAACAAGCCTGCACATCCTGCATATGTAGCCTAGAACTTAAAATGAAATAAAATAAAAACTCATTTATAGTAAAGTGACACTGAGCTGGGGGTCCATACGCTGAGGCCCTAGGACCAAGATGAGCATGGATTTTTGTTTTGTTTTTTTTTTTTGAGACGGAGTCTCGCTCGATCCCCCAGGCTGGAGTGCAGTGGTGCGATCTCGGCTCACTGCAAGCTCCGCCTCCTGGTTTCACGCCATTCTCCTGCCTCAGCTTCCCGAGTAGCTGGGACTACAGGTGCCCACCACCACGCCCGGCTAATTTTTTGTATTTTTAGTAGAGACGGGGCTTCACTGTGTTAGCCAGGATGGTCTCGATCTCCTGACCTCGTGATCTGCCTGCCTCGGCCTCCCAAAGTGCTGGGATTACTGGCGTGAGCCACTGCACCCAGCCCCAGCATGGATTTTTTAAATGGCTGTGTGAAGAAAAAACGTTTTTTATATTTTTAAGTGGTTACATTTTAAATGGTTTGATAAATACGCATGTGATAGCTTTCACTTTACCTCTTGGCCTAGGCCGAGAAAGCCCCAGGTATTTACTGTCTGCTCCTTGAAGAGAATGTCTGCTGTTCACGACGTCATTCTTTCTCTCTAGCCCCCCAGTTCTATGCCCTAGACCAGCCTTCCCCCGTAGCCTACCCCAGACTCACCCTCTATGTTACATTATTGACTTTGTAAGCAGATATCCGCTTGCTTTTTCCTTAGTGTTTGGCATACCAGGTACAGGACTCTGTAGGAATTTGGCTAATACTGTTTGACCATTTAACTTACCCAGACAAACCCAAGTATGCCAGCTATGCCTGGAATCCTGACTTAATTTGGGGCTAAGGTTAGAAATGGGGATGTGGTGGAAATGTGAAAGATTAGCTGATTTAACCTTAGGATCTGATTTCCAGCGTAAACTGTGTTTCAGGCAAACCTAGGATCCCAGAGATAGTGTTTTCTCTTGCGCACTTTTATCCTAAAAGGGAAAATGCTTACTGTGTTTAATTTCTTACTCCTTCCACGATGAGGTTTTTCAGCGAGCTTCTTTTAAGCTCCGTTGCTGCCATGAGTGTTTTGAAATAAAGACAACAGAGGAGACAGTGTTGCTAGACATGGTTCCATTTTAAGAGCGTCTTGAAAGTGTTCGAATGACCACATCCGCCACCAGTAGATGTTTCTTAGGATGAAAATCTCAGGCCTAAATCATTCCTTTTTTAGTTACAGCAGAGCCCAAGCAACCTTTAAAGCAGAATGTGGTCTTGTTGGGCAATCAGAGCAGGAGTATAGCAGTTAGTCTTGGCTCAGCAGTCCACAAGAAGGGTGAATTCAGCTAGGCACATTTAGTAAATTAAGTAGAATTTTAAAAGAATACAAAACACATAGGTGAAAAAAAATGGACTTTCTTCTGCCTCAGTCTACCCCAGCAGATATTTAAAAAACAGTCCAGACATGGTGACCAAAACTGGTATCTTATAGGAAGCCTGGAGCCAACCATTCTCCCTGCACTGTTTAGCATGGGGCAGAGAACAACCAGCAACTCCTGATCATGGGAGATTTTTTTTTTTTTTCCATGGAGTCTCCCTTTATCACCCAGGTTGGAATGCAGTGGTCCGATCTCTGCCCACTGCAACCTCTGCCTCCCGGGGTGAAGCAATTCTCTGCCTCAGCCTCCCAAGTAGCTGGGATTACAGGTGTCCGCCAGCACACTCAGCTAATCTTTTTGTATTTTCAGTAGATACTAGGTTTCACCGTCTTGGCCAGGCTGGTATTGAACTCCTGACCTCATGATCCGCCCACCTCAGCCTCCCAAAGTGCTGGGATTACAGGCGTGAGCCACTGTGCCCGGCCCATGGGAATTTTAACAAGGCAACTTGCTAAGCTAAGGTGTGTCTGATTAGTTGACCTATGTTTCCAGTGGATTAGATTTGAAATTGCCTGGGTAGGTGATTTTGGGCAATAGCGACTTCTCTTTCTCTTTTAAAAATAGTGTTTATTTGGTAATTACTGAATTATAAAATGTAACCCAATATAGAAAACTAGGGGAAAAAATAAGAAAAAAAGAAAAAAACTATTTAAAGCCATAATCCCTCTACCCAGAGCCACTAGAGATACTATTCCAGCACATTTAATTTTCTGTTTATATAATATATCTATATCTATCTATATATATCAACGGTGTTGAGATTATACTGCGTTTGGTTTTCTAGTCTACTATTTAATTAATAATATAGAATGGCTGGGCTTGGTGGCTCATGCTTGTAATCAGCACTGTGGGAGTCTGAGGTGGCAAATCACCCGAGGTCAGGAGTTTGAGACCAGCCTGGCCAACATGGAGAAACCCTGTCTCTACTGGAAATACAAAAATTAGCCGGGCGTGGTGACACACGCCTGTAATCCCAGCTACTTGGGAGGCTGAGGCAGGAGAATCACTTGAACCTGGGAGGCAGAGTTTGCAGTGAGCCGATATCATGCCACGCCACTGCACTCCAGCCTGGGCGGCAGAGCCAGACCCCATCTCAAAAAAAAAAAAAAATATTATTTTTTTTCCTGAGTATTTTTAACAAGCATATTGATGGCAAAAATTCCATTTCCTAGTGATATAATAATTAATGTATTTGTTCTCCGAGTGTTGGCCATGTAACTCACTTTTGTGTGTTCATTTATTGTAATAAATAATGCTATTTTGAATTTTTGTAGGAGGGATTTCTGGAGGTGGGATTACTGGTTTCAAGGTTCTTAGAAAGTTTTCAGGTACTTAGAAAGTTTTCATCAACTTATATTCTTATTAACTGTCTATGGGAGCACATCTCACCAGCTTTCAGTATTCTCGTATTTTTAATCTTTGCCCATCTTATTGTTTAAAAAATGCCTCAACATCTTAATTAAGTTTAATTTTGTTATAGGCTTATTAGCCAGTTGTATTACATCTGAGAGTTATCAATTCCTGTCCTATGCCCATTTTTTACTGACATATTTATCTTTTTCTTTTTTTTCTTTCCTTTTTTTTTTTTTTGAGACAGAGTCTCGCTCTGTCACCCAGGCTGGAGTGCAGAGTGCAGTGACGCAGTCTTGACTCACTGCAAGCTCCACCTCCTGGGTTCACACCATTCTCCTGCCTTAGCCTCCCGAGTAGCTGGGACTATAGGTGCCCGCCACCACGCCTGGCTAATTTTTTGTATTTTTTTAGTAGAGACGGGTTTCACCATGTTAGCCAGGATGGTCTCCATCTCCTGACCTCGTGGTCCACCCACTTTGGCCTCCCAAAGTGCTGGGATTACAGGCGTGAGCCACCGTGCCCGGCCTATATCTTTTTCGTATTGACTTGCAGGATATCTTAAGGCTATCAGATGGTGATTTTTTTTTTTTTTTTTTTTTTTTTGAGTCAGAGTCTCACTGTGTCACCTAGGCTGGAGTGCAATGGCGCCATCTCGGCTCACTGCAACCTTTGCCTCCCAGGTTCAAGCAGTTCTCCTGCCTCAGCCTCCCGAGTACCTTGGATTGCAGGTGCTCCCAAATTAAACAACTGAAACATCATTTTAGAATAAAATATTTTACATAAAACCCACCACCCAGATTTTAAAATGTTTGACATGTTGTCATAGTTGCTTCAGAACATTTTTTTTCTGTTCTTCTTTTCCTTTTTCTGTTTTGTTTCAAGACAAGGTCTCACTCTGTTGCTTAGGCTGGAGTGCAGTGGTACCATCACAGCTCACTGAAGCCTCAGCCTCCCAGGCTCAAGCAATCCTCCTGCCCCAGCCTCCTGAGCAGTTGGGACTGCAGGCATATGCCACTGCACCTGGCCTCATTTTCTTTATTAGAAACAAAAAAGTCACAGCCCCCAAGCCCACTCCCCTTCCTCTCTCCTGTAGTTGGTGTGTTTTGTTCCTGACCATCTTATACTTTTGCTACACTCAGATGTTTTTTTCCAGCATTTCCTTTATTCTGTGTCCCTAAATGTTATTCTAAGCATCTATTTCAGTAACATGCTTTCTGTTCACTTAACATTATTTTCTAGATGGCTTCACCTCTTAAAATATTAAAGTTCACATTGAAAAAAGCTCTAGAAGTCAGGGAATATCTGATGGGGTAAAGGTGGAGAAAGTGACAAAATTGAAGGAAGAACAGTAGCGGGCTACAGAACCAGAAATCAAAAGAACTGTCTGTTAAATGCCCATTCTGTTGGATTACTATGTAGGATGTACAAAATCATAAACATATTTTCTGCCCTCAATGAGTTTTAACTGAAGAAAAAGGAAAGTAAAAATAACCACATGATGAGTTAAAATAGAGCGCCAAACTTTTTTTTTTTTTTTTTTTTTGAGATGGAGTCTCACTCTGTCGCCCAGACTGGAGTGCAGTGGCGTGATCTCAGCTCACTGCAACCTCCATCTCCCAGGTTCAAGCGATTCTCCTGCCTCAGCCTCCTGAGTAGCTGAGATTACAGGCATGCGCCACCACACTCTGCTAATTTTTTTTTTTTTTGTATTTTTATTAGAAACGGGGTTTCACCATATTGGCCAGGATGGTTTCAATCTCCTGACTTTGTGATCGACCCGCTTCAGCCTCCCAAAGTGCTGGGATTACAGGCGTGAGCCACTGTGCCTGGCCCAAACAATTGTTAAATAACAGTACAAGAATGTTTAAATGTCCCAAGGCAGTATATGCTTCATTATCAGGAGATGAATCGGGTTCTGTCACACTTCAAAGCCAGACTGGAAATATATTTGCTTATAATAAAACACTCAACTTTTTTTTTTTTTTTTTTTGAGAAACAAAAAAGGCTATCACTCATGGTGCTGAGGTTTTCCTCAAATATTTACTAACCAACTGCTTTGGGCAGGGCATTATGCTAGGTGTAAAGAATAGCTTGCAGATCTGGAGTTAGACTGGGTTCCAGTCCCCATGTTCAGGGCAGTGGTGTTCCATGACAAACCAGATTTGGGTATGTGCCTACCCTTGTGGAAGGGATTGGGTGTGAGTGGTAGGCTAAGCCTGTGTTGACAAAGACAAGCCTAATGGTGTAGATTTCAAAGATCCACGATGCCATTAGAAGAGAAAACGGCCGGGCATGGTGGCTCACGCCTGTAATCCCAGCACTTTGGGAGGCCGAGGCGGGCGGATCACGAGGTCAACAGATCGAGACCATCCTGGCTAATATGGTGAAACCCCGTCTCTACTAAAAATACAAAAACGCATTGGCCGGGCATGGTAGTGGGCGCCTCTAGTCCCAGCTACTCGGGAGGCTGAGGCAGGAGAATGGTGTGAACCTGGGAGGTGGAGCTTGCAGCGAGCTGAGATCACGCCACTGCACTCCAGCCTGGGTGACAGAGCGAGACTCCATCTCAAAAAAAAAAAAAAAAAAGTAGAGAAACCAAGATCTATACACAGAGCTAAAAGATGCAGCAGCCATGGAAATATGGGGTAAGGAGCAACAGAATGGGGAAGAACAAGTCCAGTGCCTTCATATTTCTTGGTGATGTACCGGATACCATCTCTTGGGAAGTTTCTTATGATTTCTTCCCAGGGATGATGCTGCTTCTTTAGAAACAGTCCATTCTGGATCCTTCTCTCTGGCCTTTAGTCTGATCTTGTTAATACAACCTTATCCAGATTTGGAGGTTACTTACAGTTTGTGTGCAACTGCAAGGCATCCTACATTCTGATACAAAGAAGATCTCAGAATTCCCTTACAAAATGTTGGCATGGTGCCCTGTACAAATAAGATGCTCCGTATCTTCTTACTGACTCCAAAGTCCAGCAACCCCAGCCCTCCCAAACTTACCCCAAAAGTGGGTGGGGAAAACGAGGAGACAAGACCATCATCAGTAGCTGTTAGGCTGACATCTGCAGCAAACTCCAAGCGTAAAACAGAGTAAACCATCTATCCAGTCAACAGTAACTGGCCTAAGAGTCCACAGTGTAAGAATTCCATTCTCCAAAGAGAGGCCTCATCTTTTTCTGCCCTGAAAGTGAGTCTCATTATACCGGTAGAAGTGTATTCACCAGTGGGCTGTTAAAGGTTTAGGTTTTGTTTTTTTTTTTAATGACATTTTAATCTGGAATTTATTATTCATTGTGTAAACCATTTATATAGTTCTCAATCAGCTGCCATCATTTTTGATGATCTCTCCTAATGGAGGGAAGCAGTCGTGGAGAAAATCCAAAGCAATTTACAGTCCAAATGCTGTTAGTGTTTGCTTGTGAAATGTAACGTCTGGTTTTCAACTGGAGACAGGTTGAGCTTCATGGGCAGGCAAGCTGTGCAGTGGCATGGAGCCCTGTGCCCAGAAGGGCCCCACTTCTGTTGTAATGCTGTACAGTCGCTGCCTTGAAATTTGAATCATTTTTGAACAAGGGGCTCCACATTTTCATTTTGCACCAGACCTTGCAAATTATTTAGCTGGTCCTGGTTTTAGATTGACTTTTCTTGGATAGATTGTAATACGACTTTGCATCTTAGAGGATATCCACACTGATGGAAGAGACTTCCAAAAGGCCGGTTGAGTGGCTGACTCCAACTTATGGCTCTCCTCTACTGACACCCCCATGGCTAATGGAGGGATAATGGACATGCAGTGAGATCCACTGAAGGCTTATACCAGGAAGCTGGGTATTACCTGTATCATCAAACTTGAAAGATCACAGAGAACAAACTCATCCTCTATAAGAACTATGATGGTATGAAGAAACCCCCTCTTTAAGATAGTATTCAAAGGCCGGGTGTGGTGGCCCACACCTGTAACCCCAGCACTTTGGGAGGCCGAGGCGGGTGGATCATGAGGTCAGGAGTTCAAGACCAGCCTGGCCACGATGGTGAAACCCCATTTCTACTAAAAATACAAAAATTAGGCGTGGTGGCAGGCTCCTGTAATCCCAGCTACATGGTAGGCTGAGGCAGAGAATTGCTTGAAGCCAGGAGGCGGAGGTTGCGGTGAGTGGAGATTGCGCCACTGCACTCCAGCCTGGGCTACAAAAGTAAGACTTCGTCTCAAAAAAAAAAAAAGAGTATTTGAAGAAATGGGTGATCAAGAATGGTATTCTAGGCGAGGCACAATGGCTCATGCCTGTAATCCCAACACATTTGGTGTCTGAGATGGGAAGATTGCTTGAGCTCAGGAGTTTGAGACCAGCCTGGGCACCACAGAGAGACTCTGACTCTATCAAAAACTTAAAAAATTGGTCGGGCGTGGTGATGCGTGCTTGTGGTCCTAGCTACTCAGGAGGGTGAGATGGAAGGATTGCTTGAGCCTGAGAGTTTGAGGCTGTAGTGAGTCAAGATCACGCCACTACACTCCAGCCTGGGCAACAGAGTAAGATCCTGTCAAAAAAAAAAAAAAAAAGAGAATGGTATTCTAGCATCACAGTGTGAAATTTACAGCCTACTCTTGGCCAACAAAAGAAAATACATATGAACTGAGATTTTTGGAGAAGAGGTGATATGGCTTGACCTAGCTAAGCCAGAAGAATTTGTCCTGGAGAAGGCATTTGATGGAGAGAAAACAGCAGAGAAAATAAAAGTATATACAAGCTGGTGAGCTCTCTGAAATGCAGAAATTTGTTATACTGAGAAGTCTTCTATCTCTCATAGAATCTGCCTTCCCCAACTGTCCTGTCC
Organism: Hylobates moloch; assembly: GCF_009828535.3. Lineage (NCBI taxonomy): Eukaryota > Metazoa > Chordata > Mammalia > Primates > Hylobatidae > Hylobates > Hylobates moloch. The sequence continues at coordinate 106,316,028 of NW_026652281.1, forward strand.
CTCCCTTCTGAACTGCACTGGAATCCAAGGCTCCTGGAGTTCCTTAGCAGCCTAACAGGAGCCCTTGGTCCCCTCCCTCATATTGAATCACATTTGAAGTACCCCCTCACGAAGAGATATTTGGGAGCCATTACTGACCATCTCAAATCCCTGCAGTCATAGAAATAATGTCACTATGTGCTCCAGAGTCATGCAATGCCAGCTTCAACATTTATTCATTTTTTCATGCAGCAGTTACTGAACTTCACACCCAAGGGCTGTACTGAACTCCAATGGGTGCACAGTTTTGGTTTCCCAGGTTTGCTGTACTACATTAGCATGAACTATGTGATTTAAAGCAATAGAAATTCATTTTCTCAAGTTCTGCAGGCTAGAAGTCTGAAATCAAGGTGTTGGCAGAGCTGTGCTCCCTCTGAATGCCTAAGGCTAGAGTCTGTTCCATGCTTGTCCCCTAGCTCTTGGTGGCTGCTGGCAGTCCTTGGCCATCCTTGGCTTGTGGATGCATCATGCCAGTCTCAGCCTCCATCTTCCCATGAGGCTCTCCTCTCTGTGTCTTCTCATGGCCTGTGTCAAAAGATGCCAGTCATTGCATCTAGGGCTAACCCTTATGTCATATGTTCTCATCTTAACTAATTACATCTTCAAAGTCCCTATTGTCAAATAAGGTCATATTCTGAGGGGCTGGGTGGACACAAATTTTAGTGGGACACTATTCAACCCAGTACACACAGATTTTCAAAAAGGTACACTAACTGCCCTTGAGGAGCTTGCCCTCCTGAGTGAGAGAAGGCAAACCTAAATAGATAGTCTACAGAGTGATGAGGCCCATAAGAAATATACAGACCAAATGTTATGGAAGGTCAACAGAAGGGGAAGCAATTTCCAGAGGGTAAGATCAGGGAAGGCGTCATGGAAGAGTTGACCTGGTTGTTGGGTTCTAAATGAGAAGTTAAGTAGGACTGAGATGCGTAGAGGTAACGTACTGAGAGAGTTTGGAAAAGAATCTGAGCCAGGGCAGGAAGGTGCAAATTGGTGGTGCACACAACCATGAAATATGAGTCATTCAGGTTGACTGGAGAACAGAACATATGGTGGTGAACAATATCCAGAAATGTCTGCTGGAGCAGACTGTGGACACCATGAATGCCTAGCTAAAACTTCTGAACTTTTGTTCAGCATTTACTGAGGAGTCACTGATTTTCTTTTTAAGAGAGGTGATAGGTTGTGCTTTTAGGCATTAAGTAGAATCAATATGGCAGTAGTGTGTAGGATGCCTTCATTCATTTCTTCATTTGTACAGCACATATTTCTTGTCTACTAGAAACTAAGGACTATAGCAGATCTGGAATAGAATAGTGAGTTTAGTGACATTCCTTACCCACTAGAAGCTTACTGTTCAGTAGAGAAGACAGAGAAATAGATCATGGAAGTTGAGTGTCATGATTGAACGTGCTATGATGGATACTACGGGAACACAGAGGAGAAATGCTTATCCTAACCATGGAAAGCTTTTTGAAAAGAGTAATATTAAAGCTGAGATGGGAGCACAGGTGGTGAAGAGGGCACTAAGGTTGCCCTGGGCAACATGTTTGGAGGTTCATAAGCTAGGGCCATCAGGGAAGGCTGAAATAAATTCTCTTGCAGGAGGAAGAGTGGTGGGTGGGGATGACCGGCACAGTGAGGCTAGAGGTGCAGGAGGAGATCAGAAAGATCAGAAAGGAAGCTAGAGAGAGACAGGAGCAGGCTGAAACTCCACCCTGGAGGCAATGACAGAGCTATAGGTTAGCAAAACTCCCATGTGGAGTCTTATGAAAAAGAGATTAGAGAGTAATGGTTGAGGCCAGGCATGGTGGCTCATACCTGTAATCCCAGCAGTTTGGGAGGCCAGGAGATGGAGACTAACACGTGGCTAACACGCTGAAACCCCATCTCTACTAAAAATACAAAAAATTAACCAAGCGTGGTAGCATGTGCCTGTAGTCCCAGCTAACTCAGGAGGCTGAGGCAGGAGAATTGCTTGAACCCGGGAGGCAGAGGTTGCAGTGAGCCGAGATTGCTCCACTGCACTCCAGCCTGGGCGACAGAGCCAGACTCTGTCTCAAAAAATAAAATAAATAAAATAAAATAAAATAAAATAAAATAAAATAAAATAAAATAAAATATAGTAAAGGTCGGGAGACAGAAAACAGTGATCTGGCATAGGGCAGTGGAAATAGAAGCTACCTGATTTGAAAGCCACTTGAGAGTTATAATCTACTGGGATTTGGGATAGATGGGATGCAGAGGTGAGGGAGAGGAAGGTGCCATAGATGGCCCTCAGGCATAGGTAACCAAATGCATAGTTTAGTGAATTAGAGACCAGTTTGGAGTGGTGAGTATTGAGGGGAAAGATGGTAAAGTCATTTCAAGTGACTTTGTGGCTCTTGGGAGATATTTAAGAAGAGATACCAGTAAAGTGACACAAATTTGGGTATCAGTCAAGATCATCTGGGAAAATGTCAAAGCCATCAGTATATCTATGGTAATTGATACCATGAGATGTATCACATGCAGAGACTGTGAATACAGTCAAAATGGATGAAGGCCCAGCCCAGAACCATGGAGCCTGAGCAATTATGGAATGAGCAGGTGAAGGGAAGCAAAGGATGTGGCCAAAAAGTAAGGTAAAAACCAGAAGAAAAGGAGTCGTGGAAGCCAAGGGAAGATACTGTTTCAGGAAGGGAATTGTCGACGCTTTTGATGCAGCTGAGAGGTCAAGGAAGTTAAGGACTGAAAATAGTCCATTGGATTTAGCAAGCGAGCAGTCCTTGGCACACTTTGCGAGAGGACATTGGAGGCCATCATCTGGCCCATGGGATGTGCTGACCTGGAAGAAGAGAGTGGAGGCGGAAATAAATATGATGATGGACAGTCGGGTAAGCAGTCTTGAGCTTGGGTAACAGGGATGATGGTGATGTGATTGACAGAAAGAGGGATACAGAGGGAGAAGTTATTTATGTGTGGGAAAGGAGAGATAATGAGCTCCATTACTCTCAGGGAAAGCATCCTGTGTAACATCTTCCTGCTTGTGCAAGCAACCCCATAACAAAACCCCTCAATTTCCTCATCCTCAAGGGACCATGTTCCCTTAGAGACCTGTGCAAGGACTTCTCCAGGATATTGACAAGAAATGGAACTGTGGGGCCATACCTGAGTTATAAGAACACTGGCTTTTCACATGGCTAAAGATGAAATTGGACCCTGTACTCAGACCATACACAAATATTAATAACAAAAGACAATAACAAAAACATGAAAACCTTATCTTGGAAACAAAAGCACATTTCTAAGTACTTCATGGCTCGAAGAGAAACTATCATGGACATTAGAAAATATTTGGAACTACACGATAAAATATCACATACCAATGTTAGGCTTGTGGGCAGCCAGTGGTTCCAGCATCATTTATTGAGAAGGTACTCCTTTCTGCACTTATCAGGGAGCCTGCCCCAATAGTCACGTAGGTTCTTTTCTATTTTCCCTAAGTGTCAGCCAGTTTGAGAAATAAAGGGACAGAGTAAAAAGAGAGAAATTTTAAAGCTGGGCGTCCGGGGGAGACATCACATGTCGGCAGGTTCCATGATGCCCCACGAGCCGCAAAACCAGCAAGTTTTTATTAGGGATTTTCAAAAAGGGAGGGAGTGTACGAATAGGGTGTGGGTCACAAAGATCACGTACTTCACAAGGTAATGGAATATCACAAGGCCAATGGAGGCAGGGCAAGGTCACAGGACCACAGGACAGGGGCGAAATTAAAATTGCTAATGAAGTTTCGGGCACCATTGTCATTGAGAACATCTTATCAGGAGACAGAGTTTTGAGAGCAACCGGTATGACTAAAATTTATTCGGAGGGAATTTCCTCTTCCTAATAAGCCTGGGAGCACTATGGCAGACTGGGGTCTATTTCACCCCTACAGCCTCAACCATAGAAGACAGCCACACCCGGGGGGGCCGTCCATAGACCCACCCCCAGGCGCGTATTCTCTTTCCCAGGGATGTTCCTTGCTGAGAAAAATAATTCAGTGATATTTCTCTCATTTGCTTTTGAAAGAAGAGAAATATGGCTCTGTTCCGCCCGGCTCACCAGCGGTCAGAGTTTAAGGTTATCTCTCTTGTTTCCTAAACATTGCTGTTATCCTGTTCTTTTTTCAAGGTGCCCAGATTTCATATTGTTTAAACACACATGCTCTACAATTTGTGCAGTTAACGCAATTATCACAGGGTCCTGAGGTGACATACATCATCCTCAGCTTACAAAGATGACAGGATTAAGAAATTAAAGTAAAGACAGGCATAGGGAATCACAAGGGTATTGATTGGGGAACTGATAAGTGTCCGTGAAATCTTCACAATTTATGTTTAGAGATTACAGTAAAGACAGGCATAAGAAATTATAAAAGTATTAATTTGGGGAACTAATAAATGTCCATGAAATCTTCACAACCCATGTTCTTCTGCCATGGCTTCAGCTGGTGCCTCCATTTGGGGTACCTGACTTCTCACAACATGCACTGATTCTGCAATGTCACCTCTGTTACCTATCTAGAGCTCTATATTCCCAACTCCACCTCTAGACGCTATTCTGTTTCATTGGCCAAGTTATCTTCTATCCATTAATATCACACTGTTCTGATTAATATGGCTTTATGAAAATTCTGGCAAGATAAGTCCTATCACCTCCCAGTCTTAATCCTATCTTAATTACTCTTGTAAATATGCACTAATAAAATCTCTATTGGTTGCAATTTTCATTGAAATTACCTGCAAGCTACACATCCATTGGGAGGTAATTGATTTATTTTTATTTTTATATTTTTACCTATTGAGCCTTCCCATTTATAAATATGGCATGGTTCTCTATTTAGATCTTTTAAATTATTCCAATAAATGTTTAGATTTATTTCTAGATGTATTTTATGCTATTTTATATGATGTCTTTTTAAAATTTAATTTGATAGCTCAGTTTGATTATAAAAATATAATTGTTTATTGTCCATTGATTCAGTATATTGCCAAACTCTCCTATTAATTCTAATTTCAATTTAGATTTCCTTTATTATATTACTTTCACAATCATATCTTACATAAATAGTTTTGTTTCAGCCTCTCAATCATTTTTACCTTTCACGCCTCTTCTTGCACTGGCTGTGACCTCCAGTATAATGTTGAATAGGAGTAACAAGAGTGGGCACCCTTTCTTAATCCCCGTTTCACATAGAAAGCTTTCAGTATTTGACCATTAACAAGAGTTTGACATGGGCAAATACGTTGTATCAGACAAAGGATATTTAACACTATTTCTAATTTGCTAAAAGTTTTTATGTTGAATAAATAGATTTGAGTTTTATCAAGTTCTCTCTTTTTTGATTTATTGGGTAAACTGTATCATTTTTCTTTTTAATGTGCTAACGTGGTGACTTACATTACAGTCATCCCTCAGTATCCATAAAAGATTGGTTCCAGGATCCCTGCAGATACCAAAATCTGCAGATGCTCACAATCTTTATATAAGTCACAGTATTTGCATATAATTTCCTTCCTTCTTTTTTCCTTCACTTTCCTTCCTTCCTTCCTTCCTTCCTTCCTTCCTTCCTTCCTTCCCTCCTTCCCTCCCTCCCTCCCTCCCTTCCTCCTTCTTTTCTTTTCTTTTCTTCTGAATACTATATTTCAATTCATGCTTGGTTGAATTTACAAATACAGAACCTGCAGAAATGGAGGGTCAGCTGTAATTAATTTTCTAATGATAAATAAACTCTTCATTTCTGGGATAAAACCTGTTTGGTTATGACATATTATCATTTTTATTTGTTGCTGATTTAGTTTGCTCATACTTGAGTTAGAAATTTACACCTATCTTTTGATTGATGTTTTCCCTAATTTTTCTTTCTCATAATGTCCTTGTCAGGGTTTGACATCCAGGTTTTGCTAGCCTTATAAAATCTGTTGGAGACTGTTCCCTTTTTTCTGTTCTTCAGAATAGTTTGAGTAATATTAAAAGTGTTCGTTCCCTGGTTATTTGGTGAAACTCTTTGGTGAAGCCATTGAAGACTTCAGTTTCCTTTGTGGGAGGATTTTTGATTACTGATTCAACTGGTTTTTAAATGTTCATGGTGAATAGTTATATTTTCTTTTTCTTTTTGGACCGTTTTTGGTAAGTTGCATTTTTCTAGGAATTTGTCCATTTTATCCAAGTCTTCAAGTTTATTCATATAAACTTATTTATGATATTGTCTTATTTTTTACATCTGCACATCTGTAAGTCATTTTCATTCTCATTACTAATACTGTTTTTTATCTTTTCCATTGTTTTCTTGGTTTGTCTTACCAGTAGTTTCTTTTTTATTAATCTTTTAAAAGTTAGAGATTCGAGTTTTGTTGAATTATTTCCTCTGCATTTTTTTTCAATTTCCATTTGTTTCTGCTCTTTTATTGTTTCTTTCTATTTGTCTCTATTTTAAAAAACCTTTTTATTATGAAAAATTCCAAGCATATGTAACAGTAGCAAGAAGAGTAAAATGAACCCTCAGGCCCCCATCATTTACATTCAACAGTTACTGACATATGGTCAATCTGTTTCATTCACATTTCCTCCCACTCTCCCCTGCCTCAGGATTATTTTCAGGGCATAAGGCCAGCCAGCATGTCATTTGCTTCATAAATATTTTAGTATATATCTCTAAATAATATGGAAAGTTGGTAGTTTTTATTTTTTATACTTTATTTTGGAACTTTTTAAATATATATAAAAGTACAGGAAATAGCATAATGAACCTTCATGTACCATCATCCAGTTTTGGCAACTGTCAATTCATAATATCTTATTTCTTCCACATCCCACCCCCTTCTCTCCCCCACAGATTATTTAAAGAAAAAAATCTGTACGTTTTTATTTGCAACCATCTGAGTATCTCTGCAAAAGCGAAGAACTTTTATTGTTGTTGTTTTGTTTTTTGTTTTTGTTTGTTTGTTTTGAGACAGAGTCTCACTCTGTCGCCCACGCTGGAGTGCAGTGGTGTGATCTCAGCTCACTGCAACCTCCGCCTCCTGAGTTCAAGCCATTCTCCTGTCTTGGCCTCTCGAGTAGCTGGGATTACAGGCAGGCACCACCACGCCTGTCTAATTTTTGTATTTTTATTAGAGACAGGGTTTCACCATGTTGGCCAGGCTGGTCTCGAACTCCTGACCTCAGGTGATCTACCCACCTGGGCCTCCCAAAGTGCTGGAATTACAGGCATGAGCCACCGTACCCGGCCAAGAACTTCTTTACAAAATATAGCCACACCAACAGTTCATACCTAAAAATTATTAACAATAATTATTTAATATCATCAAATATCCACTAAGTGTTCATTTTCCCAATTGTCTCAATTTTTTTTTACCATTTCCTTGAATCAAGATCCACATCCATTTCATTCATTGATAGATCTCCTGAAGCTCTTTTGCTCTGTAGATTCCCCATCCCTCAGTTTTCTTTTCTTTTTTCTTTTTTCTTTTTTTTTTGCGACAGAGTCTCGCTCTGTTGCCCAGGCTGGAGTGCAGTGGCACGATCTCGGCTCACTGCAACCTCTGCCTCCCAGGTTCACGCCATTCTCCTGCCTTAGTCTCCCGAGTAACTGGGACTACAGGTGCCCGCCACCATGCCCTGCTAATTTTTTTGTATTTGTAGTAGAGACGCGGTTTCACGAGTTAGCCACGATGGTATCCATCTCCTGACTTCGTGATCTACCTGCCTTGGCCTCCCAAAGCGCTGGGATTACAGGCGTGAGCCACTGTGCCTGGCCCCCTCTGCTTTATTTTCTGGGTTTTTTGGTGTTTTGTTTTGTTTCGTTTTGTTTTGTTTTGAGGCAGAGTCTTGCTTTGCCGCCCAGGCTGGAGTGCAGTGGTGCCATCTCGGTTCACAGCAACCTCTGCCTCCTGGATTGAAGCAATTCTTCTGCCTCAGCCTCCTGAGTAGCTGGGATTACAAGCTCCCACCACCATGCCCAGCTAATTTTTCTGCATTTATAGTAGAAACAGGGTTTCACCATGTTGGTCACGCTGGTCTCAGGCTCCTAACCTCGTGATCTGCTCACCTCGGCCTCCCAAAGTGCTGGGATTACGGGCATGAGCCACACACCTGGCTTATTTTCTAGTTTTTGAGGCATTTGTTCTGTAGATTTCTCCCAAGATTTGGATTTTGCTCTTTGCATCCTCTTGTCATTTAATGTGCTTTGTTCCTGTATTTTGTGTAAATTCATAGTTAGATCTACAGGCTTAGCTGGATACTAGTTTGATTTTTTTTTTCCCAAAAATTACTTTATAGGGGATGAGATATCACCCCCCATCAGGAGATGACACATGATTCTCATTTTCCTTGTTGTGACGTTATAGCCATTGGTGATCATGACCTTGATCTGTTAGCTGATTAGTGATTGTGAAATGGCAATATCCTATGATGTGCCTTCTGTTTGTTAATTGGAAAACTTCTCAAAACAAAACTAAACAAAATAACTTCTCCCCAGCAAATATCTGGTTACAGGTAAAATTTCTATGCTGACAAATACTTGATTATTTCCCTTCATTTACCAGTTTTCAAAATAATGAGTTGGTTCTCTAGAATACTCTAATGATGGCCAGTGTCATCAAAAATGTTACTGTGAAATCTTGGATTTAAATATATTGATGTGTTTCAGTGTGCTCAAGTTATTGTTACTGTTGCTGCTCTTGACCCGCTTGTAGCCAGTGGGAATCCCTTTAAATTGGTTCCTGTGTGCTTTTGATTTAGGCTTTGTCATCACTGGCACTATCCTTGTTTTCCAGCATGTCCCATGCTCATCTTGTACAATTCCTGTCCCAGATGGGGAATCAATATTTTTCCAATGAGCCCTGGTTCCTATTGGTTGGAAAGAATAATTAGAGAGACAATCGGGATGTTAGACCTGCTCATTGGTAGCAGGCCAGTTATGGTTTTTAGGAGTTTTTAACAGACAATGTTGGAAAATGTTTTCTTTATATCACGAGTTCACACAGATACTCCCAATTCAAATTCGGGGCTGCAGGTTTTTACTCACCTATATCACCTCTACTTCTGCTGGTCCTTTTTCCCATGCCCAAAATTCCCATGCCAATAGGATTGCTTCTTTATCCTACAATATATGTACAAAAGTCTCAGCATAACAATCCTAACACTACCACCACCAATACAATCATTGAAAACAGTTAATTTTTTAGAGTATATTCCATTTAGATGTACTGTCAACTTGTTTTTTAAAAACATTTTGAATAGTTCTTCTCTGAGAGATAATGTTTCCAACTAGTTACACAGTTAATGTCCCTTGTTTCATTTGACTTTCAGTGTTTAGGCATTGCATTTCTGGTTTATTGCTGTTTTATGCTTTTACCAGGTTCCAAAGTCAAATGCACAAGACAGGGTATATTCTTTTTTTTCTTTTTGAAAGAGTGTCTTGCTCTGCTGCCCAGTTTAGAGTGTAGTAGTGTGATCATAGCACACTGCAACCTTAACCTCTCATGCTCAAGTGATTGTCCTACTTCAGCTTCCCAAGTAGCTGGGAATACAGGTGCCTGCCACCACACCTGGCTTTTTTTTTTTTTTTTTTTTTTTTGAGACAGAATCTTGCTCTGTTGCCCAGGCTGGAGTGCAGTGGCGCAATCTGGGTTCACTGAAACCTGTGCTTCCCGCTTCAAGCGATTCTCCTGCCCAGCCTCCTGAGTAGCTGGGATTACAGGCATGCGCCACCACACCCAGGTAATTTTTTGTATTTTTAGTAGAGATGGTGTTTCCCCATGTTAGCCAGGATGGTCTCGATTTGCTGACTTCATGGTCTGCCAGCCTTGGCCTCCCAAAGTGCTGGGATTACAGGCATGAACCACCATGCCCAGCCAAGGTCATTTTTTTTTTTTTTTTTTTTTGAGATGGAGTCTTGCTCTGTCACCCAGGCTGGAGTGCAGTGGCGCCATCTCGGCTCACTGCAAGCTCCGCCTCCCGGGTTCATGCCATTCTCCTGCCTCAGCCTCTCCAAGTAGCTGGGACTGCAGGTGCCCGCCACCATGCCCGGCTAACTTTTTTTTGTATTTTTAGTAGAGACGGGGTTTCACCATGGTCTCGATCTCCTGACCTCATGATCTGCCCGCCTCGGCCTCCCAAAGTGCTAGGATTACAAGCGTGAGCCACCGCACCCAGCCAAGGTCATTTTTTAAATCAATTTTATTTGAACCAGACTCTAGGCTCTCTTGTGTTCTATATGTTTCTCCTCTCTCTCTGTCTCTCTGTCTCTGTCTAGACCTCTCCAGGTTCTCTGTGGATCCTTCTCTCTCCCCAACCCCAGCAGTTCATTTGTTAAAGAGAAATTATTTGTTACAGAGAATTTTCTACAGTCTGAATTTTGATGATTACATGTCCTTAGGGTGTTGAATATATTCCTCTCTCTTGTTTTCTTTTTTTTTTGAGACCGAGTCTCACTCCGTCACCCAAGCTAGAGTGCAGTGGTGCAATCTCAGCTCACTGCAAGCTCCGCCTCCCAGGTTCATGCCATTCTCCTGCCTCAGCCTCCTGAGTAGCTGGGACTACAGGCGCCCACCACCACGCCCGGCTAATTTTTTTTTTTTTGTATATTTAGTGGAGATGGGGTTTCACCGTGTTAGCCAGGATGGTCTCGATCTCCTGACTTTGTGATCCACCCGTCTCGGCCTCCCAAAGTGCTGGGACTACAGGCGTGAGCCACCGCGCCCGGCCTCCTCTCTCTTGTTTTCTTATGCAGTCGTAGTTAGATCTAAAAATCCAAGCTGTTTGGACATAACTATTTTTCTGTTTTCTTCAGATAGATGTGTATTCCTTTGTAAACATTTAAAGTGGTATCATTTCTTCTGCGTACAGCTTTATCTGCATTCTTTAACTTTTAAAATATAGGTCAGCATTTTCATTGTCATTCAGTTTTAATAGTTGCTAATTTGTGGTGATTCTTTTCTTTGATCTATGGATTTTCTTCTTTAGAAATGTTTCCTGAATTCCTAATTCATAGCAGTTTCCCTAGTTACCTTTACGTTGTTGATTTTTAGTTTAACTACATGTATTCAGAGAACATTGTCATTGCAGTCCTTTGAAATTTGCTGATATTTGCTTTACCATTTGTGGCCCAGTGTGTGCCCCATTTTTATTAATGTTCCATAAGTACTTGAAAATAATATACTGTTCTGTGGTTGGTATGTTGTACTATGTTTATTTAAGTTGTACTGTATGAAATTGCTGTTTGTACAGGTCAGAATGAAAATTCTGCATTTTTTTGAAAAGGATGTTTTGTTTATTTAAAATGTATGCAATTAGCATTGGTAGTTTTTCTTGGAATGGACTATTACATGATATATTTCGTTTTAATAAAATTTGACATTTTTAGACTATAAATTACTCAAACTCTCCAATTACTATTTCTCCATTGGGTATGTTTTCTTTATTGGAAAGTGCTCCAGATGCTGAGAAAAGTGGCAACACATTGGATACAAGTCTGGTGAGAATGTTAGACACATGTCATAGCCCAGTTCTGTTGCTTTTGCTATGGGAATTTATGATGAGTGTGGTGGAGTGTTGGCATGCAAACGTTTGGGAACGTGTCTGGTAACAGCCAATGCGGGTTGCTTTTCGTTCAATTTCTGTTGCTTAAATGCAGTCAACTAAAAGCATTTTGGCAAAAGTTTTGGTTTTGGTCATGTTCGGTGCAGCTTCATCAACATCTAACCGTTGTCCAGGTCATTTGCAATTGTTATACAGCCAATTTTTGTCACCAGTTACGGTTCCCTCTAAAAAGCAATATGTATACCTCCAAACATCTCAGTTTTTAAAAGTCTTTTATCTGCTGGTATATTTACTTGCCTAAATTTTTCACCTTCCCTATTGCTGAGGTTAAGGCATTGTCATAAATCTGAAATTGTAATTTGTGAAATAGCTTCTATCACGGTTCTGAACTGATGTTTCGAAACAGAGTTGGGCCTCTCCCAGGCCTTTGAGAGTCAGTTCTTCAGAATATAATTTTTGAAGAACCAGGCAAAAATTTCACTCTTTCTTTCAGAGAGCCATCTCCAAAGGCAAAATTGATGCTCCAGCCTGTTTCAGTGGTCTTGTGTGTGTTTACATTCATATTTTTTAAAAGTATTCAGCATTCTTTGGAAGACATCAGTATTTACATAGTGGAAAAATAATAGCAAAAACAGCCCAATTAACAAAGAAAATTAAGGAATAGAATTCTATTAAAAATGCTAAAGAGACTATAGAATATATATTAGATATGAATTTCACTAACCTCAGACAATTTGTAAGTCATCTAATACTAACTGTTTCATGTGGTAAAACAATATGTCCATTAGGTCAATTTTAGTTTTGTGTTTTTCAGATCCTCCATGTATTTGTTGATCTTCTGTCTGCCTCATCTGCCATAACACAAATGAGTTAAAACCTTCATCAATGACTGTTGATTTGCTTGTTTCTCCTGGTAATCCTATCAATTTTTATTTTATATATATGAGGCTGTGTCATGAAGTACATTTTATTTTTTCAAAAATCTTTCTGAGGAACTGATACTCATAGTACATTTTTAAATTAAAGTCTATTTTATCCAATAATAGTATAGCTGTGGTAAGTTGTTTTTTCCTCCCAGAGTGTTTCATTTATGGTTTTTTGTTTGTTTGTTTGTTTTACCTCCAACTTTTCTGTATGTTTTTTTTTTTTTTTTTTTTTTTTTTTTTTTGAGATAGAGTCTTGCTGTGTCACCCAGGCTGGAGTGCAGTGGTACAATCTCAGCTTTCTGTAACCTCTGCCTCCTGGTTTCAAGAGATTTTCATGCCTGAGCCTCCTGAGTGGCTGGGATTACAGGCATGTGCCACCACACCCGGCTAATTTTTTTATTTTTAACAGAGACGGGGTTTCACCATGTTGGCCAGGTTCATCTTGAACTCCTGACCTCAGGTGATCCTCCTGTCTCAGCCTCCCAAAGTGCTGGGATTATAGGCATGAGCCACCGTGCCTGGCTTTTGTGTATGTTTTAATATGTCTGTTAAAAACAATATATAGTTATAGTCCATGTCTATTTTCTTAGTTTAGAATTTTCTTATTTTGTGTTATTATCGTATTTTGTATTTTATATTTGTATTTTCATATACATTTTATTTCCTCTCTTACCTTCTTTTGGATTGGTTGGTTGTCCCATGTTTATTTTTTTGTACTACTACTTTGGAAGTTAAATGCCTTTTTTTCTTTCTTTTTGTTAATTACATATAAGTTAATCAAATTCTAAAATTAATCAATATGTTTTCCTACTCCTGACTCATCCAAGACCTTGAAACATTTTAACTGCACTTATTACTCACCAACTGCTCCTGTCATTATTTGTTTCTACTCATTTAATCCCACAAGTCATTACATATCAAGTCAATATTTTAGATTCACCCACGTAGTTTTCACTCCTTGTGCCTTTCATTCCTTACCACTCTTTTTGTTGTTTGTTTTTGTTGTTTTTGTTTTAAGTTCTGGGATACATGTGCGGGATGTGCAGGTTTGTTACGTAGGTAAACATGTGTCATGGTGGTTTGCTGCACCTATCAACCCATCACCAAGGTATTAAGCCTGGCATGCCTTAGCTATTCGTATTTTATGTTCTCCCCACCCCCACCTCCCAACAAGCCCCAGTGTGTGTTTTGTTTGTTTTTTGAGACAGTCTCGCTCTGTTGCCAGGCCAGAGGGCAGTGGCACCATCTCGGCTCACTGCAGCCTCCACCTCCTGGGTTCAAGCGATTCTCCTGCCTCAGCCTCCCAAGTAGCTGGGATTACAGGCACATGCCACCACGCCCAGCTAATTTTTGTATTTTTAGTAGAGATGGGGTTTCACCATATTGGCCAGGATGGTCTTGATCTCTTGACCTTGTGATCTGCCCACCTCAGCCTCGCAAAGTGCTATGATTACAAGTGTGAGCCACTGCACCTGGCCTGTTTGTTTTACCAACAGTGTAAAAGTGTTCCTGTCTCTCCACATCTCACCAGCAGCTGTTGTTTCTTGACTTTTTAATAATTGCCATTCTGACTGGTGTGAGATGGTATTTCATTTTTTGATTTGCATTTCTTTAATGATTAGTGATGTTGAGCTTTTTTCATGTTTGTTGGCCACATGTATGTCTTCTTTTGAGAAGTGTCTGTTCATGTCCTTTGCCAACTTTTTAATGGGTTTCTTTTCTTGTAAATTTGCTTAAGTTCATTGTAGATTCTGGATATTAGCCCTTTGTCAGATGGATAGATTGCAAAAATTTTCTCCCATTCTGTAGGTTGTCTCTTCACTCTGATGATTGTTTGTTTGCTGTACAGAAGCTCTTTAGTTTAATTAGATCCCATTAGTCAATTTTTGCATTTGTTGCAGTTGCTTTTGGTGATTTCATCATAAAATCTTTGCCCATGCCTACGACCTGACTTTATCCCATCTTCATCTTTGACTTACAAAAATTTTCATTATGTCCAAAGTATATCCTTTAGACTTTCCTTTAGTAATGTCCTAATGTTGGCAAGCTGTTTTTGGTTTTCACCTTTGTTCTTAAAATATTTTTCCCCCACTATCTGTTGAAGTGTATACTTCTAGTTACTCTCTCTTAACATATCACTGATTTTATTCTGTGGGCTTCTCACTTCCATTGTTGATGATCAGCAGTCAGCTGTCTATCTGTTTCTCCTCTGAAGATACATTATATACTTTTAAGGTCTTTTCTTTGTCTTTGCTGCTCTGAAATTTCATTATGAGAGGTTTAGATATGGATTTGCTGTTATTTGTTCTACTTAGGATTTACTAGGCTCTATTAATCTGACTTCCATTACTTGTCTATTATTTTAAACATATCCTCTGCCTCATTCTCTTTCTTTCTCATCTTCCGGGACTCCAATTAGATGTATGTTAGAACTTCCTCCTCTAAATCTTACTTAACCACTTTTTCACATTTTCTGTATTTTTGTCTTTCTGTACTATGCTTTGCATGAGTTATTCAGATAGACCTTCCAATTCACTAATTCTATCTTCACCTATTTCCAATCTGCTCTTTAGCTTGTTTTTTGAGATTTTAGAATTCAATGTCTAAGCATATTTTTTAAAATTTGTAAATGTACTATTTATTTTTTATTTGCCCTTTCATGTTTCGTAGTGAGTAATTTTATCCTATGCTTTTTATTATTTCTTATGTAGTGTTAATCATTTTGTATATGTTCATATTACAGTCTCTATCAGAATCTGATCAGAATCTGTCCAATTTTACTAGAAGTTCTAGAGAGTCTTAATACTGTATTGGGTTTTGCTGATTCTCTTTCAAGATAGTTTTTTATGCTATATTTTGTTAATTGTGAGTTTATTTACAGTGGGACATTTGTTACACGAATTGAATTAAGCATGATAGAATTGAACATGTCTATCCAGAAAGATTTTATGGTGCATTAATTTCTGGGATTTGCCTTGCCTATACAAGTAGAACTTATTTTCTACCCAAATCCCAGGTAGCGATAAATTTCATTGTTATCTCCCTGAGGAGAATGGCAAAATTTCTTTGATGATCCCAAATTATGTGGGCGTTATTTTAACTCCACAGCACACAGAACACACAATCTTATTTTCTATCTCTACCTAGTCATTCAAACTGGTATCTCTGGGGTCCTAAATTTGAAATGCATGCCCTATTCTTACTACACTATCCACAGTGTCAGCTCATGCGGTTAACTCTCTGGTTTTCAACCTGTTTTTTCCTTCTTAGTACCACAGGTTTCCTTCTTTTTTAAGATTAGTTGTGGATTTTAAAAACTTTTATTTAGATTTTCTAGGTTTGTTTCGAAAGGGAGCATATTCATCTGGAATAGATATTATAGGCTCATTTCTTGGGGAAGAGGGATGTACAGGAATGGGAGCATATGAGAAGGAAAGGAACCTGATTGGCCCAGATATTGTCGGTGCAGGTTGAGTTTTCTGGAAGTATTTTCCAAGGCCATGTCAGCGTCCCCATAGCTGGGAAAGTTGTGGTTTGTAGACACTTCCCACAACCCTGCAGTTTTAACTTTCCTACATCTTAAGACTAGTGCAAAAAAAAATGAATCTTACAGCCCTTTATGTTTAGATTAGTCAAATGCTACAGTTTACTCAAAACAAGGCAGTACAACAATGACCAGAGCTTCACAAGGTTGTTACTACTTGGAATGAATTCCCAAATCTGAGCATGTAGATTTTATATGGCTTCTTAAGCACTCTTGCTGTGTATCATCTTATATAACTCCAGTGCAAGTGTTGGGTTCAGTTGGGAAGTCTAGATAAAAAATAGTTAATGGCCAGGCACAGTGGCTCATGGCTGTAATCCCAGCACTTTGAGAGGCCAAGGTGGGTGGATCACCTGAGGTCAGGAGTTGGAGACTAGCCTGGCCAACATGTGAAATCCTGTCTCTGCTAAAAAAAATATAAAAAATTTGCTGGGTGTGGTGGTGGGCACCTGTAATCCCAGCTACTCAGGAGGCTGAGGCAGGAGAATCGCTTGAACCCAGGAGGTGGAGCTTGCGGTGAGCCGAGATCATGCCATTGCACTCCAGCCTGGGTGACAAGAGTGAAACTCCATCTCAAAAATAAAAATAAATAGTTATCATTAGATTTAGGCTTAATTTTTTTTCTATCTTCCTATATCCTAACTGTGAAGAATGTTAGAAATATGTAGCAATGAGATGTTATTTGTCCATTTGGGGTTTTGTGGAAGTGAATACATCACAACTTTAGGTTTATAAAGTTTAGACAACCCCATGGAAGACGAATGAAAGCTAATGTGAAGAACATATTCATAAGGGTTCCCACTTCGCCATGGTAGACTTCTCCAGAACTCTTTTAGGGAAAATACTCTTGCCTGTGGTGTTTTGTGCCACAGTTTTTCTCACTCTGACTTCTACAGTAAGCTGAGACTCCATTTACTTTTTGTATTCCAGAATTTCTAGCCATTGTTTAGGTCTGTATCATCTCTTATAGTATAATTATGCTACCATTCTTTTGAAAAGCAATAATGTAGTTATTTCAATGGAAACTTGAAAGGAAAGGGAAGCATATATATGTACCCAGTTCACGATTTTGAATAGAAAATACATTCTAAGGCCAGATGTGGTGGCTCATGCCTGTAATCCCAGCACTTTGGGAGGCCGAGGCGGGTGGATCACGAGGTCGGGAGATTGAGACCATCCTGGCTAACACGGTGAAACCCTGTCTCTACTAAAAATACAAAAAAATTAGCCAGGTGTGGTGGCACATGTCTATAGTCCCAGCTACTTGGGAGGCTGAGGCAGGAAAATCGGTTGAACCCGGGAGGTGGAGGTTGCAGTGAGCTGAGATCATGCCACTGCACTCCAGCCTGGGTGACAGAGTGAGACTCCATCTCAAAAAAAAAAAAAAAGAGACATTCTAAGTTTTATGCTTGACCAGTGACATGGGTGTTAATGCAAATGTTAGCCATTTACAATTCTTGTAATAGAATTAATAACTATTTAAATATAACACTTCAAAAAATCACTGCTGTACTTAAACTCTTCAGCTTGATTCTTAGGACCTATCTGAAAGTAACAAGCGTCCATTAGTGTAAAACAATTTTTATTCCTGCAAAAGACAAATCTGATTTCAAATGTGAATAAAGGAGTCAGAACAATACCACTTATACAAACAGTATATGAAAGTAGAAACAAGTAAGTTTTGTTTATAACTGCTATAGTTGAAATTTTAATGTAGATAGGACTTTGGAAGGAATTAATATATTTCATATGAAATCATATATATAAACAAAGGTGAACCATTCTTTAATTAATGCCACTAGTTTATTCTCTATGTTGGTGGGTTTCTGCGTATATTATAAAATTTTTCTCTCTTGAAAATACTTGGAGAAGGGCAGTAGTTTGACCATTGCTTAATTGAGAAAGTTAAAAAAATTGAGAAAATAAAGAACATTTTTCTAGAAAAGGCAAGATGAGCATTTCCTAGATCTGTCCACTGAACAGGCCTAAAAGTAACGGCAACCCCAAAGTAGTGAACACACCTTGTGTCCAGATTGTGATCTCTAAATACCATTCCCCACTGAAAGGAATTAAGGCTTCTTAAAAGGCTGGCTGGTTTCAGCCTGTGGCAAGAAATATATAAGGTCACAGCAAGATATCTTGTTGTGCCAGGAAACAAAGAAACTATAAAGTCTAATGGGTCATGTCAAAAGAACACAAAAACACATGAATGGGTTCCTATGGGCAATAAATGGGACACTGTGAGCATCAAAAAGAATAAGGAGTGGAAATACATTAAGCCCAATGACCTTCAAATAAAAGGCGGCAGGGGAGTGCTGACAGAGAGAGACAGAGAGAGAGAGCAAACCCAAAGCAACCACCACCAAAGCATCACTAATTGAATACCATTAGAATTAACTCCTTACCCTGAAAGATAGGCAACTAAAAGAAAAAAAAAGCATTTATCCTGTCTTGCTTATATGAGTGGTATTTCTAGGTAACTAGATAGTCCCAGTTAACAAAGGAAATTTCTCTCTTTGCTTTTTTTTTTTTGAGACGGAGTCTCGCTCTGTTGCCAGGCTAGAGTGCAGTGGCATGATCTTGGCTCACTGCAACCTCTGCCTCCTGGGTTCAAGAGATTCTCCTGCCTCAGCCTCCTGAGCAGTTGGGACACAGGCGTGCGCCACCACACCCAGCTAATTTTTGTATTTTTAGTAGAGATGGGGTTTCACCATGTTGGCCAGGATGGTCTTGACCTCTTGACCTCGTGATCTGCCCGCCTTGGCCTCCCAAAGTGCTCGGATTACAGGCATAAGCCACTGCACCTGGCCTGTAAACTTCTCTTACAAAGAAAAATTCCAGCTAACACACAGAGAGGAAATTATAAAATTATATGATCACTATTTTAAGACACCTAATAGAATAATTATTTCTTCATAATACTAAAGACAGGATGCTTTCGTTTAATATTTATAACAGGTAAATTTTTTATATACTGTCCAAGGATAATTTTTATACATTTATATATTTAAAATATATATGTGTATTGTAATACATTATATATTATAATGCATTATATTCTACATTATAATATATTACATTATACATTATACTTTATAATACATTATATTAATACATTATATGTGTGTATGTATATATATAATATGTATAATATATATTTGTGAACCCAAAAGTATTTGAGAATATTTTTTACATATATAGGAGAATATTTTTATAATTAAAATTTATACACTTTGGGAGGCTAAGGCGGGTGGATCACGAGGTCAGGAGATCGAGACCATCCTGGCTAACATTGTGAAACCCCGTCTCTAATAAAAATACAAAAAAATTAGCCAGGCATGGTGGTGGATGCCTATAGTCCCAGCTACTTGGGAGGCTGAGGCAGGAGAATGGCGTGAACCCAGGAGGCGGAGCTTGCAGTGAGCCGAGATCACCCCACTGCACTCCAGCCTGGGTGACAGGGTGAGACTATGTCAAAAAAAAAAGATTATAATAATTAGTAATTTATATATTATACACATTTTATGATAATGTGTATGATATGTATTTGTGAACCTGAAAGTATTTGAGACAGGTCTCAATCAATTTAGAAAGTTAATTTTGCCAAGGTAAGGATGCACCCATGACACAGCCTCAGGAGGTCCTGATGACATGTGCCTAGGGTGGTCACAGTACCGCTTCGGTTTATGTATCTTAAAGAGACACAGGCATCAATCAGTACATGTTAAGATGTACATTGGTTAGGTCTGGAAAGGCAGGACAGCTGGAAGTGAGGGCTTCCAAGTCATAGGTGGACTCAGAGATTTTCTGATTGGCAATTGGCTGAAAGAGTTACCAATAGAAAGTGATGTCTGGGTTATGAGAAGAGGTTGTGGAGACTAAGGTTTTATCACGCAGATGAAGCTTCCAGGTGCGGGCTTCAGAGAGAATAGATTGTAAATGTTTCTTATCAGACATAAAGAGTCTGTTCTATCAGTAATTCCAAATGGGAGGAGAGTGTAATGAGGCATGTCCAGCTCTCCCTTCTCATCACAGCCTGAACTCGTTTTCCAGCTTAACTTTGGAATGCCCCTGGTGGAGAGGAGAGGTGCATCTTCAGATGGTTGGAGGCCTTAGAATTTTGTTTTTTGGTTTACATAGACATAAAATATAAAACAAAGAGTGAAGCAAAATCTAGAGAGTTATTGAATCTGATTGACGGGGTTATAGATGTTGCTGTCTATTTTCACTACTTTTAAATATGTTTGAAAAGTTTCATAATAAAAATAAAAATAAATGCATTTGCCTCAGTCGAAAGGAGTAGAGTGGGAATCTGGAGGCCTAGATTCTAGTTTAACTCCTTGTAAGTGGGAGTATTTAAAAAAAAAACACATCACTTCCTTGGGTGTCTGTTTCCTTGTCTGTGAAATAGTTTGTATTACATCTTAGTGTTTGTGTTGGATATAAGCTTGGAAGAACCTGCATATTATATTCCCCTCTTTTAGAATCGTAAAGCCTCTTAGCATTTTAAAGCCTCTGAGCAAACTAGGAACCAAACAACTGAATTTCTTTGCTCAAAGTTTCCCAAACATATTTAATGAAAATATCCTTCCCTTTTTTTTTTTTCATTTAACATCTACGAAACTTGAGCAAAAACCCTAGACCATATATGATCTCTAAAGACATCTCTAATGCTAAAATTCTATGTATCTGTGATTCCATAAATCTTTTAAATGTGTGTAGAAAATCCAAATAACCAGTTAATACAGTGGGAAAAAAATCAATCTAATCAGTTGTCTGACAGAAGTACCTATTTAACTCAGTCCAAATGTTTTATCAAGTAACCCCAGGTAGACCAGCTTGAGTGTTTAAAAAAATAATCTTGGCAGCATCCTATGAATCTGAGCTGTGTTATATTTGCTAAATGCTGGGCTTGAGCAGAGCCACACATCCCTTTGGTTTGTCGTAGTGATCAATGCTGATTGCTCAACAACCAGTTTGGCCGGAGTGATTGACATCAGTTAGCAAGCTCAACAATGGAAAAGTTTATAGTCTGCATGTTGCTGAGAATCAGTGAAATGACCACTATAGCCTAATTTGGAATGGGTTTGATATTTGACCTGGAACGTGTTTGTAACTATGATGTTTCTTCCTTACAAATGATTTTGCTACTCTTCACTCAGTTATGAAATTCGTGGGGTAAAAACTATAAAACTATCTGGGAACATAAGGAGAAAACAAGCTGACTATCATTTAAATCATTAATTTCTTCTAAAAAATTTAGATTTTTCCTTCTTTTATTGAAGATAAGTTCAGAATTTTAAAAACAAAATTATACCTTCAGTCCCCTGATCTTGAGGAAAGAGAAAGCTGTTGTCCACAGTCTCCTAGTGTTTGCTCTTTTTAGATTTTTTTGGGGAGGTTGGGAAGTGGGGTCTGGGGGACAGGCAGGTGAGCGGAAGTGATTAATTAGCAACATAAGAAACAGCCTGCTCAGTTCTGTGTCTATTCTATAGCTATACAATTTATGAGGTTTTAAATGTAACTTTATATATTTTGAGATAATTGTAGACTTGTATGCAGTTGTAAGAAATACTACAGAGAGATATGATATACTCTTTAGTCAGTGTATTTTGTAAAACTATGTAGTACAATATTAGAACCAGGACCATGTGCCATTTTAAAGGGTTTACAGGAGACACCAAAAGTAAAGAAGAAGGAATTTACTGAGATACATTTTCTACCTGAACTTCCTTTCAATTGCCTACCTGTCTCCCATATTTTAAGGGAAAAAATACAAAGTATTATTTTTTTATCAGTAACAAGACATCTTGATGCTTTCTCTGTCTGCATTTGTGTAAGTAAATAATACATATTTTTGCTGGTAGAGACCTGTTCACATACTCAGCAATCATACCTAGAAATAAGCAGAGCCAGTAAGATTTTGTGACTGCTCCTACACCCTCCTCCCCTACAAAATACATTGAGTTCCAAAGTGTCTCAAGGTGCAAACCAAAGCAAATTTATTAGAATCTAGATCTAACTAAAAGATCCCATGGATTGAATCTGCTGTCTTATGAGGTTTTAAACATGTCATTTATTTTGCACTGGGGCCTACTTGAGGGTGGAGGGTGGGAGGAGAGAGACGAGCAGAGAAAAAAAAATAGCTATTGGATACTAGGCTTAGTACCTCGGTGACGAAATAGTCTGTACAACAAACCCTCATGACATGAGTTTACCTATATAACAAACCTGCACGTGTACCCCTAAACCTAAAATAGAAGGTTTTTTTTGTTTTTTTTTAATGTTATTTAGTTTGAATGTTCTAGGGAGGATTACACAGAACAGCTCTCTGCTTTGGGACATATGTGTTAAAACAGAACGTCAGCAGGGTGTGGGCAGGTCCCCATCCATTTTTCCTTTAAAAGACTTTTACTTCCATGCATGTCTATGATGACGGAAGAATCATTTCTTGTTTTTCCTCCCTTTGTAATAATTATCTGTCCACACGCTTGTGCCAGGTGAAACGTGCTGCAGCCATAGGTGCATTATCTATTCTTGACCATCACTCAGATCCTTTGGTGATGCAAACGTGTGAGTGTGCCCAGGGTAAATATTTGACCACTGTTCCAGCTACCATTGCACAGCCCTTGAGTGACCTCGCATTAATTAGCTGAGAATTTCAGGGCTTTGAATCTGATTGAATCAAAATATTGTTTTTACAAGTTGATGAAGGGTCTTGATTGATGTGGGCCCTGCTGATTCTTTAAAGGATTAAATTGTATGTACAGATTACGGAGTCCTGGCTGTCACTGCTTAAATGGGGATTGTTTTTTAACAAAGGTTAAAAAAAAATTAGCGCCATGAAGTGTTTTCCTCCCAATGGGTGCCATGCTCATTTTAGCGAGTGTGTATAAGTATTAAAGAGAATTAGAAAAATTGGGGGAAATGGTGAAGAAAAATATCAAGAGGCAGAAGAGAAAGACAAAAAAGAAATGGATGAAGGAGAAAGACGGGGCTTGGCTTCCATTCATCCTGAAAATCCGTTTTGTGTGTACATCTCCCATGGTAAAGCCTGCCATATTTCTCCCTGGGTACAAGAGAAACACAATCATCGCAGTCTGAACTGGTCAGGGCTTAGAGGAATTGAATGGCACAAAGCATCTCTAGTGAGATAGACTCACATGGCCCCAGGTCACACAGCTCTCTGCCTGCTGAACCTAAGAGCCCCACGGCATGAGTGAGATGTGACAAGACCCAGAGTCAAGCCCTCGTCCAGAGAAAGGGCAAGACAAGCAAAGCTCGGGAGGGAAACTGACACAAATAGAGATGGAAGAAGAAGGAGCACAGATTTTCTCCCCCTGAAAATCCTTCCGTGTGAATGAGAAATATTCACATGCCCAGATAAGACAAGTCTTAATGTGTTGCCCTGGATATTTCTCTCACTCCAGACCCCTTCTATTGGTCCTATGTTGATGTTTTTTCCACCTGCAAATTTACCAAACTTTAATCTAATTTCATCCTGCACCTGTTAACTTGAAAAATGACCTGTTCTCATGGACGCTGTGTTGTGTAATGCATCAAAACCAATCAGCACACAGGGGAAACAATAAAATGAAGGACAAAACATCATGTGCCCGGAACAGGGAGATCGTGAAAGGTCCTAGCCAGCAACTCCTTACACAGCTTCTGAGAATGAACCTTTGGTTTTTAAATACTTTTGTGAACCTGTCGCTTCCCATAGGTGTCTTCTGGGACAAATTAGTTGGAATCCTGGATGCCTTTTGAAGTTCTATTCTCACATATACTAGGAGCAGGATTCTGAAAATTTAATGCATAATATGTTATGGGGTGGGTAGGACCCCTCAGTAGATAACTGTGATGTGGAACATAGGAAGAGGGCAGCTGTAAGAAGTCAAACTGTGTGTCACTGGCTTAGTTTTTAAAAACTAATCAAACACACAAAACGGCATGAGGACCATTTAAAAGAGCATTTATAAGTGCAAAGTGGTAGCTTGAAAGTTAAACACTTAAAGATGGAACAAAGGAGAGTGCTGAGTAGAACGTCGTCAGTGGGGAAGACTTCCAGGGGGCTGTGGGTCATTAGAGGTGCCTTGAGGGACATGGTGGATGTGAAGGCAGTGAAGCAGAGGGAACTGTCCTGCATGACAAAGAAATCACGGCAGTTGGTGGTTGTTTGACTTAGTTGAAGCATGAGAATGATGTGGATGAAGGAGCAGAAAGATAGTTCAAGGAGGTGACTCTTGACTCTCAGACTAAGATGCAGAAAACAGAGGTGATGAAGACCCGCCATAGAAATCCATGCAGAGGGATGACAGGAGGAAAAACCCCTGTGTTAGGAATCCCTTCACCCATTGTCACTGTGGCTGTAGAAACCACACAAGTCAAACCTTAACTGGGCACGTTTTCAATCTGGAGGGTTATCAGGTCATCTGGGGAATTCTTTAAATGTACAAGTACCTGGTCTCTACTCCCAAATAATTTGATTTAGAAGACCTGAAGTACAATCCAGAGATGGGCAAATAAAAATCCCCTAGGCTAAGGCTTCCAAACTAAGGTATATGAAAATGACCTGCGGATCTTGTTGAAAAGTAGGCTCTGATTCAGTGGGTACTGGGTGGGGCCTGAGAAATGATGCAAAATTTCACCAGGGTCTGTTACAATGGAGGCATAGTCACACACCCGGATGCAATTTTGCATCATTTCTTTAAGCAATGAGAAATAAAGAGGTGATTTCTTTAGAGGGCTTCAAGCACATCCACAAAATAATGAGACCATTTCTTTTTTGCATCAACATATGAAATCAGTCTCATTGTACTTTAGCCTCACATTTAGGGGAAAGGGATAAGAAAACAGAAGTCTTAAAGTTTCCCTGGAATTTATGAATAAAGCATTACCCTTCTACATTATTCTTCCTGTTTTAAGGACCAAGCTGGCATTATTTCAAAGGAAAGGAAAAAAGGAAGACAGAAAAGAAGGGAGGAGAGGGAAGGGAGGAAGAAAGAAAGGAGACAGGTAAGGGGGCTGGAGAGTCACGGTAGGTATGTGTGGACCAGCGAAGAATATAGCTGTGGTGAGAAAAAGGAGATATAAAGCTATACCTAAATTTTATGTAAATATGTACACACGCATATACACATTTATATAGTGTAATAGATCATTACATTGTGTATAGTTTTCTATTCATATACACAGGCATAAGAGAAACAGAGAAACAGCCACACTGGCGGAAAATAAACCATTTGATTCTAACACGGTTGTTAGAAATATCGTAGTTATATACAGCATCTGTATTAATATACGTTAATATAATTTAATAGATTAAATCATCGTCATAAAGTTAACCTTACTTGATACCTGCCAGTGGCAGCAGCATTGTAAGAACCACGACTGTAACGCACTTGACCGAAACATTTTGAGTCCAGTGCAACTACAGCTAAGATCGTTGATCACTTTCATTCCCATCTTCTATTCTAAGCATATGCTAGTTCCATCCACTTTTTTTTGCAGGCGAAACTCCTGCTCTTTTCCTGTGAAGGGCTGGGGGTTTCCTGTGCTGTGGTTTCTGTTGGTGCAGAACCTTCATACTCTAACCCAGAGCAGCACAGGAGAAATGACATTTGACCAGCACCAAGAAGTTCAGGTCCTCCTCAGGTTAACTTGCCATCCCTTCACATTAGGGAGGGTGGTGAGGGTCTTCAGTGTCAGAGCACAAGTGAGAGCATGGGAGTGAGGCATGGACTTCTGGGGGCGCCTGCGGCAGGTTAAATATCATTGCAGAATAGCAGTGCATAAAATGCAATAAAGCGCACCCTGTCCCCTCATTCACTATAACTCTCTTATTATCTTGGGCTCAGGTGTGTTGTATGAATATACAATAATGGA
The DNA here is from genome assembly GCF_009828535.3 of Hylobates moloch. Taxonomy (NCBI): domain Eukaryota; kingdom Metazoa; phylum Chordata; class Mammalia; order Primates; family Hylobatidae; genus Hylobates; species Hylobates moloch. The sequence continues at coordinate 106,341,990 of NW_026652281.1, forward strand.
GCTAACAAGATGGTTTGGGGTCACGGAGGGATAAACCATGGCGTAATCCAGCTTCGAAAGCTGTTCCGGTAATGAAAATTGTAGAGCGGTCTTGTGGCTAGTTTTGTAATAAAGATATACAAAGATGAATATAGGTTTCCAGGAATTAATCTGAGAGCATTTGATCCAATTTATACTGGAGTGGCCGCGTTGAAGGCAGCTCAGTAGACAGGATTCCAATTTAGGTTGATAGAGTGCTTTGGGATCCCAGGGAGGAAGGGTTCCCTGTAATTGGGAGATGATTTTATTTTTGAAATGCCCATCTCTTGGCTTTGTCAAAGGCCACACATCTGTCTGCCTTGCCTGTGAATACAAGCCAGGCACAAGGCATCGAATCCCGTGGTGCGAGCTTCTGGTTCGGTATTCAGCATGACAGACAGGCTTCCAGTTTTATTCTTTCAGAGGGGACCCCAGGACACACTGCATTTTATTGTTGTGATTGTTCTGTGGACCAAGCAACATTAGACCTACGGAGAGGGGAGGCTCAAGACAGCTTTATGTTGTCTTCTCCTTCCTCCCTTTCTGTTTCTGACCTGCTAAAAAGTGCTCAGGTTTAAGGCTCCTAAGAGTTTTCGCTCTGAAGCCAGGAGCTTGGGTCTGAGAAGTGTGTGGAAAGCTGTTCTTACTTTGTCCTTCAAAGTGTGTCATTCTTTGGCAGATGGCCAGGTCGGGGACAGAACTGAAGACAGCTGAATGCAGGCCGTGACTCTTTAAGAACTGGAATTCCTAGCACGCTCTTAATAAAACAGCCCCAAACCACCCGAAGAATGTTGACCATGCCTACCTTATTGTAATGTTATCGGTTTGATTCTCTGAGCTGCCAATTCATAAAAAGTTTTTTTTTTTTTTTTAAGAATATTTAGATTCAAAATCCATTTGATGCTTTCGGTCGACTTTTCTTTTTTAAGTGGCATTAGGGAATTATTCTCCTCAAATCCTGCCTGGGTAGCTGTTAAGACAGGCTTATGTTAAAACTCCTGTTCTGCTTAAGATGAATCAGAAAGCATTTTGACTTCTGGCATTTTCCCTTAGAACTTCTGGGCTGCTTATTTGTAACTGTATTTAGTCCTTTTCACTGATTTAATTTTTACCTATATGGGTGATCTTATATATTTTATCATATTTAGATATTAATTATGTATTTACAGTTCACCCAAAAAAGTACTATGTTTACTGGAATGCCCTTCTACACTCAATTTGAGACACCCCTTTCACGACAACCAAAAAGGAGTTTGTGCAACACATTTTGATTTGTGTCATGAATTTCGACTTAGTGTTTTCACACCAGTATTAAGAAGTTGGCTATGTAACTATTTGTTGCAATGTGTGGGAATGAAATGTAATTATTGTAATTATTATTGAAGGTTTTTTAAAAAAATTAATTCTATTTTAATACTTCCCTAAATTATGTGTATTGGCCTGTATACCATACACCCAAGGTGGTGTAAAACGTGAACTGTCTTTAATAACAAAAAAGCAGTTTGCATTCAGCCGAAAATAGCCCACATCTGACATGAAGGATATAGTTCTGCAGCCAACGGACCCAGAGAGAGTTTAATCATTTAGCCTGAAGATTACAACTTAAGGCATTTTTAGAGGATTTAAAAATACATATGTATCTCCATACTCTGGAATTTGCTTATTACTTATATAAATCACCTTTTTGTTTAGCACAAAAGAACTAAGCTTTTTAGTTCATTTTTACTTTAATACTATCTGAGCTTAGATTATCTTTGATGGGAGGTAGGAGCGGTGTATCTAGATGCTGCAAATGAGGAAAAAAATGCATTTTCAATTGTCAGTAATATTTAATTTCTATCAACAATTTCTTAATTGTTCCCCTGAAAAGCAAAGCTTTAATGTGTCAGCCTAAATTATAATACAAAAGAAATAAAAAATTATGCTGTTACCATTTCCCATTTTTAGAAATTACTGATTAGATTAAATTATTCTTTATAATTTTACTGTAGAAAAGCTATATGTCTAGTCATATCACTGCATCGAAACAAAATTAAGGAGGAATGATGTCTTAACACAGTGTTTGCAGATTTTTTTTTTTTTTGAGAAGAAAAGGTTGCAGCATCTAATTTTAGTTATGATTTGTCTTTATTAAAAGCTCTTGTCAGGGAATAAAACTTTTTAGTTCTGGGCATTGCCTTAAAAATACTAAGCCTATCATGATGTTAGTCTTGTAATAAAAATTAGACTGATTTTAATTTAAAGAGATTTATAAGTGACTCTCTCAGGAATTTGTTGTTTTATTCACCAAGTTAGTACACCAATAGAAACATACCAATGATGTTTAGCTTGCAAGTTAATGAAAAACAAATCCCCTATTGAAATAAACTAGATTTTTTTCTTTTACTATAGAAAGATCAAGCTCATGCCCAAGAAACTTTTCAAAGAGAAAACTCAACTAAATTTCTTTCTCATGTTTTTAAGATCAAATGCCTTCCATATCATGAAAGTCGCCATTTTGGACAACCTGCCTGCTTAGGACTTATTAATGCCATTCATTTGATGAGATGGAATTTTTACAAGTGTGATACAAAGGTCTAAACTAGAAAAAACTAGGAAGGAATCAGAAAAGCATTTTAGTCTTAATTATTCACAAATAGACATCTTAAGAAACATGTTTATTGTGCCATGAGAAAAGCATCCCCGTGTTGTAAAAGAATGCTAAATCAATGTGTATTTAACTTCAGATGAAAGTTGCAAAGCAGAAACAAGCACCCATTAGGGACACATTATATGGGGTTGCATTTGTGACGGGAATCCTAAGGATTTTTCTGAATATGTTAACTTTTTTTGGATAACTCAGTGTTGAAACTTACGGCAGAGCAAGTGTATTTCTTAACACAAATTTGTAAGGATGGCTTTGATATCTTTATCTTTAATGTTTCAAAGAAGCTTTGTTAAAGTCCAGTTCCTGTAAAATGTATACCCGGGAAGTGTCAGATCACAGGAAAAGAAGACTTTTAATATTCAAGGAATAACTGTTTTTTAAGGAAATCTTGGGAAACTGCCTCGGCAGCCTATTTTTAGGACTTCACGCCCTCTGCCTTCTCATGGAGGGGGTGATTAAGGGAAACGGGTGGTTGCCCTTTAAGTAAATGATCAGTTTGTTCTTTTACTTTCCAAATATGCAGATTAAGATAATAAAGAAGCGACAGTGGGTTCCTTGTGGGATTCACCGTTCTTGAGCTCCATCCTGGCATCTGTGTGCTCTTCCGGCCCTGCCCAGGAGTACACATGTTTGTACATCCAGGTTTCACTGGCAGACCTAATTTCAGAATACATAATGCATGATTTTGAAACCAATTTGTTATTGTAATAAAATATTTTTTAGGAATGCATGGAAGTACTCAAGAGGAGAGTGTTAAATTATACATGCATCGTGGCTGAGTGGATTCATTTAGCCCAGTCTGCAGGTGAATCTCCCTGTGACCTTGGCACTTGCTGGCTAGTATAGAATAACAATCAAAGCTTGGATTGGAAATCCGACCATTTCCAAATATTAACAACTTCTTTCAAAGGAAATGCTGATATCAGCGTTTATGTTAATGGGAACATCAGTATCTCTTTCAGAGTTTTTAGGGTGGGGAGAAAAAAAAAAAAAAAAAAAGCAGCCATGATCTTAACAGGATTAAAAGCCAGGCTTTTAATTTTCAAAATGCTCATTTGTTTTCTGCATTCTGTTTTCGTATCAGGGCTGTTATTCACTAGTCTAGGATCCACAGGCCACGGAAGGCTCACAGAATTGCATTGGTAATGACAGGAAGGTGACATAAAACGTTTCTGTCTGAAAGGAATTCTGTATTCCTTCCCAGCCCATTTTCTCCTTTCTTACAAGTCAGCTTGGGAAAGAGCGTTCCGAGATAGAGGGTGGAGAGGACAGACATGCTCAGGTTCCTGGCTTGACTTCTCTCTATTCCCCTTCCACATTAGGGCACACACTTGAATCATTAGAGAGGCATTAATTGAAACAGCCTGTGACCCATGCGAATCAGATGAACTGCCTGGGCTGGAGAAGTTTAGCTATGAAGTTGAGTCGCCGGAGGCACATGACATTCTGTAATCTTCTTATCTCAGAGGCTTTCCACCGGCAGCTCACCCACGGCTGTGTGTCGGAGCCGGACAGCGGGGCATGGAGAGTGGCCCAGAATGGAGACAATAACTTACCATGTAATTTGTTTTGAGATTCCTTTGATAGATTTCACCACCAAAGAAATTTGCAAGAGGATGAGACCCCGGAAGCCCTGAAGCCAGCTTGATCCTGTGGCTAGAGGGGGGCCAGCTCCATGCTGCAGCCTCCGGATGACGGTGGTGAATGGGACTCACGTGGACTTACCCGATGGGAAGAGGGCTTTTCTCCCTTTTCTGTTTCCTTCCCCTTTCTTGTCCAACTGTGGGAGGAAGAGAGGACGTTGAAAATCAAGTTCTACACGGGTTGATTTCATCAATCAACCGGTTGATTTTTGGGTGTAGCACTCCAAAAAGGCAGGTAATTTGGGAGCTGTGGTCTGTTTGGCAAATCACCTATCCCATTTTGGGGGAATGCATGTTCCTGTTTTGGCCATAGCAGGTGTGCTAAGACAAGGCAGGTTTCCCCTAGCTGCCTTATTTAGGGGATGTTACAAATGGAAAGATGACGGAAATGCCCACAAAGACATTAACAAAAATATTCCAACTCTCAAAACCGTTTTCTGAAAACAAGGGAAAAGAATATCAAAGGAAAAAGACCCACGCTTTGGGTTTTGCTCACTTGTGTTTTTAATAGTTGCTTAATGACCTATAATGTCACTTTCCTAAGAAAACAAACGTAAAGGAATTTAGTAACTTAAAAAAAAAAAAAAACAGGAGATGGGAGAGAAGGACCTTTTCTTCCAGCCTCTGAAAGAAACCAAATTGACTACTTTCTGAAGTGCTTTGAATGGTATTTGTGACATTCACCTTTCCTTCCTGACCGACTTTGTTGAAGAACGTAATTTGAGTCTGTTTCTTTTTCCTGCCAGAAGAGTTGGTTGGTTGGGGTGGTACTTTGTTTTCTGTTTGAAGGAACAGCAGATAAAAGGGGAGGCATCATCTACATTTTGTGTAGTACATTGGTTTACATTCAACGTCCTTTTGAGAAAAAAAAAAAAATCTTTCAATTAGCATTTTTCACTGAAACAAAGAGTTTGTTCTGTTTAAGTCTCGTTATTGAAAAATTCGAAGGCATATAATATTGTTGCCTGTTGACATGAAGATGATCTGTGAGTCATGTCTTAATTAAAAGGGCTCTTAAGCTACAAGGGACGCAGGCAAATCCAGACTCGGAATGAGAACAAAATGCATGGATGAAGTCAGTCAACATCCCTTCCAACTCGAAAGGATATTCTCTGTCTTCACATGGAAGTTGAGTATGGACTGTGGGATCTAAGGAAAGAAAAGACGCTGGACATTGGTTCCATGGAATGATCTTGGCAAACGAGAATGTTCTGTGTAGAGAAAAATGCGGTTGAAGAGGGCTGGTGTTATCCTGGTAGAGGAAGCACTAGCAGGACGTCCCAACTAAGGGAGATGAGGAGCTCTTCTGGGGATGACAGTGACCATTGTTCTCTGTCTTCTATAAGTTCAGAGGAAGAGAACTTGGAGGATTAGTTCAAAGGAAGAAAAGTTGTGAATGCTTGAAATTGAACAGTGTTTCCCCAGAATTCATGTCTACCTAGAATCTTAGCATATGATCTTATTTGGATATAGGGTCTTTGCAGATGTAATTAGTAAGTGTCTGCAGATGAAATCATCCTGGATTTAGGAGACTAGTGTCCAATGACTAGTGTTCTTATTAAAAAACAAACAAACAAACAAAAAGCAAGAGGGACCCATCTGTAATCCCAGCACTTTGGGAGGCTGAGGTGGGAGGATCGCTTGAGCACAGGAATTTGGTAACAGCCTGAACAACAAAGGGATACCCCCCCATCTCTACAAAAAATTTTCAAAGTCAGCTCAGTGTTGGCTGGGTGCAGTGGCTCGTGCCTGTAATCCCAACACTTTGGGAGGCCAAGGCAGGTGGATCATCTGAGGTCAGGAGTTCGAGACCAGCCTGACCAACATGGAGAAACCCCGTGTCTACTAAAAATACAAAAATTAGCTGGTTGTAGTGGCACGTGCCTGTAATCCCAGCTACTCTGGAGGCTGAAGCAGGAGAATTGCTTGAACCCGGGAGGCAGAGGTTGCAGTGAGCTGAGATCGCGCCATCCATTGCACTCCAGCCTGGGCAACAAGAGCGAAACTCCGTCTCCAAAAAAAAAAAGGTAGCTTGGTGTGATGGTCTGCACCTATAGTCCCAGCTGCTCAGGAAGCTAAGGTGGGAGGACTGCTTGAGCCCAGGAGGTTGAGGCCACAGGAATATATATGTGTGACACACAGAGACACTGGGGAAAACCACATAAAAGCAGAAAGATTGGGGTGATGAGTCTATAAAGCCAAGGAGCGCAAAGGACGCCGGAGCCACCAGAAGCTAGGAGTGTGGCATGGAATGAATTCTCCCTCAGAGTCTCCAGAAGGAATCAGCCCGGTTGATACCTTGATTTCAGACTTTTGCCTTCCAGAACTGTCAGACAATACATTCATGTTGTCGTAAGCCACTGAGTTTGTGGGAATTTGGTATGGCAGCTCTGGGAAACTCATACAGCCAGAAATGTACCACCCATTGTGGGTATTTCAGTTCTAGGAGGAGATCATCTTAACAGGAGAAGCCATCTGATTTTCACTTGCCATCTGCAGAGGCCTCTCAGTCTGGCTTATATGGCACATGGCTATGAGGGCATTGGTGGGACCAGGGCCTTCCTGCCCGCATGCGAAGACAGACCTTCAGCCCTATCAGGAGAGAGATGAGGCTGTACCAGGAGAGGGTGCTCTGGGAGCCTCAGGCTAGTGTTTCTACAGCATTGCCACAGCTCTGCATGAGCAGGAAGCTTAGACAAGGGGTCTTCTACCCAAGTGGATCTAAATCCAAGTATCATCAGAACTCATCTTTTCTCCTTGGGACCCCTCCATCCCCACCCAAATTTTTATGTGTTACTTTTTAAATCCTAGAATTTGCCCAAGGATTCTTGAGAACACAGAGAGAGTCACCAAGACCCCACTGGACCCCTGACTAGCAACACAAGTGAGGCACAGGATGTAAGTTGCATCGGTGCATTCAGAACTCCCTAGCTTAGTTGATGGAAGCCCTACTGAGAATTTCTTACTTCACATAAAAAAGGGACTAACCTGTGTAGGAGAGTAAAAAAGGGCCCTAAACCTAGACTTAGAAGAGAGATCTAGATTGGGCTGAGTTATCTTGGACAAGTCACACAACCTAAGGAGACCTTATTTTTCTCATTTATATATTTAGAACACGAGACTAGCTTATTCTTTCCTGAATTCTGAGGAATAAACAGGACAATGTGTGTGAAAACATTTGTAAACTATTAAGTGCCCCGAAAACCTTGAGCATTCGAGGTAACCTTTGGGGAAAAGGACCCACAGTTAATTTTTTACCCCTTAGCACCACCTTGTGTCCAAGTTACTACTCCTGAGTTTTAGAAGTTCTACGTTACAGAACGGACCAGAGGCCATTGAAGAATTCATCGGGGTTTTCTTCCTGATGCCATCAATGTGAAACTAAAGAGTAAAATTGAGTAAACTTTGTAGGAACTCACTACTTCCTTAGAATTATCATCAGACAAAAATATTTGAGAGTAATGTCTTTCTTTTTTCTTTGAGATGGGGTCTGGCTCTGTTGCTCAGGCCAGAGTGAAGTGGCACTATCTCGGCTCACTGCAGCCTCCAGCTCTTGAGTTTAAGCGATTCTGTCTCAGCCTCCCGAATAGCTGGGACTACAGGTGTGTGCCACCACACCCAGCTACGTTTTTGTATTTTTAGTAGAGATAGGGTTTTGCCATGTTGACCATGCTGTTCTCGATCTCTTGACCTCAGGTGATCTGCCCGCCTTGGCCTCCCAAAATGCTAGGATTACAGGCATGAGCCACCGTGCCTGGCCCCATAATGTTTCTTACTACTCAGAAAGCATGACGACTTAGAGGCAGCCCCAAACCCATCTATTCCAGTTTGCTTTTTCCTAAGAGAACAAACAGACACCTCAAAGTTAAATACATTGCATAGCTACCAGCATTTAAGAACGTAACGTGGAGATGACAGAGTTTTGGAAAATTTACCGTCTAATTTTTATAACCTGAGCAGACTTGAACACTAGATGTAGAGACCTCAGTGGTACAATTTTGAAGTATAAAGAGTAGGAGTGGGTCAGGCTGGAAAACAGAGCCGGTAGAAGTTCTAATGCCCAGGGTGGCCAGGGGGCCTGATTATAGAATACAGGGGGACACTGGGTCTGAGCTATGCCCTTATTTGTACTGAGTTTGCGCTGACTGGGGTAGGAATAAAGGAAGATGGGTGGAAGAGAGGCAGTCAAGGAGCCAGAGTCTTGAGATAATGGTGGCAATAACTGGGATCCCATGTAGTGATGCTGGAACTTACATTTTAGGATGCTTGATATAATTTGAGGGTACAGAAAGCAAGTCCCATCTTGAAGGGATGGAACCGAGGGATAATGGAGATGAAGCAGGGGCTAGCATTTTGGATGAGAGCTGGGATGTAAACCCCGGTGTGGGGTCAAAGCATGGAATTGGCGGAAGCTGTCGCTCAGCAAGCCTGCAGGCACCAAACCCTTGGCCCAGGGCACCTGGGGTTATACAGAGAGCGAGGATGATGGTGACCATGATACGTGGCTATTTCCCACAAACTCAGGATAGGGAGAGGTTGAACAAAACCCAGAGGTCAAATGTTTTCTACACATCTAGATGGAGACTTGTGACCAGGTAGGAAGCAAACCCTCACCTCACCCTCGGTAGTGCTGGCTCTGACTGAGCGACAAAACCATAGTTAGGCTTGGCCTATGGTCTATCCCTAGTGTGCGTCCTGCTTTGGATTTCAATTGAAGCCATTTTTGAATTAACTCGTTCACTTGCTTCTTTTGTATAAAGAAATTTTAAAGAAATGCTTGGAGTCCCTTGAAAAGTTGATCTAGCAGTCTTCATCCAAGACACTATTACATCATTTTTCTTTGGGTGTTTTGTCTTCCCACCTAGATTACAAACTCCTCAAGGATACTGTCTATACCTTAAATTTTTTTTTCTCTTGAAAAGAAGAATCCTAGGACTCCAAAACAAAATGTTCTAAGAACGCAAGGCTAGGAGCATAACCTGTTCCAGGTGCTAATCAGTTTCCTTCTGCATTTTGACAGGTAGAAGGGCAGGGATGGGGGACGGCAGGATGTGGAGGGTGGGAGGATAGGAGGTGATGTTATACGTAGATTATTGCTGTTTCACGCAACACAGAGCCAGGCAGGAACCAATCACATCCCTAATACTGTAGATTATTACATGTGATATTAATGCATGTAAAAATTGGACCTTTAAGACTGCACTTTCAGGGAGGCTGAGGTGGGTGGATCACGAGGTCAGGAGATCAAGACCATCCTGGCTAACACGGTGAAACCCCATCTCCACTAAAAATACATAAAAATTAGCTGGGCGTGGTGGCGCACGCCTGTAGTCCCAGCTACTTAGGAGGCTGAGGCAGGAGAATGGCGTGAACCCAGGAGGCGGAGCTTGCAGTGAGCCGAGATCACGCCACTGCGCTCCAGCCTGGGCGGCAGAGCGAGACTCTGTCTCAAACAAAACAAAACAAAAAACCACACACACAAAACAAAACAAAACAAAAAAAAGACTGCACTTTCAGAGGCTGACCACCTCCTTTAGCACCTCCTCCCTTGACAAAGTCTTGGTCTTTGTTTTCATCTGTAAAGACCCTGGGTACTGCTGGTTAACTGAGATTTTCCAGAGCAATATTTTGAATCACTGGCTTTAGAATTGCCACTGAATGGTTTACACGTATTTCAAGCAAAGGTTGCCTTTATGGGAGGCAAGGATTTTCTGCTTATCTTCCCGTAATGGCGCAGTAGCCTTGCTAGGGGGTGGATTCTGAAGTATCACTTAACAGCAATCCATTTCCTTAAGATTCCTGATAGCATGGTTTGTATTTCACCACTAATAAATAGGACCAGTTTCATAGAAAGGCTTTTAAAAACTTGGGAACATTTGATTTGCCTGTACTCTTTTTTATTTCCAAATAATTTTGTCCGTTCTTTCTTTTTTTTTTTTTTTTTTTGACCCTCTCAATGTCATTTTAAAGCCGTCTTTCAAAAGGGAGACATCATCTCTGTCTTCTCTGGTGAGACAAGTGAATGAAGAGGCTTCTCATAGCCAATTTTTTTTTTTTTTTTTTTTTTTTGACGGAGTCTCGCTCTGTCGCCCAGGCTGGAGTGCAGTGGCGCTATCTCGGCTCACTGCAAGCTCCGCCTCCCAGGTTCACGCCATTCTCCCACCTCAGCCTCCCGAGTAGCTGGGTCTACAGGCGCACGCTACCATGCCCAGCTAATTTTTTATGTATTTTTAGTAGAGACAGGGTTTCACCGTGTTAGCCAGGATGGTCTCCATCTGACCTTGTGATCCGCCCACCTTGGCCTCCCAAAGTGCTGGGATTACAGGTGTGAGCCATGGCGCCCAGCCTCTCATAGCCACTTCTTAGGATGGACACACCACTGTGGCCCTTTGTGATTCAGAACTTCAGGGCACAGCCTTCGGCCTAGAACATTTTAGTGACGACTTTGACAGAGAAATTCCTAGGATAGGTGCTATCTTGGCAGAACCTAGGGAATATTCAGATCCAAAATGCGTTGCCCAAATCCCACATATTTTGCTGCAGCAGATACATTGACCAGACTACCTTCGAAGGAGGATGTTAATGACCATATCCCACTTGGATGCTAAAAAATGTATTCGCTTGTCTCAAAAAGAGTTCCTCTGTAGATTTTTAGAGCTCTTTTATTTTAAACAAAATCTGTTTCAGCACTTTCTTCCCAAGTTAGGAACCTAGGTGCATTCAGGTTTTTCATTTTTCAAAGTTGAAATGCAAAACTGCTCCAGAGTGGAGAGGAGGCCCCCACAGCTTAGCCCAGTCATCCTGATGCCCAAAGAGACAGATCAAATACACTATGAGGGCCTGGAACAATTAAAATGGACTTTTGATTAGTATTATTGTCACAGAACTCAGCAGTTTTGTCTCCTTTTGAGGAATAAGCCTATTTTAGGCAGCTGGATTTTTGTTGTAATCAGAAGGGAAAAGAGAAAGAAATCATTGGGAAAGAATTCGTTGTCTTCAGTAAAGTATAAGAATAATAAACCCTAGTTATGTTGAACTGGAAAAATTCCATATTTATGATAAGTTGACCTTGTTAAGAGAAAGTTTAGGTGTCTGTTACCTTTCCACTAATTTTCTAAATTTGGACTGTGGCAAAATATTGTGGAGCATTTTAAAGCGAAAGTAATTAAACTGTTTTTAAGGGATTGAGCTACTTAAATTTGATATGTAAGTATTTAACACTTGTTATCTGCATATCTTTTCTAAGGCCTTCTACTTAGAAATACTCCTTTCATTTTTGGAGATTTAGATAACTGTATATGCAATAAAAGTGGTAAAACAATATTTTTTTTTAAAAATTCATAAATGCAGATATTTCACACAGAATGACCTTAATGCATACTTCCCATCTGCACGCGGATGGAAACTTAAACATGTTACCTGCCCAATGTCCACTGTCAGTGGAAAATTCTAGAATTACAGTCTCCTGTCTCTGAAATCAGACTGGTTCAAATCTGGTACAGAGCTGTCAGATTTAGCAAATAAAAACACAGAACACCCAGTTAGGTTTGTATTTCAGATAATCAACAAATAATTTGTTTTTAGTAGAAGCTTGTCTCAAATACAGAACATCTTTTTACTGAATATTTTAACATATTATTTCTTTATATAATACTTCCTGTATGTTATGTGGTAGCCCTAATTAGGGATCAATTTAGATTATGTTTGTTCCTTTTCACTAATGATCTCATACTTTTTTGCCTATTGGTTAAATCTTCCAAGGCCTCTGTCTTTTAAATAAGGAACAGAATACCACCTCCTAGTCTCACAGAGTGTTTTAACTCGGCCTGTCTTTGACCTGAGGTGCTATGAAGTAGCACCGACTCACACAAGTGAGATTTCGGAGGCGCTGAACCAGAACACAGCTGTATCCCCTTCCCATCTCCTGATTATGGAGATCTTATCTTTAAATCACAGATAGTACTCGTGTGGTGCACGTGCTATTTATTGATCAGGTAGTTCACAGCCTGCTGCTGAATCCCCAATCTGGGCCACTCCCTTCGCACCTGGGAATTCCCCACGGATTTTATCCTCTGGACCTGGATTTACACCCAAAGCCGCCTAGCAGTTAAGATCATAGTGATGATGATTCAGGCCTTATGAAGTACCAACTTGATGGGGTAACATAAGAGAAGAGCGACAGGGCCCTAAGTGTAGGAAACAAATCATGAAATCCGCGTGAATCTTGGCATCAAAAGAGCATTTAAAAGTCAGCCCTGACGGTGTCTTTAGGATAAAATGGCATTGACTTCTGAAGGGAGCCGGTAGCCAGTCCGAACACAAATGGGCCTGAGAATGGGTCCTTTTTTGCTTCCTCCACTACCTGTATGTCAGCGGCGGAAGGAGGAAGATCTGGATTTTTAGTGTGATATTTACTTAGCAATAATAAACTGAGCATCTCTTGCACATTGCGGTCTCTGAAATAGTCCTTGAAAAGACTCCTGTAATTGGGAAATCTTCAGCAACTTATGACTTTAACATTTGGTGCAAAAACCAGTCAATGGAAAACAATGAAAGCAAAACAGAGAAGGAACTTGACAGACAAGCTCCCGATCATCAGGCACTGGGGTTTTTTTTCCCCCCTCAGGTCTTTAGTGGATGAAATGTCAAGTGAAACAAGCCCTTTTAATTCTTCTATTAAATCCAGCTTTTAATAACAAGCATCCTGGAAGAAGAACAGATAATATTTGTCTTATAAAATGTAACAGCCGGTTCCCTTCCTGAACACAAACCTGCTTACAGGACTTTGTCCTAGGCTCCGGCCTGACACGTTTGCAGATGCTCCAGCTAGTTAATTAATCAGGTCCAGATGCTGCTGCTTAATGATTTTCCCATTGTCCCTACCTCCCTTACCAGGGAGGGGACGGTGGCAGAGAGAGAGACAGGGTAGAGCCAGAGTCTGCCATAGACCTCTTTATTCCAAGAAGTTCTGCCATGTTTTCTTCTATGTTTGACTCAAATGTAGAGCATTTGCACTGGCCAGCAAGGAAGCGCGTGTGAAAGGGCAGATACCCATCAGAGACAGTGGCTTATATCAGATGCAGCAACCGGACCTGAGAGAGGGATGTGCACCTTCACTTCCATTGTTTGCTCTTCTGACAACTCATTAGGTGGCCCAGTATCTTCTAAGCTGAACTTGGAAGGGATGAACAGGCCTGAGAGAAGATCTGAAAGAGGGTGCTTTCATCAGAGCCCAGTGTTGCACAGCTAATGCCAATGCCATCACCTAAATGCAGTGTCTGTCGGTGAGCTGCCAATGGAACCCTTGACTTGTACTTTGAAATTGCTGGGAGACGGGGCGTGGTGGCTCATGATCATAACCTCAACACTTTGGGAGGCCGAGGCAGGAAGATCACTTGAGGCCAGGAGTTTGAGACGAGCCTGGGAAACATAGTGAGACCCTGCCTCTACAAAAATAAAAAAAATCAGCTGGGCGTGGTGGTATGTGTCTGTAGTCTTAGCTACTTGGGAGGCTGAGGTGGGAGGATAGCTTGAGCCCCAGAGTTCAAAGCTGCAGTGAGCTGTGATAGCACCACTGCACTCCAGCTAGGTGACAGAGTGAGGCTCTGTCTCTAAACAAAAAAACAAAACAAAAAAAAAATAGGAGTGCTTAAGGATCAGAGAAGGGAGAGGAGGAGGTGGCTCATGCCTGTAATCCTAGCACTTTGGGAGGCTGAGGCGGGCAGATCACTTGAGGTCAGGAGTTCGAAACCAGCCTGGCCAACATGGTGAAACCCTGTCTCTACTAAAAATACAAAAAAGTGAGCTGGGCATGGTGGCAGGTGCCTGTAATCCCAGCTACTCAGGAGGCTGAGGCAGGAGAATCACTTGAACCCGGGTGGCAGAGGTTGTAGTGAGCCGATATTGTGCCACTGAACTCCAGCCTGCACAACAGAGCAAGACTCTGTCTCAAAAAAAAAAAAAAAAAAAAAAAAAAAAAAAGAGTCATTTTCTTCTATGTATGTGCATGTGGGGGGAGGGACTTTAGGTGAATGCAGAGCCCATCCTTGGAGGTTTAGGTTTTGCCCTTCACCGTGGTCCCTCCAGCCGTCATTGCCACGCTGATACTGCTTAATAACAGCACTGCAGCTTTCTGTGTTTAATCGACTTGTCCCCCATCTGCTTTGGCTATGAGAAATAAGAGGCCCTGACAGTTACTCCAGGCGTGGTGGTAGAAACAGACCTCAAGCTTCAGTACCATTTGACAAGGCAAAGAATTGCCCTCCCACCACATGGTGCTGGTATTTGGAGGTGCTTTCCTTTAGAAAGTACCAGGTGCCTTTCCTCTCTGAGCACATGAACTGTTTATGAGTCAAAGTTGTCCTCATTTATAGGGGATCTGTTTTCTTTCTTTCTCTCTTGAAAAAACCTGTTATTCAGTGGGCTGTAAAATGGAAAATAAAGATCAGAGGTAGTGGAAATAATATAATGTACGTGGGCACACACATTAGAAATCTCCCATAAAATGTAGGCATTTAGAAATTTGCACTCTATTATTTCACTGTGGCCTGTTGGGAAGCCATTCTCCCTACTGGTGCTTTCAGTCTCGTCCTGGGACATCTTCATAGACGGCTGTTCTCTCTTCCTTTAACTCTGCTAGATTTCCGAAGGAGGGAAGGCCCATTCGGGACCCCTGTAGATGATGGAATTTGGTTTTCTGTGGTATAATTGCTTTGATGCAGACTGAGATGTCGTGCTTCCATGGAGAGGCTCCAGAATGGTGTGCTTTTGGGGCTTTTGGTTGAGCAGGTAGATTTCATTTTTTAGCCCATCCAAGTGTCACAGGTGTGTGACCCAGAGCAACTCCATCTTCAGTAGGGGCTGGGTAAAATGAGGCTGAGACCTACTGGGCTACATTCCCAGACAGTGAAGACATTCTAAGTCACAGGATGAGATAGGAGGTTGGCACAAAATACAGGTCTTAAAGACCTTGCTGATAAAACAGTTTGCAGTAAAGAAGCCAGCTAAAACCCACCAAAACAAGATGACTACGAGAGTGACCTCTGGTCGTCCTCACTGCTACACACCCAACAGCACCATGACAGTTTACGAATGCCATGAAAATGTCAGGAATTTACCCTATATGGTCTAAAAAGGGGAGGCATGAATAACCCACCCCTTGTTTAGCATATCTTCAAGAAATAACCATAAAAATAGGCAACCAGCAGCCCTCAGGCTGCTCTGTCTATGGAGTAGCCATTCTTTTATTCCTTTACTTTCTTAATCAATTTGCTTTCACTTTACGAACTCACCCTGAATTCTTTCTTGTGTGAGATCCAAGAATCCTCTCTTGGGGTCTGGGTCCAGACTACTTTCCTGTATCACAAGGGTCTAATAGTACAGTACTAACAGATTGTTTATTTTTCCAAAGCGCTACTCTCCTTGGCCTTTCAGTCTTGCTTCTTTGATTGTACCAGGCAACCTTTGTTGGCCTCCCATGACAGAAGACCAGGCAAAAGCCCCGGCCATGTCATGGCCCTCTTTCATCCTGCCTGTCCTGGGGTCCTCAGCTGTCTCAGCAAACTGAGGCCTTCTTTTTTTTTTTTTTTTGAGACGGAGTCTTGCTCTGTCCCCCAGGCTGGAGTGCAGTGGCATGATCTCGGCTCACTGCAAGCTCCGCCTCCCAGGTTGATGCCATTCTCCTGCCTCAGCCTCCCAAGTAGCTGGGACTACAGGTGCCCGCCACCACGCCTGGCCAATTTTTTGTATTTTTAGTAGAGATGGGGTTTCACCGTGTTAGCCAAGATGGTCTCGATCTCTTGACCTTGTGGTCTGCCTGTCTCGGCCTCCCAAAGTGCTGGGATTACAGGCGTGAGCCACTGTGCCCAGCCTCACTGAGGCCTTCTTAAAGCCAATCTTATTTTAAACCACATCCTCTAGTGGAGGACGTTGAGTAAACAAGGCCAGGATGGGTAGGCCCCTCACTCCACTCTAGACATCACCTCAGCTTGAGCTAAGTCACCCCCCAGGACTCCTTCCTTTGGTCCCCCTGTAACATCTATCCTTTCTATCCTCTTTCTTAACCCTCCCCATGCTTCCCTGCCCCCCTGAAAACCCCAGTAGATTTTTCTCCAGAGGACAATAAGCTTCCGTCTTTGGTGCCGTCCAGAGCTCGGAGGGAAAGTTGAGGTCAACGTGGCAGGCTGTACCGCTTTCTTTTGAAGCAAACAGATGGTGAAGGTTAAATGACAGCTCTCTGACTGCCTCTTTTGAAGTAATTGGAGATAATTTGTATTTTGAATCAGAACTTGACCATTGTCAGAAGGGAAGAAGGTTAATATGGAAACGATTTTACATTAGCCCCTGTTTCTTCCGCCACCCCCCTCCCCACTCCTTTCGTTCTCTCCTTCGGATCCTTGTTGCTTTAATCCTTGCTCCAGGCAATTGGTAAGACTGTCTCTGGGCTCGGTGTGCCTCATTTTAGGCAGTGGCTGTTATGAAAGCCAACAACAGCTTATTAAGGCCAGTGATAATCTCTTCCACTGATGCATTGTTGCTTTCCAGAGGTCCAATTAAGGCCGCACATCAGAAACAAGATCTTGTAAACCTTACCTAGAACGGTTTGCAAACAAATGCTCCGGCTGCTTCCTCATCTCTGCTTAGAAACACAAACTGACTTCATATCACAGAAAACACTGTGTCTGCATTTAAGAAAGGGACATGCTTGTCTTTCACTGCCTGCCACCCTCCCTTTCCAGACACTTAAACAAAATGTAATTTAATTTCAAAGCCTGGCTTTGGGCCCCCTCCCATATGAAGCATGGTATTGTTTACCTCGTAACTGCATACTTTTTTTTCTTTTTTCTTTTTGAGACGGAGCTTTGTTCTTGTTGCCTAGGCTGGAGTGCAGTGGCGCTATTTCAGCTCACTGCAACCTCCGCCTCCTGAGTTCCAGTGATTCTCCTGCCTCAAACTGCTCAGAAGCTGGGATTACAGGTGCCCACCACCACACCTGGCTAATTTTTTATATTTTTAGTAGAGAGGGGGTTTCACCATATTGGCCAGGCTGGTTTTGAACTCCTGGCCTCAAGCAATCCACCCATCTCGGCCTCCCAAAGTGCTGGGATTACAGGCATGAGCCATGGCACCTGGCCAACTGCATCCTTTCAAAGAGTTTACAGTACTTCCTGAAATCCCACTGGGGAGGGAAGTAGAAGGGCAGAGAGCCTCTTAAAAATACAAAATGGCGACCAGGCGTGGTGACTCACGCCTGTAATCCCAGCACTTTGGGAGGCCGAGGCAGGAGGATCACAAGGTCAAGATATCGAGACCATCCTGGCTAACACTGTGAAACCCCATCTCTGCTAAAAATACAAAAAATTAGCCAGGTGTGGTGGCGGGTGCCTGTAGTCCCAGCTACTCGGGAGGCTGAGGCAGGAGAATTGCTTGAACCCTGGAGGCGTAGGTTGCAGTGAGCTGAGATCGCACCACTGCACTGCAGCCTGGATGACAGAGCGAGACTCCTTCTCAAAAAAAAAAAAAAAAAAGAACTGCCTTGAATGTTCTAGAAGAGTCTTAAGAGAGTAGCATGTGGATCCCTCCCACCTCCTGCTCCCATCATAAATTCTCCCAAAGCTAGCAGATTCTTAAAGAAAAAAGGGAACAGAGAAAGAAACTGGATATGACTGTAAGTCTTCACTTAGGGGGCATTGGGTGGGAAAGATGCTGCCTTCTGGAGGTGGCCGTGATAGTTGTCTAGCTAACTCATACCCATAGCACCAGGGTATTTCCAGGTACAGAGACACTGAGGAAGGTCAGGCCTATTTATAATATCCCAGCCTAGTGGGCATTGGACCTAATGGAATCAGGTGGCGAGAATAAGGGAGGCTGTACCTTCCTAGGTGAGCAGAGTCCCTGGGAGGCTGGCAACTGCAGGGACACCGGCTAGCACAAGCTGTCACCTTCTATCCCATGCCTCCTGAGTGTGTCAGCTACCAGAGGGAAATATGACCACTAATGGCTCGAAGATGAAACTCAGTCCTTCCCATTCCGAGGTCTGCAAAAGCCAGAAATTTAGCCACAGTTTGCCATAAAAGGAATCTTAATAAATAATATTT
Source organism: Hylobates moloch (assembly GCF_009828535.3). NCBI lineage: Eukaryota > Metazoa > Chordata > Mammalia > Primates > Hylobatidae > Hylobates > Hylobates moloch. The sequence continues at coordinate 106,360,394 of NW_026652281.1, forward strand.
AAAAATGAAAGTTTTATTCTATGCCACCCTGAAAAGTCTGAATCCATAGAATGCAAAGAGAAGGCAGGAAAGTGAAGACTGAGGTCTGTCTACAGCGTGTTTAAGTGCTATTTGCAACTGAAGTGCTGAAGGCAAGATGGTATTTTATTCATATACATCTGGTTTGTTATGAAGCACTTTTTTTTCCACTAACTTGGAGAAAGCAAAGAAGATATTGTCATGTTATTCCTGGTTTTTTCTTAACCATCCAAAGTAAAGAAATGGCTGCAAACCTTTAGAAGCAATTCAAGTACCTTGGTGGCTTTCATCAGATGTTCTCTGTGCAAGGAAAGGAAAAAAAAAATCGTTCTATCTTTTTATTTTTACTTTGCTTTAATCTTATTTGATGATGTCTCAACAGGCTGGGACATGCTTTCTTGGATGGCAATTTCACTGCACCATATGTGTCTCTCACAAGATAGCACAGTGAGATGAATCTTGGCAGGAAGAGAACTAAACACATTGACAAAGAAAAGAAAAAATTTATTTACTTAACTCCCTGTTGCCTGCATACATTTCCCCCCTTGTACTGCGACTCCCGGTGCAGCAGTTCAGGCTAGTTTGTTATAAACAACCATGTGAAATGCAGCCGCCATTTATCACTTTTTCTGATCATCTGCCCTACTTTTTCTGAAAACTCACATTAAGCATTTCAGTGATCAGATGATGAAACACAATGAACAGAAAGAGAAAATCCATTTCTTCCTTAGAACCCCTAGGTGGGAGAAACCCCAGGCCTGGCGCCTAGAAGCAGCAAAAGCCCCTTCTTCCCCACCCTACACGTGGTGGCAGACCTGGAGTCTACGGTGCTATCTAGCCAGGTGGGATCCCCATCCTGTCCTCAAGTCGGCTTTGAATTTTGGGTTGCCATCAAGACATCATTAACAGATTAACATGACCAGTCTATGCTGTCCTTAAATGTGAAGAGGTTGTGACCAGTGACATTGGAGGTGACCAGTGGTTTGGACTATATTGGAAAACGGCTCTGAGATACCAGTGTTTCATCACATTCACCACAGGGGACCAAGGATTATTTCAAAGGACAGACCAGAGCCCTGGTCTGGACTCTGTGCTCACCTTTTAGATGGAGAAGGGAGATCGTTTGCTGTCACGCATTAGAGTCGTGGGGGCTAGAGTTCCTGATGACAGTGTTGAAACTGTGGAATCCGTATATTTTTATCTCATGTGATGCTTTCAGAGAATATCCTAGTGACCTTCTTGTGACCTCTAGAGAGCTAGAGCTCAGAGAATGAAGTTCAATGAGCCATTTCAAAATGTGTTGAGATTAAGGTGAAATCCAAAACTAAATAAAAAATGTAAGGGATCTCTTTCATCGGCCACTATTTTGAAAAAAAAAAAAAAAAAAAAAAAAGGAGTTACAAGACTTCTTTTTCAGGTGGCAATTTAAAACATTGGGAAACATTGGTTTATTGAGGAAAAATGTCCATGTTTGATTTTTCTCACGGAGCCAATGAGCAAATGGCATACATAGTGCTTGTCTCCCCTTGGATCCAATTCACAGGCGATGTGATTAGGACAGTTAGCAGAGCCCAGCAGAATGTGACAAAAGGTGCTTGAAGGATAAAGTTTCCTTGGAATACTCAGACTGTGGATGTGAATGAAAATCCTGAGAAGGAAACTTAGGTCACAAGAAGAGTTAAATTCAGAATTAGCTGCCTTCAGAGGTGTTACTGGTTGCATGTTAACTGGTATGTTATTTTCCAAGAATTTTACAGGCAGACATATCAGTCTAGAGCAGGAAAATCTAAGGTTTTTTAAATACATAAAAAGCAATATAAATGCAGCATGACAAACAGGTATCTAATGTTCTTTTGCTACTGAACAAAATGCCTTTCTTCCCTCATTTATACTCATGTCCTCTGAGAACAGAGTTCAGAGAAAATTTAGTCTTCTAGTCCTCAGGAAAATATCTAAGATTTTGTGGTTGTATAGAACCCATCCCAAGTCTACTGATTTTTTATTTGGAATGCTAGCGGTGGTGAGAAAACGAGACTGTAAATGTAGAAGTGCAGTTTCTGTTTTAAAAGTCAAGGTGATTTTATTAATTTTGTGGATTGTATGTCTTACACCTTTTGAGCTTCTGCCCATTTGGATCAGGATAGAATGATCATTTTTGAATGAAATGGCATGATGTTAGTCAATATGGATTTTATGGCTAATTTTTCCAATTACTAATGGTATACTTTTTAGGTGCCAAAAACATGTACAGGGCATAATAGGTATGTATTTCTCTCCATTATGCTCTTGCTTGACTTTGCAAATTGAAAGGAAGAGGTGGGAAAAATTACCGAAAGCAGGGTGGAAAGAGAAGGTTACTGGCAATGATGTAATTTCCCTTTGGTATCTCGTCCCACTAAAAACTCAAGATTGCCCTATTATAAATACCAGATCAATGCAATTTATTTCTTGAGCTAGGGCTGTAGTTAGAAGTCTGTTTGGATGAGATGAGTAAAAGATACATGACTGTGAGCTTTCTCTCTCTTTCTCTCTCTCTGTCTCTCACACATACACACTCATTCACTCACAGACGCATCTATGCTAGAATTATTTCTATCCTTTCAACATAAAACATCAAGATAGAGTTAGTAAATGTTGATGATACTTGTTTATATGTATGCATTATACACACAATATTAATAGCACATGGAAAGAAAACGAGTTACTCTAACACCTCTTCCAAAACCATACCAAAATATAAACTCCCTGAAATCATTTGAAGTCTCTGAATCTCTAAGTCTTACTTTCAAGCTTCAGGGACAGGTTGTAATCAAGTGGGCTGTGGGTACATGTTCTAATTTATCCAATTTCTCTGGAATGAAGCTATGTACATTGATATGAAAATGGGATGTAATCTTTATGGTTTGATAAACTGACTCCTTTTAAGAGAAACACTTCTGAACTTTAGCCAGCTGTAAGGGTTCCAGACTGCATTAGGAAACAAAGAATATGAACTCTGGAAAAGTCTCTCAGGTCTGGATAATGCAAAGTAGACAATGAGAACCTGAGGGTGACTCCACCTCCCTCACTCTTGGTTAAACATAACCCACAGCTGCTTCCTTATTTATCAGAAGGACAGTTAATAGTTTGGTAACGAGATTATCTTTTTAATTAGATTTTTACTTTTAAGACAAAACAGATGCATAATTTGGTCATATTAGTTAGCTCATTTGTACTAACTTTTTTTTTCTTCATGCTAATTGTGTACTTAGTAACTGGTATTGTTTGAAGAAGGGAGGGTTGTTTCTGTTGAACTGAGTTTTTGAGTGTGGGGGCCATTTGAAAACCCCCTGGCATTTTCCCTTCTCATGCAATATCAGTTAATTCTCAAGAGGAATTCAGACAAGGTGTTAAAACTAGGATAAAAGCATTTTAATACCAGAAAATCTGCTCTGTCAAACCAGAGGCCGTTTTGCTGGTGGGAAAGCAGCAAAAGTAAACAGTAGCAATCTCTCGTGTAACAGAAGATTTAGGTATAATTTGTTTAAATAGTAGCAATAATGATTATTAATTCACCCTTTGAATGTTAACAAAGACTTGGTTTTTGTTAGTTTGTACTTTAGATTCATTTCCAAGCTCAAGTTTGTTTTAGGCTAATGCTCCCATCAATGGGAAATGCAATTAGCTTTAGATTCCTATTCCCCTCTCTCCCCAAAATATATTTGATGTTTGGTAATACAAAATAAAATAATTCCCTTTCAGAAGACTGCCTTGGAAACCTTATGATCACAACAGAGTGAATTTTTGTTGAATTCTTCTCTACTTCCCTGGGAAACAATAAGGAATTCTTTTTGTTCTTTGCCACAGAAGGTATAACAAATGGATTTCAAAATACCTGCACTATATAAGCGGTGCTTAGAAGAAAGAGAAAAATCAAAGCAAGAAATAAAAATTACAAAATGGTAGAGCCAGACCACTTCATCCACAATTTGTATCTGACCTCGTCGTTGAAAAACTTTGTGAAGGATCACGGTGGCTTGTTTTTCTCCCTTTGACGCTGGAACATTTAAACTAGTTTTAGTTCTGTTTTATCCTGTGTGGTGTAAAAGGGCCAGAGTCCCTAGAGGACCTGACCACAGGGACGGCGGGCATTCTCCAAAGGCCAGCCCCACGCTGGGCCTACTGGAAACATAGGCAGACTCAAGTGCAGGGTCCAGCTTGTCCCGTCAAGTTTATCGTCCACTCCATCAAAGGGTCTAATGGTCAGCAGAGGGGGCTAAATGTGTCCCCCGTGACCTGACATTAACGGAGTGGACTGGTTTAAGTGTTACTGAGGGTGTCTCAGAATGATTTGGACGCCAATACCCGTTTGCCTCAATGAGCCGTCATCTGGGTCATGACTCAATACAGCTTTGCCCTGACACGGCCCAGCCCCGAAGTACTCCTGGGGGACCTGGCCTCACCTCGGAGACCAGCAGACAGCAGGGCTGATCAATGCCCTCTGACAACAAGTGAAACAATCACCTTTTCCCTCACCCCTCCACCCTTCGCACCTCCCACCCCTCGCCCGTCTGACCAGCTTGAAAATGATAAAGATAAATTGTTTTATCTAAACATAGAGTCTGACACTGAGAAAAGACAGGAGTGAGGAGCCCCACCCAGTTTGTCTAGAGCCTTAGATTCCAGCTTTTTGCTTCTCATGTAATTTTGATGGGAAAAAAAAAATCAGTCTGTATATCAAATGTAGAGCTCGTCAGATCCAGAAAAAGAAAGAAAGAAAGAAGAAGAAAAAGAAGAAAAAAAAGCCAGGAGTTGTGGTGAAGAATATTTTCTGCTCAGATTTAAGCTGGTCTATAAACATTAGCTTTGGAGGTGTTAAGGAGACCCGGGGCATTTTCTGTGCTTGGACTGGGATTTTGACAAAACCATATGCATAGGAAATACATTTAAATTATAAGGTTCTTTAAGAAGCAGAGTGTTTTTCAAAAGGAAACCAACAACATAATACTGATGTGAGAAATCTTTAGAAAAGGCTTGAAATACTTTTAAAGAGAAGATGCCCTGCAGAGTTCTAAAATAACCATTTAAACCATTTTTACATTCCTGTTTATTTGGATTTGAAACAAAACTAAAGAAGATAGAAAAACGTAAATATTCTCTTCCTATCATGACTGTCGTTTTCTTCCTGACATTAAAGAAAAAAAGAACCTGTATTAACACCCAAATAGAACTGCGATGTGGATAAAAATATATATGAAAAATATTTTAAATATATTTGAAATACCTGAAAATAAGTGGACTAAAATGTTTAAGAATTATGTTCCACTTACTAATAATGCTATTTTTCTTATTGATTTCCATGCAATATTTCTTCATAAAATAATTTTAAAATCATTTTCCTTTAGGCAGAAAAGGAAAAAAAAACATTTCTATTAGATTGAGACAATCCTCACCTAAGAGGTGAATATTTTCAAAATTGTGTATCTGAATATTTTAAAAAGTGTATCAAAAGAAAATTTAATCTCAAAGCATCACCGTGTGAACAATTCCTAAATGTCCCTTTTGTAATTTCTGAGAAGTAACTAAAATTGCATATACGTTTTTTTAAAAGAAAAACACAAACAAATGCCTGCTTTCATATTTTAGCTGCTGAGAGCCATCTCCACTCACATTTTTTTCATTTGCTGAAGTGAACTGGGAAAGTAAATCAATGGGAAAAGTCAAATAGTTTCATATTTTTTATAGAGAATCGTAATTTACTAACTGTGCTTTTTATCATTTGATGTCTAATTTGTTTACATAGCAATTCAAAGGCACATTTTATTTACATAATTATTTATACAAGTTATCTTTCCTTCTTGGCTTTATTAATTTTTTTTATATTTTGTTTACACCTTCTAGTGGAGTGGAGTATATACGTTGTATATACCACGTTTCTGTGTGTTATTTCAAAAATAGTTTATGCCATTGTTTAAAGATGATTTTTTAAAAATGTACATATTTATGTGGGTTATTTCTAACAAAAGAGTGAAGTACATTTTATTCTTTGTATACGAGCATTAATAACAGATGAATGTCTTCCTTTCTGGAAGCACAAATATTTATTATATAATCGCACTTTTTTTTTAAAAAAAGGCTAAACACCCAAAGTGTCAAAAGTCAAGCTTAACAAATTTAAAAGCGATGAAATGAAAACCCAGTTAAGCACAAAAGGTCTTTTTTGAATTTAGTGAAAAGCTGTTGCAAGAACTAAAGAAGACGAGATCTGTGCCTCCAGTGTTCGGTTTATTAGGTCCAATGCTCGTCTTCAAAGGAATATCACAGCCGTGTGGCATTTAAGGATTTAGAGGAATTCTGAGAATTTGAGTGCTTTTTGCCAAAATGGATTCCGTGTGCACTTTAGCCATGAAAACTGATTTAGGATCTTTTCCTCTGGCTATATTTGTCCATTTAGATAACTACAAAATTATCAGTCTGCAAAGGCAGAAAAATCAAGGAGGGATGGAGCTAAACAGAAATCATACATATTTGCAGAAGAAAAACCAGACTCGTGTGTTTATAGCAAGGACTGTGTAAGTGTGGTTACAGAGCAACCAAAATGGGGTTCTGCAAGTTTTCAGATGCTAAAGCAGCATTTGGGTAAATCTTTATTTGCTTCAAGCATATAAAGATGTTAGTAAATGTTTTTAAAGTAACATTGGGCATTGCGTCTGTGTTCACAAGTTCCAAAGTAATCAGGAAAACCATATTTTTCCTGCACTTTTGAAATAGCAGTAGCTACAAGAATATGGTTTGGAAGGATCCTGAATGTTTGAGGAAGGTGCAAAGCTGGGAGGGAGCCAGGATGTGTCACTGGGACAGACTGGGTTTGTGTCCATCAGGGACAGGTCCCTCTCTTGAGTCGGGTTTAAATAAGGCATTTTAGACCTAGTGTTCAGATAAAAAGAGCACAGAGTCGACCTTGTGTTATGGAAATCAAGCCCTACTCACTATCAAGATTTTTGCCAGTGAAAGCTGTCTCTCCTCCCTTGACAAACCCCCCATCCATGGTTGAAACCTGGTTCTAGGATTAGCAAGGAAAGTGGCAAGGATCTTAAGAGACCTAATTTGGGGACGAGTGCTTCCTGTCCCTGGAACTAAAGGAAAAGTCAAAGAAAGGGAATGTTTCAGGAGAGAGACTGAGATAAAGAAATTCTGAACTTTGAACAAAAGGAATGAAGTAGGATTTAATTTAAACCAGGGTATTACTTTCTTTTTATTAGCTTTGATTGTACAGGTTTTTTTTTTTCTTTCTTTCTTCCTTTCCTTCGCTCTATTTATATTTAATTTAAAGCCAATTTGGTAACATGGGGCTTGCTCTGTAAATATAAAAATAGAATAGTACGATAGCCGATGTACAGGAGGGGAGGAAATGGGGTATGTACCCTAGCTAGGAACATCACTGCATTTTTACACAAAGAACAAATCTCTCCATCCTACATTGTCATTAGGATGGAGAGATTTCTTTTTCTTTTCTTTTTGTTTTTCTATCATTTCAATGTAAGAAAAGGACCCCTCTCAAGATGAGGTGCCTGCTTTTGCAACGTTGGATATGTTATTATTACAAAATGTGGTTATATTCTCTGCCTCTTACATTAACAATGGGGACAGGGGTAGGGGGTGGGTCGGAGGGGCCTGAAATGACAGAATGAGGGACACACAATAGGATGGCCGTGACTCTGAACAAATAAATAAAACATGTGAATCACAGTCTCTGCTCTGCCTCCCTCCCTCCTCACCCCCCAACTGTGATTAAATTTGCTGTGGTCATTTCCCAAATGTCTGCCTGATTAAAAAAGGAGAAGAAGAAGCCGAAGAAGAAGCAACAGCAGCAGCAGCAGCAGCAGCAGCAGCAGCAGCAGCAGCACCCAAAGCTTTTTCTCACACCATAGCTTAAAGCGAGGACCCTTCCTGGGGCTGGCAATCTCCACTCCTGCCAATCAATCCTACGAGTACAGACACGCATGCCGCTTTCATTAGCAAAAATGCTCCACATCTGATTGCTGTCCTCTTCCTACCCGCCCCCCCCCCAAAAAAGAAAACAAAACAAAACAACTACCGACCCTGTAATACCAACTCTGCCCCCTTAATAAACAGCTACCCAAACTACCACCAGCATCACACTGAAACCCTAGCCGCCCGGGGCTGAGTAATAGGATTTCTCATAGCCGGTCCTACAACCTCCAACACAGCTTCCCAGAAACCTATTGGATGCACAGGGGGAGAAAAAGAATACATTTTAATAAATCGAGGGGAAAAATGATTTGGGTTCTGTAGCCCCGTTCTTTAGTAATAGAAAAAGGTGAGGTTGTAGTGGGGGAAAGGGAGGGGGAATTTAATATTGGAAGAGATAATAGCAACTATGTTAATATCCGGAATTTTCAATGTACCATAAGTACATTTTGTTTTTCCTTTTAGCACGATTTATAATTAAAGATTTTAATCTGGCTTCACATTGAGTTAATAAGCCCTTTGATTGATTAGGATTCATAAAATTGCCATTTCCCGCTGATGCTTTGTGTTTCTGGGGATGTTCTTTTGAAAAGCTGGGTTAAGGTGAATAGGAAGCCGTCATTGTTTAGGCTGAGCTGTGCCAATTCTGGGAACTCGGAACTGCTTTATTCAGAGTTTGTCCCCTGCAATATCTTGTTGTTCAGCCAAATTAATGCAGATAGGATCTGCTGGGCTGCAGTTTAGTCATTTTTTAGGGGAAAACTTTTTTTTTTTTTTTATTTCAGCAGGTGTTCCACCCAATTTCTGCCTCTGTTTCCTGACCTGTTCTTTGGCTGCACAAAATAAATAAGTAAATACATAACAACCAGGAGGAAACAGCATCAAATTGATAAATAGAATGTTATAAACTGTTTCAAAGATAAAGGCGAGAAGAAGAGCACAAACTAAAGACATGTGAATGCAGCAAACCGGGGGAAACTGGGCTCCAATTTTTCTTTTTAAAAATTCAACTTCAGAGGCTGTGCGGCCAATAAATTATCCTTTTGCATGAATGGCCTATAGTGCAGTATGTGGGAAGTATCCTCCTTCAGCTAAGGGGATGTCTTAGAAATGTAAACACAAATGAAAAAATAGGAGAGAGACGCCGAAGCCAGGAGGCGGCCCAGCGCTGTGCTAATGCTGTTTATCAAGTTAAATAATATACCCTGCCACCCCCTCCCTCTAAAACCAAACCAAAATTAAAGGCAAAATCAAGAAACGACGATAAATTCTGAGAAGAAAAGAAAAGACAGAAAGAAAACGGGAGAAAGAGCCCGTGATTTGAAATGTCCTGCCAACGGATAGGTTTATGGTACCCTGGATGTCTTTATGGGGGTCTGAGAGTGCCCCCCACGCTTATTTTTAGCAGAGGTGGGGGTCGGAGGGAAGTGACTCTGTTTAGCTTCCGAAGGGCCTCACTGTGGAGACTGAACCAGAGCAAATTCCCTTTGTGTTTCGTGCTCTGAAGGGACCTGCTATTGTTGTATGAGGGGCCTCGTGTAAGATCCAGTCGAGCTGGGGCTGTGGGCAAAACCTTTCCGGATAACACTCCACTTGTTTTGGAATGGATACTGACTCTCCTCCCCTCATCGTCCTCCCCCATTGACTTGGCACGACTAGCACTTTAGTATCTTTTTATTCTCATCTGGATCCTCTCCAAAGACAAATGTTTTTAGGGCTAATGAGGAAAACCAGAAGTCATGTCCACGGCCGGGGAGCCCAGAAGATGTGTCCCCCAGGTGGACTGGGAGGTGACTCCCAGCCTCGCTTCTCTCCCACACCTTTACCTGGCATTCTTCTGCAACCCGAAAACCCCGTCTCACTCCCTGGATTGCCGAAACCCTCCTTCCCACAAGCATCTTTGGTCTCTTTCTGGCTGGATCCCCATCCCCTTGGCTGGATCTTCAACATCCCCTTGCACAGTGATAGGTCCCCGTTCCCCAAGCTCTCTTTCCCTCGAGGTTTCGGGGGTTTGCCCCAGAATAGCAAACGCCAGCACAAAGCAGATAGCGGCCAAACCCGTGGAGGGAAACGAGTTTGGGTTTACAGCCAGCCAGCAATGCCCCTACCCTTCCCAAAGAGTTCCCGCTTGGCCGTCGCTGACCTCCTGAATTCCGGACCCGGCAGGCCTGATTGGTGGGCTTTTAAACGTGACTAATGAAGAAAATTTACCCTAAGCGGGGAGGGCCCCCCCCCTTACAACCAAAGAGACTGTGCCCTGATGCATTCTATTTTTAAAAAGAAGAGAAGGAAAAGAGAAGCCCCGACACATGCATTTGTGGAGATGCGGAAGTAAATGTAAAACTCTCCCCTCCACCCCACCTTTTTTTTTTTTTTTTTCCTCTCCCTAACCCAGGTCCTAGGCAATGACAGCAGAGAACGAATAATTCCCGGTGCAGTGTCTTACAGTTAAAGGTACCTTTGAATGAATGTCAGCTCCTTTCTACCTTACTGCAGTCGATCGATGCTTCATTAGGGCCGAATTGTCTTTGCCCATGCAACCTTGAAAATAGTCCTTTTAATTACCTGTGAGGAAGTCGGGGACCCTCCTTTTTCCCTCTATCTCCCTCTCTCTCTTCCCTTCTCTCTCTTGTACCTTTCTCCCTCTGCCTCTCTCCCTCTGTCTCTCTCTCTCTCTCTCTCTCTCTCTCTCGCTCTCGCTCTCTCTCTCTCCCTCTCTCTGTCTCCCCCTCCCCCACCCCCAGCAGAAAGCTCTGGGAAGTGGGGGTGGGCAGATGGGGGTCACTCGCATTTATTCACAGTCTGAGTACATCATTCCTTGATAGAGAAGCTGGGAGGAGAAGAGAAGGTGGGGGCGGGGGACTTGGGCAGGGGAGAAAATGGAAAAGAAAGAAATATCGGACCCTGAGGTGAGAGGGCAGGGTTCAAGTCCAGACTACAGATCTATTGAAGAGGTTTCAGCCAGGCAGGCCTCCACTTGACTTTCTCATCAGCCAGCTTTATGGATTCCCAGCTGCTCCCTTTACACCACGGCTCTTACATCTCCCCGCTGCTAATTACCAGGGGTTTCTAAATAGCACAGAGCCAGGCCCTGCCGGTGCCTCCAAAGGATTCCGGACAGGCTTCCTCCAGGTCACAAGGAAAGGGGGGACCTGTTGGCGAAAGATTTCAGAGGGACCAGGCAGAGATGCACAGCTCCAATTAATCCCTCCCATTGAAACTGAAGGTGTTCCATATAATTGTAGGCCTGGCAAGTTCAGTACTGGAAGAAAGTGCATAAATAATCGTTATTTGTTATGCACTATTAAAAATTCAGAAAGATTTTAAATTCAAGTGATAATCTGGTCATCCTGAGGGATAGACTTGTATTTAATAGCCAGGTATTTTTTACCTATTCAGTTATGATGAGAAATATTCTAATGAAGTCATAAACCTCAGCAGAGGAATGTTAATCACCTGTGTGCGCTCTGTTAGAGCCGTGTTGAAAAACATACCTGCCCGAGCTGAGCCTCCTCCTCACGTGGTGATTCAGGATTGCGTGTGCAACCCTTCTCCTTCCCGTGGTCCCCAGGCACCTGGAAATATACGGCTAAAAACTACAAAGCTCATCTGATCTTCTCTTCGGTGGCCATATTTCTATCCAAGCAAGGAGCCAGGGGTCAGGAATACATTTCCCCCAAAATTTACACAACAGAGTGAAGTTCCATTGCTCTAACCCCTTCCCAACACACACACACACACACACACACACACACTCTGAAGGTTTAGGGTTCCCAAATAAAATACAACGTGCCAATTAAATTTGAATTTCAGATACATGATAATTTTTTTTAGCATGAGTATGCCCCAACTATTGCATGGGACATATTTCTACTTAAAAAAAAGTGCATTGTTTATCTAAAATTCACATTTAACTGGACATCTTTTTGTTTTAACTAGCTAAGTCTGGCAACCCCATGCGGATTCCTTTTAAATCCAGATATTTCCTGCTATATCAAATGAAGATAATGATATCAAGTCACTTACAAAAATGCCTTATCATGAAAAGATTTATTCAATACTTTAGGGTCTAGTTTGTGACACTGAAAAATGAGAGGTTACACTGTAGACCAATATTCCTGTTAAGAGTCATCTCATTCCACCTGGACATATAAACTCCACCAATTCAAGTGGTCACAATGGACAGGTGTCTGTCCATTTAGCTCAGTTGTATAAAAATAAGGACGTTGGGAAAAAGAAAAATTCTGCATGTTTAGAAATGCTCAGGTCGCACTGACATCACCATACTGTCATTCAAACATCTCAGCCCAGTCCCGCCCTGTGCAGCCCCCACCCCAGGCCCACCCGAATGTTCTGGTTCCGCTGTGAGCAGTCAGCCTTCCCACAGGCTCCATTCGGCCACTTGAAAGTGTGTGGGAGAAAAACGCTTCCTGCATTCGTGCAAGGGATTTGACCTCACTCAGGGAGCTGTGATGTCACCATATTAAGCTAAAAGAACCACCAAACAGGGCCGAGCATGGTGGCTCACGCCTGTTATCCCAGCAATTTGGGAGGCTGAGGTGGGCAGATCATGAGGTCAGGAGATCGAGACCATCCTGGCCAACATGGTGAAACCCCATCTCTACTAGAAATACAAAAATTAGCCAGGCATGGTGGCAGGTGCCTGTAGTCCCAGCTACTCGGGAGGCTGAGGCAGAAGAATTGCTTTAACCCTGAAGGCGGAGGTTGCAGTGAACCTAGATGTGCCACTGCACTCCAGCCTGGGCGACAGAGAGAGACTCCATCTCAGAAAAACAAACAAACAAACAAAACCACCAAACAGGAGGGCAGGAGGACAGGGCTGGGAGAGGAGACAGAAGGAGGAATGGCGACTTCACTCCTGTATTTGCCTCGCGAGCCGCCTCTCTCTCATCCAAGCGTCCCATGTAAGGGAAAGGGGGAATGGCAGGACCAGGTGTCCATCTCTGCACGCAGGGACCAAGCACTTGCTCTTGGCATTTTTGGAGCCTCTAGGTCATCTGCCAGATAAATAGAATTGGCTTCCTAGTTTTGTGTGTTTGATAGCATGATTTTTTCCGTTTTATTTTTATTTTTATTTTTTTGAGACCAGTCTTGCTGTGCCCCCAGGCTGGAGTGTAGTGCTGTGATCACAGCTCACTGTAGCCTCGACCTCCTGAGCTCAAGCGATCCTGCCACCTTAGCCTGTTGAGTAGCTGGGACCACAGTTGTGCACCCCCAGGCCTGGCTAAGTTTTTAAATTTGTCGTAGAGATGAGGTCTCGCTATGTTGCTCAGGCTAGTCTCAAACTCCCGGCCTTAAGTGATCCTCCCGCCTTCGCCTCCCAAAGTGCTGGGATGATAGCATGTGTTTAATACTTCTTGGGGTCTGTGGAGAGGAGAGTGGGAAGGACACGTCAAATCTCACATGAATTTGCTGGGCCCAAAATAAATATTCATAAAGGTGGAGACATGCTCCAGGCTGCAGATGGACGGGTGGAGAATGAGGCTCTGGGTCAGGCTGGCCTGGTGCTTTGGGGTAACTCCCGCTGGGTAGGCAGGTCCAGGGCTGCTGTTTCTGGAAAGAGCTGGGGAAACTGGGTCTCTGAGGTGACCCGTACCATCTATTCTAAAAGAGCATCTCATTTTCCTGGGCCCGAAATCCCTACATTTAGGAAGCATAGCCCAAGCAGTACGTGCCTGCATCTCTCTGTGGGTCTGGGCTCAGCCCAGCCCTCACTGATGTCTTCAGAGGCCTCTGACAGCCAGCAGGTTGATGGCTTTGCGTGAGACTGACTCTGGAATTGGCAAATATGGTGTTCACAGTCTTGGTTGCCATTGAGGAGTATGTTCACTGAGCACAGTATCTCATCTAGAAAACAGTGAAGGTGATGGACAAGGAGATGATTTTCTGATTGGTACTATTTAAAGAGCAAGTGGTTAAAAAATACTTGAAAAAGTCAAAGGAAACTGTGTATGTAACTTCTTAGGAGCCAGGGAAGGGAATTTTCTGGATAGGAGAAAATAACTCTTGTTCCTCTTCCTGCTTTTACTTCTGGTCAAATGATTGATCTTTTTTCTCTGTTAAGGCTGGACAATGGAGGCACAGACTAGATCCTCTTAGGAGAGTTTGATGAGACTAAAAGTTAGGAGCTGGGATCTTTGGGGACCTGAAGAAAAAAGGGGTTATTTCCTTTGCAGTTTCTTATTGTGAGAGAAAATATATCTTCCTTGAAAAGAGATGATTAAAGTGACTAACTATTTGGAAAAAAAAAAAAAAAAAAAAAGAGTTTCACGTGAAAGCAGGAGTGTTCTGTTTCATTTCTACTCATCTAGGACTTCACCTAGCCCATTTGATTGTGGAAGCAGTTATTCCTAAGGGCTGCTAGAGACATTTTCCTCTTGGACCCATATCACATGAAAACCAGCAGCCATGTCAGGCCGAAGAAACATGTATTTTGTTTCAATATGATGTGTCTCCATGAAACATTATGACAATGAGCTCCAACATTCTCCCTCTAATACTAATCACCAAAATATATAGCTTATGGCAGCATAAGTACTGCTGATCAACAGCGATCATATTTGGAAGACAGACCTCTGCTTTCATAGCACAGATGTCCTTAGCAGAGTCTAAATTCCTACCGATATTCATATGTGTGAGTGTGGGGAGAAAAACAGTTTGTCTGTATATACTGGGCGTCGAAAAGCAATTTCTTGCTGCAGTGAGTTTAATGTATTCAGTAACCTTCTATTTATTTGGGTATTATTTGCTGAAAACATTTGGAGGGCTTTGGCATAGGAGTGTAAGAAAACCCAGACCAAGTGTTGATGCAGAGCTTCCCTCTTCACACACCAATGGCCCGGACCTACACGGGCAGGCGGTGGAAGAGCCATCTCTCTTTACTGAACAGCATCAAATAAGGTCAGTAATGCTGCCTGTGCGCCCTTCTTCTTTTATTGTCCATGTTATCGAGGAAACCTATAAAATTTCCCTCTTTTGATATCTTGACCCACGGTGTTGCTCGCATGCTGCTCTGTGGTTTAGAGATTTAAAGAAACAGAGAGGGAAAAGGAGTGAGAGAGAGAGTTTGCCTTAGGTAATAAACAGCGGTATAAGGCCAGAGGCCTTATAAAAAAAAAAAAAAAAGAAGACGAAGAAGGGAAAAAAATTTAAAAAAAGAGGAGAAGCAGCCATAGCAACGAGGAAGTTTAGAAATGTTCAGGGGGTTGGGGGCTTGCAGGAGACGCGGGTGGGCGCGTAAAATCAGTTTCACCTGATAACAATGTGGAATCGAATTCTGGACATTCCCAAACTCATTTACACCCTGGCTTGAATGCAGGGACAGGTGTGCGATGCACGTGTCTACCAGGCCACACAGTCACAGAAGAAATACTTGGAAGCCCACAGATACCCTTGTTCAATTCTCCTAGTTTTCAAAGACAAAAAAAAAAAAAAAAAAAAAAGTAAGAAAAAAAGAAAGCTGTTTGATAACATAGGGTATTAGTTTCTGTTTTTAGTGGGAATTTAAAATTCAATGCTGTCATTTCCCCCTACGTACAATCTTCCCTCTCTGGATCATACCTGCTTAGGGGACACATCGCATGTACCTCCTGCCTCATGTGTTACAGGTGTTGTTTCTGCCAATAAGGTATCTCAGAGACTTTGGATTTGACTAATGCTTTTAGGTTAGTCCACTGAGGTAGTCACTGTACACTCTGTATGGTTTGCACTGACCTATCTAAGACATGTTTATTGAAAAGATGGCAGCAAATAGTGCTTTATTATTGTTGTGAGTTTGTCCGATGACTAAGGAGGGCAGATCTATCTGTTCACTTTTTCTGACGGCTTCCATGTGAGGTGTCAAGCTTGCGAAGGTGAGATTTCTAAACTCTCATGTCTCCGCTGTGTTAACCAATGGGCGTGTGGCAGACATGAGGAATCAGGGGCTGCGCAAGAAACAAGGCCACTTGCATGGGAGATGGGGACATTTGTGTGTTACTTTCCCAGATCTTTTGTCCAAATGTCTCCTCTCATCCTTGCTTTGGTGGGAGATAAGATTATTTCCTTGGCAAGGAAAGAAAACTTACATGACTTTTTCAGGGAGATGTCATTTTAGAAATAAATATTGAAGCTTTTGTTTCTAAAATGCAATTAATGATATACTTCATGCAGTTAATGATGATACCTTCAGAGCTGAAATTGAGGTTGATTACTCAAGTAGAGGGTGACTTTCTTTTATTTTTCATGAACTTTTTATTATATTTTATTTCAATAGCCTTTGGTGAAATTTTTTTCCAAACTCTATGTAGCAGAGGAAACAGACAAGGGCATAAGATGAAAAACTGGTGACATGAAGTCTTTTCCATTTTTTTATTTTAGGCTGACTAGGGTTAAAACACACACACACACAATGATATAACAGTCATTGACGTGATATGTACATGTGCTGCCGTGATGATGTGCTGCATGATGACGTGCTGCTCACATTCATTGCTCAGAATGTTCTTATATGATCACTTGCACACTCCACCTGTTTATTTGTACAGTTTACTCGGAAAAAAAAAATCAGAATGCAAAAATGACCAGTCGGCATGACTCTAGAAAACATTTAAAGCAGTGAGCCCCATATATGAAGAATGAAGGCAAGGGTAAGAGTTACTTTTAGTAATGGCCTTTCCAAGATTGTATCGATAAGTCGAATTCCAAGACACTACTTCATGGCTTGAAAGTCCATAGGATTTCAAAAAAGTCACGACTCTAAATGGTTAGCTTTTGTCCCTTCACCACATGTCATATCTTCCTGGTTAGGTATAAAAGCATTCTGACTTGTGGCGCCAGCATCTTTTCATAGGACTCCTGAAGAATGAACTGCTTCAGGTGTGGAGAGGGACTTGGACTACTGACTCATCTTTGGATCCTCAGGCTTCGCCTTCCCATTAAGCACAATTGTAGCCTCTAGATTTGTTGATCTTACAGGCTACTAGTTTAAGTCATTAAGAAGTGATCTGTAATCCCAGCACTTTGGGAGGCCGAGGCAGCTGAATCACGAGGTCAGAAGATCAAGACCATCCTGGCCAACATGGTGAAACTCCATCTGTACTAAAAATACAAAAAATTAGCCAGGCGTGGCAGCACGTGCCTGTAGTCCCAGCTACTTGGGAGGCTGAGGCAGGAGAATCGCTTGAACCCGGAAGGCAGAGGGTGCAATTAGTCGAGATCGCACCACTGCACTCCAGCATGGGCAACAGAGTGAGACTCAAAAAAAAAAAAAGTGACTTTAGAGCTGGAATCAGAACACAAGAAAACATTCCTGAGCTTTCTCCTCTTAGGGCTGAGAGTCATATTGGTGATGCTGAACTCTGGGCCATCAGCTGCTGAAGTTTTGAAGATAAGCATCAGCCCAAAGCATCATGTCTACTAAGGGCTTGGATACTCTGTGTTGAGAGAATAAATTCAATTGGTCATAACTGAGACAGGTCTCTTATTTGCCCAGCACTTGATGAAATAGATAACTTATTGCTGGTATCTCTTGGATGCTCAGCTCAGATAAACCCTAAGGCAAATTAACATGAAGTTGAAAGGTAGGATTGGCCGCTGCTCACTGTGTGAGTTTCTTTCTTTCTTTTTTTAATAAAGAATGTCATTGAATTAACCTATGCAAATACATCTT
The DNA here is from genome assembly GCF_009828535.3 of Hylobates moloch. NCBI lineage: Eukaryota > Metazoa > Chordata > Mammalia > Primates > Hylobatidae > Hylobates > Hylobates moloch. The sequence continues at coordinate 106,378,053 of NW_026652281.1, forward strand.
CCCAAATAATAAAACACAGATCCCTTAGTTAAATGTGTGCCTACCATGTATTGCTCTCATTTTAATAACAGCAGATTAGTTCCTCCTGTCCCGGAGCCTGGAAACATAGTCCCCTGACAAATCCGGACTCTCGTGGGCTATGCAGGAGTGAGATGGAGAAAACCTCATGTGCCAGGAACAGCTTTAGAGAATCAAGCCTAACTGATGTGATGTTTTCCTGGGTGTGTCCTGGGTATCATTTTAGGTGGCACACACAGCAGCATTGCTTAAAAATAGCTTATTTAATCGAAAGTGTATGAAAATATGATTAACACATTAAATCCATGATTTTATAGATACTTTGGCTTAGGTTACAATTAAATGAGGTTATACTTTATGCAGATGGAAGGAATTGCATTTTTTTCCTGCAGTGCATTGACTTTGGTGGCACACCGTTATGGCAAGAATCATGAAAGTGGTGTGTCTAAAGTTAGCGAATGATGACTTTTTGGGTAACACTGGCCAATGTAAACTGAGGCTGTAGTTCCCAAAATTTTCACTACCAAGAACCTGTTTTATTATTTTTCCCTGGTGTGAACTTCATATTTTGAACGTTTTTTAAAATTATATTTTTTCTGATATAAACTTTATATTTTGAAAATGTTTTAGACTTACATAAATGCACTTATTATGTAGTAATTCACTTTTCTATTTAAAGATATCTATACCTGTAGAGAAGCATCAAGTAATCGGTGTGCCTGACTGCACTGGTATAACTGCAGCCAACCCCAATCAACTAAGCGTAATATATGCTGAGAACACTTGTTTGCAAGTATCTAAAACCATCTCCAGCTTACACAATGATAGAAAATTTGTATTAAAGATGGGGGCCTCAGCCAGGAGCGGTGGCTCACACCTGTAATCCCAGCACTTTGGGAGGCTGAGGCGGGCGGATCCCGAGGTTAGGAGATAGAGACCATCCTGGCTAACATGGTGAAACTCCATCTCTACTAAAAGTACAAAAAATTAGCCGGGCATGGTGGGGGGCGTCTGTAGTCCCAGCTGCTCTGGAGGCTGAGACAGGAGAATCGCTTGAGCCCAGGAGGTGGAGGTTGCAGTGAGCCGAGATCACAACATTGCACTCCAGCCTGGCTAACAGAGGGAGACTCCATCTAAGAAAAAAAAAAAAAAGATGGGGGGCACATAGAACCCAAGGGCCAACCCTCTGAACTAGCTGGAGTCAGGAATTGAAAGGTGATGGGCACCACAGGCAGAATTTTTTCTTGCTCTCTTATTGCTGGTTCTCTTTGCAGATCGTTATTCTCTCAGTAGACTGTCTTTTCCTGCTACCCTGTCCTCATGGGAGATGGAGGGTATTTGTCCACAGTTCCCAACTTCATACTCCAGCAATGTGGAAAACTGGTTCTTGAAGGTTTAACTCCCTGTCTCTAGGGGAGACTCTGATTGACCCCATTTGGGTCAGATAGCCACTCAGATCTCACCAGTGGTGCACTGAACTCTCCTCATATCAGCTCCCAAGAGTTGATTGTTAAATTCCTAAGAATTTTGATGAGAAGGTTGTTAAACACAACTTTTATTAAAAATGAAATTAAATTTACAATTAAATAACAATTACTCAAAACTGATCACTTCCTAATTATTTTAATACATTTTACTCTTATTTGTGCTTTTGAAGTTATATATGCCCATTGTATCTCTGGTGAAATTAGGCTATTATGGGGTGCTACTTATTGTACAACTTTTCAGCTCTCCATTCAGGGACATAGTGTTGGAAAGTTGAAATCAACCACAGTGGGAAAATTTACACCAGGGAAATCGACTAACACTACAAATCAAAGTTTTTTGCTTTTTGTTTTTTTCCTCAAGAGTTGGTTGTCAGGCATTTACCAGCACATCAGTTAATCAAATCCCCTCTAGGTGGCTATGGGGCATGGTTCCTCTCCCGGTGAAAAGGGCACTGACAGCATCCCACTCCACGCATGGGTCATGAGAATGAGATGATTGGGGAGTCACTGTGAGATAGATTACACGCACCAAAATCTAAAGGTTTCCTTATGTACAAAGAAAGTATCCTGGTGATTATTCATTTGTCTTTACATTTTATATTATAAAATGCCACAAGAAAGACTCAGACACACAATTTGGCAACTAGGACGATTACGATGATGGTGGTAGTGATGGTGTGGCAGCTAACATTTATTGTGCATTATTTTGAGAGCTTTATGTATATGAAGCTCATTTGATCCTCAGAACACCTATCATTCAAACCAAATTCAATTTAATTCAGCAGCTATTTATCAAGTACCTAATATCTGACAGCTACTGTTCTAAAAGTGTGAGATCTATCAGTGAGCAAAATAGAGGTCCCTTTGTGGTTACATTCCTTCTGGGGCAGACAAACGATAAACACCATAAAGTTACACATTATAGCATGTAGTAGAAGGTGATGCATGCGATGGAATAAAGCCGAGAGAGACAGAAGGCTAAGAGAAACCGAAAGTTGGTGGCAGGTTGCAGTTTTAAATGGGATGGTCAGGGTGGAACTCATTGAGAGGATATTTAAGCAAAGAGTTGAAGGAGGCGAGAGCATTGCCTTTGTGGATATTTAAGGAGAAGAGCATTCCAGGGAGAGAGAACTGCAAGTGCAAAGGCCCCAAAGTGGAAGTATACTTTGTGTGTTACAGAAACATCAAGGAAATCACCATGGCTGGAGCTGAATGGGCAAGGGGAAGAGAAGTAGGATGTCATAGAGGTAAGGGAGGTGGGTGTTAGATCACCTTGCAGGCCCTTGTAAGAACATGGGCTTTTACCTTGAACGAAAGGAGGAGCCATCTGAGGATCTTGAGCAGAGGAGTAACATGATCTCACCTGGGTTTCAGATGAGATCAGAAGGATTTCTCTGGCTTTTGGGTTGAGAATAGGCAGCACAAAAGCAAGGGCAGATCAAGGGCTATTGCCATGATCTAGGTGAGAAATGCTGTTAGCACTGACCAGGGTGGCAGCAATGGGGAGATAAGAAGTGGTTGGGGTTGGATTCTGTGTACGTTTAGGAGGAAGCACCAAGAAGATTTCCTGATGGGCTAGAAGAAGGCTGTAAAAGAGAGGGAGTTCAAGATGACCTCCCAGTACTTTTTTCTTGAGCAAATGGAGGGATGAAGTTGCCATTAACTGAGATGCCTAAGGCTGAGGGATGAGCAGATTTAGAGGAGAAAAACAGTTTGACTTAATTGATTTTCAGATGTCTATTAAAAATTCAAGTGAAGATGCTGATTAGCCCACTGGATATTCAAGTTTGGATTTTGGAAGGGACGTCTGAGCTAGGCATACAAATCTGGGACTCCTTGGGACATAGATGGTATTTAAAGCCATGAAACTGGATCTGGTTACCAAGAGAATGAGGATAATGACCCCATAGGAGAGAGAATTATTGATGATGCAAGAGAGGAAGGGAGAATAGCTGGAGAGAGAGCCTTCTGTTGGCACGAATAGGATCTAGTATGAAGTAAAGTGTTTCACTTCAGATAAGAGGATGAGTGGTTTATGCATGGTAATTAGAAGGCAGAATATGAAAATGCAGATGCTGGTTGATGGGTACAAGTGATAGTCAGGAGTCCTTGGAAGTTCACTTCTGAATCCTTCATTTTTCTTGGTGAAGTAGGAAGCAAAGCCCTCAGCAAAAAGTGAGGATGGGGAAGAGACATTGATGGTTTGAGATGAAACGAGAAAATGTCATAGTCATCTTGGAGTGTGAGACAGTACATGGATAGATAAGTACATTGACGGCCTGGCAGCATAACAGGGCATTTGAGGTCCTTGATCATGAGGTGGTGCATTAGTCCATTTTCACGCTGCTATGATGAAATACCCAAGACTAGGTAATTTATAAAGAACAGAGGTTTAATTGACTCACAGTTCCACATGGCTGGGGTGACCTCATGAAACTTACAATCATGGCAGATGGCACCCCTTTACAGGGTGGCAGGAGAGAGAATGAGTGCTGAGCAAAGGGAGAAGCCCCTTATAAAACCATCAGATCTGGTGAGCACTCACTCACTATCATGGGAACAGCATGAGGGAAACTGCCCCCATGATTCAATTATCTCCACCTGGTCTCACCCTTGACTTGTGACAATAATAACAATTCAAGGTGAGATTTGGGTGGGGGACACAGAGCTAAACCATATCAGGTGAGTACAATTATTATTCCAATTACAATAAGGAAACATAGGCACAAAGAGATTAGGTTAGTTGCCTAAGGCTACACTCCTAGTAAGTGGGGGGAGTGAGGATTCAGATTCAGGCAGCTTAGTTCCAGCCATCCTCTTACACACCACGAGATATGCTTTAAGAGTTAACTAATGAATGACTGATTTCTGCTTCTGGTGATGACTACTATATTAGTCCATTTTCACGCTGCTGATAAAGACATACCTGAGGCTGGGTAATTTATAAAGAAAAAGAGGTTTAGTGGACTCACAGTTGCACATAGCTGGGGAGGCCTCACAATCATGGTGGAAGACAAAGAAAGAGCAAAGGAAGGTCTTACATGGCCACAGGAAAAGAGAGAGAATGAGAGCCAAACGAAAGGGGTCTCCCCTTATAAAACCATCAGGTCTCATGAGACTTATTCACTACAATGAGAACAGTATGGGGGAACCACCCCCACGATTCAATTATCTCCCCCCAGGGTCCCTCCCACAACACATGGGAATCATGGGAGCTATAATTCAAGACAAGATTTGGGTGGAGACACAGACAAACCATATCAACTACTAAGATAACAATATTCTGTCTTTTTTTTTTTTAATCTTTTTTAGAGACAGGGTCTCACTCTGTCACCCAGGCTGGAATGCAGTGGCACAATCATAGCTCACTGTAACCTCCAACTCATGGGCTCAGGCCATTCTCCCACTTCAGCCTTCCAAGTAGCTGGGATTACAGGTGCATGCCACACACCCAGTCAATTTTTAATTTTTCCTGCCTTAGCCTCCAAACATGCTGGGATTACAGGTATGAACGACTGTGCACAGCCTAAAAATAACAATATTCTATCAGTAGGACATAGCAAATCTACAGTTCACATCCATCAAAGGAAATATTCTTTTTTTTTTTTTTTCGAGACAGGGTCTTGGTCTGTCACACAGGCTGGAGTGCAGTGGCATGATCATAGCTTACTGTAACCTCTAACTCATGGGCTCAAGCCATCCTCCTGCCTCAGCCTCCTGAGTAGCTAGGACAAGAGGCGTGTGCTGCCATACCCAGCTAACTTTTGAAATTTTTGTAGACATGGGGTTTCACTACATTGCCCAGGCTGGTCTTGAACTCCTGGGCTCAGGCAATCCCCCCACCTTATCCTACTAAAGTGCTGGGATTACAGGAGTGAGCCACCACACCTGGCCAGGAAATATTCTTTAAAAAAACAGGACAAGTCCGGCATAAAAATTGTCACATAAGAAAGGCAGAGAAGTAAGTTCTGGATTAGTGTTTTTTGAAGGGGAAGTTATTATTGAAAGGTTTTCAAAAGCATATAAATAGTAAAAGACGTTGACCTGAAAGGTTAGAAGAGAATCATCTGGACATACGGAGCACCAGGGATACATTTAGCAGCACTGAGGGCAAAGAAGGGTGGCCAAGGCTGTGGCTGTGCCAAGACTGAGCCCAGAACCAATTAGACTGGCAACAAAGATTTATATTAGGAAAGGCAAGACATCTTGAATCTCTAAAAAGCCATGCAACTGGTAAGTTTCCAAACAAATAATGACAGCTTGGAAGAAAAAAGCTATTTGGCATGTTTGACCAAAAATAATGTATACCCCTGTTTCATCTCTCCTGTTAGGAGCATAAAAACAACTTTTAGGTTTTCAGCATGTTGGCATGTTTCTCCCATGCAGAACTGTCCCAGCTGGCAACTGGATGTTTAGCCTTAACCAAGGGGCAGAATTCAATTCACATCCACACCTGGTTGTCAAGTATTTTCTGGGCAGACACTAGGGTTATGAAGACAAATAAAATGCAGGCATGACCTCATAAAGATTGTAATATAAAGATAATATAGATAAGCACACAAACAATCACGGTGCAGTGTGAAAAGTGCACGGACAGCAAAATATATAAAAGACAGCTCCTCAGAAGGTGTAATGAGCTTTTCTTAATCAATGAAAGCCTGCAGAAAATTGAGGAATGTTGATAGGGTTAAAATCATAGTGTAGAATCTTGCTCCTTAAAAGGGGTCCCAAAAGGGGTCCACAGCCCCCTTTGGCATCATTTTGGGAGCTTTGTATGTATATTACAGTCTCCGAGCTCTAATTTGGAAACCTGAAATGCCTATTGTAACTTTTGTAACTATTGTAACTTTTGGAATGAGAGAATTAGTTTTCCAGACATGGAAACACCTCTCTGGAAGTTCTGGTCACACCTGAGCTGCTTAGAAGAGGTAATTAACTTCTGTTTGGCTGTGTCCCCACCCCAATCTCATCTTGAACTGTAGCTCCTATAATTCCCATGTGTGGTGGGACAGATCCAGTGGGAGATAATTGGGGGGGTGATTTCCCTCATACTGTTCTCGTGGTAGTGAATACGTCTCATGAGATCTGATGATTTTATAAGGGGAAACCCTTTCACTTGGTTCTCATTCTCTCTCTTGCCTGCTGCCATGTAAGGCATGCCTTTTGCCTTCTGCCATGCTTGTGAGGCCTCCCCAGCCACGTGGAACTGTGAGACCATTAAACCTCTTTTTGTCTGTAATTTACCCAGTCTCAGCTATGTCTCTATCAGCAGCGTGAAAACAGGCTAATACGTTAACCAAGGACACAAGCGATACATTTCAACTATCAAATACGATGGAGTGGTTCCACCCCAGCACACACACACCCCCAAAATACTTCCTCATAGAGCTGAATTTTGCATATGTGAGGAATTACTTTCTAAGAAATTTCTGCTGCCCGGTTGCTACGCATCATCACACAGCCTATGATCCCCTAATGAAGCCACGGAGAAACAGGTGCATCAGTTGGGATACTTGCAAATTACACAATTATTTCAAGCACTCTGAATCAGGAATTTGGAGGGTGAACGTCATTTTCCACCGAATTACTATCTAGGTGAAGGCATAAAGTTACAGTGCCATTACTTCCTCAGAGGTATGACTCTTTCTGGAATTATTCTTTAGATTCTGATGAATATTTTCCCATTTGTCCCCTGGACACCAGGCACTGGCCAGAGAGCAGTTTCATCAAGCCTACTAGCTGATCTTAGCAGGCTCCCAAGAGGCAGGAGCCAAGCAGGTCTTTACTGTCTCTGAGTGTCACCACTGCCGGGGACCTGCCAGTAACCTCCCTGCCTGGGTGGGTGCCATGCTAGATTTCTCTCTATGGGAGGCTGTTTGAACACATCACGTGAGTGAAACCTGCTGAATTGGCTTCTCTGGAACAGACACAATATTTTTTATTAATCCTGTTCCTTGGCACCAAACCTTTTGATTTCTTCTCCTTTCTTATAGAGGCATTTTAAGAGCATATCTGAAATTAATAGCAAATCCTTTGACCAGGGCAGCTTTTCCCTCAGCAGCCACTCTGTCCAGTGGGCAAAATTATCACACACATACAAGGGGTCTAACTGGCGGAATGAAATACAGGACTGACCAATGTCCAGATAATTTAGACCCTCAATATATTTCACTCTATTTTCAAGGTAGAGGAAAAACTGCCCACCTCTAGCCTCATCACGAGTATTGTTTTCCTAGAATGTATTTATGCTGTGTGACCTCTTTCTTGGCAAACTCATATTTCATTCTTTGTTGTCCTCAAGGAAACCCCTAGCTTATTAATTGTTAAACATGTTGTGGAACTGGGGATTCATTACAGGCTGTTCTCAATTCAGAAGGTTGGACAGCCAGATGCCTGTCCTGCATCCAGGAGGTTGATGTTCTGTAATGAATCATTATAATGTAGCTGGTGCCATGAAGCTGCAGTCCTGTGTTGATTCCCATGGTGCCAGTTACCTTGGTTCTCTGGCTACAGACCATAACTCCATCCTGATACTGTGCTTCAAATGTTTGGTGTTGGTCAAAACAAGACTGAACAAGAGGCTATGGCCAACACATCATCACTACTTCAGGAACAAGAGTTCATAGCACATTCCTTAGCATTAATGTATATTTCCAAGCTTTCTTCAAGCCTTCCCCAGACAGCTGAATTCTCCCCCTTCTGACTCCCTCCTGCACTTTTCTACTCTCATGATTGCTTATCCCATGCTACTTTAGATTTCAGTAATCAGTGTCCATGCATTAATTTCCCTGCTGGGATTGTAAACTCCTTGAAGATATAAACCATATTGAATACATTTTTCTACCTCTTAGGGTATTTTTGCATCCTCAATAAATAGTTGTTGAAAGCATAGATAGAAGGATGGATGGTTGGAGAAATGAATGGATGAATATGTGTGTAAGTTATCTTTGCAAATTTGTTGGCTAGTACTGCTATTGATATACATCAAGGACAGATAACTGAGAGATATAAAATATAGTGTAATAATCATGCCTGATAATGATGCTACATCTTCCACAAAACTCATAAATCTGATAAGGTAGTGTACATTAAATACCCATAATACAGTGATAATGCATCGAATTTCCCTTCCCACAAACAGAACCAAATCCTTGCAGATGTTCCCCACATGTCAAAGCTCTCCAGGAGGCCGCTCCCATTTTAGAGAAAAGGATACTAAAATGTAGAACAGTTGAATTGTTCTGCATCACACGGTACATCATAGGATCAGTGGAATTAGTGGGTGTATTAGTTGTCTACTGATACATAACAAATTACTCCAAGATTTAGCAGCAACAACAAGAAGCACCTATTATGTCAGTTTCCCTGGGTCAGGAGTTTGGATTTATGTAGGTTAGCTGGGTGCCTCTGACTCAAGTCTCTCTTTAGGCTGCTATCAAGAGGTTGGCTGCGGCTGTCATTTCAAGGCTTGAGTAGGGAGGATCCATTTCCAACTTCACACACGTGACTGGTGGCAGGTCTTGGGTCCTCACTGACTGTTGGCTAGAGCTATGCATTCCTGGCCTTGTGGGCCTTTCCACAGGGGCAGCTAACACATGGCAGCTTGCTTCCTCCAGAGTGAGGGCCCTGACAGAGTGAAAGAGAGCAAGGAAGACAGAAGCCACAGTCTTTTTGTAGCTTAGCCTCAGAAGTGACAGCCCATAACATTTGCCATATTCTATTCGACTGAAGTGAGCCCCTAGGTCCCTCCTACACTCAAGGGGAGGGAGTGACATAAGCACCCAAGTACCAGGAGACCGGACTCACTGGAGAAGTTCTCAGACATTGTCAACCACAGTGGGTCCCCAAGGCTCTCAGAGGGACCATCTGTGACCTGCCTCTTGGCTGTCTGTACGTACAGTATTTAGTCAGAAGGTGGTGCCAAATAGGAGTTCATAGACACAACCTGTCTCAAAAGTACAACCTCTTTTCTCCTTTTTGACAGAATGCAAGATAAATGGGGCCTCTTGCTGGGAAGTTCTGCCAACAACCCTTCACATCCTGAGTGTCACCTAAGCCTCCTACCTTCACCACCTGAACTCTTTTTAATAGGCGTCGATGGATTTCTGGGAAATCCAAAAAACTGTGTAGTATAGCCTTGCTCTGCATCCACAATGAGCAGCCAGGCTGGAGCTGCCTGAGATGGCAAGATTGCTTTCCCAATGGGATCAGTGATCAAAATGGTGAATGTGTTAGTGGAGAAAGGAAAAAGCCCTTCTTGATGGTTGGTGGAAGTGAAACCCCATTCTCAAACTAGTTGTCTCTTATATTGGAAAGGAATGCTTCAAGTTCACTACATTCTCTAGGAGTTTATTCTTTTGTGTCTCTTAAAATGAGGATTGTATAATAAATAAAACCAAAGAGATACAGAATACTAGATAAGAAGCAGAGGGTATATTTAAGCCCCTTTTGCTTCGAATGGTCATTTGCCCTGCAAGTCCACTGCTATTGCCAAATCTCCTTAACTCCTTAAGCAAGATAATGACATTTTATTAAAGAGCAATTGCTAGATTATTAGCCACTGGGCTTAAAACACTGGAAGTGTCATCATTCTCCTGCTTCCCTTGGCTCGGATCAACATGGTTTAAGCTGCTTCTGAGATGTGAAGTTCACAGCCAGCAGTTCTCCTCATCCCCGCTCAGAATTAACCAATAAATTAGAATAACTAAGTGAGAAAGGGTGAGACAAAGCCAGTGTCAAAACTGGAGGCCAGGGCCTGGGTCATTTTGAATATGAAATGAAGCATGGTTTATGTTTTGTATTTTATAGGTTTTAAAACTAAGCTAAAGTATAACGTTAAGGATCAAGGTCAGGATGTTATCTTTTGTGGGGTGAACAGGGTGGGGGTGGCAAGGTCACAGCTTATGCTCAAGACCTGGCCCCTCCTTTCTCTGTAACATTTATTTTCTGGCGCTTCTGTCTAATTAATATAAGGCCTTGCTAGAGCACACTGGCCCTCATTGGGCCTGTCACTCATTAATCAAGCGACCCTTCTAGCCTTGGGTAATGACCTTGAAAGAATATATCAGCCCATGATGGCGGAAGTGAGGAATTAAATTGTTTCTCTGAGTGCTTATGGTCATTGCTGACAATTTATATCTCACAGCTGCCCTGGGCTGGCCACGCTGGCCATTGTGCGGCAATCATTTTCCTGGCCGGGAATGGATTGTGTGCCGGACAGGGACCAAGCTGGCTTCCTGCACGTCCTCATCTTTATGTTATTTCCTTCCCCCTCCCCAACCACCTTCTTTTAATCGTGTCTTTGTTTGAGAGGCAAGGATTGTACAAAGTTAAAAGCTTTGTCATTAAGGCCACCAAGAGCCAGAAGCTTGGGGTAAACCGTGTGTCTGGCTCTCACCTGCTTTTGTCTCCAAACACTCTGTTCTCTCCTCTGCTGATGTAAGGCTTAACAGGGAAGTGTCTTGAGAATTATGTTAGCTCAAAACTCATAAGAGAAAAATTACTGGAAATATTAAAAGGTTGCAAGGGGTGTATTGTGTACAAGTGATTAAGCCTGAACCCTTCCTGGGTCTCTCTAGGAGGTCAGGGAGATATTGGCTGCTGGTCCTGAGGGGAACAGACAACGATAGGGACTTCCATCCTTTTACCTTTTATGGTGGTATATTTAGACTTAGTGGTATCTTGGGGTACACTGGTGTGCAGCTAAAATTGTACCCTTGTACCAAGATAAATGTTATCCATACCTGAAATTAAGCACTGTATGTCCACACGGAGTTTGTGCACCCTTTCTCTTCTGTTTATTCTTCTTGAAACTAAGTAAGTGAATTTTAAGAGCTCTTTTCCATGAGATCCTCTTTTTCATCATTTTATTAGACAGGGTTGGGTTTGCACAAGAATTCAGAGGGAGGATCTTCTCATTAGCTAAACTCCAGCAAACAAATTGTTTCCCTTTCCATATCTACTTTCAAGCTACGTGTTATTCGATTTTGTATGCAAAGCTTTATAAATACAGTGGCATGACTTTGGCTTGTCCTGGGTTTTGTCTTGTACATAGACATGACTTAGTGATCACTAAATGTATGTGCTAAAATCTGAAAGAAGAAAAATCACCAACAGGAATCTTCCCAGGTCGGGAGAGAATTAAGTGTATGTAAAACCGAAGCTTGACTTGTAACACCCTCATGTCGCTGGGTCCCTGTTTGCCCCAGGTCTCTTTCTCCTTATTGAGCAATGCCTTCCATAGGCAGGGAAATTTTTTTTCCTTGTGTCTATATGGCATGGGGGTTTCTACCAGTCACAGCTCACCCTCGAACCTGGAGACAGTCCTTCTTACGTGACCATGTTATGTAGAGTGTATAGCTGAAGGAAATGGACAACGAGAAGAGCTTCTGTTTAATTGCTCAAGCATACTGGCCCTCTGTGAAAATAGAACAAATATTCATTCTGCCCTCAGCCCACCTGGGGAAAGACTGTGTACAAACATGGAAAACGAAGACCTCTGACCACACAGATGACTCTGAAGGCAGAAGAGCAGAATACCAGCTGGCCACTTGCACACTAAATCTAATAAGAGTCGCATCTAGAGGTTTGCTCTTTAAGCAGGGAGCTCACGGAAGGCCAGGGCTGCGTCAGTTTGATCTTTGAATTCTTTACCACAGCAAGTCTAGAGGCTTCCATAGAGTAGGACACTAAAGGAAAATGAGATGCGTCGAGTACTGGAATTAGTTCATTCATTCGGTAATCAGAACATGAGAATCAAGCTGTTTTCACAGCTCTTTGGGAAGTGGTAGGGACAGAAGGGCCACAGAGATGTTTTCTGCCCTTCTGCCTTTCTGTTTTCATCCCGTGCATATATTCTCATGGAAAGGCTGCAAGACTTCAGCTGATGTTTTACCATGCCTCCCTTAAACTCCAACTTTGCAAGAATCACCCGTTCAATGAAGGGGTTGGACTTGCTAATCTCTATGGTTCTTCCTAGCATGGCATTTCTGTAATTCTAGTGGACTTCCTGTCACTTTCTGAGGGAGAAAGCCAAGAAATAGGAAAAGAATGTGTTTATGTATAAAAAATGGCCAGTGTTGCCTGTATGCCTTGCACATGGTAGGTGCCCAGAGAGATGGTTTGGACTGGCTGGTGGAAGGAATCAGCTGACAGATCAGAAATTACTCTATTTAAATCACCTAGCCTTCTGTCTTTCCCTCATGTGAACATTCATGCCAGCCCCTTACCATGGTTCCTGGCTCAGCAGAGCTGCCAGGATGCTACTTTTCTAATGTATACTTCTAATGATAAGGCTACTATTTACTGGAAGAGTTTGCAAACCGAAGTGACAGAGATTTTGAAACCTTCATTTGCTTTTCTACTGAAGTTTTCAAACTCAGTTGACCATCCCCTTTTGCACAGTGAGTTGGCTGGAATTTTTTTTAACCACCTCTGCTTCTATATTTTCAGTGGTGGATGTCTGAATTGCCACATCTAAATATTGTAAGTTTGTTTAATAAGGGATAGAGTTTCCTCAGAACAGGAATGAGGTAGATGCAAGAGACAAGACAAAAGGAGGGGAAATTCAGGAAGAAGTGAAAGAGAAAAGACTTTATCCATCTCCTTTATTTTCTCTATTTGCCTTTCTTTCCTTCAGAATACACATATGAAAAAAAAAACCCAGCTTCCATTCTCTGCCCCCTACCCCCAGCACTGTGTAAATTGCAGTGAAATATGCCAAGCATCCAGGGTGAGGGGCCATTTGCAAGGCTGATTTTGCCATCTGGGCATGTGAGAAAATGCCACTGGGTGTAAAGCATACCCCCATGTATGTCAGTGAACTCAGCACATGGGACAGGGCCACCCTGCATGGGAAGACAGCACCAACCCCGCCTCTAGGGTGGCACATCACATGCTGTCAGCAGAGCATATAAAATCCAGGGAGGTCACATCTGGTCATGAGTTCAGAAACCATGTAGTAACTATGTCAGGGCTGAAATTTGGAGTGGGAGGAGATCTCATTGTACCAAGCGGGTGCTGTGTTCCAAAAGTTCTTTGCTAAAGAGCTTTCATGTGTTTATTTGCTGGTTTAGCCTGAATAAAAAATTTGCCAAATTATAATAAATCCCAAATCATTTCAGAAGAAGTCGTGTGTTATGTTCCCATGTTATGGCAGAGAGGAGGAGAAATAAAAGACCAGTGAAACTCCCTTTCCTTGTGATATGATTTGGCTGTGTCCCTACCCAAATCTTATCTTGAATTGTAGTTCCCGTAATCGCCACCGTGTTGTGGGAGGGACCCAGTGTGAGGTAATTGAATCACGGGGGCAGTTACCTGCATGCTGATCTCCTGATAGTGAGTGAATTCTCAGGAGATCTGGTGGTTTTATAAGGAGCTTCCCCATGCCCCGCTTCACTCATTCTTCTCCTTGCTGCCACCACATGTAGAAGGATGTGTTTGCTTCCCCTTCCACCATGATTGTAAGTTTCCTGAGGCCTCCCCAGCCAGGTGGAACTGGGAGTCAGTTAAATCTCTTTCCTTTATAAATTACCCAGTCTTGGGTATGTCTTTATTAGCAGTGTGAGAACAGACTAATACACCTTGACACAGAGTAGACACAGGGCACAGCTTGACAGTAAGGGAGGTGGTCTTTAGGACACCCTCTCCTCAGGATCCCCAGGCCCTCTTGCCCTAAATTTCCTGCCCTGTTTCCTGCTCTGGGATTGGACCTGGTCTGGGCTGCTTAGTCAACTAAGTTCCCCTCTCCCAAATAACCTCCTCCCTCACTGCCCCAGATCATTAACCATTTTCCCAAATCCCAGTTCTGGACCAGATCCTGGGCTATGGATATGGCATATGGGATACACAAAATGCCTAGGAACTCCCCCCATTCCTTAGCAGACCCGATTTCAAGTTAGACAAAGAGAAACCTTTGTGGAAATCAGAATCCAATTGAACAAGTGTTTCCTGAACAAGAAGACCAGAATGTATTTCATCTTCACAATAATGCTTCAAAGGAAGTTCATTATGTCTGTTTTATGTCTTTGCTTTTTCCAACCGTGGTTGTAATATTTTAAAGATGCCTTTAAATTCAAATGAATTTCTAATTTATCAGTTCCCAATTTTTCACAATTAATTTTTTAAAATCTGGTATTTGTTATGCTCTAAATCAATGGACATCCATGCTGTGATGTCAAACTTCACTGATGGAATAATAATGAATTCTCTTTCCTATATTCATTAAGTAAAGACATATGTAACTGACAATCAGAGCTTCTGTGCATCATTAGATAACCAAGGCTGCCATGCAAACTTACTATTTTTTTGGCAAAAGGGAACGGAAGTTGACATTTTTCATAAAGACTTGTGAAATCTTTCTTATTGTGGGAAAATAAATACTACCTCAGCAGAGTCAGAATTCTAAGGACCCAGGACTGGAAATCGCTACTTTCATTGGTGGAATTTTAGGTATTATAATAAGCAAAAGTGAAAAAATGTGGTGATTAAGAGTATCTGCCATTTTGATGAGAGTTCCAAGTTTATTATTTACTAAAATTCATTTTAATAAAATTTAAAATGCTATTACATAAAAAATTATTTTAGATTTAAATTTTTTTATTTTAAATTATTTTAAAATTCTTCTTAAAATTCCTGGAGTTTTCCCAGATTTCCACCTCTTTCTACTTTCACTACATTTTCTCACACTGGCCTCTATGAGAGCCACCAGGGAACAGGAGAGTGATGTGGGGCTTGGGGACAGAACAAGTATGGGAGTCAGTGTGAGACAGAGAATCACCACCCTACCTCCTACCCTGCCCACCCTGTCTATAGGGTTTATCTGTTTATACAAGTAAGAGATTACCAGTACTATTGTGGTAGGTTCAGAGTTAGTGGCACAGTGACTAAGTGGAACAAATGATCATTACTATCATTATTATTATTGCTATTATCAATGGCAGCTCACATTCATCAAGCTTATTATGTGCCAAACTCCATTCTAAACTCTTTACAACAATCCTTTAAGGTAGACCTGATTGTCCCCATCTTGTGAATGAGATTGCTCCACAAGAAAGTGGCAGAACCTTTTGAACATCTGAGCTCTAAATCTGCTACATAGGGGTAACCAACCAACTAACCAACCAGCCACAAGAAGACATAGTTTAAACTTGATAATTGAAAGCTGGGATTCCTTAACTGCCTTAAAAATCAGGTGGCTATTTGAGATTTTTTTGTTCATTTGTTTTGATTTTGTTCTTTTCATGATGATGTTCTGAAGTATTGAATCCAGGAATCTGGAATTCTGAAGGGTCCAAGGATTATTTTGTACACTGTGTTTTGTGATAGTTTTCCTGGTCCCTCTAACTTGATTGAGAGTTTGTATCTTCCCTCTCTTCAGAACTATTAGCTGTGCCAACATATCAGTATCACTTTGGTATAGAATGATCTCTGTCCTTTTTTTCTCTGTATTATTTTATAAACTCTTCAAAGGCAGAATTTGTGTCTTCATAATCATCTTTTATTTTTCCAGTGTAAATCGTAGGTGCTAAATAAATATTTGTTAAATTAAGTTGATTTTGTCCACATTTGCATTTAACACCATAGGTGACTCGGTTTACTCATTCAATTAACATTTATTTCATGTATGTCTGCTATGTATGCTTGCTAGATACCAGACGTTTGTAGAAAGAATGCGTGAGACAGTAGACTTCTTCCAGAGCAGACAGGGCTTGGTGATGAGAGAGGAAGATGGAGAATTTGAAGGTGCATCAGCTGTTCCTCTAAGCCCATTGAAAGAAGCCCAACATTTATGAGCTGAAATTTACCAAGACAATTATCTTATAATTACATAATTTTTCTAAAAAAAATCCTCATCTGGTAAAAGCTCACAGTTAATTTTTACTTAATACATGAATTTAGAAAAACTTAACACAAGTTTGCTAGGCTATGCCTTTGTAATTTTAGTTTTCATCTTAGATGAAGACAAAGGATTATATAATTCCAATTTTAATTTATAGAATTTGGTACAATTTATGGAAAGCTTCAGAAAGTGAGATTTCAGGGATTAGACATAGTCATAAAACATCACAATTGTAGAAACACCCAAGTATATTCCATTAAATCTTTTTAAGAGTGAGATTTGAAGCAGTACTTTGAAAATGGGTTCATTATCTAAAAGAAGACCTCATTTTTCTATTTCAAACTTAGTTTCTGAAAAAGTGCCTGTTGTGAAATTAAATCAAATTTACAATGAGTCTATTTAAACCAACCCCAAATGGCAGCAGTTTCCATACATTCTTTTATCTTTAAATATGTGACCTGCCTCGTACCTAAAATACCATAATTTTAATTTCTAAAAAAACAGGCATAAGCTTTCTTCACTCCAATTACACTGCTAGTAAACATACTTCATTTCCTAGAAACTTTTGTTTTGAAAAATGAAACAACCTTAATTCCTAGTAGTTTGTGAGCAATACCACTTCCATATCTGAGTACGGTTTGCTAATCAAGTGGTGTCTTGGAGGCAAGTAACCCCCGGTAGAGGAAGTAGAAGTCAGTGGAGTGGTAACACTTCAACCCCTCTAGTGGGAGTACTCCTAACAGGAGTATTGAGGCTGCCTTCTGGAACCTTCAACCTTTGAGGTCCCTGGGAATAGAGACTCTGGTGACGCGAGAATAAAAAGACAAGACAGATGGCATGTGACCAGGCAGAACCAGGGACAGAGAACGGTGGTCTCCTTTGGGAGGTAGAAAATGGGAAGGAAAGAAATTCCAATCAACCGAGGTACAAAGCTCAAAAATATATCATTCTGAAAGTAGGACAACTTATGAATGAGAATGAATCATGGGCCCAAGGTAGGGAAGAATCGGAAGAAGTTAATAAGGAAGTATTTTTTTTTAAAAAGGCAGATAATAATTGATAAATAAACAGGTATTTTAGAGATATGTAGAAAAATATTTTAAAAATTTATAGAATAATCCTAAAAAGAGACTGATTAAATGTTGAATGTTTAATCCCAGATAACTGAAGAAGAAATGGGTTTATAACCAATAATGCAGAAAATATCTTTTTTTTTTTTCCAATGGAAAATTTCTGTCTTCTGATTTACTGGTGGTTTAACTGTTTGTCATAAATAACCATCAATTAGAAATAGTGGAGAAAATTCCTAGGCTTCAGATCAAGAAGGATGGGTCATTGTCAACCGTCTGGAATTCAGCAGATCTCCCGTTTATTCCCGAGAAGTTGATGAGCTTGGAAATGTTTATATCTATTTGCTTACTTAAATGACTTGGGAAATTCACATTTTCCATTAGCAGACAGTGAACACCACTTAGTGCCTTTGAGACATTCCTGGACTTTGCAAAATCTCCTTGCCTTCGCTGCTTTGCCTCTTACGTGCCACGAATCTCTCTTGGTGCTTTTCATTCCATGGCATAATAGCCACTGTTCTGTTCAGCTGGGAAGACATGTTAACCTTTTAATGGCAAACTGGTCACCAAGTGCCCATCCAGTGGTTTTTGAAGACTTTGTTGGACTCAGAAATGAATGCAGGCAATAGGGCAGAACTGGGGGAAAAACAGCTGAAGGATAATTTAGGTTAGATAGATGAATTTCCTTTTTTTCTTTCAGCAAAACCTGAAAGCATTTGCTCAAAATTGTCATTAGAGGAGTTTGCTTTATCTCCCTCTTTGGAGGTCTTTAAAATTCCTGTGTCTGCACAGTGGTTAAATATGTGTTGCTCAGGGCAGGGTCTTCCCCCTGCCAGACCAGGAGCTAACTGTCCCTCTCTGCTGAGGTTTGGACTGACGTGTCTCCTCTCAGTCCCCTAAATGGGAAATTAATAGTGATTTCTCCTCACGAAAGGTTAGGGACCTGTGGATAAGGTGACTTCCCAGAATCTGCCACTTGGCAAAGGCTAATTGAACCAGGCAATAAAAAAGGAACTAATGGGAAAATAACAGAAGTAAATCCTAGTTGTATATGTCCTTATTCAGGGAAATAAGACCTAACTACATGAAAAAGTAAATAACATTTCTAAACACTGTATGCTGAGTCTTAGATCAGCACTTTAAGTAGTCCAGCAAAAGAAGGCGATGATCTCAGTGACTAGCAATGATCCATGTTTAAGTGACCTGCCTGTATCCCTGAGACCAGTCCAATATGGTAGACCATAGTCTCTGTGGCTAACGAGCACCTGAAATGTGGCTAGTCCTAACTGAGATATGTGGAGTATAAAATATATTGCAGATTTCAAAAACTTAGTACCAAAAAAAGTTAGCATCTCAATAATTTGTTTATGTTGATTACATGTTGAAATAATAGTAACCTGGGTAATATACTGGGTTGAATAAAATATATAACAATAATTAATAATAAAATACATTATTGAAGTTAACATCACTTATCTTTTTTATGTTTTTTAATGTGGCTACTAGAAAACTTAAAATTATATATGCAGGTTGCATTTGGGACTCACATGATATTTCTGTTAGAAAACACTGCTTTAGACCTGAACAACTGAGGATCTACATCTCTGTACCTGAGGGCTGCTTCTGGTGTTATACCAGATTATATATCTCCTTTTTCCCTCTACCAATAACTTTCAGGAGTTGGTGTATAAATACCCCAACTCCCTCACCTCATAGGTGGGATAGTTGAAAGATATTATGTTTGCTACATTTTTAATATTTTTCCTACAGTTGCTCATTGTGGTTTCACTCTTTGCTGCTCCTCCCTCCTCTTCCCAAATAAACTTGATGCTCTCAGATTTCTTGCCTGGTGACTGAAACAACTAACTCAAACTGGGGCAGTGTGGGAAGAAAGCTGTAGTGTTTGAGATGGCATTTGAAAGGTAGATGGGATTTGCAAGGTCAATGAGAAGGGACATTCATCTGTACATTTATTCATCCATGAATTTTGTAGATGGATATGGAGAAAAATATCATGAAGGTAGAAATGGCCAAGTCTGTTGGGGGAGCATGAGATGATAAATATTTCTAGTGCAAAGGAAATGAGTGAGCCATAGAGGTAGAAAAATGCAGAGATCCTCAGACAGGGATGGCCTGGATTGCTTTGGAATTTAGTAGTCCACAGGAAGCTTCTGGTTGAAGGTGATGGACAGTAGAACAATACAGTCACTATGGCACTTTAGAGTAGAGGTTATCACTTTAATGGGAATATGGGAATGCAGTAAAGCGAGACTGAAGGAAAACAGACCCGCTCAGCCTGATGGATTCGTTATGGGAGGATGAAGACTTCAACGTGGGTGCTAGCAGGCAGAAGTTGAAAGGAATAATTGCCCTAAATGTGCATGGTGTTGATCATGCATTTTTCTGTACTTGATTTCATGTATCAACACAGTGAGGTAAACAAATGCAAAGACACCTCTTAAAGAAAGAAATGACAGAGATTGATGTATAACTAGACAGAAAAGTATTCAAGATGAGCCCCATGGTGGGGAGAACAGTGACTTCAATGCCCATCCACCCAAACCATTCAGCACATATTCTCTGCACACCTACTGTGTGTCAGACACTGCTCTGGGCCTTAGGAATACAGTCAGGAGCAAGTTAGACAGAGCTCCTGCCCTCCTGAGTTCATGTGATGAAAATCAATGGAGAACAAAGGAAGAAGAAATTGATTTGAGGAGAAAGGGATGATTTTCGTTTGGGGTATATTGCTTCTGAGGTTCAATTTTCACATGAAAATACCTAGTTCCCTACATATTATTCCAGAGAAGAGGCTGAGCTGGAGGTATGTCTAAGCCTTACATCCAATGAGGCGATTCTGGAAGCTTCTAATCACCACCCTATTGCAGCCACATGTTATGTGTCACATTTAAACAATCAAATTTGCATACAATGTAAATTGTGTGTATGTGAGTTTGTGTATCTCTTATGTGCGGTTAACATACACGTGTATGCATGCACACACACACTTGTATTTTCTTTTCTAACTCTACAGTTCTATGGACATCAGCCACGGTAGGATGTAAGCCCTGGTTACAAAGAACAGCTGCTCTAAGTCCTGCTGTGCAGCCCCAGCTCTAAGAGGCGATTTAGTGTGGTTCTCTTTTCTCGCAGTGATTATACTTAGCGTTAGCATTTCGTGTGACTTGTGTAGCTTTTCAAAATGCATTTGTATAGCTCATGGAATGGTATTCTTAAAAGAACCCATGGGTCAGTGTTCAATGATGATGGTGAAGAGTTAGTGACAGAGGTGCTGACATGGTTTCCCCTGCTCTCTGTCTTTGAATGTAAATGTATTTCATCGGGATTACTTAGTTCCATGTTATATTCCATGAATGGCAATGACCAATGGAAACAATGTGTTTGCATTTGCACAGAGAATGTAATATTTCGACTGACTCTACATCATCTTCCAGATGGGCTTGTTTGACTGAGTTAGCCCATCAGTCCAGCCGCATAATCATTTCGTTTAAACAGCTGGTCAGATGATCAAAATGGTGAGATATAGATACGGCTCCAAGATACGTCTCCTAAACAGAGTCCCAGATTCCTCTATGACAGATTTTAAATGATCCCAGATTCCCTTTAGCCGTAAATCATTTCAAGGAATTATTTTCCAGCCTCTTCACTATTGCGTACTTCTAAAGAAACTATATCCGTAGGTTCTTGAATTTGTTCTCCTTCAACTCTTTCTCTCCCTCTCTTCCTCTCTCTCTCTCCCTCTTCCTGTCTCTCTCTTTCTCTCCTCTCTGTTTCTTCTTTTTCCTCTCTCTTATCTCTCTCTTTCTCCTCTCTCTTCTCCTCTCTGGTCTTCTCCCTTCCATCTGCTTCTCCATCCTAGTTTAAGCCCTACCACATTGGCACCATCTTTGTGACTAAAGGATCCCTTTACATATTTGACTTGGTCCTCCTTAACAAGTACATCCTGCTCCTATTGAAGGTGGTGTGTCTTGCACATCCCCCGATGCACAGAATTGGTAATTGGCAACTGAGGAATTTTAACAGAAAGATGAGAAGACTTGCTAAGTTTCCATTGGGCTGCCCTTCTGCACACACAAATACAATTTAGGTCAATGAAAGTTATGCAGATAAAAGTGTGGACAGGGGTCTTCAGGAAGCACATTTCCTGGCCTTTGCAAGACTCTAAACATTCTGGGAAGCAGCATTCATACCTTGTAACGAATATGCTAGGATTCTTTTTATTTCTTTATTTCTCAAAACTTAAGTCCTTTTGTTTCATGAGAAAAAAGAAATGGAAAGATCAAGATGGTAAAACTGGCTAAGGCGAGCTCAGTTGTTATCACCGCATGTGTGGGAGAGAGAGAGGAAAAGATGGGAGGAGGAAGGCTGGGACAGGGATCCTAGTAATATAGGTCAGGCACATTGGAAGTTCATGTCACCTCATTCACTCGTAACAACCTTACCAAGCTCAGCGGCCCACCCACCCCTCACCAGCCTTCCTCCTTGGACTTCTAGGAAGGGAATAGGACAGACATAGAGTGCTTTAGCAGGAGGTAGTCTGAGATCAAGGAGACCTTGGTCACTAAGGCAGAGGTTCAGCTTCTTTGAGCTTCAGCTTGTCACTTGTAAAATGAATAATAATACGTATCTCAAAGAGTTATGACGGTTACATGAGATGACAGGTGCGCAGTTTCTTCTTAACCAACAGTAACTAATATCAGTATTGGAATTATAGAACGAGAATAGTAAAAATAGTAGTTCAGAATATTCAGCTTCCTTATATATAAAGTAATAATAATAATGGGACCTAATTCATAGTTATTGTGAAGAATAAATTTGAAAATATGTATAAAATGCTTAGCATAGTGTTGGCATATCACATAACCACAAATAAATGAAAGCCACTATTATTAATAGTAGCAGCAGCAGCAGCATTAATAATAGTATTCAGTTAACAAATACACACTCATCCTTCATTGTGGCTCTTGTAGCTCCAATATCACTTTTTTTTAATTTTTTTTATTTTTGAGACGGAGTCTTGCTCTGTCACCCAGGCTGGGGTGCAGTGGCGCAATCTTGGCTCACTGCAACCTCTGCCTCCTGGGCTCAAGGGATTCTTCTGCCTCAGCCTCCCAAGTAGCTAGGACTACAGGCGCGTGCCACCATGTTCAGCTAATTTTTTGTATTTTTAGTAGAGACAGGGTTTCACGGTGTTAGCCAGGATGGTCTTGATCTCCTGACCTTGGGATCTGACTGCCTTGGCCTCCCAAAGTGCTGGGATTACAGTCACTGCGCCTGGCCTCCAATATCAGTTTCTTTGTGCAACCTTCTTCTACGTTACCAACGCTTCCTGCCTCTCTGAAACTAATCATCTGGCATAGCCAAGAAGCAAGGAAAGCTGACAGTCCATGGGCTGCGTCCTTCTGCTTGTTCAGCCTCTTCTCTGTGGTGGGTGTGAGACAAAGACCCCCATAGGCTTTGTGCTCATTCCCATAAGTCCATCCATAAGTCTCTTTTTCAGACCTCCTCCTTTTCAATCTTCCTCCTTCCAGGCTCCTGACCAATGAGGCATTTGCCACTGCTCACGAGTCTTTGTAAATCTTTATCTCAGACCATTTTATCCTCACCCCAAATTGGAGACCCAGTGCACAATTCAGAGCTCTGCATTATGAAAGAATTACCCATCACCATTATCCTGTGGGCTGCCCTTGAGGGAGGCTATCAGATCATGTATAGTTCACATCAACATATTGCCGACGTATCTGTAAACCAGCCCCAGGTTCCTTTCTCCTGCATCAGTTGGTCATAGGAAAATGCTCCTACCTTGGGGCAATTAGTGTGGATTGAGAGAGGTGTCAGTGCAACAGATTCATTCAACATGAGGATCTGGGCCTCCTGTTTTGGACGTTCTCAGGCCTGATCCTGAATATTCCTACCATATCCATTATATGATGACATGTTGGTCTGCCTATTCAACTTTATGACTCGATGGATCTAGTAATATCCAGCTACTGAGTGGTAACTCCAGTCACATCATCACCTAGAGCCCCATGGTCAGGGTTCACACCAGGGACTGCTTTTCAAAGAGCTATCCATCTGTCTCACCCATCAGAACATGCTTTTCATTCATGTGCAGAGTCTCTGGTTGCCAGCTGAGCCTTGCCAGCCATTACAGTAATGATAACCACTCTGCCTTGAGTGGTTATGTACCACTATCTGGCCTGTGCTATTCTAGAATTCTGTCATCCTCATTGAAACCAGGGAACCCTGTTCTATGATGGCATTTCCTTTTGTCCACCCTGATCTACAGAGGTCAGCCACCGATGAGTTTCACAGAGATGTCAGTGCCTGCCTGCTTCACTAGTGTGGTCCTTATTGACTTAGTGAAGGGAGTGTCCTCTGGGCCCTCCCAGGCAACATAGTCAGCTAGTGGGTTTTATGTTCTCACATAATGAATTTATTCTAACATTCCCACCTCCTGACCTTCTGACCCTTTCCTGAGTGCAAAGCGAAAGCAGTTCTTCTTCTCTTGCCTGTTTACTACAGACTATAGCCGTGGCCAAGCTTTTAAGATCTAGCCCAGGCGGGTACTAAGACTGGCTCCAAGTATCTTTGCCAGACCATCAGACCCTGAGTCATAATGGAATCTGATTTTTCCATTAAATTCTTTGCCCATCTGCCTCCTTTTCCAACTGTTCTGTTCCAATACCCTTTAGATCCATTCTTTTAAGAAAATTTTTTTAATTACTTTTTTTTTTGAGATGCAGTCTCGCCCTATTGCCAGGCTGGAGTGCAGTGGCACGATCTCGGCTCATTGCAACCTCTACCTCCCAGATTCAAGTGATTCTCCTGCCTCAGCCTCGTAAGTAGCTGGGACTACAGGTGTGCACCACCACACCCAGCTATTTTTCTTTTCTTCTTCTTTTTTTTTTGTATTTTAGTGGAGACGGAGTTTCACCATGTGGGCCAGGATGGTCTTGACCTCCTGACCTCGTGATCCGCCTGCCTTGGTCTCCCAAAGTGCTGGGATTACAGGTGTGAGCCACCGCGCCGGGCCGATCCATTCTTATGGAAGTCTCACATTCCTCATTTCCCATGTCCTGCTGTTCCTACAGCGTGTAAGCTATTTCTTCCCAGGGCAGACACTTATTTCTCCACTTGCATCCTCCTGAGATCTAACGCTGGTATCAGGCTGCAGGCAGTGAAAGGTTGTGGGAGGAGCCTTGGGGACCACAAGCATGATCTTACGGGAACCTGGCTCACATTGGGTATTTGCAGGTGAGTCCAGGTGAGGGGAGGTTGCTTTTGCCAGTTTAAAAGGTTCAGGGAAGTCCAGAAATTCAAGATTCTTAGGATCATCTACTCAAATTATTGAATTTCAGGTTTCCAAGTCTCATTCTTTTTCTTTCAGAATCCTGACTTGGGCACAGGAGCCCTGCTAAGACTGTGCATTTCATCTCCTTTGCCACCCTTCTACCCTCCAAATGAAATCCTTGGCCTGGTTTTTTGCTCTATTTGCCATGTTGGAAATGAAGGCCTCCTCAAATGCTGCCCTAGAGAGCCCCTGGTTTTCATAGCTACCTTGGATTGATAGTTATCCAATCTGAGTTTATCATTTTTTGAAGGTTTTCAAAAACAGTTAACAGAAGTCATTCAACTCTATAATATTTGTAATGACCATTTCCTAAGGCCGTGCACATTTCACAGAGACCACAGAATTTCATAGTCCACCTTCTGCTCGTGCTTTATCGCTTTCTAAGACAGGTGAAGATCTTAGGACTTGGATGCTACTGCATGTCAGGATTTTTACCATGCCTGGCAACAACTGCCTTGGCCTAGGTTTCCCTAGAAACAAGAGCAGGGGGGTGATATGGGAAGTGATCTCAGACGATAGGAGTGAGGCCATGGTGGGAAAGAGACATAGAACAGAGGAAGGCCAGTGCCAGGGTGGATTGTTGAGTTGGCCACTGCTGTGAGCGATTGGTACTGAATCCTACCCGGAACTTCCGAGGAACTTTTCAAAATCAGTCTCAGAGCTGTTTACCCAGGTAATAGAAGGTAGAAGTAATTTTTCATTAACTTCCATTCTCAGCCGGCCAACTTCTAGGTGGCCATGCCTGAATGTGGAACAGGTTCCTACAGGTACCTCATCTGACAACATCAAAGAAGCACAAGGCACAAAGCCAGAGGTATGAGGCACATCCAAAGGCAAATCCCTGTCTGGTTGTACCTGCAAAAAATCTGGTCAAGGCCTGTGCATAATTGGCCATCACATTAATTGCTGGAATAGACAGTAGGGTGGAGGAGATATTCCATAGCACTTGTGAGTTGCCCTATATAAGAGTCCACTGAGGTCTTCCTCTAAGGACCTAAGGTGTGGACTTAGGGAGAAGTTGGCCAGAGCAAGGACATGGAACACTGAGTTTCTTCCTAGAAGAAGAGGTGAAAGAAAAAGTCTTCCTGATTTACCTCCTTGTTAAAGAGAAAACTGAGCTGCTGTATAGTTGCTCAGGTTGGATACTGCACAACACCACGTGCTGCTATTCACATCACAATGATGCAGATTGCTACCTTTGGAGTTGTTCAGTGTATCACCTACATATCAGTCCATGGTGACCCTATGTAATTTTACTAATTTTGTAGTAAATAGTTCAAAGTGAACAAAACGCAGTCTCTATCCTTCAGATTTCATGGTTTAGTTGAAGCCTCGGATAAAAAATTAGGGTATGTGATATGATTGATGTTATAGTTATGGTCCATATGAAATGTCAGAGACAATGAATAGCAAGTGATAAAGTATGCTGGCATTAGGGTTGGGGCACTCATTCAACACAAATGTATTAAGCATTTACATCTAGGTGCCAGGGACACAGTGGCAAACACGGTAGACAAGGTTTCTGCTCGGATGGAGAAATGTAAGATTCTAGGGAGGTAAAAGACAACAAGAAAATAAATAAACAGGCAAGTGTCAGATCATGATAAATGCTATGGGCAGAATTAGAAGAGAGTGGTATAATTGCAAGTGGCTAGATGATGCCTTTAGATTTGCTGATCAGGGATGTCTTCTCAGAAAAGCTGACATAGCCAAGATGAGAATGACGAGAAGGAGCCAACCATACCAAGCTCATAGGAAAACAGCATTTGATGGAGAGGGAACAACTCGTGCAACTGTCCTAAAGGACGATGCTGAGCATGTTTGAGACAGGGAAAGGCCGGGTGTGATGGCTCATGCCTGTACTCCCAGCACTTTGGGAGGCTAAGGCAGGAGAATCTCTTGAACCCGGGGAGCGGAGGTTGCAGTGAGCCAAGATTGTGCCACTGCACTCCAGCCTCGGTGACAGAGTCAAACTGTCTCAAAAAAAAAAAAAAAAGGGAGGGAAAGAAAGCTAAACTGTCTGGACCAAGGTGGGAGTGGTAAGAAGGGAAGTGGGAGCTGTAGTCAGAGCCCACATCATGCAGAACTGTACAGTGTGACTTTTATACGAAAAGGCCAGGAGACATTGAAGGGCCTGGTTGATGGATTGTTTAGGGGGTGGAGAGGGAGAGGGGAAGTTGGTAGGGAAACAGTGAAGAAGAGATGAGAACTGGGTACATGGTAGTGAGGTGGTGCCATTTTCAAATCGGAGGGATCTGGGTTTTAATGGCTATAGGTGGCAGAGGAGAAAGGGCATTTTAAAAAGAAGGAACGTAATTGACAAAGCCAAAATATGAAAGCATTCCATTCCAGTAGTCACCGTTGTGATCAGCTTGCTTCTGTGAGAATCAAGGCCAAAGACAAAGGAGCTATGCCAGAGGAGGGAAGACCTTGGAAATTTCTCATTAATTACTATCAACTTTGTGCACACACATTTCTCTATGACACTGCATTTGGGATGGGTTTGGTCCATCGCCATTGAATTTCTCTAGCCATCAAAGAGTCTAAAAGTTGCCTTAAGTATTAATATTTGAGGCTTTGTAGATTCAGTACAGGGATATCTTTTTCCTGAGATTGATTCAAAAGACATCACAGACACTCAGCACAGTTCTTACGTTGGTTGAAGTGTCAAAGACACAGCCTCCTTTGACAAAGAAGGAGAAGGACACACTGCTTCTATTTTTGCCTTTTAAGGCCTATGTCTCACTAAGTCAAAGTATTCATTCATGTCGGGACAATAATATGTACCACTGCATCTGCTCATATTTCCAGTGTGTACTATTCTCTCTGGGCTGTGTTTTGCCTGTTTTTGATGATGGCTTGTCGGATGATGGAGAATCAATTGAGTATGATTCAGAGTTGTCCAAAGTTCAGCTCCCACTATTTTCCCCAACTGGTTCCATGTGATCACATAAAAGATTTGTTTTCACGCTCTGCTCCTCCTAACTCACATGTGTGTAATGACGGTGCTGAAGAGCTGCATGTCTGTGCTTGAAGCATAATATCCTTTCACCGGCATGGAGTTTTCCATGGTGGTATACCCAGATCTTTTTTCTGGAACGTGCTTTTTGCTGCTGTTGCCGCTGCTGCCGCTGCTGCTGCCGCTGCTGCCGCTGCTGCTGCTGCTGCTGCTGCTGCTCCTCCTCCTCCTCCTCCTCCTTCTTTTAAGATGAGTAAAGAGGAACAGCAACATAAAAAGGCAGTCAATACTGGATCTAACTTTATTTCATAAAAGTTAAACATTTTCCCCAGAAGCATGTTAATTACCCCAAACCTTCAGCCCATTAAACTCAGGATCTATCCTATGCGTATGGTTTAAGCTTGCACATGGCCTATCATCTCACCCCTTTCACAGATGGCATTGAGGCCTAGGAAAAATAATTCAGCATCCTAGTGGCAGAACAAATTCACTAACCTCTCTGTGAGCCTCGATTTGATACTCCTGGAGTGCCAGGTGGATTGCAATGGATTTGGTTTGCTAATAGGATCAATGAGCATTTGAGGGAAATCATCTTATATCAATACCATGTATAAACCTTAAGCATTTTCAAGAGAATCACACATGTTGTCCTTGCCCCCCTGCCTTGGTCCTAACATTTGTTAAGCATCTTTTTTGTCTAGGTAATAATCAAATCTAATCTCACAAAAATTGTGCAAACTCATTATGATTATTCCATTCTATTAATGGGATGTCCAAGGATTAGACAGGTTAAAAGTTTGTCTGTAATCTCCCAGGTAAAAAGTGGCAGAGGCCAGGCACAGTGGCTCTTGCCTGTAATCCCAGCACTTTGGGAGGCCAAGGTGGGAGGATTGCTTGAAGCCACGAATTCAACACCAGCCTGGGCAACAAAATGAAAACCTATCTCTACAAAAACGTTAAAAGAAAAATCAGCCAGGCATGGTGGCATGTACCTGTAGTCCCAGCTACTTGGGAGGCTGAAGTGGGAGGATCACTTGAGCCCAGGAATGTGAAGCTGCAGTGAGCCATGATCACACCACTGTACTCAGCCTGGGAAACAGAATGAGACACTGTCTCAAAAAAAAAAAAAAAAAAAAAGTGGCAGAGCTGAATTTCATGCATATTCTGGTACAGACTCCAGTACACTTTCCACTGTGTCCATCCAAGTGGGGGACACAAAGTACCTGGTTTAAATGGTTCTTCTAGGAGTCACTGTGGGGTGGGAGGTATTTTGTATTGAACTTAAAGGAATCTGGCCTCCAGCGCATTAAACTCAGGATCTATCCTTTGCGTATACAGTAAGCACAGTCTATTCCGGATTTTCTGTATTACCTTGTTTTTCTATTTTATTCCCCTTTCCTCTTTACTGGTACAGTTTCATTTTTCTTCCCACAAAATAAAACACCTGAATCAGGATGTGCCTATCTAAAAGAATCAGAAAAGCTATATAGGCAGACATTAGGACAAAAAGCCTTGCTAAAACTGGACTGGGTATTGAATATGTCCCAAGAGTGTCAGTAGAAAACAGGAGAACCCGGAGACAAAGGAAGCTGTGCGAAGGAAGACGCATTCCACTTATGCATCGGTGGAAGAGACCAGATGAGAAGGGTCAGGTTGGAGCCCTTGAAGTAATACTGTCTATTACACGCTGCACCATTTAGAATGGATTTCTAGACACAAAATACGCATTATTGCCTTGGTTCAGCCAGGAAGAGGGCTCTCTCAAGCAGTATGCATATTAAAGTGTGTAATCTTGCCGTTACTATGGGGAAATAATTTACAGGATCATACAACCTGCTGTCTCCTGTCATCTGCTGGGACCCTGTGGTTGCCGTGGTTGCACATGGGGACTCAGCTACCGAGTTAATGTCACCTACTGTGTAAAATTGCACCTAAGCAGAAGGAGAAGGCTGATTGGTTGTGGTCAGGGCTACATGTGGTGAAGGCTTAACTAAGAGAAAAGCCATCTGAACCCCTGTGGTTCTTGGCCAGGGGGTGTCAGAGCCAGGCTTGACACGGAGACCTGCTCTGGTCTTACAGAGTAGGATCATTCTGGCTAATACACATGAACCTTGTGTTAGGTCTCTGCTCAACTTTTTCCGTGGGACTCTGTATTAACCTAAGAATGTGATTATTCAATAGGGGAAGGCGATCTGGAAGCCAAGACATATTTCCCACCATATGCTGTTTATCTTAGCAGGGACAGAGTTAGGGAAGGAATGGGAAGTAGAGGGGGGTGAGGCAGAAAAATGGGGAAGAGCTCATCCGTTAGATTTCTTAGGCATTCCTACATACTAGGTCCGGGCCAGGTGGCACTGTGGAAGTTTTGAAACTAGTAGCATTTCCTGGAAAGATAGATAAACTTGCTATTAAAAATCTAGGCATCTCAGATCTGACTAGGCCCATGACTTAGGAGACTGCAAGATCTAGTCTGCAGTGAAAACAGCTGCGGACGTTAAGCAAATCCTTGATCCACTCTAGGTTTCTATTATCTTTGTCTGCAAAACAGTGAAGTTTGAGCGAGGTGAGTTTCATGGTCCCTTTCTCTCCAACCCCCACCTCCCGCTGTCGTGTGAGCCCCTGAGTCTCTCAGTATCCCAAACCCACTGTTCAGCAGGGTGCCTTGCACACAGTAGGAACTCAAGAAATACTGAATGGACGGAAAGAGAATGTCCAAGGGCAAAGTACCAATCGTCGTGCATGGAGCGGGAAAGATTCTGCTCTCATGAGCCTATTCACGTTCATGTGTCTCTGCTCCTTGGCCGTGCTCTGCAATGCCTCAAGTTTTTCCTGGGAACAGTGACAGTACATTTCAAGGCAGGCAGGGCAGTCTTACAGGGTCAGCTGCTGGGGGTCAAGCGAGAGGCAAAATCTGGGATCCTGAGACCGAGAGCTGGCGCAAGAAGGCAAGTTTTAAGCCTGCGGAGTCATTAAGTGTCGGCTCCTTTCGATCAGAATTGTTTCATTCTTACCTTGACTTTGCTGGGCTTCTGATTTTATTAATATGTAATTTTTGCCTTTTTTTTTCTCCAGTGTGTTTCAGCTTTAGTCATCGCCTAAGAGTGACTGTCTAAGTAGTTAACGAACAGATTTCTTAGGAATAAGGAGACGAATTGCCCCTTTACTTTGCAATCAAACCAGGCAGGATGGTTCATCATTGAAGGGGATAGGGGGAAAGAGATCAGCTAAAGAGAAAGTGAGCAAGTGGTCAGCCCTACTGTTCATGCCCTGCTTCTTGTAAGTGACGTAAGCTTTCTCAGGGAGGCGAGCATTTTGTTATTATTATTTGTTTATCTCCACTATCAGGTGGTGCACTGGCTGACGTTCTGCATTTAGACAGCAGAGCGGGGAGGATATACATATATATTTATATTTATCGTATTTTTTCAAGCACATTCATCTGAAAAGGCTTGGGTTGATTAATATTTTCCGCTGTCCGGTAACCATGGCAATAGGGTCAGCAGATATAATACTTAATTTAATCTTCCAGCTGCCTCAGTGTGCTTCACCAGTGCCCCAAATCATAGAAAGCTTTTTGCCTCTCTCTCTCTTTTTCTCTCTTCCTTTCTCTTTCCCCCCTCATCTTTGCCAGTGGCTCTCTCACATGACCCAAAAGAAATACACTGTTTTTTTTCCCTCATTTCATTTTGTTTATGCACTTAAAATAAATTCCTGTGTGATTCCGCTTCCCACCAGAGCCAGTCTCCCCTCAACAACCCAAGCATCCTCTTCCCCTACCACCTCCACTCCCCACCGCTCCCCCAACCCAGCACTCCAGCAGCCAATCTCCACGGAGTGACAGGAAACGTGGGAAGATCCTGATAGCTTTCATAGCTGCACCGTAAGGTTTATGAAACACACTCCTCAGCCAAATGAACCCATGCGGACTCTCCTCCCCGCCGCAGACCCAGGCGATTGGCTGAGAGCGCCTTGCTGGTCCGATGTGCTCTCCAGGTGGGTTAAGTGCATTGCTTTGTCTTTATCTGGTCCAGTTCCCTTGTGTCATCTCTCTTTATTTCCCTTCTCTTTCCTTCCTCCCCCTTCCCTTTGATAATTATCTACTTCTTCTTCTTTTAAGCTACCATGTTTTTGCACACACTCCATATTTGGCTGGTTCTAGGAAAATGGAAAATTGGTTTTGAAACCTAGGTAGACTCTGATGCAGAAATAAACCAAAAAGAAAAACAGTTTGGGGAAGAAGAAGGGGGTTGAGGCTTGCAATTCACATTTTTGGTTTTCCGCTTTCAAAAAAGATGATGTGAATTCTTTGATTTGAGTTCACTTGTTTCTTTCCTTCTTTGGTGTATCATCCTCCAGCCACTGTTTATTCTATAGCTATTTTAAAAAAGAAAACATTAAGATTTTTAAAAATACATTCTTTCCAAAGCTGGGGAGGGGGATAGGGTGGTGGGGAGCATTTAAAAGAGAGAGGGAGGGAGAAAAAGACAGAAATGGCTGTAGTATGGGTTATTAAAAAACTGTACCAATTTTTCCATTTCTGTTTACTTATTAATCAGACTTTTATTAATCCTGTCATTGACTCAAACAGTAAGCGTATTTCTCCATTTATGCCCCTCTTCCACCTTTTGTTGTTGTTTTTGGAATACAAAACTATTTCTAGAGCAAAACAGTATTTTTTAAAGAGGAGGAAATGAATAACTATCACCCTAGTTTCTTCCTCAGAGGAGCACAAACCTCACTTCATTCCTTCAGGATTTCTTATTTTACTTTTGGAAGAAACAGATCAAAACTGTTAACCGAAAAATGCCAATTGTGAATCCATTGACACTGGTCTAAAATTGACCCAGTTCGGTTGATTACATTTAACCAACATGGAGGAAGCCTCCCCCATGTTTCTCTGAAAAAATGTTTTGCGTAGATATGCATTTGATATCTTTGCTCTTCCTGGGCCATCCTGCATTCCTTCCCCCATTCCCCTATTCAGGAAATCATGCCTCCAGGTAAATCAAAAAACACTGTAACTGACACAATGGTAATTGAAGGCCATGGGAGCCAGGTCAGGAACTGGAGGAGAATGGATGTGCAGCTGTCAGTCTCCTCCAGGAGAGTAGGTGCCGCCATGGAGTACCACCCCCAAGAGCAGACACGTGTGGTCAACTCCTTTTGCAGGCAGGTTTCATGTTAAGCCATGTGACATTTCTCAGACAGATCCCTTCTATGTGAACAGTTATGACTGAAAGCAAAAGGAAGCCCCTAGTTGTCAGTGTGCCCAACACCGCAGACATCCTCGGAGACAGATACCTGAGGATTTACCCTGGGCTGCAAATGCTATTTACCTAAGTGGCCATGACATATAGATGCTACAATGTGACACATGCATACAGCTAAGTATGGATATTTAGATAAGTGCCTCTAGCTCATCACCATGGCTACAAACACCTCGGAGATGAAATTGTGGATATCCACAGGCCACCGATCCTGTGGTGTGAATGCTGACTCCCATTTTAGGGATGCATCATCTAGCTCTGATTAGAGCAGCCCCTGAGAGAGCTGGAAAGGGGGCCTGCAGTTCCAAGTGAACATAACATAATGGGATTGATCATCCCATCACGAAGCCACATGGCACACCAATGAATGCACCATGAACAGGGATTACCATCGTGGTTTGAGTTATCATTTTGGTGAATCAGGGAGGCACTTTTAGGTTACAAGGAACCAAGACTGAGCTTGCCTCAGTTAATAGACACTGTTTTAATAATACCCAGAGAAATGAGAAGTCCTTCTGCACACAGCTAGGGATCAGAAAGAACTGGAATATTTGGGGGCATTCAGTAGCTCTAGTGGGTGTGCAGCCTGTGTTCATTGCATGGGGATACCAGGTCATCTTCTCACTCTTTCAGCAGCTGATATCCATTGCTCCCACCCCAGCACAACCACTGAGTCCAAGACTGGGTGTCCGAGAGATCCACTGATCTCTTTCTCTGCTTCCTTTGGTATGGTTCTCAGCTCCGTACTGTCTACCATCTTTGGAATCCCTGGGTAGATCTGAAGGCCACATTCTCCACAAGTGAGGGTTGAAGTGGTTAGACACCATGCAGGGCAGGACAGCATTTTGGGCCAGACCACTTCATGGGCCACTGTCCCAGTACCTGTGATTGACTTGGGATCAGGGGCCCATTTCTGACCCTATTAATTGTGGTCAATTACTGGGGCAAGGAGTTACAAGGACAGCATGGCGACCTCGTCAAAAAGAGAATGTAGGCAATGGCGGGCTTTCCAAGTTTCTTAACCAATACCTTTAATTATTAAAGTTTCCATGGTCCTTGATCTGATGCTGCCTGGCAGGTCTGGTTGGCACAGGTCGCCAGATTTTGTCACAGAAAACCAACAGAAAAAAAAGTATGCATTTCCCAAGCTGTGTTCCTTAACCTTCTTTGAGAAGCTTCCATTTACATTCAAGATGGCCTAGATACATGTTTCTTCATCTATGGGCTTTTTTTTTTTTTTTTTTCCCGATTAGTAACTTTTAATGCTGTACCTTTAACCACTTTCCAGTGGGTTTACCTCCTGGTGGAGAGAAACAGAAAAAACAAGAGACAACCCGCTGCTGTGGGAGACACAGATTATCAAAGTAAACAAATAGCTTTGTTTTATTTTTAATTTTTAATTTTTTTTTTTTTTAGACGGAGTCTCACTCTGTCGCCCAGGCTGGAGTGCAGTGGCACAATCTTGGCTCACTGCGAGCTCCGCCTCCCGGGTTCATGCCATTCTCCTGCCTCCACCTCCCGAGTAGCTGGGACTACAGGCGCCCACCACCACGCCCGGCTAATTTTTTGTATTTTTAGTAGAGACGGGGTTTCACCACGTTAGCCAGGATGGTCTCGATCTCCTGACCTCGTGATCCGCCCGTCTCGGCCTCCCAAAGTGCTGGGATTACAGGCGTGAGCCACCACGCCCGGCCTTTGTTTTAAAAAAAATAAAAATCCTCTATAACAGTAACCAAATCTTTCCTCTGCAAAGTCCTTCCCCAGAGAGGTAAGGAGGCTACTTTCGGCTCCTCACCCCCTTACAGAGGAGACGTTGGGTACCACCTGTCATGCCAGGAACAGCTTCCAAAGGTGGGGAAACAGCTGCCTCACTGAGCTTCCATCTTCTCCACACAGCAGCTTTTCTTTCAGGCTTCTTTTAATTTTTCTAATTAATTTTGAGAGCTCTTTGAGACATTTTCCATTTTGTTCACAGTTTGAGTCCTGCTCTGAGGTGTTCTCAATAAATGTCGTGGTGTCTTCAGCGGAATTCTTCCCGTGTAATGGATCCTTCCAAAGAGACTTGTGTTCCTGTTTAATTTAGATGCCTGATCTGATTGTCAGTTTCAATCCAGCAATGGCTTTGATTATTGACAGTGACCCATAAATCATAAGGACTCAAAACACATTCAGAGCAGGGAGGGAGGTTGCTGGTTAAAAGTTCCAGAATAAGGGAGCACCTGTATGGTACGCTTTCTTTCTTGAGATGTGCTGGGGTAGCTTTTCTTCTAAGACAGTTGGCTTATTTAATATCGAAGTCCCAGAGTCTCAAATTGTCTGTACGTGAGTGTGTGTACAACCATGTATCACTTAACAATGAAGATATGTTCTAAGAAATGCATCATTCATCAATTTTGTCATTGTGTGAATATCGTAGAGTGTATTTACACAAATCTAGATGGTATAGCCTACTATACGCCTAGGCTATGTGGTTTAGCCTATTGCTCCTGGGCTATAAACCTGTACAGCATGCTACTGTAATGAATACTATAGGCATTTATAACACAATGGTAAACATTTGTGTATCTAAGCATATCTAAATATAGAAAAGGTATATACAAAATATGGTTTAAAAGATTAAAAATTGGTACCCCTGTGTAGGACACTTACTGTAAATGGAGTTTGCAGGACTGGAAGTTGCTCTAGGTGTGCCAGTGAGTGAGTTCGAAGGCCTAGGCCATTACTGCACACTACTGTAGACTGTAAGTAATGTACACTCAGGCTACATTCGATTTATTACAATATTTAATAAATAATTTCAATATTCTTTCTTCAATAATATATTCACTTTAGCTTACTATAACTTTTTTACTTTATAAACTTACTATCTAAAAAAATTTGGAATAACACAGCTTAAAACACGCATTATGTAGCTATACAGAAGTATTTTCTTTATATCCTTATTCTGTAAGTTTTTTTTTTTGTATTTTAAACTCTTTTTTTTTTTTAAACTCTTTAAACGTTTTAAATTAAAACCTAAGGCACAGGTTGGGTGCAGTGGCTCACACCTGTAATACCAGCATTTTGGGAGGCCAAGGCAGGCTGATTACTTGAGCCCAGGAGTTTGAGACCAGCCTGGGCAGCATGGTGAAATCTTGTCTCTACAAAAGTAGAAAAATTAGCCGGGCATGGTGGCATGTGCCTGTAGTCCCAGCTACTCAGGAGGCTGAGGTGGAAGGATTGCTTGAGCCCAGGAGGTCAAGGCTGCAGTGAGCGGAGATCACACCACTGCACTCTAGCCTGGGAAACAGAGTAAGCCCCTCTCTCAAAAAACAAACAAACAAACAAACAAACAACAAAAAAACAAAAACCTAAGTAGGGCACAAACACCGCATAAGCCTAGACCTACACAGGATAGGATCATCAATTTCACTGTCTTTCACCTATACATCTTGTCCCACTGGAAGGTCTTCAGGGGCAATAACACGCATGGAGCTGTCATCTCCTATGATAACAATGCCTTCTTCTGGAATTCTTCCTAAAGGACCTGCCTGGGGCTGTTTTACAGTTAAATTTTTTATTTTGTAAGTAGAGGGAGCGCACTCTAAAATATTGACACAAGTTATAGTAAATATGTAAATCAGTAACATAGTCACTATTACCATTATGAAGTATTAAGTACTGTATATAATCGTATGTGCTATACTTTTATATGACTGGCAGCGCAGCAGACTTGTTGGTACCAGCAACATCACAGACACACGAGTAGTGCCTTGCACTGTGATGTTATGATAGCTATGATGTAACTGGGCCATAGGAAATTTTCAGCGCCATTGTAATCTTACAGGACCATTGTCATGGATGCAGCCCCTCCTTGATTGAAACGTTGTCATATGGCACATGACTATATTTTTAAAAAGACAAAACTTTGCAGTTTGATTTAGTGTAGAGTTTTGTGACAGTTGGATATTTTTCCTGTTTACATATTTTCTTCTTTTAATTATTAAGATCCCCTCATACATCTGTAGTCTCCATTCCTAAAGAGTTGGGTTTTCTCAAATTTGCTTTCATTGGTTCTAGTGTAAAGCTGCGTCCCTCATGTTTGCACATCAGGTGGGTATTTGTACCATAACAGGAGGAACTTGAAGGCAATTCAGCTGTCTTCCCAAATGTGTGACTTGGAAAGATCCAGTGTTCCGCAGTGTGGAAAACACAGATGTCCTTCTCCACTTCAGAGAAAGCCTGTCAGTCAGTTGCCACCTGTTCAGAAAAGGAACCACCAAATGCAGAGTGGCAGCTTGTTACCAATCTCTCAAACCCAAGTACACTAATTAACTCATGTCCCCATCACGCGGACTCATTTGCAACCTGTGGGAAGTTGCCGCTCTCTCTGGCATGGTGGCACTGAAGGAAATGCCCCTTGGGTGGGTGAATCTGCAGCTTCCTTTGTCTTTGTTGTCTGTGACCCAACAGAGGAGGCAAAGGACCTGAGGGACTGGGAGGACGCCTCTCAGTTTCTCTCACAGGCCATCCAGCTCTCTTTAGATACGTGGTATTTGCAGGCTCCATATCCTTGCTACCTGGGATGCTAAATGAGATCTTTATTTGGATAAACTTGTTCTGTAGTGTTGCCCATGAGTCCAACCCCACTTCAGGTCTCATAAACACATAGTTCACACATTTTGGGGAATGGGTTATGGGTGAGAGTGGCCCCTGTTCCTTACTTCTTACCTTGTGGAATCTTCCAGCACCATCCAGGTCCATCTCCCACGTCAGAACTGAAGCACTCACTCCCCACCCCCCCAGCTACTGGAAATATTGGAGGCTGACTGCTCTCAATAAGGTCCTCTTTTTAGTAGTTGCCCCAGGTTAAACCCCCTTCCCCAGGGTACAGCCTGCTTTCCAGCTCGAAAGCTCCCCACCTCGGATGAGGCCTTGGTTTTGTCTGCACCATAATTCAACTTCTTCTGCTATCCAGTCCTCCCTTTACCCCAGCCCAGGAGGTGTTGATGAACTTGGCTCTCTGCTAGCCAATAATTACTCCTTGAGTTCACTTGTGTGTCCACAATGATTGCCAAATTCCATAAAAATGCGCATTCTTTAAAAAGATGCTGTTGCTATCACTTTTCCATAAAGAAATGCCTTCTTCAACTCTTCAGGGGCCAAGGTTCCAGGTCTTTTGAAAAATGATTATTTTGACATTTTTCATTGATGTGAGCAAACATATAAATGAACAGTACAGGTCTTGAGTGTACAGTTTACAGGTTAATTTTTACATATACACATATGTGCACGCTCGTGGAACCAACCCACATCGAGATGTCAAACATATCCATCATTCCAGAAAGCTCCCACGTGTCCCCCAACGTTTCTCTACCAAAAGCCAACCCCATTCTAACCTCTATCCATGTGAATTAATTTGGGGCAATTATTTTGCATACTTTAAGTTTCTGTCTTTCATCTATGGTCTTCAAAATTTGGTGAGTGTTGATGGGGGGAGTCACCATTTCTGTTATGCTTTCACAAGGAGATACAAACATTTAGAAGGCAGCTTGCCTAAGAAAGGAACTCACAACTCAATATTTACATGAAGCACCAAAAAATATAAGCAATGGCCATTGTTAATATTGCACAGATGTATTATTTTACAGGCATTTATAGTTTGCAGAGAAGTGGCTGCAAAATGCTACACCTCCAAGTTGTCAAATTATTTATAACTTAGGTTGAAAGAGTGATTAGGCTGAGATTTTGAAGTTGAATTAGGATAAGCAATTTAAGCTCTGGATCTATTCAACTTTCTGTTTTCTAAAAGAGTGATAAAATATTACAAGGCATCACCTTGTAATCCTTATAATCCTTTCTCCTTTCCCCAGCACTATTGAAGAACTCCACCTTTTTCTACCCATATCTTTGAGAGTGTTTCAACCTCTGGTCCCATTCCTTCTTCTGGTGTTGCCAGGATTCCCAGGGAGTTTCCAGTTCTTTTTTCTTTTCTCTTTTTAAGACAGGGTCTTGCTCTGTTGCCCCGGCTGGGGTGCAGTGGCATGAACATGGTCCACTACAGTCTCGAACCCCTGGGCTCAAGTGATCCTCCTGCCTCAGCCTCCTGAGTGGCTGGGACTACAGGCATATGCTTCCACACCCGTCTAATTTTTAAAATTTTTTGTAGAGATTGGGTCTCACTTTGTTGCCCAGGCTGGTCTCAAACTCCTGGGCTCAAGCAGTCTTCTTGCCTCATCCTCCCAAAGTGCAGAGATTACAGGCATGAGCCACTGCACCTGACCTCAAGTAGTATTTCATGAGACCCACAACTGAGTCTTTCTCCAGGAGGAAGAGAAAATCAAGCTATTGTGTAATCTTTGGTGGTTGCGGTGATTTTGTCAGACAGTTTTTGAGTGGCTGAGGACTGGTTAAAGCTGGAAGCAGATTTATATTTTGCTCCTTGTCCATATGCTTATCAGTTGGAGATGGTGGAATAGTCTCCAGGGTCCCACTGAATTAGTCAGATCCTGGCCGGGAAGACAGAACCTGCGTATGATACTTTCTACAGGAAAGTTAATATGGGTTTAGTTTAAAAGGGTTAGGCACTGGATGGGCATGGTGTGGTGTGGCGGGGGGAGGAGGAGACACTGGAGAGACTAGTAACAGCAGGAAGCTGTGACCACCCTCAGCCTGAAGGAACAAAAGGAGGAGATGGTGGGACAGAGTCCAGAAACCAGGGCTACCTGTTGGAAGGTGGAATCACAAGAGGGCTGTCTGACAAAGCTGGGGTCATGGAGGAGAAGCAGCAACTTCCAGTGAGGCCACCCAACGCAGAGGGAGGAGGCGAGGGGAAGCCTCCTACCTGGCTCCTCCCTCACTCCCATCCTCCAGACTCCTCCCAGTGCCTCCCATTTGGCAAATCCCAAGCAGAAGTCATTTGGCAAGAGAGCTCTTGAGAAATGTAGTTTGCACAGGGAAGCCCCGCCTCACAGAACATGGAGGAGAATAGAAGGCTAGGGAGGGTTGAATCTGAGAGCAGAGAGTCCACCCACCAACTAACTTATTTTCCCATCCTTCGTTAATTGCTGAAGAGCAAACCTTCCCACCACTTTGGTATATGGCTAATTTTTTTAAATGTGTTTCTTCTTTGTTTGTTTGTTTAAGATGGAGTCTTGCTGTGTCTCCCAGGCTGGAGTGCAGTGGCGTGATCTTGGCTCACTGCAACCTCTGCCTCCCCAGTTGAAGCGATTCTGCTGCCCCAGCCTCCTGAGTAGCTGAGATTACAGGCATGCACCACCATGCCTTGCTAATTTTTTTGTATTTTTAGTAGAGATGGGGTTTCACCATATTGGCCAGGCTGGTCTCAAACTCCTGACCTCAAGTGATCTGCCTGCCTCGGCCTCCTAAAGTGCTGGGATTACAGGCGTGAGCCACCGTGCCCGGCCAAGATGTGTTTCTAAGAAAAGCAAAAGGCCAAGCATTGGGTGCGTCTTTGTTTTCAAGGCCTAGGGGCTTCCAACTGGAGTCTGTGCTAAGGGGCCCTGTATCTTGCTCCTTGGGAGTTTATGGATGCAGCACCTTACTTTAGGATTTATAGGCTA
This sequence comes from Hylobates moloch, assembly GCF_009828535.3. Taxonomy (NCBI): domain Eukaryota; kingdom Metazoa; phylum Chordata; class Mammalia; order Primates; family Hylobatidae; genus Hylobates; species Hylobates moloch. The sequence goes on from NW_026652281.1 coordinate 106,418,630, forward strand.
TCTCAGTTTCATAAATCAGCCATGTGTGCTCCGTGTGTGCGAGTCTGCAAATTCTAAACTAATACGTCGCTCTCTTTCTGTCTAGCATCATGTTTATGTTAAGGCTCCATAAATCGTGCTCTACGTTTCTGCAGCACGACCGTGATGAAAAGTGGTGTAACCCACAATAGGAAAGAATGGAAATTAAAATGCAAGAAAACAAAATGAAATAAAAATTCATGTGACCTGCAATTTAAAGCTGTTTATTTCAGAAATGTGCATTGATGAGGGGAAGGATATTAAGTGTTCTGTCTGCATTTAGCCACTTGGCCACTAAGCCATTCGGTCCATCTTTGCCATGTCAAATGGGCTTCTTGTCAAGGTCCTGAGATTTGTTTCTGGGTCAGAGGTGATGGTGGTGAGCTTCTGAGCCTTAACGTCTTTTCGGGGGCAAAATTTCCAGAGGGATGTTAGGGACCAGCGTGTTGAGGTGAGATTGTAAGGGCAAAACTGCCATTTTCAAGGGCCAAATCTCCAGCCAGCAGGTGAAGGCAGAAGCGATACCCGAGGAAACACTTTCTCAGGTTTGAGCCTGGAATTTTGCTATTTCCCGGCTAGTTTAGCAGACCAGAACAAGGAGGATTTCAGCCTTTCCATTTTAGCCAAAGCATTTTTGTCAGACAGATTTTAGTCTATTTCATGTGCACCAATTTCTTTCCTTTGCATCCAACTCCTACATGGCTTGACTGGATCGGAGCTAAAGAATAACCCTGCTAAGGAGTTCACTTGGCTGGCAGAGGGCATGATTTAAAATGGAATTCACCTCCGATACAGAGCATCTTCCTTTTCTTTAGAGTTATTCGCTTTTCAAGTTGTTTATTACATTTGAAAACTGACTGAAACATCAGGTTATGCATTAGATCAGGGAATAAAAGGTAATATTTGAACATGCTAAAGGAATTCTGCCAGCCAGTCATAAGTCTCAATCCATCACAATTATTAGAAACAATGTACTCTGCAGTAGTAAAGAGATACAGCCAATATGCAGACACACACTAAGTAAATTCCCTGTTAGGCTGTTTCCTCCCCTGCCCGGGCAAATGCAGAAACAATTGATACAAAAGAGAAACGAGGCGAGTGGAACTCAACACCACTCATTTTTTTCTTTCTGGTTTCAGTCATTTCTGTAAGACTCTGAGTGGAACTTGTATCAGTGCCCCAGGTTCCCTCTTAAACACGTAGTTTTGCCGGGCGCAGTGGCTCAGGCCTGTAATCCCAGCACTTTGGCAGGCCAAGGCGGGCAGATCACCTGAGGTTGGGAGTTCGAGACCAGCCTGAACAACATGGAGAAACCCCGTCTCTGCTAAAAATTAAAAAAAAAATTAGCCGGTCATGGTGGTGCGTGCCTATAATCCCAGCTACTCTGGAGGCTGAGGCAGGAGAATCGCTTGAACCCATGGGCGGAGGTTGCGGTGAGCTGAGATCACACCATTGCACTGCAGCTTGGGCAACAAGAGCAAAAAATTCCATCAAAACAAATAAACAAACAAACACAATAGTTTGTCCCTGGGTTGGGGAGTTTTAATATACACAGAACAAGATTATAATACTAATGATTATGTCTGTACATCAGCGAGGAAAGAACGCCAATGGGGAGGAAGAAACAAGGGGGTAAGTGGAAGAGGCAAATTGATTCAATCTAGAAAATAGACCTTGCCTGAGTGTTTATGCACAAATGGATGCCGACTTTTGTTTCCACTCGCTTTCCTTTCTTTTCCAGCCATATCTTCATTAGCAGAGAGAATGCTGGAGGCCGCCCCCTCTTTCCTGCAGCCATTTGCTTTACGTAAACCAGCTAGCAAACCGCTCCGTCCGTCCGTATTGATGTAGACATTACCACAAATCGCCACTTAGGGACCTGAACGAATTGACTAACTGGTTTCAGATCCAATACACATAACTTGATCAGACACAAAGTTTAAGTACACTTGCAGTCGTGCCAACTGCACCTACCGGGAAGCGACTCTTTGCCTGCCAGCTTCAAGAGGCCCTGAGGGAGACCCGGGAGGAAGGCATGCAGACCTAGGCAGGGCCAGTATGGAGGCTTCAAGGAGAAGGTGGAGAGAAATAAGCCACTCTGGGCAGGAAGTGAGGCCATTTCAAAAGCCACATGGCTGCTTCAGTCTAGGGTGCACTTGATACAACTTTTAATTTGGCTTTTTATCATGCATTCTAGCAGCTCTGAGGTCTGGGGACAGAGTGTCAGATGACATGGGAGATGGGGAACTCAGATCCAAAAAGCCTTGGCTGGCCAAGGGTCAACCGTGTGTGCATGTGCCCACCCATGAGCCTGCCACACCCAGGAACAATGGTTTTTGAGTTCACTTTCTTCTCAACAGCTAGGAAATTACCTGAGTAGATCCAGGGAAAGACCTTGGAAGGAATGAACAGGTTGACCCTCGGAGCTCAGGACTGCTCTGCTGTGTGGCTGGACCCAAGCACCATGTGAGCCTGTCCTTCCCAGGTGCAGTGGGCCAGTCTGGCCCTGCCCATGCTGGAAGCAGCTGTTCATTTCTGACACAACCTAGCTGTTACTGAGTTTACTTCATCTCACTCATCTGGATTATAAATTTTTGTCTTCCTCCAGTCAGCTTGGGGATAGGAATGCTGTTTTTCTGTGAGATGAAGCTTTCTTTCAGTGTATTATGCAATAGAACTTACAAGCCTAGATGCACAAGTGAAGCAATTGGTTGGCCATGTGGCTGTGGAAGTTTCTGGAAAAAAAAAAATGAGAAAAATCTGTCAGTTCATCTGATGTGCGTGAATCTGTGTGCATATATGTGTGTATATTGGAGTAAGGGAAATGTTGATAAAGGGGAATCAGATAGGTTCCTGGCAAGAAAGTGATGCATAGTCTATTGGAAGCAGACAAGACGAGCTGCAAAAAATAGGTGACACAAGAAAGACTGAAAGTTAGAACAGAGAGGAGACATTAATTACAGAGAGAGGTGGATATGGGCAGACTTCAGAAAGGATTGTGTTAGAAAAAAAATGAAAGAATAATTCCAGCTTATATGTAGACCAAAATATTTCTTTTATGACAGTATATGTTATATATAATGTTATATATAATGAACAAAATATATATAATGCTTTATTATTCACTTGATTAACATTTATTTATTTATTGAGCACCTACTATGTGCTCGATGCACAGTGGTTACAGTGAGAAATAATACAGTCATGGTTGGTCACCAACTAGAATTTACAGTCTCACAACAGTCCTCTAGGAGCGGATTATTGAAGGTTTAAGGCATTTGGCAATGAAAACTTAATCCTTACAAACTGGAGTTGTTGAATGTTAAGGGTGACTTTGGAAGCAATATAATAATGACAAGGATAAATAACAGTGAAACATATGGAGCAACCATGTGTGCCAGGAGTTAGGCTGGAGGATTTTTATATGTGATATTTAACCTTCACGACCACTTTATAAGGGGGAGGCTTTTAGTCCCATTTTACATTTGTGGCTTCAAGGGGTTAAGGTGCATCCCATGCGTTATGGAGGAAGACCTGGGTTTGAAATGTAGGTCTATTGACTCTAGATACCTCACTTTTTCTATGCTGCCATGCAGCTTCCCTGGTGGCAATGTGGAAGTTGGGTCAGGGTAGAGAGGGACTGATGTTAGGGATACTTCCTAGGAGAATAGCAGTAAACCATTATTATTATTTTACGTGGATTCCAGTCAACACACCCATACAAGAGGAAACAAAGGAGACAGAGAGGGATATCGGAGTCCGGAGTCTTGTGGGAGCTAAAAATCTACAGAATTGGGTGGTGTGTGGAACTGTGAAGGGGGAGGAGTCAGGAGTGGCTCGTTTAAGGTTTCCAGCTTGGGTGACTGAAAGGTGAAGCCCAATGGCACTAGAGAAGGTGGGAAAGAGGTTGGAGTCAGAGGAAGGAGATGGCAATGAATTTCATTTTCCACAGATTTCATGTAAGGAGATGATTGGACATCTTGATAAATGTAACTGATAGGCAGCTGCATATGTATGTAGCATTTGGATATACAGATTTTGGAACCGTCAATGAAGGGACCAAGGAAGCAAGAATACACAGCTGAGAGGAAGCAATTGCTTCTGGCTGCTTTGTTGAAAAGCACTCAATGGGCATGATGGGGAGATAGCATTTCCTGGATCATCTGGTAGACCAGAGTTTCTTAGCTTCACCAACATTGACAATTTGGGCCAACAACACTGACGATTCACAGTTGAGATGGGGGTCTGATTTGTGCATTTAGGATGTTTAGCAGCATCCCTGGCCTTTACCTACTAGATGTCAGTGGCACCCCCACCCCCTGCCTCCAGCTGTGATAATCAAAAATGTCTCTATACACTGCTAAGTGCAATTTTGTCCCTAGTTGACAAGCAATGAGTTAGACCAAACTAGTTTCATTTTAGACCATATCATTATCTATAAGCACACATATTATACATAGTATGTATACCTGTGCAACTTTTCCAGCCAATGAGACCCAGTGCTACCCATGTAAACACACACTTAATGAACATTGGCTCTGTTATGAAGTAGTGAGGATGCCACGGATTTCTGAATGGTTTAGCACAAGTCACATGCCTACAGTTTGAAATCTTTTGAAGCGTGTTCAAAATAGCTTCATTATGTTTATTTTAATGGCTATGGCAAACAGTTGGTGCTTTCCAGCTATCTGCATGCTCTGTGATATTTCTGCAGCACCTTTGCAGTGAATTGAAGCCATGTGACCAATTCCAGTTAATGGATTGGGAGAGAGAAAGTGACATGTGTCACATCTGGGCTGAAACGGGTAAAAGCCAGGTCCTTTTCCATCTCTCTGCCCCCGACACAATAACAGCCAAGGCCACATTCCAGATGACTCGCTTCAAGAGGAAGGAGGACTTCCTAAGTCATGTCAGCTTTCGTGTGGATGTGATATGTCAAGCCACTGAGATTTAGGGGTTTATTTGTTACCACAGCAGAGCTTAACTTTATCCTGACTAATAGAAATCTCATTAGTGTAAAAAGCAGGGTGAGCAAGAATATTTCGATGACATTTTGTCAAAGGTATATCCGCTTTATAGAAATATGACAACCATATATAAAAACTGCACCCTACAGAGTAATGAGATAAATATTAGTCACAGGAGAAATATGACATTATATTATATATTCATTCAAAGAAATATTAGTTAGCTCTCACCTCTGCAGTTTCTTAGTTTCACTGGAGAGGTGGTGTTTTATTTTATTTATTTTTTTGTGAGACAGGGTCTTGTTCTGTTGTCCAGGCTGGAATGCAATGGCACCATCAGGGCTCACTGTAGCCTCGACCTCCTGGGTTCAAGTGATCCTCCCACCTCACCCTCCTGAGTAGCTGAGACTATAGCACGTGTCACCATGCTTGGCTAATTTTTGTATTTTTTGTAGAGATGGGGCTTTTCCATATTTCCCAGGCTAGTCTCAAACTCCTGGGCTTGAGCTGTCTGCCTGCCTTGACCTCCCAAAGTGCTGGGATTATAAGCGTGAGCCACTGCGCCCGACCTATTTTATTGTTTTAACACAAAGGGATTTGTTAAATGGGGTTGCATCAGTGAAAGGTGGAGTTATGTAACATAGAGATTCAATTTTTATTTCAGACGTATCAGGTCCACCTTGAAACTAATTTCCACATTGGTTAAACCAAAATAAAATTTTTAGTAGCGTGAACAATGAGAGAATATTTTTATGCCATTAAAAAGTTTTCAATGGGAATTGGGCAAAAGTTCACAAACCTGCCTTGGAAGCACTATGAAAGCTTCCCATCTTTGGGAATATGTTAGTGGAAATACTGGAGTTAGTGTGACGATCCTTGAACTGGATATCTCAGTAGATGAAGCAACCGATGTTATTCCTCCATTCTGAGCTGCAGCGGAATTCTTGATAAACTGTCAGTGTGTCTACTGATAATATTTCGATTAAGTTAACTTTAAGGCGTGAAATGTAAAGGTTTTAAGATATTCTTCCACAAGTATTTGAATAGCTGCAATGGAATTTTGTAGAAATTGGTTGTACAACAGAAATTTGTAACAATTATATAAATGGCACATCTCATGTTTTTCCACTTGATTTGATGTTTTTCATATTTATATAGCATGAATGGAGACACTGTTATCATTTTGTGATTTTATTGAAGTGCAGTTCAGACAAATTTTGACATTGTAGAACACAAGATTTCAGTGACTAATCTCCACTCTTGAAAGAATGCTAATGTTACAATTACTATGAGCTTTGTTTTACTCAGTGAGAAAAAAAAAAAACCTATCAGAGAAAAATTGTTTTAAGCATTCTGAGTCAGAATTTTGTTTCTTTTTATAAAGTGATGTTACTGGTTTTTTTCTACATAATTCTACTCTTTAAAAAAAGTAAGGAGAGATTATTTTGAAATAAATTATTTGTGAATATTTTTTCTTAGAACTGAATTTAAGAAGAAAGATTTCCAAGATAATGCTGCTTAAAGTAAGCAAGTTATAGGAAAAAAAAAAATTGCTAGCATTGGTATTTGTTGCAATTTGGATCTAATGCATCAGGTGATAAGAGTGTATGATGTTAATTGCTGAATTATTCCAGACCTTTGAAAGGCAAATCTTAGTGCTTCTATGAATTATGCTGGATACAGTTGGAAAAAGGCCCTAAATGGAATGATCTAGAGAAGCTATGGAATCATTTCTACGTTGCTCATCTCACTTTGTCATGAAATGATCTTTTTAATGAACTTTCAGTTCTTAAATCATATCTTAATGAGAACTTGCTAGTCAGATGGGATAAAAATAAAGATCCAATACAGTTGAATGTGCGTCAAGATTTTCATCAGGAATACATTAGAATGCCAAACATAAGGAAAGTATAGAATTATCTTCTCTCCCTCCCAGATTCAAATGCTGGGATCAAGAGGGCATTTTCCCTAATTAATATATTTTAGGTATCACGGAAGGTACTGATGATATTCAGATGATGAAATTTTTCTTGATAATTCAAAAGGATTGCTCAGAAAATCTGGAGTTCTAAATAGCTATCGAAAATAATCATAGTGATTTTAAGAGTTTGCTATGTATCTGATACTATGCTAAACACTCTGTATAATTTCATTTAATCTTCACAACAGCCATTTGAGATAGGAACTATTATTAGTTCCATTTTACAGTTAAAGAAAACTAAGGTTAAATAAATTGCCCAGGGTCACCAAATAGTGGGTGGTTAAGCTGGCATTTGGTTCTTTCTAGAGCAAATGCTCTTAATCTCCAGTCTGTCTTGGCATCGTAACAACTGGGATATTGGACATCAACTTCAATAGCAATGGGGCCATGAAAATAGAAAAGTAATGTCTGGGATGACAGACGACTTTTGCTGGACTTTGTACATCAAGTCCTACAGTTTTATATTCCAGGGATCCTATGGCTTCCTAAGTCACAGACAACTGCCTGGAATGAGGGAAACTTGATAAGTGAAGCTTTTCCCAGTATAATCAAAACATCACCCCCATCCCCAATGTTTCTTTGCCCAGGATCCCAGGAGGCAGCCATTGAGATCTGCCAGTTGTTTCCATCTATGTCAATACCAACACCTATTTTCATATCCCTGTGGTTCCTCCAGACGGGCTGACAGTGCCATGGCCTGCCATTGGGCCATGAGGTCCCTGCTGATGTGGGCTCTGCTATTCTTTCCATCACTCTGGCCTTCCTTTACCCCTACCCCACCCCATGCAGGCCCCTGTTGCTCTTTTCATCAGCACTATAGTAGGCTGTCCCTCCTTCCTTTTCCACCCATATGGCTGCTGCCCTCAACCTGCCATGGTATTGCAACACTTCTGATCAGCTAGCCCTAAAGGATGGCACCATTCCTTTAGCTTTCTTCAGTGTTTGCAGCTCTTACATTAGCTCCCAAAGGAGCAAATTTGTTCTCTCAAATTATTCTAGGCTCCTTTCATGAGGACATTTTACCAGTTATTTATTGCCAAGTGAATAAATCACCCCCCAAATTAGAAGCTTGGAACAAAAATGATACAGTTGCTCACTACTCTGCAAGTAGAACATTTATGCTAGACATAGTTGGGTGGGTGCATTTCTGTTCCACATCATGTTGGCTGGGCTTGCTTAGATGTCTGGGACCTCAGGTGAGTCAGCAATGACAGGTGGACCTCTCTTTCCATGTGGGTTCTCATCTTCACACAGGCTAGGCTCAGCTTTTTGCATATGGTGCTAGAAGGAGTCCCAGCAAAGAGCCAGAGAAGACAAATTCCAATGAATGAGCACTTTTCAAACTTCTGCTTGCATCACATTTGCTAAAGTCCCATCGGCCAAAACAACTCACAAAGCCAAGCCCAGAGTTAGTGCAGGAGGAGGTTAAGAAATCACATGAGCTGAGCGCAGTGGCTCACGCCTGTAATTCCATCACTTTGGGAGGCTGAGGTGAGTATCACTTGAGCCCAGGAGTTGAAGACTAGCCTGGGCAACATAGTGAGAACCCATGTCTGCAAAATAATAAAAATAAAAGATTAGCTGGGCATGTTGGCATGTGCCCATGGTCCCAGTTACTCAGGAGGCTGAGGTGGGAAGATCACTTGAGCCCAGGAGATTGAGGCTGCAAGGAGCCATAATCATGCTGGCACTCCAGCCTGGGCAACAGATCGAGACCCTGCCAAAAAAAAAAAAAAAAGAAAAAATCACATAGATACAGAGAGATGTGATTTATTGGACCCTTGCTATAACAGACCTTAGTAAGAGTCCTCCTGAGATGGGTTCAGAAGACATTTGAGTAACTGCACCCTACGGCACCACACCCAAGCTGCCCACCATTAACTAAACTCTTTCATTTGTTATTAAAGTCTCTCATCTATGTGGTCCCCATCCGAGCTTATTTTTTTATGAACCTCCACTCAGGAATCCTCTGCCCTAGCACTGCCCCTATTGATAGTCTTTTGCCATTTCTTCCAGGTCAAAAACCCTCGCTTTTTCTAAATAACAAGCTATTTCATCGTAAAGAATACTATTCTTCTACCCAACTCCAATCTCTCATACCATTTTCCATCGTTTTAGTTCTGTTATTGCTGTCCATTTATAAGTCTTATTTTTCCAAGCAGGCTTATATGCCATAACACATATATACCTAAGATATAAATACCCAGTAACCCGGATTGCCTTGGCCTTACAGTGGAAAGAATTTGCCTCAGTGTTACCTGTGAATTTCTTGCAAGAGTTGTAGTGGTCTTGCCCCAGGTTCTGGGTAAAGCCTGAGATCCTGAAGTGCAGAGTGGACCACAGCACATTGAACGATGGATTCTTTCTTAGCAACATTTGCAGATAAAAGCAAACTTCATTCCTGAACAGAAAAAAAATGAGTAAGAGAGACCCTAGATTTAGCAGGAAACCAGGAAAGTCCTGGGCTAGAATAAAAACTGCATCACACCTGTAATCCCAGCACTATCCAGTTAATTTTGGTGTTTGGAATACATGCAGGTCTATCTTTATGTGGGGGACCCTCTGGGATTCCGGAATTGATAGGTATTCCTCAAAGGCAGAATTCCTCAATGCAAAAGCCAAGTGTTAGAGACATGTTATCAAGTGATACTGTTACCGGCGGAGGGCGTCCACGTTCTTGGCATCTTGACAAAGAATTAAACAAAACACACAAGCAAAGCAAGGGAAGAATGAAGCAACAAAGCAGAGATTTGTTGAAAATGAAAGTGCACTCCACAGGGTGGGAGCGGGCCTGAGCGCAGGGGCTCAAGAGCCCCGTTACACAATTTTCTGGGGTTTCAATACCCTCTAGAGGTTTCCATTGGTTACTTGGTGTATGTCCTATGTAAATGAAGAGGATAAAGTAAAGTTACAAAGTCATTTACTCCGTGTATGCCCTATGTAAATGGAGAGGATATTTCCTGTCATAGCTGAGTCAAATCCATTTAATTTAGTTCTAGGAAGTCAGCATGAATCGGCCTTATGTTCCCTGCCTTCAGACCGTATTCTCCTGCCTCAATACTTTAGGCCCTCAATTAAGCTTTTGAATAATCAGATGGCATTCACTCAACATATGTTTATGGCTCAACTGCTATGTGCCGGACACTGGGCTAGCAACTTGGGACACATTGATGAACGAGAGAGGTGGTCCCTGCTCTCCTGTTGCTCACAGCCTTGGAAAAGTGATTAGACAGAAATCTCTGTCATAAGTTTTGGCACTAGGCACTTGAGAGCAGGTGGTAGGAGGAGTTTTCACCCAGACTAAGAAAGTCAGACAAGGCTGGAAGGCTGCGTGCGGGAAGTAGTATCTAAGCAGTGACCTAAGGAAGAGGATGAGGATGAGCCAGCCCAAGGGATGTGTGCATACCTGTGTCACATGGTAGGGCCGTACACAGGGACATCCAGTGGGCAGAGGGAGTAGCTTGTGTGAAAATAAGAGATGAGAGAAAGCATACTGGGTTCAACACACAGAAAGACACTTAGTGTGGCTGGAACTCTGAGAAGGGAAGAGAGAAAGGTTGAGCCGGATACTGGACACTGCAGCCCCTATCAGCATGTCAAGGGGTGGACCTAGAACAAAAACCTAAACACAGTCCCCAAATGGTAGAGTATTTTCATCAAAGAATTTTTTTTCTTAAGAAAAATTATTGTAAATGCTAGAAAGTTTTTTTTTTTTTCTCCCTCACTCTCAAGTTTACCTTCAAAGAGACTTGAAACCTGGACTGTATCTAAACAGCTGAATGTTCTTCATTTAAAACCAGCGAGGAATGGGGGCCAGTATTCCCTTGTCTACTGAAATGGGATTTGGACGTTACACAAAGGAAAGAAACCAGCATCACGGCTGGCTATTTTCCTCCTCACTCCATTCCTGAGGTCACCCATTGGTCCCACCTGCACTGACATTGTGCAAGCGAGTTGCCATTTCCTCTTACTCATTTTTCAACCCTCTATTTGACTTTGCTATGACCTGATCTATTTTCAGTCCTCCTCCTATTTTTGTTAATTTCCCAGATGCATGCAACTAGCCATTAGTTCTTTCTTTACCCTTTGGAGGACAAAATTGGCAGTATCCTTTTATAGTCGTGTCTCTGAGGACACTTCAAACCTTATGAAAATTCCATTTTTTTTTTTCCTTATGGGAAATTCTGTCTGGTTCTAAAGGCGAGTATGTGGCAGTATCCTTTCAGTTATCCAAGTAGATTTCTATTCCTTTCTGTGTTTTAACATTGTACATTTGTATGAAATACAATGTAAAAATAAAATGCGAACCAATGCATGAGATGTTCCTATGTAACTGGAGGAACATAGATGAAAGACATCGTATTTCCAGAGAGCCCTTTCTCATTGAAGGTGTTCCTCTGGCCAAACCAACAGATGTTAAAACACAGGAAATTCGAAGTCGATTGTTTTAAAGGAGAGAATGCTTTGGGAATGCTTTGGGAACTATACCCTTTGCTCCTCACATGGGTATGCACTGTAGGCATCACAGTTCCCTGCCAGCCTGGTGATACTGTACTTCTCATCTGGGGCAAACTTGGCCCCGAACGGACCATTCTCCCTCATTTACTCATGCCCCACAAAGGGCTGAGCTCATCATAGCGTCATCTGATATGCCGGTGGCCCATCTGGTCACCAGGCACCCAGCTCCCAGGGACATGGAATTAGGCCATCTCAAGGGAATGCCAAGGGCAAAAGTCTGCAAACCTTTTCTGCGTGAGTTTGGGGCTTAATGCATCATGACTGGAGGTTTTTCAAGCCCATGTCTGAATTGTTAAGCGATTAGAGCCTCAGTCAAGCCAGAACTTTAGACTCTTTGGGAGTAAGGTGGAGGATAAAGCCCAGCTATGCTCCAGGAAGAGATGTTCTCTGCACCCTTACAATACGGAGAGGATGCTTCATGGAAAGAGCATTTTCTTTGCGACGTCGGCTTTTAGGCTTCTCTCTTCACCCAGGACTCTGGGCGGGAAGTATTTACTGCTGCACAACTGCGCCTTTCCTACCTGCAGCCCCTGGGCTCAGGCGACAGAAAGCAGCTCTTCCCCCGGACCCTCCTGCAAACTTGACATTCTTGCAATCAAGTCCGTGCACTGTCTAGTGGGGGATTTCAGACTGTTTTCTTATTACTAAATGGAGAGGTATTAACAACACAATGCAGAAATTAAAAAAAAAAAAAAAAAAGGCAGAGGGTGGGGAACGGGGGAAGAAATGAAAAGACAGCCGCCTGCTCTTTTCTTCTTGGTATTATTATTTGTGACAAAGCCCTCGGTCCATTTTTCTTCATAATTTGCAGGACTCCTAATGGGAACAGCACCTCCCAATTACCATGGCTGCCAAAGGCTAATTTGGTTACCCTCCGGATCCACAATAGCGAAACTGTGTCGAGCCTTTGTCGATATTTGCATACTATACATACCAGGAATGTAAAACAGCTGCCTGGCCCCTCTCCCACTATCATGGCAATTATGGGTCATTAGCTCCCCCGCCCCCCACTCTCCCTTTTTCTTGTTCTCGTCTTCCAGGGTCTGGTAGGCCCTTGTAGGCAGCTGACGGATTTGCAGAGACAAGAAATGAGAACGCGGAGCTGCGTGGCCTATTTGTTCAGCGTCGAGGCTGACGGAACTGCCATTTGAATTGGCAGAGCACAGCCCCCATGCTTTTATTTCTTGATTACCTCCTTCTCATCTTTTCTTCCAGCCCCTTTGGTCCCTACCCTGGCTCCCGGCTCTCTTGAGGAAGTCTCTCTCCTCTCTCTCTCTCTCTCCTCTCTCTCTCCTCTCTCTCCCTCTCTCTCTCTCCTCTCTCTCTCTCTCCCTCTCTCTCTCCTCTCTCTCTCCCTCTCTCTCCTCTCTCTCTCTCTCTCTCCCTCCTCTCTCTCTCCCTCCTCTCTCCTCTCTCTCTCCTTCCTCTCTCTCCCCTCCTCTCTCTCCCCTCTCCTCTTCTCCTCCCCTCTCTCTCCCCTCTCTTTCTCTCTTCTCTCTCTTCTCTCTCTCCTCCTCCTCTCTCTCTCCTCTCTCTCCCCTCCCCCTTCTTTCTCCTCTTTCCCCTTTTCTCTCTCTCTTCCCCTCTCTCTCCTCTCTCTCCCTCTCTCTCTCCTTTCTCTCCTCTCTCTCTCCTCTCCCTCTCCCCCTCTCTCTCTCCCTCCTCTCCTCTCCCCTCCTCCTCTCCTCTCTCTCTCCTCTCTCTCTCTCCTCTCTCTCTCTCTCTCCTCTCTCTCTCTCTCTCTCTCCCTCCGTGCACGTGTCTATGCGTACGCATTTGTCCTGCCAGCCCGATGGACCTCTCGGCCAGGCGTGCTCTGGCACTTGGAGCAGCGGCCCACGCGTTCTCTTCCTCCGGGGTCACCCTCGGAGGGATCGGGCCTCAGATGTGCACAGCCAGCCCCCAGACCCTAAGCCGATCCACATTCAGAGGAGGGGATGTTTCACTTTCAAGTTTGTTCATTGAATTCTAACCCCATGGAGGGGGAAGAGGGGGCGGAGGAAAAGAAAAGAACAAGAAAGGATTTAGCTACGAAGCTCTTTTGCAACGATGTGTTGTGTCTTGCGGTAGTTAATGGGAAGTTATGGTTTTGAATATAATTTTTTCCCTTCAAGCTGCTAATTTTATTGACAATATGGATAGATTGAAAGACCCAAAGCTTTTGTGTTGTTTTGTTAAAGCAAATAAGTGAGGCACAAATGTAAATTACATCTCCAGGTTCACATTAGAGGTTTGCAAATAATACTCAGCTAATGGTTATTGCAAAGGAAAATAGCACTGGGATCAATATTCTATACAGTGGAAGGCGATACCTCTCTCTCTTTTAATCACCTCATTGCAGAAATGGCATTGAAATTTGAAATCTCATTTTCTCCATTTGTACAAATTGAACATAAATCACTATGAGTGAGGGGAGGTGGCAGGCAGCTTCACTCTTTGCGGGATTGCATTACTAATTAGTGTTGGGCTAAAGCCCTACGCAGCCTGGAGAGGCTTCTCGAGACCTCTGGCCAAATGCAAGATGCTTTGGAGAGTCTGGATGTGTGCAGGGAGGGGCCGGGCCCCTCTAGCGGGGAGTGGGTGAGGCGGTGGTCAGCCCTGCGAAAGAAGGGATGTGACGGGCAGATCCTCACACATGATGCCATTTTCTGGGCTGGGACAGCAGATCTCCACCAGTTCTCTTAGATTTCAGTGGGAGCAGATTGGATAGGACCTCACTGTTCCTAGGAAGGGGAAAGGTAGATGTTGGCTTGCAAAATTTGCCTTTCATCTGTGGCTGCAGGAGTAGGGACCGGGGTGCCAAAGGATGAAGAGCCTAGCTTAACACAGGCACTGCTATATCAGCTCCCAAGGCCACCTCCTGTATCTCAGCACCAATCTCCACTCCCTTCCCTCTGCCCTTCCATTTCCTTCATTTTTCCACTCGTATACACTTGCACTGAGTGGCTGTCACAGCTCTAAGCTGAGTGATAGATATTATTTACAAAGGATATTCAGAGATGTCAAAGGGCCTCTGATATGTACCCACTTCAGTTCCATTTTCTCAAGTTGCTCAAATGTTACTTACACTGGCCTTGATTTATTGGCTATGGGGTCATCATGACAACAGGGCTCAAGACCTTTCTCACCCTCCCTGGGCTGACATAACCCATGACTGTGCATTTCTGGGCTGGGCAGATATGGGAGAGTATACCGTATTTTAAACAAAAGGGTGAGGAACTTGACATCTAAAACGTGGTAGGCAAGCTGGGCACATTGACTCATGCCTGTAATCCCAGGACTTTGAGAGGCAGAGGTGGGAAGATCGCTTGAGGCCAAGAGTTTGAGACCGGCTTGGGCAACATAGTGAGACCCTATCTCTACAAAAAAACAAAACAAAAAAAACAAAACAAAAAACAAAACCACAAAAAAAACCCACACACATTAACCAGGCGTGGTGGCATGCACCTGTGGTCCCAGCTACTCTGGAAGTTGGGGTGCGGGGATCGCCTGAGACCAAGAGTTTGAGGCTGCAGTAAGCCGTGATCATAGCACTGCACTCCACCTGAGCAATAGAGTGAGACCCTCTTTAATTATTTAATTAATTAAAAAGTAATACTAAAATTTGGTAAGGGGAGAGGACAGGAAAGCAATGTGTCAACTTGGCTGGCAGAACTTCTGCATTTAGGACTTTGTTCTTTTTTTTTTTTTTCTTCAGATGGAGTCTCACTCTGTCGCCCAGGCTGGAGTGCAGTGATGCAATCTTAGCTCACTGCAGCCTCCACCTCCTGGGTTCAAGTGATTCTCCTGCCTCAGCCTTCCGAGCAGCTGGGATTACAGGTGCGCACCACCATGCCTGGCTAATTTTTGTATTTTTAATAGAGTCAGGGTTTCTCCATGTTGGCCAGGCTGGTCTCAAACCTGACCTCAAGTGATCCACCTGCCTCAGCCCCCCAAAGTTCTTGGATTACAGGTGTGAGCCACCACACCCAGCCCGGGATTTAGGACTTTGTTCTTAAAGATTTGGGAAGACCTAGCACAGGGAAGAGTTGCCGAGACCGAGTCCTTGACGTGTCTTTGCAGTGGCCACTTACCCTTTCCCTTGAAGTAAATAACGTTCTGTTGGGTGATTAATGGAGGATGTTTAGTTCATTAAACTTGATACCCTGAAGGCAGGATGAACTGGTAAAATATTTATATATTTATATGTGAGGCTGCTCCCATAAGGGCCAATGTGTGTAGATGAGTGAAAAATGGAAAAAGCTAGTGTCCGGCAATGTGGGCCTCAGCAACAGCTACTGACACTCGCATCTCCCCATGAAGCTTAGGGGTCCCTGTAAGATTGGAGGAAGACGCCTCTTCACTCCAGCCAGAGTGGTCATTTAGAAGGCCACCATGCATCCTGCTGTGGGGAAACAGGATGGCCAGGCAATTGCAAAGCCAACAGCACTGCAAACATTCCAGGCACATTCTGCCCTCTGCTGCCTGTCACTCCATCCCCACACCTGGGGAGAAAGGCAGAGTGACTCCCAGCGCTTACCACCCAGGGAACTTTCCGTCCTTTGCCTCATCCTTAGCAGTGGGAGGAGGAGTTAAAAATAGGGGAGGTGAGGGGGAAAACTGGAAACAAGGTTCATTACCTAAGGTTCCTCTCATCCATTTCAATAGATGAAAGCAAAGAAAATAAAGCAAAACCCATCCAAACAGTAAGCAGGTGGTGGCCGCTAATAGAGAAGAAATAAAAACCTTTTAGAAATTGGAGCCGACTACCAAACACACTGACAAAGTGGAATGAAAGTTCTGAACAATCAGTTCAAAGAAAAGGGTGTTTGAAATAAACCCTTAAAAACATTTCAAATGCTGAAGGAAAAAAAAAAATAGCTGCTTTAGATATCTGAAGCCAGGATGATTTAATCTGGAGAGGGGACTTTTTGGATATTACTGGAGGAAAAAAGAAAAAAAATAAAAGAAAGAAAGAGATTGAGAGAATGAACCGAGGAGTCCTTGAAAGTAGTGAGGTTCAGAGAACAAAACCCGCATCAGGTCCCCACGACTGCCAATCACAGCAGGTTCATCACCAACTCCTGGGTTGACCCGGGGCTTTTAACCTCCCCATGCCTCCATTTGCCCAGCCATAAACGGGGGTTACTAATAGGCATGTCCTCCCACCCTCAAGGTCCCCAAGGAGGTTTAATAGGATAATGGACCTGATCCTATTGATGGAGAATGTGTAACTGCCACATTGTGACCCCTACCTTTAGAGGCCAATCAGGTGTCCTCCTCCCAGAGCCTTTCCAGGACCCTCCCCTATTTGGTGAGTTTCAACATTCATTCAATCATTTGCCATTATGTATGCCTGCTATGTCACCATATAGGAGGCATGGTGGCACAGGATGACAGAATGAGGAAGAAAGAACACACGGTGCCCTCCCTCAGGCTGATCACAGGTTGAAGGAGGCAGGCGTGTTAACAGGTGATCATATAACTGGGTGCAGGGGCGTGCCTGGGATGTGTCAGGAATGCAGCCCAGAGAGGCTTCCAGGAGGAGGTGATGACTAAGTTTGTTTCTGGCAGAAGTAGCTGGATGTCAAGGCTGAGAAAGGTATCTCCAGCCAAGGTAACAGCATGGATGAAGGATGAATGGAATGAGTTTTGTGACTTGTATGACAGGGATTTGGGGTGCAAGGACAGAGTGGAGGCAGAAGAGCCTGGAATGGGAAGCAAGAACTTCAGCAATGTGTAATTGTGTAGGTCAAGAATTGCAATCAGCTGCTGGGTCTGGAGGTTGGTAATGAATAAATATGGCAGCTCCCCAGTCATTAGCAATTCTTATTTTTCTGAACATCTCTCTTGAACAGGTGGCTTCCATCTTCAAGCTCATGTCATTGGTCAGGAATGGAGGGTGGATAGGGCAGAACCACTCTGCAGGCTCTAGCACAGTCTTTTACAACAAGGGAGGGGTGAGTCTGGTTTTGTTTTGTTTTGCTTTTGAGATGGAGTCTTGCTCTCTTGCCCAGGCTGGAGTGCAGTGGCATGATCTCGGCTCACTGCAACCTCTGCCTCCCGGGTTCAAGCAATTCCCCTGCCTCAGCCTCCTGAGTAGCTGGGATTACAGGCGCGCACCACCGTGCCTGGCTAATTTTTTGTATTTTTAGTTGAGACAGGGTTTCACCATGCTGGCCAGGCTGGTCTCGAACTCCTGACCTCGAGATCCTCCTGCCTGGGCCTCCCAAAGTGCTGGGATTACAGGCTGGAGCCACCGAGCCCAGCTTGAGTCTGGGTTTTATCTGGGGAGTGGTCTGTGACCTTAATCATGATGGGATTTGCAATCATCCTGTACCACACCCTATCAGATGTTTGCACCTCAATTATCTGTTTATGCAAGAGCTAGAAGTCCAAAGGGATGGGCACATAGGAAAACACTTTGACGAGAAAAGGATAAGAAAGTTTGGACATTTGCTTAAGTGAAAACAAAACCCAAGACTCTTAATATATAGGGTACCAACAGGTCCCAGTTTGTCCAGGGGAGTCCTGGCATATGCCTATTATCTCTTCATCTTGTCCACTTTGGATGTGTCACAGATTATACCTTTATTATTTTTAACAAAGTGCTGTTATTTCTTATTGCATTAAAATAAACTAACAGGGAAGGAGCCTGGGTAGCTCAGTTGGTAGAGCATCAGACTTTTAATCTGAGGGTCCAGGGTTCAAGTCCCTGTTCAGGCATGTCATATGGCTTTTAGTACCTAATTCTGACTTTTTTTCTTTTTTGAGATGGAGTCTTGCTCTGTCCCCAGGCTGGAGTGCAGTGGTGCAATCTCGGCTCACTGCAACCTCCGCCTCCTGGATTCAAGCCATTCTCCTGCCTCAGCCTCCCGGGTAGCTGGGACAGCAGGACCACCACGCCCAGCTAGTTTTTGTATTTTTAGTAGAGACGGGGTTTCACCATGTTGGCCAGGATTGTCTCAATCTCTTGACCTTGTGATCCGCCCGCCTCGGCCTCCCAAAGTGCTGGGATTACAGGCATGAGTTACTGCACCCAGCCTCTGACTCAATTTTTAAAAAAGAAAACAAAAACAACAACAAAATAAGCCAGGAGGGGTAGGTAGAGAGAGCTGCCTTTTGTTCCACCAGCTCCTGCCAAGGTCTTATATAGCTGTGTGTGAGATGCTAGTTCAGAGTTCTCCTTTGAACTTGTGGTCAGGTTTGAAAGACTGCCAGTGATACCCAAGCCCTTTTGTTACTCTGTTCCAGACACAAGGTAACTGACACCCCATTCTCAAGGGATGTGAAGTGCACCCAGATATAAGCACGTGGGATCAGCCAGCTTCTCCAGGTGAGAAGTGACTGCTGCTGCCCTACTGGCTACCTGTGCAGAGTGCTGGGGCCCATGGCGTGCAGCCTGCCACCATGATGCCTGTTGGCAGGGTCCGTGGAAACTGTGGAAACCAGAGGGTAGGTGTGCAGGAAAATATTGGTCCCTGCAGGACACAGAGGCTGAGCAGCCCCATCATAGAACATAGAATAGTCTGAATGCTCTTACAATACCAGTTTTGCATTTATTATATAATCGACATTTGCAACTATTGATTTTATTATTTGGTAACATTTTTATTTTGAAGTAATCCCTTTTGGCAGCCATGAGCTCCAAAAACCACATGTACGTGTTTAATGAAAAATTGGGTACTGAATTTCCTTACTCACGAAAGCCAATGTACATATAACTTGCACAAAAATGTTTATCAATATTTACCATTTATTGTGGCAGATGACCACATAGAAAACAAGATTTGCTAACAGAATATCAGCATTTAATTTTAAAAATCAGGAGTTATTTTAAGAAGACTTTCCTATAGATGAATTCACATGTGAATCTGTAGCAGGTGGGCTTACAGATTCTTCTGCAAAGCATGATTTTTCATTGTTATCAAATGGCTGTTTCTTTGCTAAATTTCTAAAATTATTTTCTTCCAAGTTTTTGCTATGCATGTGCAAAACATGTAGTGCCTGCACTTAATGTATTGGTATTTGAGACAGAAGAAAAATTGCAAGCAGTTCAAAGGCAATCTGTTTTATCAGTGCTATTAGAGGCTTCACAAAGAAAATGCATAAGTTTTAATAAGTGGTTCAAATTTTCACTTCCAATTCGGGAAATCAAATTATTAAAATTTCTGAAAGTTCATTCTAAAGAAGGTGAAACATCTGATCTTATTGTTAATACTAGAAATACTCCATTTTTTAATGAACTTGTTAGTTTAACATTGAAAATGAAGTTACTAAATTTTGTGGTGATAACACCCGCTCAAAATTTGGTGAAGCACAAATTCATGGTAAAAAGCAATGTCAATATAAAATTAAGAAACTTATGAGACAGAAATAGGTTTGGAATTTGTT
This sequence comes from Hylobates moloch, assembly GCF_009828535.3. Classification (NCBI taxonomy): domain Eukaryota; kingdom Metazoa; phylum Chordata; class Mammalia; order Primates; family Hylobatidae; genus Hylobates; species Hylobates moloch. The sequence continues at coordinate 106,438,487 of NW_026652281.1, forward strand.
TTGATGTTCGTATAATTCACAGTTTCCACCTACTCGCTGCAAGTTTAAATCAATTAAAAATTGTAGTGGTTTCAATTTACAAATATTTGTGTATACTCCATTACAGCAATCAAACCACAATATTCTTGTGATGAAGTTGATGTTGAATATTAAAAAATACTTTAGTGTGGCAGTATGGACTTTTTATCTTTTTGCTGCTTGCCATCAATGGAGTTTTTCAAGAGTTTGCACCTTTGAAGAGTTTCTTTGTAAATCAACCTACACGTTCTGCAGTGGTTTTGAACTTCTTTTGTAAATAAATCTGTAAATTGTGGTTATATTTTATTCAACACCAGTTGGATATATTTAATCAAACTCTCGAAAGAATAGAGTGCTCAAAAAAAACTTTATGTTAAAATATTTAGCTTTTATTCAACACCAGTTGGATATATTTAATCAAAATCTCAAAAGAATAGAGTGCTCAAAAAAACTTTATGTTAAAATATTTAGCTAGTTGCAGTTGTTGAAAATGAAGCTTGCAAACAGGAAAACGATGAACGTTATCCCTGTAACAGAAAGAAAAGAACCAAACAAATTAAAAGTTGAGAGCTCAAAAATTATGCAAGATTTCCTGTTCAAAATTACGATTCCTTTTTGGAATACCTTAACCTATGGGAAGAATCTTTTGATACTTCTGTTTTTATTTGGATACATTTATATTTTTACTCAATGGAATGAAATTGAAAGACCTATGATTTGGAATCATAAGTTGACACAACTTATCTGAAGAGTTTTTCCCTTTAAAAATACCTGCCAAAGTGCTTGGGAGGTAAAAAGACAGTATATAAGAAAATATTTGGGCTAAAGTATTTATATATTTTAATCTGAAAAAATAAAAAATTGGAATATACTCTAGCAGAGTTTGCTCTGAATTTATAAGACATCTCAGTAACTTTAGAGAAAGTATTTTCTCAATTAGAAATGTTATTATAATCTTCAGTAACATTCAATTGAGGAAGTTAACAGTTTCAAATTTATTAACAACAAAATGCAATTTTAGTACTTTTTATATGTAATACTTCAAAAAGCATTAAAGTGAAACTTTGAGGAAGAGTATATGATATGCAACTTTATGAAAGAAGATTAAAAAATAAATCCATGTTTAAAATATACATTCCTTAGGCAAATACCATGATACAATAATATTAGAAATAGATATGGCAAAAAATATATATATATATGCTAAACAGTATTGTTCTGCTAATGGTATTGTTTAGCATTCAAATAGGAGATTCAATAAGATAATTATTTTCATTTTGCTTTCATGGAAACAGATATATGTTATATTTATTTGGTAGAAGGAATTTTATTTTTGAAACTAGGTTTTAAAATATTTCTATTTTAAAATTTTTTTTATTTTTAAATAAAAATATTTAATTTCTTTATTTTAAAAATATTTTTTAAAAATATTTTGAAACTAGGTTTTAAAATTATTTTGTAAGTCCACGAATATCATAAAGTCAATGCATTGGTGAATACGTTAATATTTTAAATTACATAATTTTGATTATTCCCAGCACTATCTTTTATTCTAAAAAATGTGAGAGTGGCCTCCCTATAATAGAAATAAAAACTGAAGAACTACTCAGCAAAAAGAATTAAGAAATGGATCGAAGAGTCAGAGAGCAGAGGGAAGGACAGGAAGACAGGGGGAGGGAGACAGGATGAGGAGTCCCAAGAGACAGTAGTGAATCCCTGAAAATGGCCCAGTGACCTCATCATACAGGGTCCCTCTGGTGGCAATTACCCACCCACTCCTCCCAGCCCCATTTGGAAAGAAATAATGTATCAACTAGAGAGACAGTACTGTCAATGGTTGATTCTTTCCTTTACCCATTCCTCTCTTACCCACTGGCTCCATCATTCATAGGTTAATTGACATAACCAACCATGAAGCATTTGTTGAGCGTTTACTATGTGCCAAGCACTTTCTTAGGCACTGGTGATGTGCAAAATGGAATGAGACTAAAGTCAGAGTGTGCATAGTCTAGTTCCAGAGTAGGGCAAGGAAGCTACCAGCTGGGATGGAGGCCTGGAGGGGACCCAGAGGGGCATCCGCTTGAAAGAGGGGACTAAAGAAAACTCAGGGGGCTGATGCCAGGTTCCCGAGTTGAGTCAAGCTGCTGCCTCCACTGCCACCCCCACCACTGCTTCCTCCTCCTCCTCTGGGAATGCTAGTTCACCTGTTGGAGTTTTATATAAAAATGCAAGCAAGTGCTCTCTGCTTTTGATATTTTTTAATAGTAAAAGAAGAGACTGGGTGCGGTGGCTCAGGCCTGTAATCCCAGCACTTTGGGAGGCCAAGGTGGGTGGATCACCTGAGGTCAAGAGTTCAAGACCAGCCTGGCCAATATGGTGAAACCCCCGTCTCTACTAGAAATACAAAAATTAACTGGGCGTGGTGGCACACACCTGTAATCCCAGCTACTCAGGAGGCTGAGGCATGAGAATCACTTGAGCCTGGGAGGTGGAGGTTGCAGTGAGCTGAGATCATGCCACTGCACTCCAGCCTGGGTGACAGAGTGAGAGAGAGCAAGACTCTGTCTCAATAAATAAATAAATAAATAAATAAATAAATAAATAAATAAATAAAAGAAGATCGAGAATCCAGACCCCAAAGAATTTCCTTTGGTGTGGTTTCCAACTCTTGTTTCATTCCTGTCTGGTCTCAGACAGTGTCCTGGGAAGACTTTTAGGACCCAGTAGCCATTTCCTATTTCAGGTTCCTTGTGTGTTGTTTCTGGGCACAGAAACAAATCCAATTCAAGCAAATAATGCTGTCATCGGGATCTTGTGCAGGCATCAGAACGGAGCAGGCCTGGCCAATGGAGTGCTGTGTTTGAAATATCTTGCGATCTTCAGAAACATTTGTTTTTATTCAGAAGTGTTCATTTGATGCTTCCCTGACCCACACAGTTTCCCTATGGGCTTAAGCTCCCATTTGTTAAAGAAACAGATGGGAAAACCAGTTCAATTTGTGTTTGTTTTAGCATTTAAGACAGCTTACCATGAGATGGTAGAATTTGGGTATTGCAGGTAGCGACATGTTCTTTTCAGCAGGCGTGCAAGGGAACAGAATCAAACAGCTGCTTCAGAGAGGTGGAAGCAGGAACCCACCCAATTCCACGGAATAAATCAGTGGGTGGCACCTAAGTGGAGCCCTGTGATTCTACTCTGGTCTCATATAATTCGAATGAGTCGATCTAACATAGGCCAGGACACTCAAGCGTTGGGCAAATTTTGCCTACTGCTGTTAGTTTTCTCATATGTCTCCTACCTTATTTTCGTCTCCTCTCCCATTCAAATGGAAGTGAGTCCATACACAAGTCGGCTCACATAGCTTATTATTTTGTTTTTTGTTTTTCTTTTTTTGCTTGGAGACAGTCTTGCTCTGTCTCCGGGGCTGGAGTGCCATGACACAACCATAGCTCACTGCAGCCTCAGCCTCCTGGGCTCAAGTGACCCTCCCACCCCAGCATCCTGAGTAGCTGGAACCACAGACACACACCATCATGCCTAATTTTTGTATTTTTTGTAGAGATAAGGTCTTGCTATGTTGCCCAGGCTGGTCTTGAGCTCCTAAGCCCAAGCGATCCTCCTACCTCAGCCTCCCAAAGTGGTGGGATTAGAGGCATGAGCCACTGTGTCCAGCCCATCTTATACCTGATACAGCTTCATCCAGGGGCCCCTGTACTAGTCAGGGTCCTGGCAAAAAAAAAAAAAGACAGCACACTCAATGTGTTAGTTTAACAAAGAGAGTTTAATAATGGGATAATTTATGGAGGTGAAAGGGTAATGGGAATTGACAAGAGATGATGAAATCCCTCAGTGGACCAAGGTGGCAAGAGGAGGAACCGTGCTCCTGGGCTGGGCGAGACCTGTAGCTGAGGGACAGAGGTGGTCTGCCAGGAGCTGTGACCACAGGTAAAGGGACACAGCTACTGCCCAAACCATGGTGAGGCAGGAAGGAGCCGCACTAACCAATCCCCCCTGACCGCTGACCTCCTTCTGGGCCTTCCCATTGGCCAAACCCGGCTGAAGACAAGCAGTCTGGAGAGGCCAGTCTCATGGCACAGAGGGTAGGAGGGAGAAGGAGAGAAAATGAAGGGTGAGTCTGGAGTGGTAAATAGAATAATACCCTCCTGACTCAGGCACTCATGATCCATCCAAAACTCAAGAGACTATTGCTCCCACTTCCCACTGGTGGCAGAAGTAGAAAATGCTCTCTTCCAACGTGGTGGAGCTTTTTGGCAGTGAACTTGAAGCTTTGTGCCTTCATCAAAATCCAGCATGGGCAACAGCCTGCCAGTACTGAGTTTCTTAGTTTTACCAAGCCAGCTAAGTGTGACTTCACATCGTGCCACCATAGGCAAGAGAATCCAAGAGCTATGTCTTGGGGACTTTAGACATGCTTTTTTTTTTTTTTTTTTTTTTTTTTTAAGAGATTTAAAAAGTAGAATCCTGACCTGAGAGTCTGAAAACACGGGCTCATGTCCCAGACGGCTGTGGGACTTTTGATAATTCTCTCTGGGTGTTTTCTCATCTGTAAAATAAGGAACTTGGGGGTAGAAGTTGGTTTAAGCCCCTTTTGGTTCTAACATTCAGTAGATCTTTAAATCAAAACCAAAAGACTATTAGGAGGAATGATAGGCTTCTCCAGGTGAATGTCTGAACCAGCCTCAGAAATGAGTCCATGGGGAGGAAGAGGAGGTTCTGAGGTGCTCAGGGCACTGGATCAATTGAGCATCACCTTGTCAGGATCAGAAGGTGGGGAGGAGGATTATCACTGTGCAGTGGGCTTGCTCCTGTTTGAAATGCTAGCTCCTCTCAGATGTCTCAGAATGCTGCAGGGTTTTTTCCAGGCTAAGACTAACCCTAAAGATTCAGGCAGCTTCCTCATTTTCTCCTTTTCCAGCAAGAGGAAGAGAGATACTTGAGTCTCCTTTATGTGAGTTCTTGTCAAGTGAGATTGTCAATAAAATTCTTTTCCTGTAATTCCTTTTGACCTAGTCCTTGAGGGTATCCCGACCCCTAAAGGGTCCCCTGAGCCCTCCTTTTACTCATCTCACCCAAGTCAGTTGGATGTGCAGTGAAGGGTAAAACTGAAGATGAATGATGTTTAGAAAGAAAGAGATTCACGGCCAGGTGCGGTGGCTCATGCCTGTAATCCCAACTACTTGGGAGGCTGAGGCAGGGGAATCGCTTGAACCTGGGAGGTGGAGGTTGCAGTGAGCCAAGATTGCGCCATTGCACTTCAGCCTGGGTGACAAGAGCGAAACTCCGTCTAAAAAAAAAAAAAAAAAAAAGAAAGAAAGAAAAAGAAGGAGATTCACAAACTAGAGGTCTCTCTTGCCCACGTGTAACCAATGTAGGGCATGAACAGCCTACCTTGGCTAATCTCTTTACCTATGACTTGCAGTGGCGCAGTGGTCAATCACTATGGTCGATCACCTCAGAAAGGTACATCTGTGCTCCACTTGCCTTTTTGTAAAAACAGCCCCAAGAGCAAAAGCTGCACCAGTTACACATCCTAAGAGCAATCAAGATTCCTACACGGCACCGTTAATTGTTGACTGTGATAACACATCTTGTTATCAGCTTTTCTTTAATGAATTCCTGAATAGATGTCATTAGACATTTAAGTGCTACATTACTTCCTCTAAAGAGAAATATTTAAAGAAAAAAAAATCATGTCCTGAATCAGCCCTGAATGCCACCCTTAGCAATCTCAAACCACACTGTAGAATCCTGTTCTTCTTAGCGAGATGCTCACATTCACTTCTTTGCCTTTTGAGAATATGGATCTTTGAGGATAGAAATGAAGAGTAGATGTTCACCCCAAAAAGGGGGCAAGAGAGTTTATATTCTAAGAAATTGACTGGATCCCCCAGGAAACAGGTAGCCACGATGAGGTATAGATAAACAATCTCAGTTTGTCAGCACCCTGTGTAGGGAATTAAACTCACAACTTCCATGTTAATGATACTTTCACATTTAATTTCCTGTGTGCCACGCTGAAAATGTATCTGTTGAAAGTGGAATTTCACTCCATAGAGCTGTCTTATTAAGTGAATGTGTGTGAGGTTGTACCTGTCACAACAAGATTCTGGAAGCTCATTTAGAACTATAATTTGGGGTGTGGGGGAGGAAGGAGAAAGGTTTGTGCCTTGTAGGACTATCACTGTTTTCTCGATAACATTATTACTATTGGTAATTGGTTACTCATTAGCACTAAGCATTAATTATTAATATTAGTAAAAGCTGTGTTAAGCACCAGTGGTGTGCTTTCTGCTGTGCTCAACATGGGACACTCTAGATCATCAGTTTAGCAGACAACACGCTCAACGTGAAGGCAGACACAGACCAGGACTTTCTGGATTTCTGTCTGGGATGGTCTTACTTATTATAGGACATGACCTGGGTTTCTGTCCAGGACGGGCTTACTTATTACAGGACGAGACAGCTTTGCATAAGTAGATGATGCATTGAAGCCCCCATGAATATAGGAAAAGTGTACATTAGCAGGAGAAATGAAAGCGTCAAACTCGCTACTCAGTGTGTGTTCCCAAGTTGGGTGGCATTGTCATCCCCTGGGAAGTTATTAAAATGCAGAGTCTTAGGCCCCTTCCTGGACCTCATGCGTAAGAATCTGCATTTCGGTGCCCTCCCACAGTGATAAATATACACATTACGGTTGGAAGACCATCATTCTGGAGCAGTGATTCTCCAGCTTTTCTGCATATTAGAATCATGTTGGGAGTCCTGAAAAATCCCAATGCCCAAGCTTCACCCCAGACCAATAAAATAAAAATCTTGAGGCCGGAGCAGTGGCTTATGCCTGTAATCCCAGCACTTTGGGAGGCCGAGGTGGGTGCATCACGAGGTCAGGAGTTCGAGACCAGGCTGACCAAGATGGTGAAACCCCGTCTCTACTAAAAATACAAAAATTAGCCAGGAGCCTGTAATCCCAGCTACTTGGGAGGCTGAGGCAGGAGAATCACTTGAACCTGGGCAGCAAAGGTTGCAGTGAGTTGAGATCGTGCCACTGCACTCCAGCCTGGGTGACAGAGTGAGACTCCGTCTCAAAAAAAAAAAAAAAAAAAAAAAAAAAAATATATATATATATATAGACATATATTGGAGGTTGGGACTAGGCGCCAGGATGTTTTCAAAAGACCCAGGTGATTTCAGTGGGCATCAGCTTTGAGAACTTCTACTCAAGAAGACAGTGACACTAAGTTAACATAGCATTCTTTGAGCACCTGCAGAACTCATATTCTAATCCTTAGAGTAGATCCAAGATGGCAGTGCATATATAGGTGCTCTGTTCTGCCCTGCACACCTCCCTTTGACAATGCTCTCCTCTCCCCACCGCACTCCTGTTCATCATCCTCCAAGAGCCCCCAGCTGTTCAAGGAACCTTGGCCAGCCCTTGGCCCTATGTTCGCTTGCTGCTTCCCGGAAGTTCTCTTGGACCAGCGTTCTCTTGCTCTATTCCAGCTTTTGTTGCTTGTTCTCCCCTCCAGGTGAGATCCCTTGTCTAGGATTTCTTGGCTGTCCAGCAGCCTCTGTCCTTTCCAAGGTTCAGATTATCTATAAAGGTAGAGGGGCTGGGTGGTGGGAAAGACTGGGGAGCCCCACTCTGCATCCTCCTGCACTTTAACAGTGGCCTCTACAGGTAAGGACCTTACCAGTCTTTTGAATTGATGGAAGCCTCTATTTCTTATTTCTGTCATGATGATGCTAATACCTACCTTACAACTCTGCTTGTTAAATTCTAAAGCACTTATCACACAGCTTCTTATTTCCTTCTCCTCCTCATTATGCAGTCAGTCCAGAAAGGAGACCATTGTTGTAGAGGCCAGTTGATAAAGTCAGAGCTGACCCTATATGAAGATAAAGTAGAAAACTGTGCATTTGTGATTGGAGCATTCTAGGGAGATACTCTCCTGACTTTTGAGAAAAACTCAAATCTTTTCTCCTCCCAAATCTTTTCTCCCTTTTTTCATAGTAGTATCATTTTTTCTTTGTGCAGTGGTGCAATCTCGGCTCACTGCAACCTTTGCCTCCAGGGCTCAAATGATTCTTATACTTCAGCCTTCCGAGAAGCTGGGATTACAGGCATATCCCACCACACCTGGCTAATATTTTGTATTTTTAGGAGAGATGAGGTTTCGCCATGTTGGCCAGGCTGGTCTCAAACTCTTGACCTCAAGTGATCCACCTGTCTCGGCCTCCCAAAGTGCTGGGCCTACAGGTGTGAGCCACCATGCCCAGCTAATTTTTTTCCTGCTAGGCACATTATTGCAAAGAATAAGGACTACATATTCCAGCCTCCCCTGCAGCTGGGTGTGAAGATGTGACTAAGCCCGTATGTCAGTTTCCAGGAACCATCCTTAAGGGGTGGCTTGTGCATGCTGTTGCCCCCTTCTTTGTTCCTTCTGTCATCCTGCTGCCTGGAAGATGAGGACAGTTATCCTGGGCCAGGAGGCTGAGGACTGTCCTTAGAGGTGTGGGCAATGAGCAGGAAAGGACCAGAGTTCTTGAGATGTTTGAGGACAGCATTTTGGGCCACTTCCATTTGGACTTGGTTGATGTGAGCATGAAATGAGCTTCCATCTTGTTTAAGTCAGTTGTTTGGGACTGTCTGACGTTTGTAACCAAATCGAATCCCAACTGACGCACCACCTAAAGTTTCTTCTCCACTGGCCAAAATTCCACTTCTGAAGATCTATTTCATTGGGCATTAAAGGCTTGCATCAGCCTTTAGGAAAGCTCTATCAATTATAGATTCCATAGGATGGGTTCACAGCTTAAATCCTTACAAGCATTGTTCTTAGCAGGTTGCCCAGCCCCAGAAAGGTAGACACACAGCACTGAGGAGATGAAAGGCAGGGGGAAGAGCAGACAAAAATCTATCCCTTCACCATTCTGCCAGCTGCTCTTTTGGGATGACTTGTCTCAGGGCCCATGAGGACGAGGGTTGATGATCTTGAATCTGTTTCCTAACTTTTTTTCAATTTTCTGTTATGAACATTTTCATACATATAGAAAAGTTAAAACAAAACAAAATAAAACTTTTCAATGAATACCCATACACTCACCACCTACGTTCAGTTGTTAACAATGGAATATACTTGATTTATCACAATCTGCCCATCTATTTGTCCCTCTGCCTATCTGTCAATCCAGCTTTTATTTTTATTGTATTTCAAGGTAAATTGTACCTGTCAGTGCACTACCCCCTGAATACTTCCCTGCTACCTACATCTTGTTCATTTTTACACTTTCTTCTCTGTTTCTGTTCAACCCCCAGTTCCCTGCAAGTAAGGAGAGCAGGAGCTGTGGAGCCAAGAATTGTGATCTAGAGTCCACATAGGTAGGGCTTCTCTTGTCTATTCCAACACCTGAAGTTATTGGGCAGTTAATGGAAGTGGCAACCAAAGTAAGAGAGAGACATTCTTTTGGAGCTATCTTGTTTCTATTCTCTCTCCTCTTCAAGATGCTCCAAGGCTGTTCTCTACATTTCCTTGAGCTCCATAGGTCTCCCTCTCTTTTCCTGACTCCTGATTCATCCCATTTTTATGACTTCTTGAGATGCAAAGATCATTCAGTTCCCTTTAGCCAGAATCTTTATAACAACTCCATTCCTCCTCTTCAAGTAGCTCTTCCTCTACAAAGCTCTGCAGCATAGCCTTCCTCCCTTTGTCCCATCCTTAAGGCAGCTGGCCAGACATGCCAGGTCTGTCACGCTCAACCTTTGTTACCCTAAAAAAAATCAGTTCGCCTCCTCTTTGCTCAAAGCTCATGCTTTGCTCTGTGTCATCTTTCTTAGTGTTCCCTGTGGTTGCAACTCAGCCCTCATCAAAGCCCCAGTCTCCTGAACATCCTCCTTCCCACATTCTGAAAATTTCAGAATATGAGACCTCCTAGCTCTGAAGAGGAAATGAGATACCTACTCAAGATTAGGTCCCCGAGCTTTCTAGCAACAACATAGGTGCCTACTGGGGTTACTTTGATGAACGCTGCCATGGATTGAGAAGGGAGAATGTGCCAGGAGTCATCTAAGTACTGTGCACACATGCATGCTACATCATTTTATCCCCACACCCACCCTTCCAGATCAGCTATTTTATTTTTTTCCTTTTTTGGATAATAAAACTGAGGCATAGAGAAATTAAGTAACTAATTCAAGCTTGCCTAGGTAATAAAAGTCTTCTAGATGTGGGGTTTTGGTGATGGTGGCGATGGTGGTTATGAAACAGGATCTCACTCTGTTACCCAAGCTGGAGTGCAGTGGTGCAATCATAGCTTACCGCAACCCCATCTCCTGGGCTCAAGCGATCCACCCACCTCAGTCTCCCAAGTGGCTGGGACCGCAGGTGTGTACCACCATGCCCAGATAATTTTCCTACTTTTTTGTAGAGGCGGGGTTTTCCCATGTTGCCCAGGCTGGTACCGAACTCCTGGGCTCAACAGATCCAGCTGCCTTGGCCTCCCAAAGTGCTGGGATAACAGGCATGAGCCACCGTGCCTGGCCTAGGTGCATTTTTTTTCATCCGATTGAAAAGAATGATTTCTGTGCAGAATGTGGGCCTCCTGCTTTGTAGAGCTATAATTAACTTTATGTTATCATGTTGCTGGGTTTTGTTTGTTTCCTATGACAATGTTTTTCATACTGGAATCTTCAGACCCCAAGGGTTCACGGGCATTCTTGTGTTTTACCACATTTTCTTTGTGAAGAGCTCTGTGCATTCTTCCAGTTTGAGAAACCGTGGCTTAGCGGTGAGGGGGTGGGGTGGGAGTGGGGGCTGTCCCTCACAGCCTGTCTGTCATGCTCTCCTTACTGTCACGGCCTCCTAGACTATAACCTGGGCTGTTTAGATAGCTCTGCCCCTGGAACTTAGTCTCACAGTCCATTCAGAGTAATTCATTTTCTTATCCACCTGATCTGCATTTCAAGTTAGAAGCGGAGCCAAGAAAGGAGAGAAGAACTCAGGGGAAAAGGAGAAAAGTAAGCAATTGTATTCCAGGTAGGGGGAAGATGTAAGCAAAGACCCAGAGCTGAGCATTTGAGGACGTGTTCTGAAACAGCGGAGGGGCTCGTCACCTGGGGTGTAGGACTAGGCAGGGCAGCAGCACTGGGCAGGGCAGCAGGACTGGGCAGGGCAGCTTACCTGCAGAGCCTTGAATGCCGAGCCAGTGAGTGTGGACGATGCTGTAGGTGATGGGGAACCGGAGAAAGAGCAGGTAAGGAGGACCCCATTGGGGTTCCAGCCTCCAGTGAGACCTCAGAGGCACCAGGAGGAGACAGGCGAGGCGGCTTCTGAGGTCGCGGGATGTGAGATGAGGGTGGACAGGTCCCTCCTGCCCAGCCCACCAAGGAAGTAATGCAGAAGAGATTCCCCTGGTCTATCCCTCAGCCATGAGAAGGAAAACATATGCCCTGAAAATTTGGCTTAGCCCTCAGACCCTCCATCTAGATTTTAGCCATTCTGCCTCTGAAAGAAACGTTTAATTCTGTGTTTTGAGCTGTCCTCTGCTTTGGTGCAGCACAGGCTGGAGTGAGGGATAATAACTATGAACCCCAAGGCTTGAAATCAGGGAAGTGTGCTGAAGGGTCTGCTGGGTCTCTCTCAAGCACCGAGACCATTTCTGACCTCGTGCGTGAGCCGAGGAGACCCAGATGAGCAAGAGCAGCTGGTTGGTGCGCTGGGTCCTCTCATCTAATGATCGTGCCAGCCCACTTAGGGCAGGTGCACATCCAGCCTGCCTGCCCATGTGAAGGCGAGGCTCTCCCCTCCCGCCAGCCTTGGTGGGCCCCTGTGATGTCACCACCATGTGTCCGGGCCTTCCAAGGAACCCGTACAGCATCAACCACGCCATAGCCTTCGATGGTCAATGGACATACTAGGAAAATGAACTTTCCCGTTTGACAAAGGAAAGATCAAGAGAGAAGGACCCAAAGGCGGGTCTGGGACTAAGTTGGACCCCAAGCCCCTTGGTGTGACCGAGCCCCAGCACAGCTGTGACATTGGCAGCCAGCATTTGAGGCACAATAATAATTCTTCAGATCAAAGCAGCTCCGTCCTTAGACAATTATAGTAAAATTGAAGCTCTCCTCTAAAAGAAACACATGCTCGTGTTGTGTTTTCCCCTCTCCCCCCCGCTCCTTATTTTATTCTTTATGAACAAATTGGTTTTCAGGGCTATAGAAAGAACCGATTGGAAGCTTAAATTCTCACTGTCTGCCCAGGGGTGGATTCGCAGGGTTGAACATGCAACATCTGAAAGCTCACTTTTTTTTTTTTTTTCTTAAATTGATATCCAAGAATAAAAGAGAGAATGGTTGGAGAAGCTGATCAGGAATGAATAAAGTCTCCTTTTAAGCTGAAATAACCCCCTCCCCCATCTTCCCTGCAGAAGAGCTGGACTGTAATTGCTTGCAATCACTCGGCACAAATTGTCTCCTCGTATTTGCTTTTTAATTTTGTATAATCTGGTCCATTTCGCTCTCTCTGCCTTTGAGCTTAACCTCTCTCTCCCTCTCTCTCTTTCTCTCTTTCTTCCACTTACTCATTCCCTTTCTCTCTCCCTTTAATTCTTCAGGACTGTTTAAAAATTAGTTATAATTCCCAGTAATATTTGATGTCTTTTTACTAAGCAAAGGCACTTAGGAGAAAAAAAAAAATACAGAAATACACACACACTCAAAATGGAATGGATCTGGTTTGCATCCACTTAAATGTTCATTTCTGCATCCAAAGTATTGTTTATTTTAATGCATTAATACTGTTTCTTAAGGCATGGTAGACGTTTTAATAAATAAGTAGACTGACCCCAAAGTGAGCAAAAAAAGGAGTCAGAACAAGAAAGGTAATTTCTCAGAGTCACTGCGGACCATTTTCTTCTGGTTTCCAGCAGGTGTGCGTCTGCTGCACTTGCTCTTGCTGTAACGAACACCCCTTCTGTTCAGTGCACTGCACATCCATCCAGCCACCTCCCTAGCCAGGGCTTGCCCTTGTTCTTACGCTGGTGCTTCATGATATGAGGGCCAGTGAATCTGGAAGAACACACACCTGTGGGTCTTCACTTTCCAACAGTATAAAAGGTGATAGGAAGGTGGGGGGAGGGGTTCGATGGGGAAAAAGTCCAGAGGAAACATCCTCAATGGGCAGAGAAAAGAAGAGATAACGAAAAGAAGGGAAACGGCAGGAGGGTATAAAGGGAAAGCAAACAAAATGAAAAGCACAGGTTATATCAGAAACGATGAATGGGATCCAGGCTCAAATCTATGCCTTCTATCGTATCAGCACCATAGGCTCTGGTCTTCTGAGAGAAATTAGAGGTCAAGAGAAAGAACGTTAGTAGAGAGCCTGGCTAAGAGTTTGATTTCTGTCCTCCTTCTGATCCTTACTGTGTGACTGTTCACAGCTTACTTGACTTCTCTGTACTTCAGTTTTCTTTTCTGTAAAGTTGAGGGGACAAGATTACCTTCTTTATGGGATTACTTACATGAAATAACAATTGTAAAGTGCTTGGCATGTTTTAAGTACTCAGTAAATGTTAACTATTATTCCACTGTAATAGCAAATGATTTAAGGTATCAGGGTTCAATCAGGGAAGCAGAAACTGTGAGTATTATGGACTAAGAAATTTATTATAGACATCAGACCTTGCATAATTGTGGGAGGAGTTGGGGCAGTAAGATCTGGAAGGGGAGTTGGAGTATCAGAAAAGTCACTGGAGAATTCTAACAAACATATAAAGAAGCATTAACACCAATTCTACACAATTTCAATATCATCCAGCAAAGAAGCACTTTCCAATTCATTTTATGATGTTAACACTATACTGATGCCAAACCCAGACCAAAATAGTACAAAAGAAAACTACAGAGCAGTATCTCCCATGAATATGGAGGCAAAAATCTTTAAAAAAGTGTTCGCAAATAGAATTCAACATTATATAATGAGAATGATACACCATGACTCAGTGGCGTTTATTATAGGGATGTAAGACTGGTTAGATATTGAAAAGTCAGTTAATATTGTCCACCATATTAACAGGCTAAAGAAGAGGAATGTATAATCACGTGATTATATCAATTGATGCAGAAAAGTGTTTGACAAAATTGAATACCTATTCATGATAAAAACTCTCAGAAATAAAGAAATAGTAACTTCATCAACTTTATAAAGAGCATCTACAAAAACCTACAGCTAGTGTTATAGTTAACGATAAAAGACTGAACACTTTTCCGCTATAACCAGGAACAAGGCAAGGATGTGCACTCTTAACACTCTCATTCCAAATAGTACTGGAAGTTCTAGTCAATGTGTTAAGGTCATAAAAGGAAATCAAAGGTACACAGATAAGAAAGGGAGAAAAAGAAGTATTTTTATTTGCAAAATACATGATTGTCAACATTGAAAATCTCGAGGGATAAGGAAATTTAGGATTAGAATAAAAATGTTTTTAATCCCAAGGAATCTACAAAAAATAATAATGACAAAGCTTTTAGAATGAATAAGTTACTTCAACAAAGTCGCAGGGCATAAGATAAACTTATACAAAAGCAATTGCATTTCTGTATACTAACAATGAGCACATGGAAACCAAATTAAAAATACATCATGTATCATAGCTAAAAAAAAATACACAGGTGTAAATCTATCAAAACACGTACAGGACTTGTATATTGAAAACTGTAAAGTGCTGATGAAAGAAATCAAGGAAGACCTGAATAAATGGAGAGACATTCAATGTTGATGATTTGGAAGACTCAACATAGGAAAGATGTCAATTTTCCTCAAAATTGATATATAGGCTTAGTCTAATTCCTACCCGAATTCCAGCAAGCTTTTTTAATATAGGAAAATTATTCAAAAATACTTCTGGAAGGACAAAGGAACAAGAATAGCTAAAACAGTTTTGAAAAAGAAAAATAAAGTGAGAGGAATCATCTAGCCAGTTTAAAGACTAATTAAATAGCTACAGGAATCAATGCTGTGTGGTATTGTTACACGGATAATGAAGAAGAGTAGAAAACCCAGAAATAGACCCACGCAAATACTTACAAATGATTTTTGACAAAGGTATAAAAGCAGTTCAGTGGAGGAAAACTAGCCTTTCAGTGACTGCTGCTTGTAAATGTGGACTTCCATGGGTAAACAAAAGTGAACCTCAATCTTGGTTTACACCATACATGAAAATGAATCCAAAGTGGATTGCAGAATTCAATGCAAAACATAAAACTATACAACTTTTAGAAAAAAGAAGAGAAAATCTTCAAGATCTAGGACTACAAAAGATTTGTTGGACTTAACACTAAAAGCATGATCCATAAAAGCAAAACTGGTAACTTAGACTCCAAAAAATTTAAAAACTTTTACTCTATGAAAGGCCTTAATAGGAAAGCAAAAAGATAAGCTATAGACTGGGAGAAGATATCTGAAACCACATATCCAACAAAGGACTAGTATTTAGACTATATAAAGAACACTTAAAACTCAACAGTAAGAACATAAACAGTCCAATTAGAAAATAGGCAAATGTCATGAAGAGACATTTCAGCAAAGATGGTATACAAGTGGCAAATGAGCACATGGAAAAATGTTCAACATCATCAGCTGTTTGGGAAATACAAATTGAAAGGATGATGAGATATCATGACAAACCTATTATAATAAATAATTTAAAAACAGTGACAATGCCAAATTCTGGCAAGGATGCTGTATTAGTTTGTTCTTGCATTGCTGTAAAGAAATACCTGAGACTGGGTAATTTATACAGAGAAGAGATTTGATTGGCTCACAGTTCTGCAGCCTGTACAGGAAGCATGATGCTGGCATCTGCTGGGCTCCTGGAGAGGCCTCAGGAAACTTACAATCATGTTGGAAGGCGAAGGGAGAGCAAGTGTATCACGTAGCCAGAAGAGGAGCAAGAAAGAGGCAGGGAGGTGCCACCCACTTTTAAATGGCCAGATCTCACGAGAACTCACTGTTGTGGGGACAGCACAAAGTGGATGATGCTAAAGCATTCATGAGAAACTGCCCTCATGATCCAATTAGCTGCACCCAGGCCCCACCTCCAACATTGGAAATTACATTTCAACATGAGATTTGGTCAAGGACACAAATCCAAACTATATCAGATGCAGAAAAATCAGGTGACTCATACATTGTTAGTGGGAATGTACAATGATACAGCTATTCTAGAAAACAATTTGGGAGTTTCTTAAAAACAACAACAACAACAAGAAGCAACTACAAGAAACACCCTACAACTGCACTCCTGGATATTTACACCACAAAGATCATCTATGGAAATTTGTGTTCACACAAAATACTGTACATGACTATTTATAACAACTGTATTTGTAATAGCCCCAAACTAGAAACAATCCAGTTGCCCTCCAGTGGGTAGATGGTTAAGCAAACTGTAGTATATCTATAACATGGAATACTACTCAGCAATAAAAAAGAACAAACAATTGATACAGGCGACCACTTAGATGAATCATGTGAGAAATACGCTGAGTGAAAAAAGCCAATCTCAAAAGTTTACAGACTGTAATATTCTATTTACATAACATTCTTGAATTGACAAAATTATAGATATGGAGAACAGAGGAGTAGTTGCCAAGGGTTAAGAAGAGAGTGGGAGTGGGAGGGAAGGGGGTGTGGCCCAAAGGAGAGCTCCTTGTGGTGATGGAACCATTCTGTATCTTGACAGTATCAAGGTCACTATCCTGATTGTCATATTGTACTGTGGTTTTGGAAATGTTATCATTGGAGGTGATATGGTTAGGCCTTGTGTCCCTACCCAAATCTCATCTTGAATTGTAATCCCCATAACCACCATGTGTCAAGGGAGAGACCAGGTGGAGGTAATTGAATCATGGGGGTGGTTTCCCCCATGCTGTTCTTGTGATAGTGAGTAAGTTCTCAGGAGCGCTGACGGTTTTGTAAGGGGCTCTTTCCCCTTAGCTCAGCACTTCTCCTTCCTGCCACCTTGTGAAGAAGGTGCCTTGCTTCCCCGTTATCTCCTGCCATGATTGTTAAGTTTTCTCAGGCCTACCCAACCATGCTGAACTGTGAGCCAATGAAACCTCTTTCCTGGCCGGGCGTGGTGGCTCACACCTGTAATCCCAGCACTTTGCAGGGCTAAGGCGGGCAGATCGCTTGAGGCCAGGAGTTCAAGACCAGCCTGGCCAACATGGTGAAACCCCATCTCTACTTAAAAAAAAAAGTACAAAAATTAGCTGGTGTGTTAGCATGTGCCTGTAATCCCAGCTACTTGGGAGGCTGAGGCAGGAGAATTGCTTGAACCCAGGAGGTGGAGGTTGCAGTGAGCCAAGACAGTGCTACTGCACTTCAGCCTGGGTGACATAGTGAGACCCCGTCCATCTCAGAAAAAACAACAACAACAACAAAAAGACAACCTCTTTCCTTTATAAATTACCTAGTCTCAGGCAGTTCTTTATCGCAGTATGAAAATGGACTAATACAGAGGAAACAGCAAATGATACATATACATTTAGCTCTGTATTGTGTCTTCAACTGCATGTGAATCAACAATTATCTCAAAATAAAAACGTTAGTTTTTATAAAAAGGAACTCACCACATCCAGGGACTCCATGCACTTTTCTATTTAAAATTAACTTTTTGTGTTTTCTCTGGTCTGTTTGGAGGAATTATTCAGTATGTCTCACATACGTGTCTACTCTTTGCTATTTCCTCATCTTACTGATACCCACCAACAGGGCAGATAGGTGTGATAGAAAGTGAGACGTTGAAAGCCGATGGAAGAGTTTTATTAACTCCAGTAGTTAGGCAAACCTGAGCTTCTTGGGTAAGTCACTTAGAATGCCATAGACGGGGATGTTTATTCTCCATGTCATCGTAGGGAGGTTTCAGTTGTTACTAATATGAAGACTTACTGATATGTTAAAATGATATTGATTCCTTAATTATTTAAAACAGGGAAAAGAGTTTACAGAGCAGGCAATCGGAAATCATTTTAAATGTTTTTACTAAGAAGGAAAAATATCATACAAAAGCATAAGAAAATGAGATAAAGGTTGGGGGTGACCTGGGGTAGGGGGAGGTGACCAAGGGAGCCAACCTGCATCAAGACAAAAAGCAGGGGTCTAAGGAGCAGTTCAAAGGTCTGGTGTAAGCCGAGGTAGGTGGATCACCTGAGGTCAGGAGTTAGAGACCAGCCTGGCCAACATGGTGAAATACAAAAATTAGCAGGGTGTGGTGGCAGGTGCCTGCAATCCCAGCTACTCAGGAGTCTGAGGCATGAGAATCGCTTGAACCCGGAGGCGGAGGTTGCAGTGAGCCGAGATGTACCACTGCCCTCCAGCCTGGGCGACAGAGTAAGACTCAGGGAGGGAGGGAAGGAAAGGAGGGAGGGAGGGAAGGAAAGGAGGCAGGGAGGGAGGGAGGAAGGAAGGTAGGGAAAGAAGGAAAGAGAGAGAGAAAGGAGAAAAGAAAAAATAATTCTACTTGGGTGTCTTGGCAGGTAACCACTGTGGGGCTGAAAATGTGTATAGAAAAGGAAGAAGGAAAAAGAGAAAGAGGCATAATAAGAGAGAGAAGGGGGTTTGAGAGCAATTTCTATAAAGATAGATGTTTCTGTTGACTAACCAGAAAACAGGGAAATGAAAACCAACAGTCATTTCGAGAACAGGTGTCTATTGTGAGATGGTGCAGGACAAAATGGTTCAAGCGCCTTCCTGTGAAGCCAGCACCTATAAAGTGCTGGAGAATCTGTTAAACACCTGAGCTTAAGTGCCCCTTATTTACCTAGCTAGTGTCTCCATCTTCCCGGGAAGGAAATTGGGATGGAAAGGAACGCCAATCAAGCTTTTTGGAGCTAGGCTGTGTGCTGCGAAGTTCCCATGCGTTCCTTCACTGAGTCATCACCATGAAGTAGGTATGACTCTCTCATTTTTATTTTATTTTATTTTATTTTATTTTATTTTATTTTATTTTATTTTATTTTATTTTATTTTATTTTATTTTATTTTATTTTATTTTATTTTATTTTATTTTATTTTATTTATTTTATTTTTTGAGACGAAGGCTTGCTCTGTTGCCCAGGCTGGAGTGCAGTGGTGCAATCTCGGCTCGCTGCAACCTCCGCTTCCCAGGCTCAAGCGATTCTCATGCCTCAGCCTACCCAGTAGAGCTGGGAATACAGGCATGTGCCACTACACCAGGCTAATTTTTGTATTTTTAGTATAGACAGAGTTTCACCATGTTGGTCAGGCTCAAATGATCCACCCACGTCAGCCTCCCAGAGTGCTGGGATTACAGGAGTGAGCCAACGCGCCCGACTGACTCCCTCGTTTTGTAAGTGCCTGAATGTGGTTCAGAGAGGTTCAGCAGCTTATTCAAGGTCCTTCTACTAATAATGCAGATTTGCATAGAAGGAAACTTTCCAGCTCACGTGATGCAGTCAAAGCCAGGTGCTCTGGGGCTGCCACCTATGGGGGAAACCGTCCATGAAAGACCAGACCTCATGGTCTCCATTCCTGATGCCAGCATTTTCTCTTTCACAGGGACTCTCATCATTATCGCTTTGTCCACCAGGATAGTTTCCAGAGAGACGCTACCTCTTGGTCTCTATAAAAATTCTCCAAAATAGGAAGAGGATTATGTTGGTTGGGGGAGGTGGTGCAGGATAGGGAAGAGAGTGGTTCTTCCAGTTTGCTCAGAAGCACAAGGCTCCGCTACCCTCTATATGTGGTGGTTTTACCTCCATTTCTAATCAAAGTAATCAGTAGGTTTCCTTCCACCTGAATGTTATCTCCAATCTGTCCCTTTCAACAGCCCCAGACCCTTCTATTACACCTCGCTGAAGCAGAGTTATGGGGCAATCCTCTGACTTGGTTGTTCAAGTATTTTGCCTGGAATATAATTGCAAGATTTAAAGGGGAGGCCAGCAGAGAATTATCAGTTTTTAAAGGGCATGCATATGGTTTTCAGTAGTTGATGCTTAGTAATTCTGTGTTCAATAAATAGTCAGTGCAGCTTGATTAAATCTTTTCCATCCTGATAGAAGGTACATCTGGATCCCATTCTCCAGGCCTTGGAGCGACACTCTGTTAATTTGGGGGTTGTAATTTTCATTTTGACATTGGAGCAGCTACTCTTTAGAACTGGAACAGAAGAGAGAGAGAAGCTTGTGATTCTGAGTAGCACCTTCTTTCTGCCAAAGCTGGCTGTGGTCTTGCCTATCAGAACATAGTGTCCTATCTTTTGAAAGTCGTTAGTGGTAAGCATTCTGTGTAAAGAAAGTAACATTCACCAAGGAGGCCCAATTGCTGTGGATGTTTTCCTATGGATATAGCTGCTGTGATACTTTGTCTTTTTGCTTTGGGTAGTGTGGAAGGTGATCTATGTAACCACATGGGTCTTCTGTGCTGCAGAAGATGACAAAGGAGGAAGGAAGGGAGGGAGAAAGCAGGGAGGAATGTATCTCTTCTGTTTGAATATTAATCTCAGTTTAAGATGTTTACAAATTGAGAAATCTATTTCTTTTCTTTCCAGGGACTTGGAGAACAAGGAACAAGTATAAAATATCCCTGTCTCATGACCCTGTCAAGTTCTCAGGGAGATGAACATATGAGAGACTGCGGGACATCCTCGTAAAAGAGGCGAAAGGCTCCTGACTCCTAAGGAGGACCCTGCTGCCAGCTGGCCCCGTTAGACGGACGGCTCCCCTGGCATCCTATTCTTGTTTGGAGCTTTTCAAAGACCACATACGGTCTCCAGGACGGGAGGAGTCTGAATCGCAGTTCTTTTCAGGTAAGGGATATTTCTGCTTCGGGTTCTAAGAAATCTGAAGAACAACAACAAAATAAATAACGCAATGTGGTTTGTCAAGGGACACCCAGCACCTGGGTAGTAGGGCAAGTGCCATAGATAGGTATAATGCTGGGAGTGTGTACCAACCCAGGTGAAAGGATTGCTCCAATTGGGCCCCCTCACTCCAACCAAAATCAGAATCCCTCTGTAGAAATAAATTGGTAACTGCTTCTTAACAAACAAAGCTTTGAAGTTAAAAAAAAAAAAAGCAATATTTTTTTAAAAAGGAAGAAAATTACAAGTGTATTTCTCCTGACACAGTTTTAAAAGCTGTTTGTAGCTGATTTACAATGCTCATAGTATTCAGCTTTTCATTTGAAATTCTAATAAGTCCTTTGAATGGGTTGGAGCTTGTTAGAAAGTAAAGGGAATGAAATGACTTCATTGAATTATGGGCTTTTGCTGGCTTCCACATACACATCCTGGGTCTCTCTTCAGCGTCACCTTTCTTTTCATGAAATGTTCTTGAGTTGAGACAGGCAACAAAAGGACCTCTGGGGTGGGAAGAATGTAGAACCATCATGTATGTTCCATTTTGTTTAGCCCCCGGGTCTTTATTTTCACTCTTTGGTTTGCATGTTCCTATGATGCACTAAGGAACTGGATGAATGATCTCTATTCTTGCAATCAATTTTCCACTTCTTCCAAACTCTAAGAATGCAAATGTAAAGTTCCTGGGAAGCATTTGGACCTCTCAGATAAGAGGTGCTATTTTTATGAACTAAATGCATTCACCTTTGTTCTAAAAGGTGTGGCTGGTGTGAAAACCAGGTCTGTGTAGGTCTGGGTTTCTATCAAGGGGTCATTCTAATTTTATGAGCTACTCCATCCGTGATGGACACCTGACAATGTCATGATGTTCAAAGAAGAGTCACATCGGGATTTGTAATGACAAGCTTCCATTTGTAAATCGTGTAAAAAATAAGTAGCATGTTCTTAGTATAAAAGGTCTTCATTCTCATTTGGTCTGAACTTGGAGAAGATAAATCAAAGCCCAGGTTGGTTTTCTATTGTAGTTTTTTTTTTTTTTTTTAACTGTCTTATACTTGAATATCCTAGCTTTCCCAACACTGTTATCATAAATGATGGAAAAGTCTTGAATATTTGCATAACATTATAGAAGATTTGTGACTGAAAGGACAGGATGTAACTTATGCAAAGCAGATGTATCTTTGCTTTTGTGTTTGTAGTCTCGCTCCTCTCCCTGAGCCACACGCACTCTTTATTGGGTGGGCGGGGGAGGGGGGTGGTGATACCCTTCTAACTGGGAAAAGGAAGCAGTAATTGTGAAGACTTAGAATGGACTGGGGAGTGAATAGAAAAATAAATTGAGATCTGTGTAAACGGCTTTTTTTTTTTTTTTTTTTTTTGAGAAATTTGGCTGTGAGAGTGAGGAGACAGAGCCTCATTTTTGCTAACTAACCTAAGTCAAATTTCTGAGGAAATTGCTGAATTTGGTAGCTTGAATGGTCCCATTACTGTCTTAGGGAATTCAAAGAACACGAATGAACTCCTCTTGAGATATTTATTCCTTTGGGATCTGCATCAGGTTCAAAATTTCCACTAAGTCTGTCAAGTCTACTTCAAAGAACCCACCATCTTTGTATCATCTGTAAAAGAGATTTGGGTGGAACATGGTTCTGTCTGGATTTTCTCTCTAGAATAAAAAGTCATGGGTACCCAAATTGAGACAAAGACATGGTGCATACTGTAGACTCTTAGAATGTTTCTCTTATCTATTGTTGCCATGCACACCATCCCAAAACACAATGGTGTAAAACAGCTGTGATTTTATTATGCTCATGGATTCGGAGCATAATAAAGAATCAAGAATTTGGGTAGGATGCAGTGGGAATGCCCTACCTCTGCTCCCTGATGTCTAAGGCTGAGCTGGGATGCCTCAGGGTGACAGTAAGATGGGCAACTCACTCCAGAGCCTCACTGATATGGTTTGGCTGTTTCACCACCCAAATCTCATCTTGAATTATAGCTCCCACAATTCCCACATGTTGTGGGAGGGACCTGGTGGGAGGTAATTGGATCATAAGGGTGGGTCTTTTATGTGCTGTTCTGGTGATAGTGAATAAGTCTCACAAGACCTGATGGTTTTATAAAGAGGTGTTTCCGTGCACAAGTTGTCTCTTGTCTGCCGCCATGTAAGACATGCTTTTCACCTTCCACCATGATTGTGAAGCCTCCCCAGCCACGTGGAACTGTGAGTCCATGAAACCTCTTTTTCTTTATAAATTGCACAGTCTCAGGTATGTCTTTATCAGCAGCATGAAAACAGACTAATACACTCACCTTTTCATATGGAATCTGCGGGGCTGGACTGTCTGAAATGTTTGAGACAGTTCCTTTATTTGCATGTCTGGCTCCTGGGCCAGGATGGTTAAAACAGCTGAAGGTGGCTAGTGTTACACTCTGTTTTCTGACACAGTCTCTTTAGGTGACCAGCTTGAGTGTCCTTCTGGCATGGAAGTCTCAGGGTAGTGAGACTTCTCACAAGGCAGTTGACATTTTCCAGAGCAAATGTGCCATGTTGAGGGGAGAGGAACCTGCTGGTCCTCTTAAAAGCAGGGCCCAAACTGGCACAGTCACCTCTTCCACATCCAGTTACACAAAGCAGTCACAGGCCAGTTCAGATTGAGGGGGATGGAACAGTAGACTCTACTTCTCGATGGGGAATCAACTAATGACAACTTTTTTGGAAACAATCAATCACATTGGATTTCATGCCCAGAGGGACAACAAACAACCCGGTAATTCCATCAGTCAACATGTATTTATTGTACCTATTACAAATGGCCAATTACAGTGATAAGTAACTCAAATGTGGGACTGTCCTCTTAGAGTTTATAATTTAGCATGAAAGACACACATTAAGTGGATGGATGGGTAGGTGGGTGGGTAGGTAGGTAGGTAAGTAGACAGACAGACAGATGTCTCATGGTCAGTCCAACCAACAGAGAAGGACTGAATATGATCGATGCTTGAAGCAAAGTGGACCAAAGGTAACCTCTTTGAGAAAGATTTAGGCCAAGTCTTAAGGAGTAATAAGAGACTTAATGACTTCATGTCTGGTGCGTTAATAGAAATGGTAATCATTGGTTGGAAGGCAGTACTTTGTAATAACTTCAGTACCAAATGAAAATTTCTTGCCCTCAATTCCTCACTTCATTTGAAATCCTGTTGGTCTACCTTGAAACTTTAGACAGGCATGAGCCTCTCCCTTAAGGTAAGTAAATCCAACAAATGGAAGGCCCACCCAAATTTTGGTCTCCACAAATGGCTTAGTTTGGGAGTAGGAATGGTTTTCCTAGGGTCACCATTTGCAAGAAATTCTTACCTATCAAAATGCACTGATTAATTGAGAAGAGATTCTTGGCTGAGTTGAACTAAACCATCACCTCTTCACGAGACAATATTTTTGGCTCCTGAACAAGATGGAAAATGATTTAACTACCTAGGACTGTCTGCCTGCATCAGATTTTTTAGTGTCTTTCTGCCAGCTAGAAGAGTTCATTATATTTTTAATGTGATTAAAAAATTAAAATAAAATGGTGATTTTTATATACAGACGTTGATGAAAGATGTGTTTTTAAAGCAGTAAATTAAAATCTCATTAATATTTCAGTGAGAATATTTTGTGCTTATCTGTTTCATCTCTATTTTTGACCTATGACTTAGAGTTCACAGCATGAAGGAGGTGGTGAAATCTGTTCACCATAAAATGTTAATTATAAGTAAATTACAGCACAAACGTTCAATCAGACACATTAATTCTACATAAAGTGAATTACTGTAGCAGAAAATTTTGAAATGTGACTGAATTTTGTAATCTTTAGTCTCCTTTTTCTACCTCTCCCACTGATTCCCATGTGTTTATCCCAGAAACTCCCAGCTCTTTGTGTACTGCTGAGCTCAATCTACTTGCTGTGTTTTGAAAGTTAAATACAGTATATAGCCCTCATCTCTCCAAATGATTCTGAATTGTCTATAAGTCTGTTTGTCCATGGCAACTTAAGCAAAATCTTTGATATTTTTCAAGCAGAAAGTTGGGCTCAAAATGAAGGTGTTGTGTTTATTGTATGGAACAGTTCTCCCCTAAAATATGTTCAAAATATGCACACGTGTATGTTATTGTTATAGTCATTTTCTCCTGTATTTAGTTCCATTTTTAAAAAAAATTATCCCCAAAAAGCTATGGATCTCCCATCTGGGGTCATTTCCCAGTTAACAGAAATACTAAAAGAGGCAAAAATCTTATTCAGAGACTAGTAATAACCAAAATAATAATTTAGAAAAATGCTTAAAACACCCAGAGGGCAGGTGGCTCACTCCATCAACTATGTTAATTGTTCAGTAGTAGCAAAAATACCGATGCTTTCTTGAACAAGAATGCCTTCATATATTCATCTGGTAATTAGAAATAAGGATGCTTATCAATGTTAACAGGATATTTAATGCATTGACTAGATGCCTTCAGGTACTGGCTACAGGAGAAGCCACAGATGTTACAAAATACTAGGGAGAAAAAATTTTCATTACTTGGTGCCACTAATAGTCACCTCAATTCAAGTAACAAGTAGTCTAAAGGAATTGCATCGTAGGGGTTCTCGACTCCTAGTTACCCTCCATTGTAAAGCATTTTTTGATGGATCTGGCCTGCGTCCTTCCACTTACCAAGTCTAGTATATCCCCTAGTGTAAGCTGAAAGCTTGGGTCACATTCTGGAAATACCCCCGTTCAGATCAGGTTCCTGTCGTTTTCAAATCAGAAGCTGCAGGCCCTTGACTGGTCTCATCTCACCCACTTAGGCAGCATCATTGCTCCAAACATGTATTCTGTGGCCTCATGAGAGCCTTATGACTTAGTGGAACACAGAGCATGACCCATGTACTGTTTGCCTACCGGTGTCTTGCTTCTGTATTAAGGATCCGTCTTCCCATTAGTTGAAGGTAGAGTTTTTGCTTTGCTTTGTTCCCTCAGATAAGCCATTCCATTTAATACTCATGAAACTCAACAGAAGGCTAAAGCAGCCAAGAAAAATAAAAATGCTCTATATACTACATTAATAAGAAAATGCAGAAATGGGAATCATAGTACTATTAGGAGAAAAAGACACCCCCTGTAAAAAAGATGGGGGAAGGAATTTCCAATTTGCTAATGGCAGAAGCTGTTAATCTGCAAATGCATGCAGGCATTGGTGAGTTCTCCTTCGACATGTTTAGGAAACCTTGAGGATTAAAATATCAAAGAGTCAGAGTTAGGGATCTGGCAACATCAAGAGAAAAGAAGCATCAGTTTTGAAGAGGCTAGATCTCTAAAGAAAATAGCAGAGTTTTAAAAAATGTAGTAAAGTCAAGTGATTGCTACTTTCATTTGATACTATAAGCAAAATTATGAAAAACATGAAGATGAAAACCACAAACACATTCACAACAAGGTGTTAAAAGCCTATATTTTTTCTTTTATGGAATAATGACTTTTTTTAATAAAAATGACACATGTCCACTACATAAAATTAAAAGTGGTAGAATACAAAGAAAGCAAAATTTCATCAAAACTTCTACCACCTAAAAAAGTCTTTCAAATCTGGTGAATGTCTTTCTAAGCATTTGTTTACCATGAATACATGAAAGAAAAGAGAACAGTGAGACAGATACAGAGAATAAAAGATTCAACAAGGTTAAGAAAAGCAGATTTTTAAAAAGGGATAATGTTGACTGTAATGAACAACACTGTGTTGTTTACTTGAAGTTTGATAAGAGTGGATTTAAGGTACCTTCACCCCTAACAAACACAAACAGTAATGGTAACTATAGGTGGTGATAGATATGTTAATTAATTTGGCTTTGGTAATCAGTACACAATATATATGTATATCAAATTATCACATTGTACACCTTGGATATGTACAATTTTTATTTAAATATTTTAAAATAGGGTTATGCATGGCAAAGATCAGAAGTATTGCATTTAATGAATAGATGTTAGGTTAGAATTTAACAAAAAATAAATATAGATGTGAAATTGAAGAATTTCTGATCCTCAGAAGAAAACATTTTTTTTGCCAGAATATAGTTCTGAAACTATCTATGATTAAGAGAAAAAAAAGGAAAAAACCTTTTTCTAGATCAATTACTTTAACTTCATGCTTCAGTATTAGACAATATTGACTGACTCCTTGCTTAAAAGATGAGAAAATTAGCACACAGCTACTCAATTTCCTTCCTTTGCCTCCTTTTATTATTGTTTTACTTCATCAAGGTTTGTAATATTTGTCATCTTGTTCTCAAGCCACATTCATTTTGTCATATTTTATACTTATATATTAAATAATTATTAAGTGCTCAGGTTTTTTAGATCCATGTTCTTCATTGTTGTGTTTTTTATTTACCTTTAGTTAGATGAATTTTATTTTTAAGAAGATTTTATGTTATTATTGTTGTTATTGTTATTTTTTGAGGTGGGGTCTTGCTTTGTTGCCCAGTCTGATCTCTAATTTCTGGCCTCAAGCAATCCTCCTGCCTCAGCCTTCTGAGTAGCTGGGACTCCAGCCACAAACCACTGTGCCCAGCTTGTTTTTAAGAAGACTTTTAGAAGATCTTTAGATGCTCTTTTCTCATTTCTTGCATGCCTAAGAATGTCTATTACCTTTATACTCAAGGTACACTGTGAAGGCATAGAAAATAAAATAAAAATAAACACACAAGAATAAATGAATAAATGAAAGGACACCCTAGCTGGGTATAAAATTTGAGGAATCATAGTTTCTTTCCCTCAAAATGTGTTAGACCTTTGTCCATTGTCTCACAGTACTGAATACTGTCCTCTAACTACACAGTCGTTATATTTTGTTTGATTAATACATGGGCTCATGGGTGTCATACTCTGAGTTTGAGAATGTTTCACTGTTGCGATTATATTTAAACATCAACTTGACTAGACATTATATTCTATGAAACATACTTCCTTATTCTTTAGAAACTTGTAAATATGACTTTCTTGGATGTTACGGTAAAGACTGTGGCTTATCTAAATTTCCTGTTTATAGAGTACTTTTATTTCTGAATAAATACAGAATTTTTGTCTTTGTTCTTTAAACTAAGATGTACTCAGGATCAAACAATTCATATCAGTTTCTCATAGAATATACTGTGAGTAGAGAAATCAACAGAAAGAAAAAATTCATATATAGGAAAAAATGAATGTGCCTTAAAAGGGGAAGGTATATATATATATATACGTGTGTGTGTGTGTGTGTGCGCGTGTGTGTGTCTGTACTCCGGGAACATCTATTATTTTCTTTTTCTATTACCTTCCTTATTTTTTCTCTTTTCCTTTCTATTCACTAAAGACTTTCTCATGCCTTTTCCCTGTACCAGTTTTTCTATTTTCAGTCATGTCTACTCCATACTATCTGTGCTAATTTATTTATTAGTTCTATAATGATGTTTTAGTCCCCAGTTTGTTTCCTAAGCTCCACAGTCTTTTTAAAAATCACTATGTTACTTTAATAGCTTACCACTTAGTTTCTATTTTGGTAAATGTGTGCCATATTTAACTATTCTATGGCATAGTACTAAAAAAGATAGTTGTTTTCCCTTGGGTTGTATTTTCTTCCAGATGGGTGTTTCGTCTCTTTTGTATGCCTCATTCTCTTTTTAAAGTTATTATCCTCAACATTAATGTAAAATCTTTTGGCATCCTGGCTTAATGTGAAGAGGTTTCTTGCTAGATTCTTTACCCTGAATGGGCTCTGAGCATTAATATCTGCCCCTACCCCCTGCCCCCACAAACACAGCAAGGCTGTCAAAACCAACATCCAAATGTGCTGATTCGGCAAATGTCCTTATTGGCAACTGCCTGTGGATAAAGAATGTTTCTCCTGTTCTTTTCTTTCAGGGCTCTAGCAGGCCCTTCAGTTTGACCAGCTCCTTTATCTCACCCCAATTCCTCAATGCTTTTAAGGTGTTTTTACTATTTTTTACAGAACAATGAAGTTGTTTTCAGCTGAAGCTTTAGTCTGAGAGGACAAGTTTGCCATTATTAAAAATAGAGTTCCCTTCATGCTCTTATTTATTCTGTTCTTGCTTAATATGTGGAGCTCCGTGTAGACCTCTTTGTGCTAATAGATATTGAATAAATTCTTCTTGACCAACTTCCTGCTTTACCTGAGACCCTTCTTTCCTCTTAGCAGCAGTTTAATGTGTTCTACCTGTTGTCTATATTGGCTCTTTAGTGGGAAGAGTTGCTCTGATGGGCTGTGTCTCAGAGAACCAAGGACTCTGCTCCTTTTCATGAAATTCTGTTAAATGTCCTTATAGAGGCAATGTTCCTGCCTCTAGCAAGAGGTAGAGAGCTTCTAATCCTGAAATTATGTTCCTGACTCAACCCAAGATGCCTATACCCCCATTGGCTTGCTTTTCTCTGAACTGTGGAGTATTCAGGGAACATTCCAAGTATTTTCTTTACTACTTTCTACTTATTCTGGGATTCAGGGTACTGTTAAAAGCAGCATTGTGGTACACCAAAATCATTTGTCCCACTCTTCCCAAGCTGACTTTTTTTGAAGACTATGGCTTGTAGTTTTACCATTTTCTTTGTTTGACTGTTGCTGGTGTTTTCCTGATTTTTTCCACTACTTCTTGTTCCTTTTATTAGATGTTGGAGCACAGAGATTCTTTTCTGTTTTACTTTTTTTTTTCGAGACACAGTCTTGCCCTGTCACCCAGGCTGGAGTGCAGTGGCATGATCTTGGCTCACTGCAAGCTCTGCCTCCTGGGTTCATGCCATTCTCCTGCCTCAGCCTCCCGAGTAGCTGAGACTACAGGCACCCACCACCATGCCCGGCTAATTTTTCATATTTTTAGTAGAGATGGGGTTTCACTGTGTTAGCCAGGATGGTCTCAATCTCCTGACCTCGTGATCTGCCCACCTCAGCCTCCCAAAGTGCTGGGATTACAGGCGTGA
The DNA here is from genome assembly GCF_009828535.3 of Hylobates moloch. Lineage (NCBI taxonomy): Eukaryota > Metazoa > Chordata > Mammalia > Primates > Hylobatidae > Hylobates > Hylobates moloch. Next base: position 106,468,388 of record NW_026652281.1, read on the forward strand.
GCCACCACACCCAGGCTTTTTTGTTTTACTTTTGGGTTCAGGGGTATATGTACAGGTTTATTATATAGGTAAACTTGTGTCATCGGGTTTGTTATACAGATTATTTCATCACCTGGGTATTAAGCCTACCCATTCTTTATTTTTCTTGATTCTCTCCCTCCTTTCACCCTCTACCCTCTGGTAGGCCCCAGTACATGTCATTCCCCTCTATGTGTTCATGAGTTCTCATCATTTAGCTCCCTCTTATAAGTAAGAACATGCAGCATTTGGTTTTCTATTCCTGTGTTAGTTTGCTAAGGATAATGGCTGATATGGCCTGGCTCTGTGTCCCCACCCAAATCTCATCTTCAATTGTAATCCAAACTGTGGGAGATGATTAGATCATTGGGGAGGTTTCCCCATGCCGTTCTCATGATAGTCAGTGGGTTCTTTTATGAGATCTGATGGTTTTATAAGGATCTTTCCCCAGCTTCACTCTGCACTTCTCCCTCCTGCCACCATGTGAAGAAGGACATGTGTGTTTCCCCTTCCACCATGATTGTAAGTTTCCTGAGGCCTCCCTAGCCCTGAGGAACTATAAGTCAACTAAGCTTCTTTTCTTTATAGATTACCCAGTTTTGGGTATTTCTTCATAGCAGCATGAGAAAGGACTAATACAATGGCCTCCAGCTCCATCCATGTTCCAGAGCAGGAAGATTCTGTGATCCAAATGTACTCCACCATTTCCCCCTCAGATTTAAGATTCCACACCTTAATAGATGATAACTTTGTGATACTGAGGCTATGCCAAATGAATGACTACATTATCTTCATTTTAGAAACAGATCCTCAGAAAAGTATTCAAGTAAAATTCATTTATTTGTAAGGTGATCCCAGGAACTGGGAGAAGCATGAGGAACAAACAAGAAAAGGGAAGGATGATAATAAAGAGAACATTATCCAGCAAGTTTCAACTGTGGGCAACAGGAACTTCATTTCAAGACAAAACTCATGGAAGAGTATAGAACTCACACCTCACAGTTATTCCACTTCAGGGGAAAGGGAGCTGGTATATTTTATTTACACACTAACCCTGCTGTGCATTTGGACACCTGCTCCCAGGTATTAATTCCCTCTCACTTCCTGCCTACCGCAGGCACAGGCAGTGCAGAAGCCTCAGAAGGTCAAAGCTCTCAATGAATGAGACTCCAGAAGTTGGAAGTTGGGTTTCTGTGCCCTGAAATGATCAAATCCAGAGGAACATTTTACCATTTCTTCCCCTATGCTGGGGCACACTATGTGATTGTGAATTTCAGGCATCTTGCATGTGGGTAGAGCAGGCCCGGGAGGAAGGAAGATCTTCTCAGGGCTGCTCAGATAGTTCCATTTGGGTGGTTTCCTGCTTGATAACAAGTAGAGACCTTGACCATTGATCCCTTCTAGTTGATATGGTTATAAAATCTCTTTAAATTCAATGAAAAAGTCAGGGGAAATATCTTGGGAGGCCTGAAAAATGGTGAAGGGGTGCTATTTTGGTCAATAAAACTGGAAAAACCATGCTCTCTCTCTTTCTCTCTCTCTCTCTCCATATATATATATATATATATATACACACTCACACATATATATGCACACACATATATACATATATATACACACACACAAATTATGTATATACATATACATACATAAAATATACACATATAGAACTGTATATATACATCTATATTCATTATATATGAAAAGATTTTTTTTTTAAATTTTTCAGACAGTCTTGCTCCGTCACCCAGGCTGGAGTACAGTGGCATGATCTCAGCTCACTGCAACCTCTGCCTCCTGGATTCAAGCGATTCTTCTGCCTCAGCCTCCCGAGTAGCTGGGACTACAGGCCCCTGGCACCACGCCCGGCTAATTTTTTTTTTTTTTTAATATAGACAGGGTTTCACCATGTTAGCCAGGATGGTCTCAATCTCCTGACCTCATGATCCACCTGCCTCAGCCTCCCAAAGTGCTGGGATTACAGGCATGAGCCACCACGCCCGGCCATGAATAGATTTTTCTAAGAGGTGAGCACAGGTCAGGTGGCACATACAGAATAAACGTGCATGGCATGGTGTTACATGCTGCATGGGTGCTGCACTTCACTTGAGAGCTTTAAGAGTGTTGCTCAGTTGCATCCCCTTCAGTTGCTATCTGACATGCACCAAAGAGAGCACATGTTTTTTGGAGGTCACTCACATAAATGTGCTCATTTGGAATTCAACTTTCAAGTAATCCCCTTTTATAAAGATATTATGCTGATTTTAATATTAGAAGGAGCATAACTTTTGGTTGCTGTACATGTCATATATCTGAATGGAGTCTTACAAATGCATCCCATTTATGCTGTGTGAACTATCTGACCTTGTGGTTAAAAAGTGGCAAATTACATTAAATCTACGGGAAAAAATCTTATAAGATTTCCAGACTCATTGAATAAGGTAGAGAGAAATGGTAGAGAAAAATGGCCATTTTAGATACAATACAGTCAAGGGATTCTAATCAGCTGTTTTGCACAATAAAGTGTATATACAGAAAATTATATTTTAACAGGCAAGTATACTTCAGAAGTCCCACCCAAGGGATCAGATCTCTGTGTATATTCACGGTAGAGGGAACAGCAGCTTGTTCACTTCATGGTACTTGACAAAATTATCCATACTAGAAATCATTATTTTAAAATGTAGGTGTATTTTGTCTAATATTTTACTGAGGAAAAGCTAAATCTAGGATGTCAGGTGGCAGCGGTGGGAGAATGTGTAATATTTATTTGACTAAGAGAAAGCGAAGGACTTGGCGTGGTGGCTCATGCCTGTAATGCCAGCACTTTGGGAGGCCAAGGTGGGAGGGTTGCTTAGGCCCTGGAATTCAAGACCAGCCTGGGCATCATAAATAATACAATTATTTTATTTTACAGAAAATAAAAAAAAATTAGCTGGGCATGGTGGCACACACCTGTAGTCCCAGCTACTTGTGAGACTCAGGTGGGAGGATCAGCTGAGCCCAGGAGGTAGAGGCTGCAGTGAGTTGTGATCATGCCACTGCACTCCAGCCTGAGCAAGAGAGCTAGACTGTCTCCAGAAAAACAAAAAAAGCCAAGGAGTAACTTAACTGGCTAAATATATGGTGGAATTTTATGTGGATATTTTTGAAGCATTATTCTCCATATCCATAGAGAGAGAAAGGGAGAGAAGGTGAGAAGGAGGAAAATAGATTTGTAGGGAATGTGAAAGAGAAGGAAGGCACCAAAGTCATAAGGCTCAAAATGCTGACCTTTGGCTTCCATTAGCAAGAGATTTGGGTCAGACATAAGGAATAACTTTTTGTTAGGCAAAGTGATAAATGATCACCATGGATCTCCAAGGGATCTTGTGGTGTGTCCATTGGAGGAGACTTTTAGAGAAGAAACTACCATCTTTTACAAAAAGTTTGCATGAAAGATCTAGGCAATAAGTTGTACATCGTTATCATGTCCAGGAACTCTGATTATTCTCTGAGTGGGGATTGTCTATTTTTTAAGAAAAATGTACACACAGACACACATCTCTGTAACTTCCATCCACAAAGCTATTTTCTTACTCTTCAAATCTTCACAAGTATGTCATAAACATTTGGACTGCTCCCCACGCTTGCAAATTTGTTTCTTTCTCTTCTTTGTGTTATTGTCATATAAAGAAAGCTTCAGATCCAGCCATGAATTTACATGTTGTTCTGGGCTGAATTCTGCCCTCTGAAAAGTCATGTGTTGAAATTCTAATCCCCATACCTCAGAACATGACTGGATTCAGAGATAGGATGTTTAAATAGGTAATAAAGCTAAAATGAAGTTGTTAGGGTGGGCCCTAATCCAATATCATTGGTGTCCTTAGAAGAAGAGGAAATTGGATAGCTTGGGCAACATAGTGAGACCCCGTCTCTACAAAAAAAATAAGATACAAAATTAGCCGGGTGAGGTGGCACCTATCTGTGGCTGCTCGGGAGGCTGAGCTGGAGCTCACTGCAGCCTCCAATTCTCTGAGCCCAAGAATTTCCCAAACACCCATTGCCAAAGCTCAACAGACTGCAGTCCTTATGCCTGGATCCTGCACTCACGGTGCTCCCCTTTATTCAAATCTGGCCCTTTTGGCAAAAAATTAAGGCTGTGGGGAAAGAGAAGACGGGCATGGCCCTGAGGTGGGTCAGCTACTCACCTGAAGAAACAGGTCTCTTTTAAGATTACCATATACCAGGGATTCTATCCAGAATGCAATACTGAGACACTAGTTGTTTTTCCACTTTTCTATTATAATCACTTAAGTCATCTCATGGATTTTTTTTACTTACATGGTTATCTATGCACACAAAAGTTACACTAAAGATATTGTTCACATTTTTTTTTTAATTTAAAAGAGATTCCTTGAGCCTAGGAATTTAAGGCTACAGTGAGCTATGATCATGCTACAGCACTCCAGCCTGGGCAGCAGAGCAAGACCCTGTCTCAAAAAAAAAAAAAAGAGGAAATTGGATACTGAAATGGACAAAGGAAAGACAATACAAAGATGCAAGGAGAAAAGGGTCATCTATATATGAAGGAGAGAGGTCTCAGAAGAGACCAACCCTGCCAACACCTTGATCTCAGACTTCTAGCCTCCAGATTATGATACAGTAAATGTCTCTAGTTCTTTAACCCATTTATGCCTAGTGTTCCATTATTGGAATGCTAAGAATATGGGACTTATTTATATACTACTGCTCAAGGTCATTGCCAAAGTCTGATTGCAGAAATTCAAAAAATTGCAACCTCAGGCATGAATGGGTTTAAGCCACCCAGCCTGTAGCCCTGTAGCTACAGCAGCCCTGCAAACTAACATGAATGTCCTTTCCCTTCCGGGTTCCTCCTTCCCTTTGCCTTCTCTTGGGAGAAACTTGTCTCAGCTCCCTGACCTTTCTTTCATTCTAGTAGTCTGTAAACACACCCACCCTCCCTTCTTCAGGTTTTGGTACTCAGAGCAGTCATTGCCTGCCTGCCTGACCCAGGTCTATCTGGAGAAGGGGAGAGACCTGGAGTCCTGTTAAGAGTGAATCCCAAGACACTAACTGTTGAGAAAGTTCTCATCTGCACACGATGTTGTGTTCCACCATTTTCATTTTTCATAAAAAGGTACACGTTTCAGGGAGGCTTTTTGCATTTGTGCTTCTGTAGCACATTTCAGTTTACAAAGTATTTTTTGCAGATTTGACTTAGCTGAATCTCCTCCACATTTCAAGTCAATGGTTTTTCAAGACACTGAGACTCAGAGAGGGTAAGTAACTTGATGGAAATTACTCAGCTAGGAAATGGCAGAGCTGGAATTTGAACCAAGGAGAAGATACATGTTGTCACTGACTCCCAGCTTAGGGTGATAGGCGATGGCTGCTTTATGGGGTGGCTGATTTCTCTCTCCTCTGAGCTGGACTTGTGTGAACTTCCTATTGGCATGCGTCGTTTCCCCTGGCTTGGAGTTTGCTTGTGAATCATTATTACCCCAACTAAATTGGAAGCTCTTGGGAGGCAGGTTTTGGGCTGTGCTTGCTGTTTAGTTACGGTGTTTAGGGAATATCTGTTGATCGATTGGTTGGCTGGATGGGCTCTTTTACCAAAGGATACAGCACATCTGTTGGCATCTGGTTTTTCAAAGACACATGCAAAAATGACAGGGAGTTCAGGATGTTGATCTGGTCTTTTAGACAAAGGTTAGGAGGGGGAATGTATAAAAATAACACCATGGATTGACATTATATTACAATAATTATAATTATTATACCCTGTATTTATACAGCATCTCTCTCTCCCTCTCTCTAAGGGGCTCATAGTCCATTTGTAAGCAGTGGGGCCTTATCCTGCTGCTAAATAGAAAATAAATTGCTTATCTCTTGGAAAAGAATTAACTCTTTCAGGGCACTGGGGTACCATTTAGTAAATTAGTAATCCTCTAAATGGCACTCTAGATATGTAACATCCCCTATATAAACCTGGAAAATGAACGTGTTCCCAGTGCTTAAAAGAAATCAGGGCATGCCAAACAGAAATCAGACAGCAAGCTTAAAATACAAATAATGTGCTTATCTCTCTTCCCTAATAACTTTGTGTTCATTCTCATGGAAATCTGTTTGTGACTAAAGATGAATCTATTTGCTAAAAGCTGGCACTTCTGATCTTTTAATCTACTAATATGAGAGCAATAAAGAGGAAGGGGCAGATGATAGGAAAAGCAGAGTGGTGGTGTTTATACACATGGGAGCTGCGGGAATTTGTTCAGCTAAACAGATTTTGAGAGACTGATGGATTTTTTCAAAGCCATTTGAAAGGCTGGCCATGATGGTTCCCTTAGGTCCTGAAAATGTTCATCTTCTTCCAAAATAGTGGCTGATGAATTGGAATTAGCTGCACAGATCTCGTTGGAACCATTTCTAAGGTAGGTAGAGGCAGGCACCACTATGAGTCAATAGTAACTATTTCCGACTTAGAAATCCAACTCTCAATCTGTCAGAAACGAAGCTGATGAAATTAATACAAAGTCGGAGCTTCTGGAGACTTTCCATGGCGGGCATGGAGAAATGGGAATGGTTAATTGGTGCCAAATGGGTCTGTTTTTCAAAAAAGCAGATTGACTACAGTTTTTCTGTCTTGTGTTTGTTTTCTGTCTCCCAAATTGATGGTCTGATCACCTCATCCCATGTAAAATTTTTGGAGTTCACCCATGGACTCAAATGCCTCTTGGACACACTCGTTTGTCTGGATGTTGCTCCACTGAATTCTGATTGTAATTCAGTAACACGGTATTGATTGTTGAGACTTTCGGTTTATGTGCAATGAGATAGAATTTGGAAACTGGCGGTGTCTTATTGACTTTCTGATTTGCGCTTCTGGGAAAGTCATCGGATGGTCAGATGGGGTGCTGCCAGGCAGTTTGGCAGTTCAGTAAACACTCCGTGGTTATTCCTCCGAATTGTATACTGTTCCCATCAATGAACCCTCACTTAGTTCCCATGTACTTATGAACAACGCACTTGACTGCTAACAGCCATGTGTGTTCCTCCATCTCAACCTCGTGCCTACACCGTAACCTCTTTTGAAGCCTTGGCCCTCCTCCTTGTTTTTTTTTTTTGTTTTTTTTTTTTTTTGTGGTTTTTTTTTTTTGTCCCTCTCCCCTTCCTGCCCCACTGACAGTCAGCTGCCAGGGGCCTATTTATACAAGCCTCAGCCTTTCAAGGCAAATATGCCACATAAGTCCAATTTCAGCAATCCACACACCTCTGAGCCCCTCAAACTCCAAGGAGCACCCGTAAAGAGAAGAATCAGCAGGCTGCTAAAAAGAAATCAAAGCAGATCAGAAAAACATCTTGAAAGGGGGAAGGAGGTATGACCACGTAGACTAACAGCCTCCATTTTCCAGGAGGCAACCTGACTGGCAACAAAAATAAACACTAATGAGAAAAATGTATATTCAGTCTAATTATATAATTGCAGTCTGCTTTTCATACATCACACAGGGACTGAAAGAGTGTAGCATTGGGAAGTAGCTCAGTGATTTCCCTTATGCATAGTATGCATTTTGCATTTAGTTGCTCTTTGGCACAAGTAGAGGTCCAAACAAACTGGGCTGGAGGATTCCATGCCGGTGATTCCTAAACGCGCACTTCATCTCAAGATGAAGGTCAGTTGCAATAGCACTCTGAGCTCAAAGGTAGCAAAATCAGATGAACAAGGCTGGCATGAAAAAACAGAGCCACTAATCCATCTCCCAGTTGGCTCTTTTAATATTCCAAACTGTGTTTCATCATTCAGCAGCCTGTTCAACTAAGGAGCCCGGTCAGCATTGCCCTTCTGCTGGCTGACTCTTCTAACTTTCTAGCAAGTAACACAGCTGATGGATTTCTCACCCCGCCTCTATTGCTGACACTAGACCCTCAGAGACTTTTCCAGGAAAGAGAAAGCTAGATTCTATTAATTTGCTTTGGTTTGGGGAGGAAGGCAAAAACCCCCAAGGTTGTATCCTGTGATGGTCTGAGACAGATGTGCTGCTCTTGTCCACATCTCCATCCTTTCCTTTTTGGCATTCTATCACTTACAGGTTTGCACTCTCAGTGCAATGGGAGCTGCTGGCTTCACTGCTTTGAGCCTCTGACACCTTTGTCTCTGGTCCTGGCTGTCACTTCTCTTGCTGTTTTGTGAGTCTGATTTTCTCTCCAATGGAAAACACCATCACTCTCTAGGTAGGCAGGAAGTTTCCATAAAGGAAGTTGTTGGGGCAATTAACACACATTTTATTCTCAAATTTTCAAGAGGATGCTGAAAATATGGAAAGAGTTTGGAGGTTCTGAAATTCTAATTTAACACAAATTCAGTAATAATAATTAAGGGTTATCATTAATGTGATTATTCCTCTACTTTATCACTATATCAAGAATTTTGCTTCATTCTTGAACTTTGTACAATCCAGAGGCAATGCATAGATGCGTAATATAACTTGCATTTGATGTTTATTGTTTTTCCCTGTCAACATGGAAAAGTATGAATGCATTACAGTTTAAAATACATTTGGATGATTATTTCTTTTATCTAGTTATGTGTGTTTTGTAACTTGCTTCACATGCTCTCTCTTTCTGATTTTTGTTGCTTTGGTTCAAATGCCCAAGATTGTATTTGAGCCATTATGAGTTCATAGTGATTGATGGACGTATCCCAGTGACTGCATTATCAGCATCCACCCTTCTGCAGAGAAACATCTCTACCAGGGAAGAGCCCATTTTTGTTTTCCTCCATTTGCTGTTAATCTGACTTTGTGATAATGTCATCAAGCCTTATTCTGTACTTTTTCTTGATGAGCTGAAATTCTCTGGAGCTATGAGTTGCAGGCATGGGAGAGAGTGATAAACTGGAACCAGAGAATTAGGCAAATACGCTTTTGACATTCCTCTGTCTTGGACATAAAATTGATGGACCCACATTTGCCTTTTTTTTTTTAGGTTTAGAGCAATCCCAGAACCACTTGACATTCAGATCAAACTCTATTAGAACACCCAACTCAAGAAAAAGATGCCAAGTAAAAAGTTGAACGTTGATGTTGAAAGAGAATATCATCCTTATTATATTTGGTGTCCAATGGCTTCAGAAAGTAGCATGATGATAAGAAAGACTACAGAAGAGTTTGCAAGGACCATTTTGGTTTGCAAATATTTTGAAAACTTAAAACACATTCATGCTTAGTGGGGAAACTTTGCAAACAGGGCAGATCGGGAAAATAGTGAGATTTGACTTTCTTTTGATTAAATATTTCCCACTTGGAAACAGTTTTAGCCTCCACATACTAGTACACATAGACTTGTTGGTGAAAATACCAATAATAATAATTATGTCATTTATGTAGAGATTATATATAGTAATTTTGACTATTTGGAACAGAATTTAAATTTCAAAAGTAATGGGAGAAAATGTCTTCTATAGGAAGAAAAGGATGTAACACAAAATGCACACACTAATACTGATGAGGTAAAAATCTTCGGAGGAGTGTCATTTAATGTATCTTAGGAATATTTCATTGAAAATATTTAAAATAAAAATAATGCTTTGAGGCATGAAATGATACGCTTCGATTTCCCACCACAATAACATATGAAAACCCCTTATTCCAATGTCAGATAAAAAGGCATGTTATACAAAATGCCTTTGCTAAAATTAGTTAATTGGTATAATACTTTTTGTAATTTGCTAGTTAAAGATAGAGACCAGAAAAGGAACTGAGCATTTTGTCCTTGCCTTTGTTACTAGTTAATGGTGTGACCTTGAAGCAGTCGTTTAATCTCTCCGGCCGTAAGTTTTTTCATCTGCACAATAAGGTATTAGGTTGGTGCAAAAGTAATTGCGGTTTTTGCCATTGAAAATAATGGCAAAACCCTCAATTACTTTTGCACCATCCTAATATTACTCCAAAATTAAGTTTCTACTATTTGTAAGAAGTCATGTGCTTCCTATACATCAGAGCTTCCAGATTGGGGTGTCAGGCAGACTGTTGAGCTCCAGGCCTCCCCAGAGCCTGTCTAGCCAAACAACTGAAGAAGCTTCAATCTAAGAGAAGCAAGACCAGCTTGAATCAGTTCAAGACATCCGTGGAGGGAAGAAAGGTGTGATTTAGAACTCAGGGGAGTCTGTGTCACTGGAGTGTCCTGGGAAGCTCTATGCCTCATCCAGGGAGAAGGCGGGACCACTTTGGTGTCCATCTACCAGAGCATGGAAACAAACAGGGAGGAAGCCATTCCCCACCCCACCCTCCCCTGACTTCAGCCAGGATGTCACCTGGCTTCTTTGCATCAAAGTCACAAAGAACAGTGCAGCCAAAGCAAGGGGAGGTCCTGGTGAGTTGATGGTAGCAGAATTCACAGCTTCTTGTTAACCCTGGTAGCAGTGGCAGTGGGTGGGTAGCTGATATGGTTTGGCTGTGTCCATACCTAAATCTCGAATTGTGCTTCCATAATTCCCACGTGTTGTGGAAGGGACCCGGTGGGAGATAACTGAATCGTGGGGGTGGTTTCTCCCATAGTGTTCTCGTGGTAATGAATACGTCTCACGAGATCTGATGGTTTTATAAGGGGAAACCCCTTTCACTTCGTTCTCATTCTCTCTTGTCTGCTGCCATGTAAGACATGCCTTTTGCCTTCCACTATGATTGTGAGGCCTCCCCAGCCATGTGGAACTCTGAGTCCCTTAAACCTCTTTTTTGTTGAAACAGAGTTTCACTCTTGTTGCCCAGGCTGGAGTGCAATGGTGTGATCTTGGCTCACCACAACCTCCACCTCCCATGCTCAAGCTATTCTCCTGCCTCAGCCTCCCAAGTAGCTGGGATTACAGGCATGTGCCACCATGGCCAGCTAACTTTGTATTTTTTGTAGAGACGGGGTTTCTCCGTGTTGATCAGGCTGGCCTCAAACTCCCAACCTCAGGTGATTCACCCACCTCGGCCTCCCATAGTGTTGAGATTACAGGCGTGAGCCACCGCACCGGGCTACCTCTTTTTCTTTATAAATTACCCAGTCTCAGGTGTGTCTTTATCAGCAGTGTGAAAAGGGACTAATACAGCAACCATCCCCAGTGCACTGGGCCGTGGGAGAACTCACCACCCGTTCAGGGAGCCTCAGCAGGTAACAGGGCTCTGGTGTAGACACTGGTGCTGGGAGGATGTCCTTGAGGTCTGCAGAGGCTGCCCAGGCTTCAGCAGCAGATACCCCTGACCCCAAATGGCAGATTCCTAAGGTCCTGAGGGTGATTCATTGGTGAGTACCTGTGAGCCCCAACCCAGAACGGGGGAGAACTTGAGTGGAGGCCTTGGTTCTAGGATAGCAGGTGAGACACGAAATGGGAACTATGACTCATGATCATGGCTTTATCCCAGAGCTTCTCACCACAGGCAGTTTTTCCCTTCAGGGGACATTTGACAATGCCTGGGGGGTAATTTTGGTTGTCACAAATGAGGGGAGAGAAGTGCTAATGGCATCTAAGGACACAAGTTGCTACCGAGTACAGAACAGCCCCACCACAAATAATGAATTGGGCCAGACGCCGTGGCTCACACCTGTAATCCCAGCACTTTGGGAGGCCGAGGCGGGTAGATCACCTGAGGTCAGGAGTTCGAGACCAGCCTGCCCAACATGGCGAAATCCCATCTTTACTAAAAATGCCAAAAATTAGCCAGGACTGGTAGTGGGTGCATATAATCCCAGCTACTTAGGAGGCTGAGGCAGGAGAATCACTTGAACCCGGGAGGTGGAGGTTGCAGTGAGCCAAGATCGCATCACTGCACTCCAGCTTAGGTGACAGGAGCGAAACTCCGTCTCAAAAAAGAACGAATTGGTTCAAAATATCAAGAGTCCCAAGCCTGAGAAACCTACTTTACCTCCTTTGTGCCAATCCATCATGCAGGTGTGACCTGGGAAATCTCTGCCTAGGTGCACGTGAAAGCGGAACACAATGCCAGCCAGCCAGCCAGTTCAAACAATAATGAGGATGATTCCACGATCCTAATACATCATAATATCACTAATAACAGCTAACATGTATTGAGTCCTGTTTACTTCCTGCCAGGCACTACTGATGCATTCCAGAGGTATTCATTCTTTTAATCCACCCCATGACTCTAGTAGGCAGGGGTGACTTTTACCTGCAATGCCCCGTGTAAATAGCCCTGCTGGCCACTGACTGGACAGCGTCAGCCAAGCTGCTTGTTTTCCCAGTTTGAGTGGGTACCTCAGTCAGACCCACCCAGAGGACTGTTGAAGTCACTGACCTTCCTCACCTCCGCCATTGTCCCAGCAACTGGAGAACAGAAGGCCAGCCCGGCACTCCCAGCCCACTGTTCCACATCTTGAGATCAACCTCAATGATGTTGTCTCATCACCTCCAAAAACACATTGTTGTTTTCTGCAGGAAAAAACAACAACAACAAAAAAACACCATCCATAGATGAGTCAACACAGCACAAAGTCAAGTGGAAAGGGGTAGGGAGAGAAGCCAGGAACTTGACATTTCTATTAAAATACATCGTTAAAGCCTCCAAAGTCTGTTTTTGCCTCAGTTATTCAAGCAGATGCAGATTGTTTTTAAGTTACGCAGATAACTGGGGCAGGGTAGCCGTAGCCGGTTTTCGTAGGACCTTAGTAGATAAACTTAGTCAGATAGACTAATTAGTCCTCAGCCCCTGCTTCAGGGGCTTTGGTTTCCTTAGAGGAACACCACAGACCTCCCGTTCACCTTTCGTCTCAATCAATCCGCTTGTATTTACTAAGGGCCTCAGGAGTGGGGCACGAGAGGTGTAGATCATTCAATTTGTCGCAGCACATATTTTCAATATTATGATAAGAAGACAAGGGACCCTGCATTTTGTCAACTTTCGAGTCCAAGATCGATCCGCAAATAGATGGGCCTCCCCGTATTCTGAATTACAATGTGCGTTTGGGCGGTTTATTGACAGTTGATAACTACTGACCACTAGTCCTGATAGAGTTACAAAGGTCAGGTCAAGGGAGGTCAGAGCCACAAAGGATGCCTCCTCCTCTTCCAGCTCGCCCCCCTCCCAGAAGGGACACTCAAGTCAATAACTAAGCCACCTGTAGGGACTGAAGGCTTTTCCACTCTTTCTCCCTCTGGCTGTGCCACGACATAACCCCAGTGCAGCCTCGTCCTCTCTGGCTTTTACTCTGGCCACTGCCCTGGGAGTCACACAGGCGGCCAGGAAGCCACGGCTCACCCGGTGGGCACTGTGCAGCCGCAGAGTGGGCTCAGCTCCGTCTCGTGCTGCAGGCTCACTCCCCAGGCCCTTCCAGAAGCATCATTGCCAGCACAGGCTGGGCGTCTGCCTCGTAACCTCAGAGAGTTAAGGACACACAGAGGCAAAGGAAGTGGCAGGCTTTATGGCTCCCCTAGGAGCGTGGTCCCCCTGTGTGTATGCAAACCGCTCTTGGCAAGCAAAAGTTTAATTAAAAGCCTCTCAGAATGCCTCTCCAGCTGGGGTGGGTCTCGGTTGCCAGGAGGGGCCTTATCAAGTGGATTTGAAAACTTATAAACGATAGTCCTTGTTCCCAGGAAATGTCATCTGGTCTGCCTCATTGGGCGCCTTGCTGAGGAGGGGGTGCTGTGCATGTTTTTGATACGGTATCTATTGTCTACCTGCAAGATGCAAATGATATTCAAATTTGGTTCCAGTGTACAGGCTGCGTGCATACACCCCACAGCAGCCCTCAAGCAAGTGACTAATGGGAACATGTGTTCTTTCTATTTTTATAAGTCTGGGAGAACAAGGGGGTGGAGGGCTGAGCTTGTGGGGTTTCAAATCTCTCTCTGCAGGGGACATGCTGCTGTCTGGAGTGATAGTAATACTCAGTGGCAGTTCCATGGCAGCTTTCCCTGACCTGCCTAGATGCTCTGCTCCACGGAGGACCTTGAGCTGAATAAATGGTCCTGCCTGTCCCTTCTATCCACCCAGCCAGGAGAGAAACCCATGGACACAGCAGGGCTCTTAGGACAGTGGCCAGGCCCCGGCCTCTCCCTGCTGTGGCTTGGCTAGGTGTTAGTCTGAGCAGGACCTCACTGGGAGCTAGTAGAGTGATTATCTCAATACGATCTAGTTGGTACTACAATGATCTGTGTTTTTAATTAGATGATTCTTAACTGTCTCTGTCAGGTCAGCTGTGGGGAGCTTGAAAGTGACTTCAATAAAACCCATCTATCCGGAGCCTTGTGTAGCCTCTTGCAGCCCAAGGTAGAAAAAAAAGAAAACACACACACACACACACACACACACACACCCCGAACGATTCTAAGATGCTCTTAGGATCACAGACAGTTTCTGCTGCTCGGTCCCTGATGCTGACATTGCTGTGGGTGCAGCAGTGGGTTTTTCTGTATCTTAATGGCTTCTACTTTTACCTTGATCCAGTGAACAGGAATTACATGGCAAAGAGGCATGAGGTGACAACAGCTCTTGCATATGGGGAACATTCTCTTCATATGTGAATAACAGAATGCATGAATCTTGAAGTGCTGGGATTTGGAGGGATCAGAACAGATCAACTAGATCAGTGGATCACATAGGATTCCCAAGAGTCTTTTCAGAGGGGAAGGAAGTGTGTTGGGCTCTGGACTCTTCACCCCTTTGTCAAAGAGTCTCACTCCAATTGATCTGCTTTATATTGTCTGTTTCAATATCCAGTCTATCAAATGGAGTTATATGCTAACTCCAGCCACCTAATAGGGGCTGCCTAGATTGCTATGTGGAAGACCCCAAGGCCAAGTCTTGGCTGTATGAGAGAGAGAGCACTGTAATCAGTAGGTACAGGATGGGAGAATAATGGCCTAGAAACCATGCATTTGCTGTCCTTAGTATCAAATTTCTTTTGAAGACAAGGCTCTGAGATTGTAAAAAGTTTGAAGACCACGAGACTCTATTTCTTGTGCTTAGACAGAAATCTTTGTCCATACCTAGGGGGAGACACATTTTGATTTTAAAGGTGAATTTCACCTGTGCTCAGGGTAAACTCGGAACTCAGAACTCAGCAGTTCTGAAGAACCTCTTGGTATAAGAGAGCAACATGCTGCCTTCATAAACTCAAACCCAAACGTTCCCCTTGTCAAATGGAGGAGAATCTCAGGGATGAAACTAGAGTCCCAAGGTCTAGTTGCTTCTCCAGACACAGGGACTCACCTCCAATGACACTATTGGGAGACCCCAGCTTGTCCCATGAAGGCCATCGCCTGCCTCCTTACACTTGGTTTGAGGATTCTTGGGGGCCAGGTACTTAATACATTTCCAGTATTGTAATCAAAGTACATCCCTTTGACCAAATTGCTGGGATTTTCTCTCCCAAGGAAATAAATCATGGAATTGTATATAAAAGATATTCATTACATCATTATTCTAAATAATAAAAACTGGGACTAACTGCATGTCTAACAATCAGTAATTAAATTTATAAATAATGGAACATTTATGGAATATATATGTACTTTTATAATCAGAAGACTTTCTTTTTTTTTTTTTTTTTTTTTGAGACAGCGTCTCCCTCTGTCACCCAGGCTGGAATGCAGTGGTGCGATCTTGGCTCACTGCAATGTACACCTCCTGGGTTCAAGTGATTCTCCCGCCTCAGCCTACTGAGTAGCTGAGATCACAGGTGTGTGCCACCATAGCCTGGCTAATTTTTGTATTTTTAGTAGAGATGGGGTTTCACCATATTGGTCAGGCTGGTCTTGAACTCCCAACCTCAGGTGATCTGCTTGCCTCAGCCTCCCAAAGTGCTGGGATTACAGGCGTGAGCCACCGTGCCTGGCTGACATAAAAAAAAAAAAAAAAAAAAAAAATACAAAAAAACAGATTCCCATAAAAATTAGAGTGCTTTATTTTTAAGAGTATCCCTAGATACAGACTACTTTACCATCTATAAAGGAAAAGCAAGGTGAATTTTCTGTTAATGCCGTTTAGGGTTAATAGACAAATTGCATAATTCAGGCTAAAAAGAAATCCACTCTTTCTCTGTCGTTAGATGTTTCTCCTTCTTTATCACAAAACTTGCTTCAAATTTCCATTTCTCTTTACTTCTATGGAGACAGTGAACATCCACACCTTAGATTCTAGAGCAGGCACAATTGTGACCCACTAGCTGACCCATTTTGTCCCCAGTAAGTCCCAACAATGTGCTGGGCACTGGAAACACAAAGGTAATTAGTGCAACATCCCTTCTTTTGAGGGACTTTTTGGGCTAAGTGGGGCACAGAAATGGAAACAATTAAGAAATAGTGCCACGTGTCACCTCGTTCAATGCACTGGCCACTTACTTCATGCCAGACATTGTCCTAAGTGTGTATGTGTCATCTCCTCTGTTCATGACCTGCAGCAAAGGCACTGTTGCCCCATTTCGGTGATGGGGACATTAATGCCCCACAGGCTCAGCAGCACAACTGACAGACAGAAGAGCCAGGGCTCCAACCCAACGCTTCTTGTCCTTACTCCTGTTATAACTCTTGAGCCAAAATGATGTTGGAATAGAAGAAGAAACCCTCTCTTCTGCCCGCAGAGCAGAAGTACCATGTGCACAGGGATTTTCTTTTGATCTGTTTTGTTTCCTGCTGTATCCCCAGCACCTAGAACAGTGCCCAGAAACAATGTAAGGTGGGTGTGGTGTAGCTGAGGTAGCTTTGTCAGCTTTAGCGGAGGAAATAAAGGATACCCATTTACATTTAAATTTTAGATAATGCATCATTTTTAGTCTAAGTATGTCTGATGCAATATTTAGGGCATACTTTAATTAAATGGATTCACTGTTAATTGAAATTCAAATGGCACTGGGCATTCTAGTGTACCTGGCAACCCCAAGCCAAGGCAGTGGATGGCAGGTTGTACTGAGTTGAGTGGAGAAGGGCCAGCAGGGTGACCCGTGCCTATAATCCCAGTACTTTGAGAGGCCAAAAAGGGAGGATCACTTGAGGCCAGGAGTTGGAGACCAGCCTGAGCAACATAGCAAGACCCTGTCTCTACAAAAAAAATTTTTTTTTTAATTAGCCAAGTGTGGTGGTGCATGTTATATCCCAGCTACTTGGGAGGCTGAAGCAGGAGGATCGCTTGAGCCCAGCTGAAGTCAAGGCTGCAGTGAGCAGAGATCACACTACTGTGCTCCAGCCCGGGCGACAGAGCAAGGCCCTGTCTTGAACCAACGAGAAGGAGTGGAAGAGAAGGCTCTCATCAATTACACAAGTCAGGAAAGGCAGAGCCCCAAGCCAGCTGTGGGGGAGTGAGGCTGGTTTTCCCAGGGAGCTCAGCTGTGAGCAGCCTGGTAGGGACAAGCAGACTAGAGAGCAGAGTTCCCACCGGGGGCCTAGGGGTCGACATGTTTTGTTCCATCTTCAAATTTTAATTAGTTCTCAACGTTTAAAATCTGGCAATTTTACATTTTTAAAAATTGACTTAAAAAAATCTGAAGGTCTTGGCTGGGTGTGGTGGCTTATGCCTGTAATCCCAGCACTTTGGGAGGCCAGGACAGGTGAATCACTTGAGGCCAGGAGTTCGAGACCAGTCTGGCCAAAATGGTGAAACCCTGTCTTTACTAAAAATCCAAAAAGTAGCCGGGCATGGTGTTGGGCACCTGTAATCCCAGCTGCTCAAGAGGATAAGTCAGGGGAATTGCCTGAACCCTGGAGGCACAGGTTGCAGTGAGTCGAGATTGCACCACTACACTCCAGCCTGGGCAACAAAGTGAGACTCCATCTCATTTAAAAAAAAAAAAAAAAAAATATATATATATATATATATATATCTGTAGGTCTTTATTTCCAAATGACATTTGATAGGAGGTGAATAGCAGCTGTCCCCTCGGGCATGGGGGGAGGCTGGACTCTATCGGCTTCACTCTCCTATAGCTTACTTTACCTACTTTGTTCTCTTGAACCATAGAACTTCTGTGCTGCTATCCCCAGAGTAGGGTGATTGGGAGAGTTGCTAGATACGGCCTATAAAATTGACAAAAGATGAAAAAGAAAGGAAGGCCCTGCCCTGGGTGTAAAGAGCCTATAAACCATGCAAAGGGTTTTCCTCTAGACATGGAGGGGTCCACAGGGTGTTGTGTAAACCAGGCCAGTGGCATACCCTGATGTCCTTTAGAATATGACTCTGGTGGCCTCGTGAAGGAAGGATGGGAGCAGGCTGTGGCTGGAGTCTGTTGGAGGCCCCTGCAGTATTCATTGGATATTTAACATGGTGAGGCTGACGGGGAGAACACAATAGAGAAGACAGTTCTAATAATTACTGTCTTCAGATCCTTACAGAAGGGCCTCAGACCCTCTGCAATCCAGAGGATTGGATTCAACTCCTGAGCAGGTTGTAAATGTGTGAGTTTCAATGGAGAGCGTGGCAGGTTTAAGGGATAATGACATGTAGTGATCCATATTTATTCTATCTCTCTGTCTATTTATTTATGGTGGGGAGGGAGGAGGAAGGCAACAGATGGAGTTAGAAATGGACATGACCCTGCATTTGCTCTGCTAACTCCCCTTGGTTTAAGGAAACGTGGCTATTCCTTGGCCCTGCATGCCTGGCTGACCCAGGCTGTACTCGCTGGTGGCTGGTGGCTGGGGGCAAATGCATTCGTAATGGAAGAGGTGAACTCACTGTCGGGGGTTCGAGGGAGCACAGGGAGGTATTTTCTTCTGCGGTAATAAGATTGTCAGGGCCCCTTCCTGGCTCATGCATTGCAGGGACCGATGCAGGCTGCCAGAATGGGAAGCTCACTCTTCTTAATTAGTCCTAATGCAGTCGAGGCTGTTTTCTTAGCCTGACCAAAGGGAATAGTAATTAATATGGTGGGAGAGACAGACGGAGAGTTCAAGGCCGGCATGTGTGCCCCCGACCCTGGGGTCACTGGGGAAGGGGAACCTAGAAGACAATAGCCTGGCTCCTGTAGGCCTGGACAAAGGCTGGCTCCGGTTCTCAAACCTCAGCTCACTGTGGCCTTCCCATTAATGAGAAATTCTGTCCTTTCACTCCTGGCAAAGGGACCCAGCTTAATAGACCTACCAAATAATATGTGTGTGTCTACGTTTGTGCATGCATGTGTGTATGTTTTAAGGAGTAATTTGCCTCCCAGTTAAATTCACGAGGCCTGGGGCAGTACGTCTCTTTTTTTTTTCTTTTTGAGACAGTCTTGCTCTGTCACCCAAGCAGGAGTGTAGTGGCACAATCTTGGCTCACTGCAACCTCTGCCTCCTGGGTTCCAGCGATTCTCCTGCCTCAGCCTCCTGAGTAGTTGGCACTCCAGGCATGCGCCACCACGCCCAGCTAATTTTTGTATTTTTTTTTTTTTTTAGTAGAGACAGGGTTTCACCATATTGGCCAGGCTGGTCTTGAACACCTGACCTCGTGATCTGCCCACCGCGGCCTCCCAAAGTGCTAGGATTACAGGCATGAGCCACTTTGCCTGGCCAAGTACCTATCTTAATGCTAGTTAGTGGCCACTGTTGCTGCTGGTAGGGCTGGATGTGTACCATCAACATGCAGGGCGCAGGACTCATTTCATCCTAGGTCTTGCACAGCATCCTGGAGCTAGGAGCTTGGAAATGAGCATGGCCTTTTGCAAGCTGGGAAGAGGCTATCTGGGTGGGAGCAGGTAGCTGGTGCTCAGGTACCACTGCCATTAGCGAGCCGGGTGGTAGGCAGGCCACCGATACACACACAGTGAGGACAAAAGCCAGAGGCAGTAACAGCTCCATCTCCCAGCAAATCCCCACAGAGAGAGGGAATGAGGGCCCCAGAATGGTGGTGAATGGGATGCAAACAACTCTCACTCATTACGGATGACCTACCACTCAGGAATGACAGGTAGACACAGAGCCACAAATAAGTGACAATACATCGCATTTGCAGTGCCTTTTCCTTGTTTGGAGATGCTGATCTTTCCGGCAACAAAATTTAGTTCTTTTTAGGTTTTGCCCTCTACTTTCCTTTGGCTTGTTCTTCTTCTCCTCTTTTTTTGCTTTAATTAAATATTGCCGCCTAACTCTTTCAGGTCAGCAGCAATGTCACCAGCATCAGCCATGAATCATGGCTGAGCTGACATTTTAAAAATGGCATCGTCAGGGTAGCAAGTGCAGGCCAGACACCCAGGCGCAATGACTGGACCCCGTAAATTACACTAAAAGTCTAATCAGAATAATCAACACGTTGACATCTTTATGCATGTGGGCAGAACTTGGGGAAGGAAAAGGCGCTGACTTGGATTGCTCTGAGATTTTGCTTACAGCAGATTCTGGCACTTTCTGAGGATGCAAAAAGAATCTTCAAGGTGTATCTTTTGAGGATGCAGTGACTGCTTTCCCCACATTTACATGTTGTGATTAAAAACAGATATAATGAGTATCTCTCAATAGCATGTTGGTTTATATGCAGCTCATGCAGCCGTCATATTTTTTTTTCCTGCAAACCTCCCGCATACACAGATTTCTTCATCAGTGCACGTACGCATGAATGGCACTCTCTCACACACACACATGCACACACATACCCTATGATTATAATTTGAAGACATTCTTGGGTACTCTGGCTACAGAACTGCATTCAAACTCTGTCATTATTAGAATGGTTTTCATAATTCTGACCAGTTCTGTACTGATCCCCATTAATGTGATTTTCTGAGGCCAAACAGGATAGCCACCCTCCAGCCCAGGCCATTTATCACCTTTCTTGCTCCATTTTAGTTTTTGACCTTTACTTTTTTCTCTCTCAAACCTCCCCCTACCCCTGTCACCTCCTTTTTGTCTCTCTAGTTTGCAAACAAACAAACAAAACCTCCTAAAGCTTTGTCCTCCCTGACTCCAAGGGGGTGCTCTTGGCCATATATAATGCAGAAAGAGCACCTCCCAGTGATTAATTGGCCCCACCAGGTCACAGAGAGCCCATTTGTCACCAGTGAGCTCTGGCCATCACAACCAGGCTGTCCAGGGCTCATGGGCGGCCCAGTGCACACCAGCTGGGACTCACCAGTTAGTACCCACTGAGGTGTGGCCAGCCAGGACCCAAGGGTGAGTGCTGTGGGTTGGCTGGAAGGAAGAAGGGGGATACAAAAGGAAGAAAAAGTGAAAAAAAGAGGATCACAGTTGACAGATGAGAAGCAGAAGCATTTTTTTTAATGATAAGGAAGTAGGCTTTGTTTTTCTTTCACGAGTTTCTCATTTATTGAGCACTTACTGTGTTCCAAGAGTGAACAAGATATTGTCCCTTAATCTGGTAGCGGTTTGATAGATTTGACCCATCTGATTTTCGCAGTGATCTCAAGAGAAGGATATAGCTGATATCTGTATGCTAATTTTTCAGATGGATAAACAGTGCCAGGATCTCTGTGATTTGCCCACAGCCAGATGATTATACCTCCTCCCCTAGAGCTTCTTTTGTTCCATCACACACGAGAGGGGTCCATCAGCTTGACCCATCTGCCATACCCTTGAGTCCTCCTGCAATGCCCTGACTACAGAACAGCCATCAAACCCATTAACTCCTGGGTATAAACACCGAGACTCTGGTTTCACTTTTGGCTTTTTCTACATACCAGCCATAAGGCCTTGGACAAGTCACTTTAGCGCTTGGATCCTTAGTATTTTCATCTATAAAACAGGTTTCATGCCCTTAGAATTGTGACGATTATATGAGATTATAAAACTTGGGGTATTATGCTTGGCATAGATTAAGCAATTCATAAATTGCTAGATGTGTAAGGTACCTATGTATGTATTTCTATAATCATTCTGTAAGGGTCGGGCTGTCTGGGCACCCGCAAGTTTCCCCAGCATCAGCACACATACCAAGGCACAAGACTGGGGAGAGAGATAACCAAAGAGATAGATGTCTACAAAGTACTTCCCAGGAATATACTTCCCCAGCTTCTCCCTCTCCACCCTCCTGCTACAGTGGTTCCTACAGCCAAGCATTTGCTCAAGAAGTACTTGCTGATCATTCCACTGGAAAGCACTGTATTAGGTGCTATGCGCTGGTCAGGGCAGAGAGGGCAGGAGGCGGGAAAAGGGCAGTGACAGAAACACAGCAGAAGAGAGGGTGGGGATAGGTAAGATGCATTCCCGCTGGTGGTCTTTGGCCCAGTTATGAGACCCCTTCGTGGACATGTCCCGCTTTAGAAAGCTCCAGATAAGAAAGTCCAGCCCAGTGAACAATTTCAGGAAAGGGAGATTTCTGTAGAATAACAAACTCTTTTGCTTTAAACAAACACACAAACAAAAAAAGATGGTGAAAGATGGTGATTCCTTTTAAGTCAGTAGTTCATACTAGTTCTTTTTTTTTTTCTTTTCTCTTTTTTTTTTTTTTTTGAGACAGGGTGTCATTCTGTCTCCCAGACTCAAGTGCAGTGGCGCAGTCATGGCTCACTGCAGCCTCAACCTCCTGGGCTCCAGTGCGCCTCCCATCTCAGCCTCCCAAGCAGCTGAGACTATAAGCATGCACCACCATGCCTCACCAATTTTTCATTTTTTGTAGAGACAGGGTCTTGCTACATTGCCCAGGCCAGTCTCGAACTCCTGGACTCAAGTGAACCTCCCACCTGGGCCTCCCAAAGTGCTGTGAACAAAACTATCAGTAGCCCAAATTGTTGAGCTGCTCTGCTTGTGAGTACATATGCAGGAGGTACAAGGAGAGCCATGTTCAAGCTACCAGAAGCCCCTGGAAGAGCAAAAGCTAGAAATGGCCTCTGTGTATCAGACACTTTCTCCTTATGAGGCACTGAGTCGGGCACCTCGCATGACAGATTTCACTTAAGTTACACAGTGATGCCACAGAGTAAGTGTCATTACCTCTGTTTTACAAATGGGACAACTGAGTCAGGAAGCATGACTGGTGAGTGACTACTAGTAAGTGGTCTGAAGCATTTCTATTGGTCAGTATGCTTTTGGGGTTAAAGTAGTAAAAATCTGTTTCAAAGTGGCTTAAATAATATGAAACAGTTTTATCTCACCAAACAACAAATGTAGTGGTAGGGTGGGCTCTCAGATGGGTGGATTCAGTGGCTCATTGGTGTCATCAAGAAATTTTTCCGTTTCTTCTGGATGATTCTCTCCTTGATGTGTTAGCTGGCCCTTCCTTCAGGTCCCCTTTGAATGGTAATATTGGCACAGAAATGAACATCTCATAGAGACCCAATATTGTCCAGAGATACAAAGGAAGCATCAATGTCTAGCTCTCTCTCACTTTTTTTTTTTTTTTTTTTTTGAGATGGAGTCTCCCTCTGTCTCCCAAGCTGGAGTGCAGTGGTGTGATCTCAGCTCACTGCAACCTCCACCTCCCAGGTTCAAGCGATTCTCCTGCCTCAGCCCCCTGAGTAGCTGCAATTACAGGTGTGCACCACCACGCCTGGCTAATTTTTGTATTCTTAGTAGAGACAGGATTGTGCCACGTTGGCCAGGCTGGTCTCGAACTCCTGGCCTCAGGTGATCTACCTGCCTCGGCTTCCCAAAGTGCTGGGATTACAAGCATGAGCCACTGTGCCCAGCCAATTTCTAAACCTCTTAACAGCAAACTTTTCCCCAGAATCCTTCAGCAGGCTTTCCTTCCACTGGGACACATGACCAGACTTAAACACATCACTGACAAATGCATGAGATCACAGTCTGCCCAGTCTCACCAGCACCCAGCATGGTGGAATGTGGAGGATAAGACCCTAGGGCAAGTCGAAAAAGGATGAAGGGGAACTGGGAGTTGAGGCAACAGTTACCATTGTCAGCCACAGCCAAGACTCCAACACTCTCTGATAGCAAAAGAGGAAATGTTAGTCTTCTAG
Organism: Hylobates moloch; assembly: GCF_009828535.3. Lineage (NCBI taxonomy): Eukaryota > Metazoa > Chordata > Mammalia > Primates > Hylobatidae > Hylobates > Hylobates moloch. The sequence goes on from NW_026652281.1 coordinate 106,492,238, forward strand.
CTATAAAACTATGCCTATCCAATACTCAGCAAAATGGAAGGAATTCTGATTTTTTTTTCCTAACAGCTCTTGAATAACAAAGGGTGGTGTTATGGGATGAATTTTGTTCCTCCCCAGCCCCTGTAAAAAATCACGTTGAAGTCCTAACCCTCAGTATCTCAGAAAGGGACTGGATTTGGGGATGGAGTCTTTGAGGAGGTAATTAAGTTAGAATGGTAAGCCCCGATCCAATTTGACTGGGATTCTTATAAGAAAGAAGGGGAGATTAGGACTCAGAGGGAAGACCATTTGAAGGCACAATGAGAAGACAGCCAAGGAGAGAGGCCCCAGGAAAAACCAACCCTGCCAACACCTTGATCTCAGATGTCTACCCTCCCAGAACCCGTAGCCTTCTTTCTCACAGAGAAAATGAATTTCTGCAGCCTGAGCTACTTTGTTATGGAAGCCCAAGCAAACTAACCCAGGAGGGTTGTCTGTTTCACAGTTTCCTTCAAATCCATAGTATTCACTGGAGATTGGGAATGACGGAGATGGTAGAAGGAGTTGGGAGCAGGACTTCAATTATCAGGAGGAAGGAATAGAGCAAAGAGGCAGAGGAAGGAGGGCACATGAGTATTGGAGAGGAAATGTGAATGCCTTTGGAAATTTGACCCTTTGGGCAGTAAATCTAGACATAAGCCTGGGTGCCAGGAAGTCATGAGGCCACTGACCTCTGGGAAGTTGGAAGGGAAAGTTGCTTTGGGCAGAAAAATGACTTTGATTTGGGGAAAAGTCTCTTTATTCTTTGTCAACTATGAAATCAATAATTTGTGCATTTTCTTTGTGCCAGTCACTGTGCTTGGGCTGTGAAATGGATAGACAGGGCGGCCCGTGACTTCAAGGAATTGGTATTTACTAAAAAAGCATAAGTTTAGCATGAGTGGTGGGAGGAAGATTAGTTTCAGACATTTTATTGCCAACCTCCAAAGCTCTGTTGTCGGGAAGTTTAGGATATGCTGGAGCCATTGATTTGTAAAGACAGATGACCCCATCCAAGGGCTGAGCAGAGGAAAGTATCTGCAGAGGTGGCCTCCCAAATAGAAAAAAAAAAAATCTTCTGAAAACATCCTGTTTTACTTCCACACATTATCTTCTTGGGCTTCTCAAATGGGAGAAGAAAAGAAAAAATGCTTGGATTTAAAGTAGAAATAGGTAGAAAGCAAGAACATCCAGAAGATAAACTGTGCTGCCTGTTTGCCCCTGAAGCGTGGTAGAGGAAATGTACCTTTTGGATGAGGAAGCTCCAAGCAGGTGCCAAGTCTTGTTGTATGTTGTGATTTGTCTCGGAATCTTGTAGGCCTTACCAGGAAACATCAGGAGGTTGCTCAGATGGAGGAATCTAGGTGGGTTTCATGTAAGCTTTTCTGAAGTTCTATGAAATCTAGGGCTTTATTCCCTCATTATAAGTCAAGGCAGGGCTTTGCCTCAAGTTTTGCCCTGGGCATGTGTGCTCCTGAAGATAAAACCAAATCCTGACCAACAAACCCGTCCCACACCCAGACAGAAGCCCTGGAGAGATGAAACTTGGGTGGCCCATCCATCAACAAACCTAGGTTCCGCCACAAGTGCAGATTCTGTATCAGTCAAGTGATACAAGAGGTTTATGGAGATCCACAGAGATGACAGTTTATTTAGGTTGTCCTGCCTAGAATTTTTTGTCTTTTTTTCTGTTGATTTTTACTAGCATAAAATGTTGGACATTTTGTACATTTATCACTATGCCATAGATGTTTAGATGATGACTGTAAATGAAATATGGAGGTATCCTAAAGATATTTATGTAATTTAGCAAAATTGTTTTGCAAATTCATTCAAAAGAATCTGCTCAGTTCACGTCTTGCTAGCATCACAGAACATTTCACAAATCACACCTTAATGTGAGAACAAGTACACATTACTTAAACATACCAAATATGTGAATGTACAAACAGTGTTTAAAATATTTTGTACAATAAATTGTGATCACTCTGTTAAAATACCAATTTCTAGAGAAAATTGATTTAAGAAAAATATCTAATCACAGTACCCCGTGAAAGCTGCATTTTTTCAGTATCATTTAATTTTCAAGCCAAGAGATTTGGACGGTTGTCTCATTTTGTTTTCCTTTTATTTTTTTTTCCATTCATTTGCTGAACAATCATCTTCTGAAACATCCCACTTCTGCTGTGGTATCAACTGGCATGTTACCAAAAAGATGTAAATGATTTAATTGAATTAGTTTAATTAGGTAAATTAACAGTTAAGCATATCACACACAAGCTTGTTCTGTTTATACTACGTTATGGAGATAATTTAGTGCAGAAGGAGAATGGGCATGACCAAAATTCCAATGAAATGAGCCAGATTAGCTGGCAGAGGGGAAAAAAATACAAAGATAACGGTTGCTGGAATTAAATCTGAGTAAATAATTCATGGGCTGGATTCATTATGTAATTGAGTCATAGACAACCAGTTGATAGTCAGTGAATGTGCAAAAACATTGCTACTGAGTGGAAGCATGAAGACGACTGAAGTGTTTCTGACCTTTCCCAAAACATATTCCCAGGAAAATTCCAGCAGTCCTTGGTAATTTAGACAAACTGAGGCAACGCCACCCAGCTTAATCAAAAATCGGAATTAAAACAAAAGAAAACAAATGAACTCTAGTTTGACTGCCTTCAAGTATATGCCATGCCATTAAATCAAACAAAGCAGGGTTATTCAATCTTGGCAATATGGGCTTTGTTTGGTAGGACTGGCATTGGAGGGAGTTTCTAGGGCATTGTAGGATGCTTAGCAGCATCCCTGGCGTCTACCCGATAATGCCAGTGACACCGCCTTCCCTGCAGTGGTGATAACCCAAATGTCTCAAGACATTGCCAGATGTCTCCTGGGCGGGGGTGTCAAAATAACCCTGGCTCAGAACCACTGAAATAAAACCATTAAATACTGTCTAATATGAATCTTTAGGAATTCTGCTTTAGTAAATTATTCACAATGAGTTGTAACATTCATAGTGCTTACATAGAATCTGATATGAAATTTAAAAATATTTATTACCTCAAGTATTTGAAACATTTCCTGGCTGGGCACAGTGGCTCATGCCTGTAGTGTCAGCACTTTAGGAGGTTGAGGCAGGCAGATGGCTTGAGCCCAGGAGTTTGAAACAAGCCTGGACAACATAGTGAAACCCTGTCCCTACAAAAAGTACAAAAAATTAGCCAGGAGTAGTGGTACGTGCCTTTAGTCCCAGGTACTTGGGAGACTGAGGTGGGAAGATTACTTGAGCTCGGGAGGTCGAGGCTTCAGTGATCTGTGATCACGCCTCTGGACTCCAGCCTGGGTGACAGAGCGACACACTGTATCCAGAAAAATAAAAAATAAAAATAAAAAAAATAAAAAAAAAATATATATATGTCTGTTAATTCTCATTCATTCATTTGGCAAGAAGCAGGTATTAACCACTAAGCACATAGTGTCATTAGATTCAAAAAGTATCAACACCCTCATGGACAAGGAGTTCCAGGCAGACTTGTGAATGAAGAAATCACATAGCCAAAGCTGGGCATGGAGGGGTGCACCTATGATCCCAGCTATTTGGGAGGCTGAGGCAGGTGGGAGGATGGTTTGAGCTCAGCAGTTCAAGTCCATCCTGGGCAACACAGTGAGACCCCATCTCAAAAAAGAAAAAAAAATCACATGGCATATACTAAATGCTAGCAAAGGTGGGAAGACTAAGGGAACCACATTTTTAAGAGAGCCCCAGCCTTAGGTAAATAGTTTTAGTTCTGTGTAGCAGCAGGGGCGACCACCAAAGCATCAAAGCCTGAGCTAAGACATTCACTGATCTAGTGGCAATGAGATAAACTGGGAGGTTTTAAGCAAAGGAATGTTACATACAGTCAGTGTTGACTTCTGGAAACAGCAAAGGTTTTAAAGTCACACTCACATGAGTCAAATACTGATGTTGTCACTTGCCAAGTGAGGCAAATTGCATATTTCTGAGCCTCATGTCTATATCAATAAATAATAGCTACCTCATTGCAAATGGTGAGTGAGACAGTGTCTATGGAGCACTTAGCATACTATCTGCCCCATAAAAGTCACTCAATAATTATCAGTGCTTCTTTCCTTCATTAGCCGGTCTATCCCACTCAACATCTTGCTGGTACAGAACACAGTGGAAAGCCTACATTTACAAGGTTTGCACTCCCCAACATCTGGGTTGTGTTGTCAAACGTCGCTGAAGTTGTCCAAAACGTTGCCACTGGATTTTGTTTACTCTAGAGCTGAGTGTTTAAATCCCTTAAATTGGTAACGTCAGTTTGACGTCCATGTGAATCTTCCACGAGATTTCAGGATCTGGAATCGGGAGGTGGCTTTCTCTACCACATCCCCAGGTTTGGAGCCAAATGTGGTCATTATTACCACAGAAATCAGGGAGGACGTGGAAAAGTACCCATTGGAAGAAGTGATTTTTATATATATATACACACACACAAAGGAATGTAAATGTTTTGCCAAGCAAGTTTCTGGCAACAGTGCCTCCAATGCCGGTGTTTTCATTCTGTAAGGAAACAGCGACAGCCAAACAGAGGGGATGGGAGACCTGTTTTACATTTGGAAGTACCAACAAAGCCACATTCCCACCCCTTCTGCAAATGTATCACTAACGTACACAACACTTTGTATATATAATGGAAAGCAGGGCTAAGCTGTTTTCTGTGGGATTCTGACATGTCTCTTTCTTTTTCTCACACATATTCTGCAGTGATACATCTATAAATGAAGGGGACATTTCCAAGAACACATTTCATTGTCAGAAACATATACACACCGTGTAGAACAAACACAGCCTGAACAAAGATGTCCTCTTCCCCCTACCACTCCTTCCCTGGGTACCCACTTCTCATCCTTTCCCGTGACAGTGGGACTCCCCATTCCAGGTGATCGGGCCAGGTAGCTTCTGGGAGTTGAGCCTGTAGGGTGGCTGCCCCAAAGTCACTCAACAGCAGTCCTGGTACCACCGTCTACCAGCTGCAGCTGATGAGGAAATCGGACTCTTCCTTAATCCCTTCCATGCCCTGGGGCTTATTCTCAGAAGTTTATCTAACTCGTGAATGTTATGGCTATAATAATGTACAAGTTCTGATTAACCCAAAAGGGAAATGGTGAATTCCCAGTGGCCTCTGTCCATCTTTTAGGATTTAGAAGGTTCTAGAAGGAATAGTCAGCTGCTGTGCTTTATAGCTCCATCCCATGACCTACTGTCTTTCCTTGCATACCACAGCCTTTTCTTTTTCCTTTTTTTTTCCAAGATGGAGTCTCGCTGTGTTGCCCAGGCTGGAGTGCAGTGGCACAATCTCAGCTCACTGCAAGCTCCGCCTCCTGGGTTCACACCATTCTCCTGCCTCAGCCTCCCGAGGAGCTGGGACTACAGGCGTCTGCCACCATGCCTGGCTAATTTTTTTTTTATATATATTTTTTTAGAGACGGGGTTTCACCATGTTAGCCAGGATGGTCTCGATCTCCCAACCTCGTGATCCACCTGCCTCAGCCTCCCGAAGTGCTGGGATTACAGGCGTGAGCCACCGCACCCGGCCTCTTTTTCCTTTTTAAAAAATTATTTTGATATTATTTTAGACAACAAAAAATTTGCAAAAATTGTTCAGAGAGTTTCTGTGTATTCCTCACCCAACTTCCCCAATGATAACAACCCTAGATAACTGTGGTGCAGCTATCAAAATTAAGAAATCAGCTGGGCATGGTGGTGCATACATGGAATCCCAGGTACTCAGGAGGCTGAGGCAGGAGGATCACTTAAGCCCAGGAGTTTGAAGACAAACTGAGCAACATAGCAAGACCCCGTCTCCAAAAAAAAATAAAGAAAAGAAAAAGAAATTGCTTTTCTTAATTAATGGGTACAATACTAATACCAAAGCACAGATTATATTTGGATTTCACCAGTGTTTTCACTCACGTCCTCTTTCTTGGATCCTGTCCACAATCCTAAATGTAGAACAGCTTTTAGCTATGTTTCCTTTTTCTCCCTTAATCTATGACAGCCTCTCAGTCTTCGCTTGTTTTTCATACCTGGACACTTTTGAAAAGTATTGTTCCATGACTGGATAGAATACATCTGAAGGTTCTCATGATTTGATTGAAGACATTCGTGTGTTTTGGGCAGGAATAACAGAGGTGACATGCCCTTCTCAGGGTGTTATATGGAGGGTGCGTGAGGTCAGTGTGGCTTATAACTGATAGTGCCTTTGGTCACTTGGGTAAGGTGGTATCTGCCAGGTTTTCATGCCGTAAAGTTACTGTTTTTCCCTTTGTAACTGTTAAGTATATTTTGGGAGATACGTTGAGATGATAATATCCTACTTCTCAACTTTCGTCTGCTAAATTGAGTACCCCTGGCAGCACCAGTCTTGCCTATGACATTTATGACTGTGGTATCCTCACAGGGACTTTTCCATGTTCCCCCTAAAGTTAGAAATTAATTTTCTTAATGAATGAGTCCAATACTGGTTTTTCATCCTTCCATTCCATCTACATTTATTCATCAGCACTCCCACAACCTTTGGGCTGACTGTCCACAACATTTTTATTCTCACCTTGTAGAATTTGTCCTAATCTCCCACCCTGGTCCCTATAAAGGATTCTGTAAATATTTTCAGAAGTGGAAAAGAAGAGGAGAAAAAAGACAAGCAAAGGAATAAAAGTGCCTACAGTGATCCCAGTCTGTGCTCACTGTGTGACTTTGAACAAGTCACTGTCCTTTGAGCTTCTGTTTTCTCTCTCTCTCTCTCTCTTTTTTTTTTTTTTTTTTGTTTTGAGATGGAGTCTCGCTCTTGTTGCCCAGGCTGGAGTGCAATGACACGATCTCTCGGCTCACCGCAACCTCCACCTCCCGGGTTCAAGCGATTCTCCTGCCTCAGCCTCCCGAGTAGCTGGGATTACAGGTGCCCATCACCTCACCCAGCTAATTTTTGTATTTTTAGTAGAGATGGGGTTTCACCATGTTGGCCAGGCTAGTCTTGAACTCCTGACCTCAGGTGATCCACCCACCTTGGCCTCCCAAAATGCTGGGATTACAGGCATGAGCCACTGTGCCCAGCCCCATTTTCTCTTCTGAGAATGCCATCTCTAAGCCCCTTCCAGCTCTAAAATGCTGTGATCCTATGACAGGCAGCTGGGTTGTGATGGAATCTGCAGCTGGCGTCACCAAACTGCCCAACAGTGAGATGAACAAACATGGGGTGGTGACAGGACAGACAGGGGAATTCAGGAAGGGGAGGAAATGGTCTATGAATCTTTTACAAGCACTAGGGATACCGACATCAATAATACTTTTCACACGGAGAAATACGTTGGAGGGAATGCTAAGGTTTGAGGAGGAAGCAGCTCCATTTGGGATGAGGTCTTTTATCTTTGCCTGGCCCTTGAAACAGATGAATCAGCCCTTTTCTCCCCAGATTGAAGAATCCATAGTGTGTGTTTCCACCATCTGTTTCATTACTTTGAATCAGGCTTAATACCCATTTAAGGCTTAATGGTTGCAGAATTATACTGGATGTAAATATAGTTTTTAACAGCATGGCTTAAAAGCTGAAGTTTCACTTTTATCCTCTATATAAAGCTCACAAAACATGCAGACCTCAAGACTAAAAATTTTCTTAATGTCTTATAAGCCAAGTCTGTTTCTTCTGGTTTGCAGCCCAGAGCCACTTTGTATTGATATTTTAAATATACAATTAGAAATTACCGATTATTTTGCCTATCTTGCTAGCTGATTTTAGAACATCGGTCATTATTTTAAAAAAATAAACTGAGAGAGAAACATTTGGAACTATAAAAGGGAAGTTTGGCTCCCAGGAGTGAACTGTGAATGCTGGATTGGGCTAGACACCCAGGAATTGATCATGGGTAGTGGTCTTTGTTAAAGAGAGAAGAATCCAGAGATGAGGAAAATCAAAATTTGTCCCCAGCTGGGGTTATTTGAGCCAGTTCTTGTGAAACTCCTTTCCTAGCTAGTCTGTTCTCACATCTGCTGGCTAATAGAGGAATGTACTGGTTTGGGATCCAGCCTCTTGTTTTATTTTGTTTTGTTTTGTTTGAGACGGGCTCTCACTCTGTCACCCAGTCTAAAGTGCGATGGCACAATCACAGCTCACTGCAGCCTCGACCTCCCAGGCTCAAGTTCTTCCCACCTCAGCCTCCCAAGCAGCTGGGACCCACAGGCACGTGCCCCCATGCCTGGTGGATTATTTTAAATTTTTGTAGAGATGGGGGTCTCCCTATGTTGCTCAGGCTGGTCTCAAACTTCTGGGCTCAAGCAATTCTCTCATCTTGGCCTCCCATTTCCCCCAGTGGGGTCCTACCTCTTAATTACCCTTTTTAAATAAAGAACTTTTGAAATATCACTGTAATAAAACTGCTTTGGTAAATATAAGTTGGAGAATCACAAGGAAAGTGAGGGTAGGAGAACGAGTGGCCAGTTTGTCACAACTTGTAGTGAAGATTCGGTGTTATTGATTAAACTGTAAGTTTAGTTCTTTACAGACAGGGATGAATATCTCTTAGTGACTGCTGTACTGTGAATTCCATACATAGTGCCTGGCACGTGGTAGGTGATCAATAATCTGTGATGCAGCAATAAATGGTTAAAAGGTAGAAATTATCTCTGTGTGGATTATACCCTGAATTATGGTCCCTTTCGTTTACCTTTCAGGTAATGGTTGGAGCTAGAGGTAACCTAAAAGGAGTAACTACACTTGAAGGTCTATGCCTTAAGTTTATATTACTACTTTGTAACAATATTTTTCATAATGTGTTTCTTGGAAGGTTAGTAGATATTATTCATAAAAGAGTCCTGTGGTCAAAGTGTGAACTGCGAAAGGTTAAACAGTTTTTTTGTTTACTTTTGTTTTTAACTGCAGGACTTGTCAGGGCCTTTGACCGTTTGCATGGGTGTTGGGATTTACCAAAGGAGGCATAAAAACTTTGAATATTGAATCTTCGTTCTCTTAAAGTATCCTTCATTCTAATAATCCAATGATCACAATTTGAGAAACATTGTTTATAATATGCAGAGCACTTTTACTTGAGTAAATCACCCTAGAACATTTGGTTTCTCCAGTCTTTGACCTTGAACTCATTACATACATGTAGAAAAATTTCCAAATCGAATGCATAATGTGAACAATGCCCCTAGGTACACAAATACTTGTTCAGTGGATGGATAGATGGATGGATGGTTTAGTGACTATATCAGAATAATATTGTTAGATAAATGACATTATCGGCACCAAGATCTGGGAGAGTTCTTGAGATTTGCCCAAAACCACAATGTTCTCACTTTGATTGCCTCTCTCCTCCACCCCAGCCCCCAGCATAGAGCTACTCATTGCCTTTTGCTAATTTCAGGAGCTTCTAAGTGCTGTTTCCACATCTGGTCTCACTGCCCTCCAATCTGTCCACACGCAGGCCTGCTATGTCTCAGGGTCAATTACATGGCAGTCCTTCCTCAAGGTGCCCAGAGCCCTCTCCAACACAGTCCCAACTCACTCTTCCAGCCTCATCCTCCTTCACTCCCTTATGTACAGGTCACATTTCACCCAAACCAGCCTCCCCTCTGTTTCCCAAGTTTCCTTGAACTTTCTCACTCCTGTGCTGTTCTTTGCTCTGTTTTCTGTCTGGAATGCCTGGGGAATCCCACGTCATTGATGGCAAGGGCCTCTTGAACTATTACCTATTTTTTCACTTTCGTTCCAAACCATCTTCTTCCTAAGAATGTCTCTAGTCCTGCTATTTTCTGAATCTCTGTGGCCTTCTCTGATATCACTCAAAATCACCGGTAATCCATCTATTTGCCCCATTTCCACCTTCCTGCCCAACACGCACACTGTATTGTGAACTCCTGCAAGGCAGCATTCTATACTTTTTTCCCCCAGAACTTTGCACACAGTGGGCCCTCAGCTGATAGTTGGTGAGTTGAGCACTCCTGTTAAGATCCATAAATGCATCTGTATTATTGCTCTTCAATAGTGTAGCAGAGAGACAGACACAGATCTTGCCCTAAGAAAACATGTCGCAAATAAGAAAGCCCAATTATTTCCTAGAATTTGGAAGAATCAAATGTACTAATAGGCTATGATGTTGCAGAAGTTCATTTTAAGTCTGTCGTTCGGAACCTGGGTGAAATATTCCCCTAGAAACAGTATCACGCATGGTGGTTGTGTCTCCCGCCAGCCCACAAAAGCCTATTTAACTTGTAATGTGTCTAAAGTCCGATACTAATAGCAGCCCCAGGGGTTCACCGGCCTCTTCTCTCAGGCCATCGGCAGTCTTAACACTACAGACCTTGCCCTGAGGCAAAGTACGAGGCCGGGATGGAAGAGGATAAGGTGGATGATGGAGGGAAAGGAAGGGGAGGGGAGGGAGTTGTCTACTGTAAGCAAGAATGAGGTAAGCACAAAGAACATGGCCATGACAAACTGAGCAAGGGAGTCCGTCCGGTCTGCCATGGCAATTCAGGTGGAATGGCTACAGTGTGCACTAGTGCAGGGACTTCAGGGGACAAACACATTCTCTGACATTTACTTTTTTTTTTTTTGAAACAGTCTCTCACTCTGTTGCCCAGGGTAGAGTGCAGTGGCGTGATTATGGCTCACTGTAGCCTTGACCTCCCAGGCTCAGATGATCCTCCCTTCTCAGCCTCCTGAGGCAGCTGGGACTACAGGTGTGCACCACTATGCCCGGCTAATTTTTGCATTTTTTGTAGAGACTGGGTTTCGTCATATTACCTAGGCTGGTCTCAAACTCCTGGGCTTAAGTGATCCACCTGCCTCCCTCTCCCATGTGCTGGGATTATAGACATAAGCCATAGATCCTGGCTGATATTTATTTTTACTGGAAAGTCTTTGGAAGACTACCTGTCTTAGAGGTCTTTAATTGCTCTTCCTTAAGTTTTAGCCCCAGTAGAAACTAAATACATCAACAAAGAAACCAAGAAAGACTTATTTCAACACATGGAGGCACCTGCTATCATGTAGACTGGAGGTCACAAACTCAAATGTCTAAGGGGGCAGGCAGGCCATGGAAATTCATGAAACAGAATGGGAGTGAGGATGCTGGGCATGGCAGTAACCTGCAGGGTACATGTCCCATAAAAAGGACCAGCTTGAACTAAGCTTCAGTCACATGTCCACCCAGGGTTCAAAATATTTCATGTTTTTAAGAGAAGCCATCAATATGAATTTTTATGTACTCTCTCCTGGATTTTATATGCTGATAGTTAATTTTAAAATTTTAAAACAAGGTAAACTTATACACATACCCCAATACCCTCACAGGCATACAGATACACTTATGGGTCCTACCCATGACATCTTTGCTGTATATGGTCATATTTCACTTAATGTGATCCTGAAAAAAAATAAAGAAGTATAAATGGAATTTTTGTGGAGAGAATCATATATTCCCATTTGATGGCCATTAAAATTTCAGAAAGGTATTCCCACAGATAAAGATTTTTGTTCAACAACACTCTTGAAAAATCATACTTCAGGGAATAGTTTATGTACATATTTCGAAGGGCAGGTGCCAATTTCTGATGAAATTTTAACAATAATGCACCAATCTCCCATTAAATTTAATTGCTAACCTCTTTAAATCCCACTGTAGAAGAAGTCAAAAAATTGAGGACATTTTTGGCCAAGGACTGAGATTCTAAAGACGGAAATTCACATCAGCATTTCTGAAGTCAACTCTAGCTCGTGGTTATTCCCAGTCTCTTCGGATTCTCTATCACAGGGCCCTGTCTTTAAAATTCCAGCAGCATGAAAGCTGTCCAGTTGGTGGCCATCCATGACATATTCAGAAGTGCTCAATGCCATGGGCAGCTCTAGGAGAGCAACCCGTATCCATCTTCTGTATCAGAGCTCTGTGCTATGTCGGTGGGATGACAACTGGATATTTACAGCCTGGCATTTTGATTATTCGGTGCTGGGCTGTAGTTCTGGGCCTGCCACTGTGAACCTGGGCAAGTCACTTCAACTCTGGGTGCTTTAGTTTCCCATCACCCATGGGTTGTTCTGGGAAGGAGATGGAATCATGCTTGTGTGTGTAGCACACATGTTTTATACTCGGTAGATAGTAAACGCTGTGATTCTTCATTCTTAGGAATACCATTAGTATCATCAGAGGATGCAGCCTCTCTTGTTGGGTCCTTCCTCCATCTACTGGATATTATCCTTTCAGATCACACTGGTCCAAGAGCAGGAAATGGGACAACACTCACCTGGGCTGTGGCTACAAACGGAAGACTTTTTTTTTTTTTTTAATTGTGGGTACATAGTAGGTACATATATATTTTTGGGATACATAAGACACTTCTATACAGGCATACAATGCGTAATAACCACATCAGGGTAAATGGGGTACACATCACCTCATGCATTTAGCCTTTCTTTGTATTACAAACAATTCAATCATACTCTTGTTGTTTTGTTTTGTTCTGAGACAGAGTCTCTCTTTGTTGCCCAGGCTGGAGTTCAATGGCGCGATCTCGGCTCACTGCAGCCTCTCCCTCCCAGATTCAAGTGATTCTCCTGCCTCAGCCTCCCGAGTAGCTGGCATTACAGGAAGCTGCTACCACACCCAGCTAATTTTTGTATTTTTAGTAGAGATGGGGTTTCACCATGTTGGTCAGACTGGTCTCAAACTCTTGACCTCAAGTGATCCACCCACCTGGGCCTCCCAAAGTGCTGAGATTACAGGTGTGAGCCACCATGCCTGGCCTCTTGCAGTTATTTTTAAGTGTACAATAAATCATTGTTGACTTTAGTCACCTTACGGTGCCGTCAAACACTAGATCTTATTTATTCTATCTAACTACATCATTTTTGTAGCCATTAACCATCCCCACTTCCCACCTGCACCCACTCCCCCGCCCCGTCCACTACCCTTCCCAGCCTCTGGTAACCATCAACCTACTCTCTTTCTCTATCTCCATGAGTTCAATTGTTGTTCCTTTTTAGCTCCCACAAGTAAGTGAGAACATGTGAAGTTTGTCTTTCCGTTCCTGGCTTATTTCACTTAATGTAATGTCCTCCAGTTCCATCTATGTTGTTGGAAATTATAGGATCTCATTCTTTTTATGGTTGAATAGTACTCCATTGTGTTATGTACCACATTTTCTTTATCCATTCATCATGGACCCTTAGGTCACTTCCAAATCTTGGCTGTTGTGCACAGTGCTGCAATAAACATGAGAGTGCAGATATTTCTTTGATATACTGATTTCCCTTCTTTGGGGATTATACCCAGCAGTGGGATTGCTGGACCATATGGTAGCTCTATTTTTAGTGTTTTGAAGAACCTCCAAACTGTTCTCCATAGTGGTTGTACTAATTTACATTCCCACCAGTGGTATACGATGTTTCCATTTCTCCACATCCTTGCCAGCATTTGTTATTGTCTGTCTTTTGGATAAAAGCCGTTATAACTGGGGCATGAAGACAGTTCTTAAAAGGAAAGGTGCAAGCATGTTCCAGGAGTCAAGATTTCTTACCATGTATCCAAGGCATGTCTGTCCCCAGACCAAACAAAACCATATTTTCTTGTCTTTGGCCATACCCAGGGTTGAGGACTCAGCCAGGATAAGTCTTCTCCTTGCTGAGATATATCACTGGGGTCTCCAGGGAACCCTAAGCTTTTAAAGGTCAGGACATGTTCTCCTGGCTTATTGCCTGCAATGCTGTATCTTGGCGCTATAAACCAAAAGGTATTAATAGTTGGTTTGGTAGCAAGTAAGCTGATCATTTGGGTGAATGCTCATGTAGCAGATAAGTTAACACTTCTACTTTACTGCGGCTGGACTTGACCAAATGAATGAATCCCTGTATTGAATGCATAGAAAGAAGTGTTTAAACTAACAGTGGGAGTCCCTTGCACAAGGCCATCCTGAAATGAATGGGGAGAGAGCCAACATTTTTTTGGGGGGATGGGATAATCTCTGGTGTTCATATCTATAAAGTTTGAGCAGGTCTGGCAGATGAGGACAACTTTGGTTGCCTCGCTGGAATTTGATGCCGCTTGTGCTCTTCTCCCACGGGAGAGGACTAAACACCCGAGTCCCATGCAAAGCCATGCCTCTCCCTTCTGAGCAAGGGCTCGGACCTTGGCACACAGCAGCATCTGGCCAATGACCCAACCCTCTGGGCCACTCCCTGGAAATGTCCAGGCCACCGCTGTCCTGACTTCAAGCCTAGAGGGCGCCAAGTTCGGCTAGCTGGGAACAGATTTCCAAAGCCCCGCTCTGCTCGTGTTCCTCTCATTCCCAGAGGAGTAAGTATTCCCAGCCCAGAGGCTTCCAGACAATTGACACATATGGAACCACAGCACTTCCAGCTGTTGGGATTCCGAGTTGCCTTTATTTCTTGGCTGGACTGCACTGGGGATGAAAAAGAAGGGCAGATGTGTCAGTGAGCAACCAGTAGCAGCTGCATCTGCTGCTGGTTACAGTTACTGGCGTCCAAATCCCTTTTTGTGTCACCCCATTGGCTTGAGACCTCAAGACCTTGTCAGGGACTCCGGCTTCTCTGAGTTGATTTCTTCTGCCCAAATTCACCCTCTCTAGTCGATTCTGCTCCAAGGTCATTTCATCCACACGTCTATTTTTATGGTGGACACAACAATAGACTTTTCTGTCTCCTGTGTCCACTCTGATATCATTTAATGCAGAAATGCCTATTAGGGGGTCAGAATGAACAACCATCTGTTTAGGTCCCAGGCCAAATCCCTCCACCCAAGCAAAAAAAAAAAACGAGTTTCACAGGCATCTGCAGCCAGAGCTTCTTCCCCCACCCACCCCCATCCACTCCTGCAGCTCACCCCTTTTCACTCCCATCCTTCTTGGCCTCCCCAGGGGTCCAAGTCTCCTGTTTCCATCACAAGAGAAGGTGGGTGCACTTTCCCCAACTGCTGTTTGCTTTCCCCAAACTGTGGGAATCAGAGGTTGGGGTAGGAATTGATAAAAGCCAGCATTTTGCCATAAAAAGAATCTAAGAGGGCAGTGGAAGGCCATTCGCACGATTCCCCAGGCTGTCTGTCTTTGAAAAGGAAGATCTGGCCAAACCTACAGAACTTGCTGCCTCTGGAGTTTACTCTTTATTTCACTCTGTGCTGCACATCCTTGTGTATGAATTAAAGATTAAAGTCAACTTAACCTGCATTTTGCTATATCTCTATATGCAGGAGAAGAAGGGAGGGAGTGAGTGTGTGTGTTCAGTGTGATCTCCTGGTTCTAACACCAGACTAGGAGATGGGAGACTAAAGGTGGAAGGCTCAGTGGTCTCTTCCTAATACTGCCACTCCCTCATGCTGTGATCTCTTGCAAGTCATTGAACTCGACTGTACCTCCATTTCTCGAACCATGGAATGAGCACAGTGACACCTTCTTGGACTACTGATGTGTCCTCTGCCAAGCTGTGTGGGTCTCAGAGCGTTGATGACATCATACCACAGGCCATGGAACAAAGGACCCAAGGGGTGAACCACCATTCAGTGGAAAACCAGCATTCGGGCCCCTCCCTCATTTTCCAATGCAATCGGTTTTGGATTGTACACAGCCGAACTGTCATTCCAGCTACTTTTAGTCACAAAGCATAGCAGCCGCATTTACAGTCCCTTAGAACAAGGCTTCTAACCTCTGCATGACTGACATTTGAGGCTGGATCATTCTCCATGGTGGTTGGAGGTAGGGAGGTCCTGTGCATTGTAGGATGTTTAGCAGCATCCTTGGCCTCCACCCACTGAATATCTCTAGCACTCCCAAATTGTAACAACCAAAAATATATGTAAACATTGCCAAATACGCCCAGCAGGACAAAATCACCCTTTCTATTGAGAACTGCTGCTACAGAATCAGCCACCCTTGGAGGAGGGTGTCACAAAAACCCTGATTCAATTAATTGTTACTCTAAGAAACTGAAACATGAGTGCCTAGGCTAATTCGGTGCCGTATTTAAAAACGGGAATGTCACCAGATAATATAAACCAGCTCCAGCCAAAGCTCAAGATGATAGGGCTGCAAAAAGAAAACACATTCCCAAGTCCTTCTTTCTGTTCTTTTGCAGACATCTTCATGCCACTAATATCCTGTTAGTGCAAATCACAGATCATTGACCTGAAATAGACCATCCTTCAGCCCTAAAATTGTAGTAACATCTTCGGAGCACTCAAAGTGTTCCAGGTACAGGCAGGATTTGGACAGGAGAGTATTTTACAGATGCATATGGGTTAGGTGTGCCCATTCGGCTCTGAATCTGTAGCTAAGTATGTAACAAATGTTAAACAGAATTTACAGCTTTCCATATGAATTGTTGAGCCTGGAGCAGCTACATGAAGCTGTCAGCATCTGCCAAAATGGCTATGTCTTTAGGATGAAACTTATTAAATATCAAATAGTAAAGAGGCAGAAGCAGGCCCTAAAGGTGGACACTGTGATCATCTGAAATTGTCTTCAGTTTCAGAAAGGTACCCATTGGTCCTGCCTCGACTGTAACTCTGTGACAGCTCCTGGGGCTGTAGAAGCTCCAAGGAAGGGCTTTGTAGATGGATGCAGTGATGCCTCCATCATTTACAAAGGATAGGAAAACCCACATGGTCAATAAGTTCTACGTCTGCAACCAGAAATGCTTTAGAACTGTGTCAGCACAGAAGGAAACAGCTCCTAGAGCCAACATGGGGGTGACTGTGAAACGGAGGAATTAGTTCGGGGCGTTCTTTGCAGCTGATGCACAGGCATCTGATGGGGCATCCTGAGGCCGGCTTCCCAGTCCAGATGTTTTTGTTCTGCTCCCTCCTCCTAGAGACGATGGAATGTGTGTTCCCTCTACCCCTCCCCTCGGCGTGTGCCCCTACGGGCATCTACGCTGATGCTGCTTGGAAACCACACATCCCTAGGAGGAATTGTTTGTGTGGCACTCTCCAACCTTCCCTGGGGCCAAGAAAAGATTTACATTTTGCTGTGGGTGTTCCACAAGTCTCAGGCACTTCCGCTCCTTTCAAGAAGATTCCAAATGAACATAAATCTTACTCCGGCTCTGACAGCCTCCAGTCATCTGTTTACCAAAATAAACTTTAAGCATACATTGAAAAATAATTCCTAGTGAATTATGCATCCCCATGGCATTCAAGCCTGGTATTTAATGTCTTTTTTATGGTTAATAATGCATCAAAAGCATCCCTAGTCTGAAGCTGTCATTACATTACATACATGATGTGCAGGGCCCCGTTGCAATGAATAAAAAACTTGGAGTTAGTTTTTATTTCTTAAAAAAAAAAAAAAAAAAAACTAATGTATAAATTACAGTGGCCTGTTTCCCTCTATCTGTGTTTCTTTTTAATAAATCTGTGTCTTGATGAGATCAATCCACTGAAAATACCTGGAGATGTTCTTTGCTTTATACAGATAAAGAGACATGCTATATAAACAACTCCAAAATCCCCTCATTAGATCTGGGTTCTGTTTGGAGAGCACCCTGGCCTTCTTTTTTTATGTTATTCTATTGAAAAAGAAAAATCAGCCAGGATCGTAGAAAGCAGTACAGCTAAGCCTTAGTCCTTCTTGGTAGACGTGGAAAAAAACAGAATAATTTCCACTCTGGCCCCTAAATTTAAAAAATTCAGGAAAGCCCCATTTGCCTTTGGTTCATTGCAAAACACACATGGCTCTCAAAGTCCTTCTTTATTTCCTTTCCGGCTTTGGTCGCTGATGCTGAGAACAACATGGATGGTTGTAATGATGATGATTAAAAGTTTCCTTCCTGAGTTATCTAGAGGCTCATATCAGCCTTGAAGAGCAACAGCCCCAGGTCCCATCACAGCCATTGGTAATGACCACATTCATGCCCAGAAGTGATTTCTCTGCCACCTTGGACCATTGCAAATGGTCTAAGGATGATGTGACTCCGTGGGAACAACAAGCTCATAAGTGCTTGGAGGTTGGGCAGTCTGCTTAGCTTGATTTGTGGCTCTGAGGACCAAATGAGATAATTAGATAATGTATGTAAAGTGCTTCGAATGGGCCTTCCACCTGGGAAACACTTAGGAAATGGTAACAGGACTTGGAGGGGCAGCAAAACAAGCTGATAAGAGCATGGCTGTGGACTCAGGTGGTCTGGACTCACGGGGACATCCTGAACTCAGAGACTTGGTGTCCTTATGTGTAAAATGGGGATAATAATAGTACTCGCCTTTTTCTATTGCATGCTTATAATGAAGATGAAAATGAGACATGTATAAGATGTGAAGTATCAACGGATGGCATCTATTAATAATAATGATACCAACAACAATAACGGCAATTAGCTCTGCCTATCTTCGTATATTTGCAAACCTGCAGGTGATGTGATTTAATGGTCTCTTTGGGGCTGCTTCGACTTGTAATTTCCTAATAACACTGCACGAACTTGGAGCCAAGATGCATCCTAGGAGGTCCTACGGGTTTTCCTCTGCACAGATAGAGTGCATCCCCGTTTTAGGAAGTAGAAAAAGCACTCAGAGATGGTCACTTTCATGTCTTGCAGGTTTTACATTTTGATTGTTCATTCCAGGAAACCATTACAAACCACAGAATAGAGGTTGAAGTCCAGCCCTCTTCTGTGCCTTAAGGGGGATCCTCTGTCCAGAGGCTACAGGCCAGCCTTGTCCAGGACTGGGCTAAGTGGGTTGAGGGGGTGGGAGGGGCTGGCCTCCTTTAGAAGGCATTAGCTTTCCCCTAGCCCCTGAAGCTGGATTCTTGGCTAACCCAGACAGGCAGAGCACTTAGGAGACTGAATCCTCAGAGTTCCCACTGGTGCAAAAAGCATTTTTGGTTTTTTCTTAGTGCTTTTCTAAGATCTGAATTTATGGGGTTCCCAAAGGGACTCCTACCCTTAAAACTCCCCACAGGAGTCTTTCTTCCATTCTTGCCTGGAAAAAAAAAAAATCCCAAGATCCAAAGGCAGAGCATCCGTGACTCCAAATGCCACCAGCACCCAGACATTGTGGGCAGTCTGCATGTTTGGCAAATTTGCCGATCCTTCCTTCCTGGCTCTTGGCCTGAACTCCAGTTTCTGGGCCCCTGCCTCCCAGGGGCTGACAGGCCTCACAATCCGGAGACAAACACTGCTCACTGTCCCTTTCAGGGCTGACTTAAGAAGTTACCATTTGGATGTGTTCGCCACCGGCCAGCCTTTCAGTGCTCAGCTCCCTCCAGCCCGCCCAGTTCAGACCCTTTCTTAGTTTCCCTATTGTTCGACTCCACGGTACTTTTTAAGTGTCAAAGCAAATTTGTGTTTCCAGTAAGAAAGCACCTTTTGCTTTTTGCCTTTAAAAAAAAATTGCATGTGGCCTTCATGATTCTAATTCCCACGGAAAACTTAACTGTATCCACAAGGAAAGGTACAAACATGCACACAGACCCAGCACGCAAATGCTCCTGCGCCTTCACACACCCTTGCAGAAGCACAATCGCATACCGCAAAGCGGGCTAATGTTGATGCATCCAGGTTGGAAATGACAGGATATGGTGGAGGGCCAGTCATTTAATGAACCCCTGCGGGACTAGTCTTGGTTACTAACAATTTCTCTCCAACTCATCAAGCGGGGGAATCGCAGCCCTCGGTGTTTCACTCCATCACGTCCCCCACTGCCCCTTCTTCCTGCTCTACACAAACAAACCAATTACTGCAATGGATATAAATTGGACCCCCTTTCTGAAAATGCTCCCTCAACCTTTTTTTCCACCCTTCCTTAGTTCCAGTCAGCCAGCCCGCCAGGTGGACCGTGCGCCCACACATGCACACACATGCACACATATACACATGCACACACATGCACACATATACACATGTACACACGTGTGTGTGCCTATTTACACTGTGGTGTATGTTCTCTGCTTCCAGTTCTTTAGTCTAGCCTGGTGTTAGCTCTCTCTATTACCTCTTAATCTACTGCCTTATGGAATACAGGTTAAGAATTACTTCTCTGTAATTTTTTTT
This sequence comes from Hylobates moloch, assembly GCF_009828535.3. NCBI lineage: Eukaryota > Metazoa > Chordata > Mammalia > Primates > Hylobatidae > Hylobates > Hylobates moloch. The sequence goes on from NW_026652281.1 coordinate 106,512,307, forward strand.
TTTTTTAATTTTCCATATGTACGGCAGCCACCCCCAAGCCCTCCCCTCCCTCTGCCATACCTTAGGGTAACTTCCTGATTTATTCTTGGACAATGACTTGTGTAACTCATATGGACATTAACAGCCCTCCCTCTCAGTTATCAATTGATTACTTAGCTTGGAGGCTTTGCATACAGACCTGTCCCTGCTTTAAAAAAGGTATTAAAACATTGGATTGACAAACTCTTACAGGTTAAGGAGTGAGCAGTTTCATAGCTGGAAAATGAGCCACCATGGGTAAGATGGCAGGACAGTTGTCTCAACCTCAGTGCTACTCAAAGCGGGTCCACAGGTCATTCCTGGTCTGTGAACCATTTGATAGGGATTCTCAACAAGCTAAGTACAGAAACTCAGAGTAAGAATTTAAAGACTTTTATAGCCATCTGACATGACTGCAACATTCAAGTGACATTTTATTTTTCTAGTAATTCAACTTTTATGTATTTTACAAAAGTATCAGGCCACGGGGAATTGGATATTAGCAACAAAAACAACAATCAAGTTGCCCTTCATGCCAGGTTATTTGAGAAGCAAGGTTCTCCATCATCAATGAAGACGTTCAAGTTTACCCGGGGAAACAAGGGTTCCCTTTGGAAGTTAGATCATTTTGGCTCAATTCAAGCTTTGTTTACAGATCCTTAACTGAGTGGATGGTGTGATCAAGAAAAGGCACAAAAAGTTAAAACTAATATGTATTTAAATAACAATCATGAAGAAACAAAGATAACCCAGTCTTGAAATGCAGATATGTGGGAAAAAAATCATATTTTACAAAGATTCTCCTTTGAAATAAGTTTTGGCCATCAAATCTATCATGTTCCTTTCCTGGCCTAGTATTTTGACCCCATTTCCATATAGAGGGTGACTCTTTTAAAATGCTGGAATCAGGTGGTCCTACTAACTTGCCTATGAAAAACTGGATGCAGTTGTTTTTCGGAGGAGGTTATTGTTAGTCTTTTAGCATCTACAAATCTCTGTGGAGTCAGACCCTTGTTATAACAGGGCTCTCTATGTGTAAGCCTCCACGCACATTTCAAAGAGAGACGTTTGTTCCCTCCGGCATGAGGAACAATTACCCAATTATCTAAGCAGAATGATAGGTGTCTATGACATATCGTAGGCTGGAGACATTTTAGAAATAATAATAACTTTGAATTTTTAGTACACTTTCCAGTTTTTATAAAGCACATGTACCTCTGTTAATTCTCAGGATGCTCAGAGCCGGCCAGCCAAGGGGACAGGGCTGGGCTTTATGCCTCCATTTTAAGGCAGGCGTCTGTTACCTCGAACTCAGCACGTCCCCTGTCGCTGCGTGTCCGTCCAAATGCTGCACAAGGCCCAAGGAGATTCCCAGAGAACAGAGAGAACCTCCCTTTGCAGCCATTTTTGCTCTGTGTGCCAGGAAAACCCACAAGGGGACACCGGTGGAATCTGACAGTCCTCTGGGCTTTTGAGGTGTGTGTGTGTGTGCGTGGTTTTTTTTTTTGTTTTGTTTTGTTTTGTTTTTTTAAAGTACCTGTGGGTTTTATCGGCTGGATCGTGACTGGAGGCAGTGCAGGAGAAAGGGAACACTGGGCATTAAAAATGACAAAGCACTTTCATTTGTGAGGGCCATCTGAGGAAGGTGGAAATGAACATATTTTTCTGAAGGAAAAGCAATTTCACAAGCCCTGCCTGCGTACAGATGAGCGGGACCACAAACCGGCTGGAGATGGCCACCGACATTCCCAGGGAAAGACAGATGATGGATGTTTTCTCATTAGGTGGCTGGGGACGGAATTTTATGCAAAATTCAAAGAAAGAAAAAAAAATCCCAGTTCCGCCCTTCTTCCTTTCATGAGGGCCTTCCTGTACCGGAGCCAGACAGAGCTTGCCATGGAAGTGACCCAGAATTACTCGGAGGTGACGGGGATGGCTTCCGGGGCAGGTAGAGAAGCCAAACACCAGCAGGTCTCGTGGCTAGGAAAGACAGCGTCCCCTCTGCGGAAGAACACAAGGTAAAAAATGGCCTTTGCAGCAATTAAACACAAGAGCAAAGGTGAACCGCCAACTCCTCAGCGCTATCCCTTTTTTAAAGACAGCAAAGATGACCAAGAGCCACCAACCCGGAAGAGCCTCGCCCCTAACCAGGGACACAGGCAAATGTCTGTTTGTTTGTTTTTTTTTCTATCAGTGAACTTTTCACTGCAGCTCCTTACAGGTTTCACAGATCAGATGTTCGGGAGCAGCCGGGGGAGTCCCCTTCCGTCTTGCATTTGCTAAAATGCATTTGGAATCATATTATTATAGATTATGCAAGATTGGAAGACGGCAAAGATGAAAATGTAGCCCGGGATGCTTCCGAGAGAAGGAAGTCAGACTGACCCCGCGGAGACCGAGCTGTGGACTCTTTGTTTGCCACAGATCTACTTGCCTGAGGGAATGGTTCAGCTCTTCCTTCCTTTTCATTCCCATCTTGTGGGAGATGTGAAAACGTGAAACAGGGAGAGAATATCCCGGCAAACTCCCGTCACACACCAATAGCTCATGTACACACACACGTGCACAAACAAAATGGGGCCACGGTTTTAGCATTTTGCTCAGACTTGCCACCTTGTTCATGCAGAAACTTGCTTATGAGAATTGGAAGTAAGAAAGGCAGGAACTTATATCTTCTCTGGTTAGCTGTGTGGCTTCAGGGCAATCATTTAACCTCTCTGGGCCTCAGTTTCCTCATCTGAAACAACAACAACAACAAAGCTTTGGATTTGATAACCTTGGTGTTTTTTTTGTTTTGTTTTGTTTTTTTTACAGATTTGACATTCTCTGATTCACTAAATTCATCTCTAAAGAAAAGCCTCGCTCAGGAAAGCTCGTGGGTTTTGTACATATGCATGTGAGCACCTATGTCTGTATGTCTGTTATTGTGTGTGCAGCCCCAGCTTTGCACAGGCAGTAATGCAATAACTCCATTTCATTCTTAAGCCCAGCCTCTGGGGGTGTACCTTCCGCTATCTACACACACACACACACGCGTACGCCACACACCACACACACTCTTTCCACACACTTTTGATGGTCCTGTTATATCCAGACAGCTACATCTTCTGAAAATCATAATTAGGGTGATGCTGGAATGACACATCTCTCCAGTCCCCTAGCACAGAGACAAAACAGCACTCGATTCCTGTTGGAGGCAGTGGAGGTAACCACGGCCCACTCAAGCGTGCAGGGAGATTGGCTGCATGCTCCAGTGCACCATAGCATGTCGATACTCCTGAATAAACTAATCAACCCATTTGCACCTTTGTGAAAACGCATCTTAGAGTCAATGAAATAGGTGTGGTGGAGAGAATACCAAGACTGAGTGGAGAAAAAGAAAGGATTATAAAAAACAAACTTGCTATCATGGGGTGCTATGTGTCCCCAAGGTTGGAGAGATGTCTCGAATATCCAAGAAACTGGAGTCCCCTCTGCTTTCTTTCATGGGGCAAAGTATTTACCTCAGTGTTTCCACCCATGCCTCAGAGGAAAGGAACTCCCCAAGTTCCCAGATCGTTTGTGACTATTGTTTAGTAAAGAGAATATTCTGCTTTTCTAGGAATTAATTCCACAAAAATCCAGATACTCAGGTTCCTAACCCTTCCCTTTAACATTTTTGTGGGGCTGCTTAAGATCCACTGCCGGGCACAGTGGCTCATTCCTGTAATCCTAGCACTTTGGGAGGCCAAGACGAGTGGATCACCTGAGGTCAGAAGTTCGAGACTGGCCTGGCCAACATGGCGAAACCCCGATTCTACTAAAAATACAAAAAATAAAAAATAAAAAATTAGCAGGGCATGGTGGTGCACGCCTGTAGTCTCAGCTACTTGGGAGGCTGAGGCAGGAAAATTGCTTGAACCCAGGAGGCAGAAGTTGCAGTGAGCTGAGATTGTGCCACTGCACTCCAGCCTGGGCAGCTGAGTGAGACTCCATCTCAAAAAAAAAAACAAAAACACTGCCACTTACAGTGTACTTGTGCTGGCAAGAGAGCAACACCGGATGGAGGTCACAGTGTTATAGGAGTTCCCAGCCAATGGGATCATGCCATCATGTACTACAAATGATGTGCTTATGGGTCGGCTTATGTAAGAAGTGAGTCAGATGGCATCTGGGGATCCCATGCCATTTCTCTGATAAGTCTGGACACAAAGTATGGGGGGACCAGTGGTGTGCTTATAAATAGGCTCTCAAAAATTTTTAGAGATCCTCCTATGGATAATTTGCTGATTTCTGTGTTATAAATGCTCCATCCTGACTTCCACAATAATAGCTGTATTTAATAACTGGCTCACACAACTCCTGAAAATTTAACAAACAGCTATCATGAGCTAGTGCAGGCTGGCACCAGCACTCACAGAAAGAAATTCTCATGGTGCCAGTTGGAATTACCAAAGTGCAGGTTCTTCCCCGCTTCCCTAGAAATGCTGATGTGTTGTTTATCCTTGACACTGGTGAGAAGATACCTAAATGTCTGCTAGACACTTTTTCCCAGGTCTTCTCCTCTTTTTCTCCCATTTCCCTTTCCCTAAGAGGACATATCTAGGTCTGTGGCTTTAAATTCTATTGATTTGCCGAAGACTCCTCAGTAATCTGTCCTGAACCCCAGACTCTCCATGTCAACCTCTAACAGGCATCTCAAGCTTAGCACTTTTAAAACAGGCCTCTTGGCTGGGTGCAGTGGCTCACACCTGTAATCCCAGCACTATGGGAGGCCTAGGCGGCTGGATCACCTGAGATCAGGAGTTCAAGTCAAGCCTGGCCAACATGGTGAAACCCCATCTTTACTAAAAATATAAAAATTAGCAGGGCATGGTGGCCGACACCTGTAATCCCAGCTACTCCGGAGGCTGAGGCAGGAGGATCACTTGAACCTGGGAGGCAGAGGTTGCAGTGAGCCAAGATTGCACCATTGCACTCCAGCCTGGGTGGCAGAGGGAGACTCCATCTCCAAAAGAAACAAAAGCAAAAACAAAACAGGCCTCTTGATGTCCCCCCATTTCCAAGACCCCCCAAAGTCTTGCCCAGCTTAATAAATACCACCACTGCCCACCTGCTCAAGATAAGAACTGTTTTTCACCCTCCACTTCCAATCTGTCAGTCAGACCCATTGACTTTCTCTCCAAACGCATCCCTGAACCCAGCCCTTTCCCACATCCCCACTACTAATAGCCTGGTCCAAGCCACCATCACTGCTCACTGAACCACTGCAATTCTGTCTTCACTTTTCTCATTTCTCTTCTTGATCCTTGCCGTCTGTTTTCTGTGCCATCGCCAAAGGTGATCTTCAGTATGCAAATCAAATGCTATCTCTTTCCTTCTCTCCCTCTCTCTCTCTCTCCACACACACGCCTATACCCACTTTAAGACACTCTAGTGGCTTCACGTCACACTTAGAACTGCCTCCACTTACTCTTCCTCTGCCTCCTCTCATCCTCACCCAGTAATGCTCTGACCTCATCACTGCATTCCAGCCATGTCACTCTTCTATTCCTCAGACACAAGTTCCTTTCTGCCTTTGCATTTGATTTTCTGTCTGCCTGAGCACCCAGATCTTTGCATGGCTGATAATCCTTACCCTTCAGGTCTCATCATAAATGTCACCTCCTCAGAGAGGCCGCCCCGATTATCTTTGGTATTTACTGTCTGTCTGGATTATGAACTCCATGAGTGCATAGACTGCTATTAGACATCCATGTAAGTACAAAGGCTATGACAAAGATGCCCCCAAATAGAGCAGCTGGATAAGCAAAGAAGTGAATGTCTTGCTCACAAGAGAGCCGCTTAGGTTCATTTCCTTATGCTGCTTCCACACTGCAGGGGCATTGCCACCACCTACAGGATCAGTGTTAAGGTCTGGGCAGAGAAGTAGCTGGCATCACTTAGGCTCATCTGTGCTAGTAAGAACTCATCCACATGGCCACACCTCACCACAAATGAGGTTAGGAAATGTAGGCCATCTGTGTACTCAGGAGGATACCCTGGTGCTTAGTGATATGGTTTGGCCCTGTGTCCCCACCCAACTCTCATCTTGAATTGTAATCCCTACATGTCGAGGGAGGGACCTGTTGGGAGGTGATTGGATCATGGCGATGGTTTCCCCCGTGCTGTTCTCGTGATAGTGAGGGAGTTCTCACAAGATCTAGTTGTTTGATAAGAGTCTGGCACACTTCCCCCTTCTCTGTCTCTCTCTGTCCTGCTGCCATGTAAGATGTACTTGCTTCCCCTTTGCCTTCTGCCATGATTGTAAGTTTCCTTTCCAGCCATGTAGAACTGTGAGTCAGTTAAATCTCTTTCCTTTATAAATTACCCAGTCTCAGGCAGTTCTTCATAGCAGTGTGAAAACAGACTAACACACTTAGTATGTGTTGAATGAATGAATGAAAAAAAAAATAAATGAGTCTTCTAGTTAACAATTAAACATGTCAATTCCCCTTTGAAAACTTTCATTAAAGCTGCAAAAGGAGGTTAGGAGGGTAAAATACAGCCTTCTCCAGTTTGAGCCTACACAGTACACTTGCACCGTGCAAGACATTCATAAATAAGCCAATCTTCAGTTATCATGGTTGTGACCTAATTCTCTGTCCTCTCCTCCGCATAAGCCTCTTCCCATCGTACAAACCAGAAAGGTGTGGAGAAAGATGCCCGCTGGGAGGCTAACAGGGAATATTGTGTCTTTCCATTTTCTAACTCCCCATCTTCCATTTAGGCCCTTCAGCCACTTTCCCATAACTTCAACAGAATTGCTACATTCCTCTAAGGCCCTGGCCTATTTATTCCAGGTAGGGTGATGATTATGGAATAACAAAGGGAAAAGAAAACCCAAGAAGTGTATAGTAAGCATTGTTTTCTTCTAAACCTTGTTAAAAGTATAACTCTAAGATGTACATATAAGCATACTTAACAAAGTCCTGTGGGACAACTGGTGTGTAGGGGAACAAATTGGTAGATGTCTTATATATCTGCACTTAAGGTAAGTAATTAGGGTCTATTCATGGGACTTGTATACTGTCCCTGGGGAGTTTTACACATCAGGGCCCCTGTTCCAAGCACCTGTGGTGAGGTTCAAGTCTATAGGCCTTTTTAAAGTATTAGGCACGTAATCACTTATGAAAGAAAAACAATTGGTGTCTTTTTATGTAGCCATATAGGGGCTTTATTTATTTATTTCAGAAAAATAATCCATTTGCTCATAGTTAGGGGATAACAGCCTACTATGTGCCAGCTACAGCTCTAGATGCTGTGGATAGGATAATGGGCAATTAGTTCAGAATTTCTTAAAGAAAAACAAGCAGAGCACGGTGCAGGCCAGACCCTCGTGGCATGGGGGCCAGATGATTGGTTTTTTGGGGGGGTTTTGGAGACGCAGCCTCACTTTGTCACTCAGGCTGGAGTGCAGTGGTGTGATCTCAGCTCAATGCAACCTCCGCCTCCCAGGTTCAAGTGATTCTCCTACCTCAGCCTCCTGAGTAGCTGGGACCACAGGCAAGCGCCTCTACACCTGGCTAATTTTTGTATTTTTAGTAGAGACAGGGTTTCTCCGTGTTGGCCAGGCTGGTCTCGAACTCCTGACAGAGGTGATCCACCTGCCTCGCCTCCCAAAGTGCTGGGATTACAGGCATGAGCCACTGTGCTCAGCCCAGATGATTCTTTTTTGTGAGGGTGCCCTGTGCATTGTAGTATGTTTGGCATTATCCCTGACATCTCCCCTCTAGATACTACCCTAGATTCCAGATGCACTCCCAGCCCCAGGCATGGCAACTGAAAATGTCTCCAGATATTGCCAAATGTCCTCCATGGGGCAAAACCACCCCTTATTGAAAACCACTGCTGTAGTGATAAAGAGCATGGTCTTTGTGATGAGAGCTGGGTTCAAGTCCTGGCTTTACTAATGTGAACTTTCAATCCCAAGGCAAATGTCTTTACCCTTCTGGGCCTTGGTTTCCTTATCTGCCAAATGGGTTAATAAGAATGTGACATAATACGATAAATGTAAGATGCTTAGGTCAGTGTCTGGCACATAGAAGTACACTGAAAATGTTATCTAAGGGGTACAGAGTGCAATTTACTTTGGGACCATGTCAAAGCCTCGATTAATATAAAATCTAGAAAGTTATTTACCATACCAGTTTTTATAATTTCAACAGGGTTTTCTGTACCATTACAAGCGTATCTGTGTCCTTCTGTCTCTGTTCATGTAAAGTATTATTTTAAAATATTAAATAGGGCTGGGTGCAGTGGCTGACACCCGTAATCCCAGCACTTTGGGAGGCCGAGGCAGGTGGATCACTTGTGGCTTAGAGTTCAAGTACAGCCTGGCCAACATGGTAAAACCCCATCTCTACTGAAAATACAAAAAATTAGCTGGGCATGGTTGGGGAGGGGACCTGTAATCTTAGCTACTTGGGAGATTGAGGCACAAAAATCAGTTGAACCCAGGAGGTGGAGGTGGTAGTGAGCCAAGATTGCACCACTGCACTCCAGCCTGGACAACAGAGCAAGACTCTGTCTCAAAAAGAAAATTTTATATATATGTGATATATGTATATATATGATATATATTTGATATATGTATACATATCATATACACTTTATAATATACAATATATACTTTATATATATCTCATATATTCATATATATCATATATATGATATACATGAGAGAGAGAGATATATATAATAGGATATCTGTAGTGTTGGCATACAGGTAGAAAACCACTAAAGAATTAATGTTCTTAATTGAACAATTCAGTATTTTCTAGCATTTTTCCTTTTGAAACAGTGCTTTTACCCACTGGATACTACGGTGACTCCCAGAGAATGTGTTTTCCTGCAGGAATCATTGTCCTCTCATTTTGGAGATTAGGTCCCAACTTTCATAGTTTATTCAATGTGATCAGAGCCAGGAAACGGCACACAGCATCAGAAGGAAGATTCATGTGAGAAGGAATGCATACATCCAGTAGCAACTCGATTTTCTCGCCTTTAAAGTGACTTTAAAGTTGTGAACAGCACAAAACAACTTTGGTATGTGCTCATCTCTGCTTCAAATCTGAGTTCATAATTTTGATCTCAAAGGAACTAGCGTATGAACAGCTGTCTAGATTGGGAGTACTGAATGTAACGTTTGTATGGAGGACGGGGGAAGACCAGGAACTGCAGTATCAGGAATGGCAAAATACTATCAGTGATCATGGGGGATGTCATGGGCCCAGTCGTCAGCCCATTGAGACTGACAAGAACGTACTGACAAGCAACATACTGACTTGATCAAAGAAATACTCAGCTTAAATTGGAGGGAAGGGCCAAGTACAATGGCTCCCATCTGTAATCCCAACATCTGGGGAGGCTGAGATGGAAGTATTGCTTGAGCCCAGCCAGCCTTGCTGAGCTGTGAGCCAATGAAACTTCTTTCCTGGCCAGGCATGGTGGCTCATACCTGTAACTCCAGCACTTTGGGAGGCCGAGGTGGGCAGATCACCTGAGGTCAGGAGTTCAAGACCAGCCTGGCCAATGTGGTGAAACCCCATTTCTACTAAAAATATAAAAATTAGCTGGGGGTTGTGGCAGGTGCCTGTAATCCCAGCTACTCAGGAGGCTGAGGCAGGAGAATCGCTTGAACCTGGGAAGTGGGGGCCTTGAGCCAAGATCAAGCCACTGCACTCCAGCCTGGGCAACAGAGTGAGACTGTCTCAAAAAAAAAAAAAAAAGAAAAAGAAAAACCAAAGATATGCTTCTGGAAACACTCTTGACCTGCCTTATTCAGCATTTCATCTGTTAGAAGGTTGAGAGAGCCAACAGAGAAACTGCTAAATCTGGTCTTAATCCTGATAAATCCAGAGGAACTTGTGGTGAAATCAATTGATGGGATCCATTTCAATAGGAATTTTATTTAGTTTTACTGTTATCAAAGTTACTTATATAGACAGTTTTTAGATTCATACAGTCCTTCCAGCTTGTTGCAAAAATATATATAATTTCTCCCCCAAAATCCCCTATCTAGCTCCTACTCCCTTATGGATAAATTCTTTTAATGCTTTAAACTGATTCCTTAGAACTTTACCTCCATATCTCTCAATAAGATGCTTTTGTTGCTACTTCTTTTTTTCACTCTTTTGTTGTTGTTGTTGTTGTTGTTGTTGTTGTTGTTGGAGACAGGGTCTCATTCTGTCACCCAGGCTGGAGTACAGTGGTGTGATCTCGGCTTACTGCAGCCTCCACCTCCAGGGTTCAAGGGTCCCGTGCCTCAGCCTCCTGAGTAGCTGGGACTATAGGCACACGCCACCACACCCAGCTAATTTTTGTGTTTTTGAGTAGAGATGGGGTTTCACCATGTTGGCCAGGCTGTAATCGAACTCCTGACCTCAAGTGATCCGCCCACCTCAGCCTCCCAAAGTGCTGGGATTACAGGTGTGAGCCACTGTGCCTGGCCTTGTTGCTATTTCTTGATTTTTATTTCTAGGCATTATCTACTGACTTCCCACTGTGAAAAATGAGGGTCCAGCTCTCTTTTAAATTCCCCTTCAAAAAACCCTCATAAAATTCCCATCTTGCCAATATCGTGATATTGTCATTTTTATCAGATCAGTATTTAGCCTAGCTGAGCCATGTAGTGTATGCTGTTTACTCTTCCTTTCCTGAATGACTCTGTTTTCAGTGGTTCTGTTTTTGCTTTTCTTAGTCTTCTGTCATTGACATATACCTGAAGTCTTCCCCGGTTGTGTGCATCATCTCTCAATGTATCCAAATATATTGGGCATTCCACTAATTTCGTCTTCTTACGAAAGTTCTTCTAGAGCCTCTGATCTGCCCCCTTTGGCACTGGTTGATCTCTAAGCCTGGAGCCCAGCTGTTGCTTCCAGATGTCCCTCCCTGTCCATCATCCTGTAGATTCCTTTCTTCTCTTTGATATGTCAGAGTCTGTTTTCTGCATCCTATTTAATTTTGTCTCCACCTGGTAGTAGGTACTATTATGGGTTCCATTTCACAGATGAGCCAAACCAAGGCATGAGGAACTTAAGTAAAATTCCCTAAAGTCATAAGGTTTTGGCACAAGCAGCACAGCTAAGCCTCAAACTTAGAATCTAACACCAAACCTAGACTCTTTTTTTTTTTTTTTTTTTTTTTTTTTTTGAGACATAGTTTTACTCTGTCACCCAGCCTGGAGTGCAGTGGTGTGACCTTGGCTCACTGCAACCTCTGCCTCCTGGGTTCAAGCAGTTCTCCTGCCTGAGCCTCCTGAGTAGCTGGGATTACAGGTGCCCATCACCATGGCTGGCTAATTTTTAGTAGACACAGGTTTTCACCATGTTGGCCAGGCTGGTATTGAACTCATCTGCACGCCTTGGCCTCCCAAAGTGCTGGAATTACAGGCATGAGCCACCACATCCGGCCAAAACCTAGGCTCTTAATGACTCACTGGACAGTCACTGCACGAGCTGGGCCCCGTCCACCCAAGGTGGCTAAGGGCCTCGTGCAGGCCGTGCCTCCCAGGCTCAGGTCAGTCTATTGCCACAGTCCTCTCCTAAAGCACTTTTACAGGCCTTGACTCACTGTCCCTCATGGCAGTTTCTTATTTCTGGGATTAGCTGGTTTAAAAAAAAAAAAATAGCTTCTGGGCACGTGACACTATTCTCGGGCCTTTAATGTCAGAAATAATGATGGCGTTAAATTGGAGCTCATTACCACAGAATTAGACCTCATTGAGCCCTCTTTTGGGGGGGTTGTTTAATGATTTTTTTTTAAACCTCCTCAGTAACTCTGACATGGTACACCGGGCGAGAAGTGGGCGTTTGGAGAAGCAAATTTTTAAATAATAAGAAAGATCTCCTTTCATCGATGAAAAAAAAGGGTCCATCCTCCATTGTTCCCACCAAATGCTGGCTGTTCCTTTGTTATGGTCTCATGGAAATTTCCTGAGCCCCTTAAGCCACTAATACTGATTGTATCCCCAGCAGCAACAACACATACTTAAGGCATTATTTTCAGTGCAGCTTTTCCCATAATGAGTCTGACAATCCTGCTTTATGATTTGTTGAGTGGTTAATTCAAAATATACCATTCTCTAGAACCAGATTTCCGGTGGAATCCCCGCTAGGCCTCCAGCCACCGGTGCAAAGGCTTGGCATATCCAGCTTCAGAGGGCATCTTGGGACCCGATTAGATGATGGGGCTACCCTGTGCCTGTTGCTCCAGAAAGAGAGCAGCAAGCCTCTGCTCCTGCCCTCCAGAAGCTTCTAACACTTCCCTGGTGAACTCTCAGCATCACGGTGACCAGGAATGAATGCTTATCTTGAGAAAGCACCTGATGTCTTCACAGTACTCACGGCTTTCTAAGTTTAAGAGGGATATTGGCCACCAAGAGATGCTACAGAGGTGGTGGGGCCTTGAGACCACACCACCCGAGGAACAGGTAGAGGGACTGGAGTTATTTTTTAACCTGGAGAACCAAAATAGAAAGGTGAGGCATGCCAGTTATCTCCAGATACTTGATGCTTTATTTTTTGATTTTTTATTTATTTATTTTTTTGAGACAGAGTCTCGCTCTGTCACCCAGGCTGGAGTGCAGTGGTGCAATCTCAGCTTACTGCAACCTCCGCCTCCCAAGTTCGAGTGATTCTCCTGCCTTAGCCTCCTGAGTAGCCGGGACTACAGGCGTGCACCACCACGCCTGGCTAATTTTTGTATTTTCAGTAGAGATGAGGTTTCACCATGTTGGCCAGGCTGGTCTCGAACTCCTCCCCTCCAGTGATCCACCCACCTCTGCCTTCCATAGTGTTGGGATTACAGGCACTAGCTGTCATGCCTGGCCGATTTTTCAAAGTGGATTGTCCTCCTTTTCCTGACTGGCCCCAAAGGGCAGAATGGGAACCAGTGGGTGAAAATGATAGGAAATCAGATTTTCACTGCAGATAAAAAAGAACTTTCCAATAGAGCTGTTGGGAAACATCACAGCTTCCCTGTGAGCAGCTGTGTGTTGCCTTTTACTGGAACCACTAAGAGAGATGAGACGTCCACAGGTATCCTAGAAGACAATCAGGTACTAGGCCATAAGTAGGACTAATCATCTAAAATACACCTTCTAATTACATGGCTCCATGACTCTAAAAGGTACAGGTTTATGAATTACTTTTAAGATAAGAGAAAGACCTGTTGACAATTTTTAAGAAATAGATTTTCTAGATATAAGATGCTGCTTTAGACTAGGGGGCAGCAAACTTTTTCTTAATGGGCCAGTGAGCAAATATTTCAGACCACATGGTCTTTTTCTGTGACTCCTCCACCCTGTTCTACTGCAAAAGCAGCCAGACAATACACAAACGAATCAGCAGGTCTGTGTTCCAGCAAAACTTTATTTACAAAGCAGGCAGTGGCTGGATTTAGCTTATGAGCCATAGTGTGCCACTGCCTGCTTTGGAGGATGCTGGGTGCTGGGAAGCACAAGAGGGACTCGGGGGAGGTGGGGGGAAGGCTATGCTAATACCCCACGTGCGTGTGAGTGTCACACTGATATACAATATACATATGTGCATCTTTGCATATGCGGACATGTATTTGTGTGAGTGTGGTTTGGAGAGTGGTGAGGAGGGAAAGAAACAGAGCACATGGACGCCTGCAGAGAAACAAAACCTCTAAGACGCCGTGGCCATAGTCTGTGCGGGCCAGCTCTCTGTCGTCATGATGTAAAGACACCAGCCCCAGAGGTACCCCAAGGGGAGTTGTTCACAGTGTCTGAAATTCTGACTGCTTCACTCTCTTTGCTTTGGGCATCTGCCTTGGGAAGGAAAAGATCGAACTAAATGTAACCATGTCCTGAAGGAGGGAAAACACAGTTACTCAGATTGGTGCATCGGATTGGCTGGTTGTCACAGAGGCGTTCTAATAGGGAAGTTGGGCCAGATTGGTGTCTGATGCAACCAGGAACGTCGGGAAGTCTTTGCCTCTCAGGAGGAATGGAGCTAGCAGGGGGAGGTTGGGGAGGGCAGAAACTTGCCTGCCTGCCTGGCAGGTTGGCTTAGGGATAGCCCTCCATGGAGCCTCCAATCCCCTGCCAACTTACCCATGGTGGTGAGGGGGTCATTTTAAACAGGATATTTCAAAAGCAGCTAGTGCAGGGACTAGGATATTTTTGGTTACTTGAGCTGGCATGGTTATATAGTTTCAAGGTGGCTAAAATACTGTAAATTCTAAGTTTCTTGTGGTCAACGTACTTTCTTGGAGCCTTGGGTTTTCCCAGATCATTACCCTTTGGTGCTGTCTGACCACTTTCTTTGTCAATTGTCCATTCCTTCTAAATGCCTCCCTTTTCTTCACCCTGACTTTAAAAACCTGCTACCCTAGGAATACCCCACACAGGCCTGGATACACATAGATACTTCCTCAAGCATCCAAGAAGACCTGTGGCAGCCATTTGCTGCTGCTTCCTGTTTCCATGGTGGCCATTTTGCCACATCCAAGGAGAGGGCAAGAACACCCTCCCACATTGCTTCTCAAGTGCACTGTGTGGCACTGATTTTTTCCAATCATCTCTAAATGGAGGTTTCTCTCCCCCTCTTCCCAGCTCAGCATCCGAGGGCACAATGAGCATGCCCTGCATTTGAAATCTGACATCTCCCTCTCTCACTCATTCTCTCCAACTACACCTTGGCAGAGCGTTTAAAAATTGGTATCCCTTTAACTAGGCGAGCTATTCTTCTGCTGGGAGATGACCTTTTACACGGAAGATAGGACTGTCATACATGATCTCTGACATATGGAAGTTTCCTGGGTGTTCCAACAAGGAACAGTAAGTACCACACCAAAAGCAGTGGGTGTTTCTGTGCAACTTGTGTGTAAAGATATATTATATTACTATACATGGTTCTAAATAAATTATTACCAGTTCTTAAAAGCACTGCCAGCCCTCTTGAGGCACATCTGTTCAATTTTTTGTTTTAATTGAAAAGAAAAATGTTGTCATATTTGAAGACTCTTAGGGAAAAAGATGGGGGAAAAATTATTGAAAAGAGGCAGTTTTTCTGTGGGTTTTGCAGAAATTAATTGTAGTCTCAAAGTTATGAAAATAACCTTTTTTTAAAAAAAAAAAAAAAAAACCCTCCCACAGACTTGGGGAGTGAACCACTGAATGGCTCTTTCTTCTCCAAGATATGTTATCCTGAAGTTTTCAACATGACCCCTTGTTTCTTCATAAGAAGCCTAATGTCTGATTTTCCCTCAAGCAGAACATTATTTGTTATTTTTTTTGCAAAATGTTAATCTATATTGTCATGAAGTTGTGGGATTCGCAAAGCAGAATGAAATGTGAAATTTCCAAAATGGGAGATGAGAAGGATCTGCTCACCTGCCACAAATCCACTGGGTACTGCTCTCAGCGTTCGTGAATCTTAACTTCAGAAGCTTGTCAGTTGCTCAAATAATGCAGGGACCATGGGTTTTTAGTGTACCGTGGAAGCAGGGCTCACACAGTCTCATATAATATGCTGTGAGAGCGAATGGATTGTGCCAGGGATGTACTGAGTCCTTGCAGTTCTCCCTAGTTTGTCAGTTAAGCAAGATGGCTGCTCTTGGAATGGAAGAACTACTCTCTTTGCTGTTGTTGGTCGCTTTCTGAAAACTACTGCAAAAATGGATCCTGAGAGAGTTCCTAGGTTATGCGAGGGAGATCACTAACAGATTTACTCACTGGATGATGCTACCCCGACCAAATAGAAGGAAATCCGATGTGGCAGGAGGCATATGTAATCCCACCCTAAGCCAGTTCCAGGTAGCCCATCAGAATTCAGTGATGACAGCCTGATTGTCACTCAGCAACCCCTCCAATCTCTAGAATCTTTTTTTTTTTGCTTCTACATATATGGCCTGAGTTTCTGATTCTCAGGGTCATTGCCTAAGGACTGTGCAGTGCTCTTGAACACCTTCTTTAAGTAGCCACCTGTCAGATATAAACCTAGCAATAGGTCTGTCGCCGAGGCTGAAATTCTGACGTTACAGTTCCTAATGTTGGGTTAAGAAAGGAATTGCTCCCTGTGAAAATGCAAACACCTCCAGGAGGCTAAAACAATATTAATGTTATGTCCGTAATATTATTTTTATGGTTTGATCATAGTTTTACACCTAACCACTATATGCCTTATCTCATCTCCCTATGATAATTCAGCAAAGCATATATTTAAAAAAATAAGCAAACTGGGATTCAGAGCATTTAAGTTGCTTATTTATACATGCATATCTAGTAAGGGGTGAGCCTGGAATTCAAATCTAGATCTATCTGGTTAAAAAACTGGTGAACCTGACTCCTGTGGGTTGTTTAATAAGGTCCTTTCCTATCTGCTTACTAGTTGAAAGTTGTTTTGATAAGAGAGTTAAACAGAGAGAGAGAGAGAGATGAGGGGAGAGAAACAGAGAGAGAAAGAGAGCGAGAGCGAGCATTGGTTACTTTAGGGTCAAGAAGATGCTAAGAGAACGTGGAATGGTGCTAAAGAAAACATTACCTGGTATAGTTTCACCTGAGATGACCTACTCTTTGGTAGGTTCTTTAGTGGTTCTTTGTGTTAGACCAAACCACATCATTTTGTAACCCCTCACCCCCCCACCATTTCACACATCTTGGTCAAGTGAAACATTCCATGGGGGTTCGGGGCATGAGACACATCCTGCCCAACCACCTGACCACAAGACACAGGAACATCCTTATCATACCCTGCTGGGAGAAAGTGCAAGGAACATCACCTTCCATGGGAACAAAGGCCAAACTACCTCATCATGGTAATGTCTTATCAGTATCATCCCGGGCAGCAAGCCATACTGCCCAGGCCCCTCCTGCCCGTACCTGTAAGTACCCCAGCCTGTAAGCAGTGGTGGGCACTGGCATTAGGCTGGTCCTCCATCTCTGGAGGTCCTATGCTGGACATAAAGCCTGCATTTGCTGTAGAGCTGCCACTTTCTGTGTGTGTCTTTCTTTAACCCTCACCTTCCCTTCAAAACCTAACACGTTGCTCAGTTGACTTGTAGCAGGATTCCTGAACCCTTTCCCAGGATCCTTTTTCTTGAAACTGAGGGACTGTTTTGGCATGAGCTGGTTGCAGTTGGAGAGATTGGAGCTGCCAAGGTCTATAAGTGATAGCAGCCTTGGTGATGGTCAAGGCAGCAAGTGCCTCAGCTCCAAGACAGGCAGCCGTTTACTCATGCTCCTCCTGCAGATGTGCCAAAATGTGTCCAAACATGCAGGAGTGTTCATGGCCCTAATCGCTCAGCCACAGCCAGATGGAAAGTTTTAGTAATTTTTCCTATCTGAATTTTTTTTTCAATTGCAAAGCACAGAAATTGCAACTCCATATGGCAGAAGCAAAAAGGGATGTGTGGGCTCATATAACTGAAAAACCCGTGGGAATATCCTGTGGCTAGGGGTAGCATTTGATTAGGAGCCTAAACAAAGTCACCAAGTTTCTTCTCCTTCGTATTGCTTGGAACTGTCCCCTCCATGCTTGTTCTTTTCCTTCTTTGAGTCCCTTCTTAGGGTCATGAGATGCCTACAGCAGCTCAGATTCTATGTTGTCTCACTACAGATGCTCTAGGAAAGAGAGAACATTGTTTTCACGGAAGTCCCCGCAAAAGTCCCATGGGAACCCACTGGGTCACATGCTCACTCCTGAACCAATCAGGGTAACTTAGGAGGGATGCAAGATGCTGATTGGGCTGAGCCTGGAGTCAGCCCTGCCCAAAGCACAGTAATGGAAATGGGAAGAGAGAAATATTTCAAAATTGCTGCCGTCAGGAGGGGAATGAATGGATGCTGGAAGTCAAAAGGCAATGAATGTCCACTGAGCTGTCTGTCTAGATTTGTGGCTATTGATGAACTAAACAGGAATGTTCCAGTCTCTTCCTTGGTGTATGCTGCTAGGCTCGTATCAGTAAGTGAGGCCTATGAGGTGAGAAACAGGGATATCCAAGACTTTCTTTGATTGCAGCTGACTCGTTATGTGATACTACAGGGCCAAGTTCATGCTGTGTACAGGATTGGTACTTAATGTTTAATGGTTCATCATACTTTTGTTTGTTTTGGAAAAAGAGAGTGCCTAAAACCTTGCTTTGCAAGGGGTGGCTCCAAGACTAACTGCATCAACTTCAAGTGAAAGCTGCTTAGAAACATGAAATCCTTGACCTCACTCAGACCTGCTAAATCCAGGAAGTTGCCTAGAGCAAGAGTCTGCAAATTTTGCTGTGAAGAGCCAAATAATAAATATTTCAGGCTTTGCAGCCCACATGATCTCTGTTGTAACTACTCGAGCTGGCCTACTGTTAACAGCTCAAAAACAGCCCATAGACTATATGTAAACACAGGGGTGTGGCAGTGTTCCAATAAATCTTTATTTATAAAAACAGGGTGCAGGCCAGATTTGGTCCTTGGGCTGCAGTTTGCCAATTCCTGGCCAAGAGCATCTGACATCATGGCAGGAATTGAATTCACATGGTTGTTGCCTCTGTTTGGGGGTCTACATATCCAGATGGATTATTAGAACGTGATTCCAAAATAATCTGCTCATTCATTCATTTATTTCTTTGAAGGGTGTTTGTGGAGCACCCGCCATTTGGGAGGCCTTTAAAATGATTGCAGGATCCTGAATTTCCTGAGTGTCTACCACATGGCAGATACTCTTTGGAAGGCATGCATTCTTCTGGGTGTGCAGAAATGTGTGTTTGTGCAGAGCACGAGGCACTGCTGTTTTGTTAAAGACCAGCATCGTTGGCAAGCAGGGTCCATTGTGCCCATCTCCCTGGGAAACCAGACACAGGCTTGGTCATGGAGAATAGAGCATCCTCAATTTGCCCGGATGCAGCTGTGAGGGGCAGAGTTGGAGGGGAGCTAACACTGCCCACCCCCCACCCCCCCAGTTCCTTCGGATCCACTTTCTTATGCTTGCTCCACAAGGGATTTCAGGCAACAGAGAGGCCTCCACAAAGATAAGCCACAAGAGCTCTGTTGCTGGATGCAGGGTCCCTCTGCGGCAATGCTATTCTCTTCCCTTTGCAGAAAATGTCAGCTCCGCTGCCTCTCCCCAGCAGCTCTCGTCTGTGTGCGTTCTTTCATTTTTCTCCAGAGATCCCTCCTGTCCAGGATGTTTTTTATTTTACATTTGAAAAAGCGGAGGCTCTGCACGGAGCCACCGAGCCTGAGTTACCAGCTCCAGGCCCAGTGCTGCTCTACAGCCTCGGCTTTTTGCCTCGGGCTTCCTAAACCTTGCAGAGGGAGGGAGGGACGTTTCTTTGTGCTGCCTGTCACTCCAGCTGCTGTTCCTGCTGCTGGATGGGTGGCCAGAGTTTCCAAACCCGCTTCCTAGCTGAGGAGAAGCAAGTCGTTACTTCGTTTTGACCATTTGTCACTTGAAAACTGTTGGCTTCATGTGCAGACAAAATGACTTGCAGTTAAGTCATTGGGTCCCCAAGCCTTAAGAGAAGAGATTATTCAGTGCAACCCCCTCCTCCCCATGTGGGGATGTGGGGAGCGGCCAAGCATGTGCTCTGTCATCTCCTGTGGTAGTTTAGGATCCCCCTTCCTTGTTAGTTTTATCCCCTGCCTCCTGTGTACTGCCTTATTAGACTAAGCATTCACCAGTTCCTTCAGACTGCAACAGGTCTTCTTGCCTCCCCTTTCCATAATCAGAGCCAAGAGGGGCAACCACACTGAGCTGTGGACGAGTATGGCAGGATTTCTCAGGGGTAGCCCTCATCCAAGCTCTTGGGTTTTATCAACCAGAGACACACATTTGTTTCCATTGAAAGTTGAAAAGAGTCCTACCACGTTCTGAACCTCACATACCCTCAAGGGAAGGATCAAGGAGTCAGCTCAAGGACGCTTGGCGTGGATGCCGTAGCGGGGCATGGCACAGATGTTTTCATCAAAAATCAGCCTACATTTATTGAACATCTATTAAGCCTCCTCTTGGGGGAAGTGGGGTAGTCTGCAAAAATATCCCAGCCAGCCTCCCTGGTTTCCTGATTACCTCCTGCCCTCCCGCCCCCAACAATCCATTCCCCGCACAGCAGCCTGAGTGGGCTTTTTAAAACATAAATCATATTATTCTCTTGCTGGAAACCTCCAAGGGCTCCAATCGCACTTAAACTAAAATCCATACCCTTTGTTCATTTTTCTGTTGGGTTGTTTGTCTCTTTCTTGCCAATTGGTAAGAGCCTTTTGTAGATTAGAGATATCAGTCATCCGTACTGCAAACATTCTTCTCAAATCTGTTATCTTCAGACTTTGTGTATAACATCTTTGTAATATAAAAGTTTTACATTTTTATAAATTTAAGTAGGTCCAGCTTTTCTTTTATGGCTTCTGAATTTTCTGACTTAGGATAGATACCCTTTGTAATATAATCGTACCTTGTCACACCTGGATTTTTCTTCTAAGAGGTTTATATTTTACATTTAAGTCCTTGCTCCACCTGGAATTTATTTCTGTATTTGGTCAGAAATGGGGGACTACTTTATTTTCCTCTAAACCAGAGGTTGACAAACTATGGCCCACAGGCCGGCTGCCTGTGTTTGTAAATAAAGTTTTATTGAAACACAGCCATGCCCATTCATTTAGGTATTGTCTAGCTGTGCTCTCACACCATAATGGCAGAGTTGTGTACCAGCAGCAGAGACCATAATATTTTGGACCAAAGTCTCAACAAGCTTGTCCAACCCGCAGTCCACGGGTTGCATGCGGCCTGGGATGGCTTTGAATGTGGCCTATCATAAATTTGTAGACTTTCTTTAACCATTATGAGATTTATGCATGGACTTTTATTTTTTATTTATTTACTTATCTTTAGCTCATCAGCTATTGTTATTGTTAGTGTATGTTTTGTGTGGCCCAAGACAATTCTTCTTTTTCCAGTGTGGCCCAGGGAAGCCAAGAGATTGGATACCCCTGGTCTAAAATATTTACTATCTGGCTCCTTATAGAAAAAGCTTGCCAACCTCTGCTCTAGATGACTAGCCATTTGTGCCAGCCCAGTTTTTTTTAAATAAACCACTTTCTGCCCTCTGAAATGAAATTCTGTCTTTGTAATAGATGAAATTCGAATGTATCCTAAGATCTTTGCCAGGATTTTTCCATTCTTTCCCACTCATCTCTTTGTCTATCTCTCTCTGCCCAAACCATTTAGATTTGATTACTATGGCTTTATATACAGCTAGTCATATGCCTCATCACAATTTTTATTTTTCATGCTTTTCATAGCTGTTCATGAACTTACCCTACCAACAGAATCTCAGATATCTTTATTCATTTCCAAAAATAATGAAAATCTTACTGGAATTCTAATTAGAATATCATTAAATTTATATATGTTTTCTGGGAATAAAAGATATTTTACAGTATTAAGTCTTTCTATCTGAGAAAATACCTATTTAGTTCTTGTTTGGGGGTCTTTCAATAAGATTTGATAGTTTATTCATATAGGTCTGCATCAGTCAGGGTCTGGAGAGAGAAACCACACCACTAATTTAAACAGGGAAAATTTATGTAAGATTTTTAACTAGTAAAATAGTGGTTAACTACTAAAAGAGTTAAAAGAGGACTCTAAGGAAGATAGGAATAGTAAATGCAAGAAGCAGCTACTATATCTAGGACTGAAAGAGAGCAAGCAAAGATAGAACAGAGAACCCAGGGCTGAAATTCAGACCTCACTGGTGAGGATATAGTGACCCCAGGAATATATAACTCTGGGTCCAAGTTCCTCTTGTAGAGATGGGGTCTCACTGTGTTTCCCAGGCTGGTCTCAAACTCCTGGGCTCAAATCATCCTCCCACCTCGGCATCCCAAACAGTTGGGGGTTACAGGTGTGAGACCCTGCACCTGGCCACTCAAGTTCCTCTTACGTTAAATTTCTCTCTAAGTATTTTTAAAGTTTTTTAAACCTCTTAATCTCTTGTCATTTTTTCCCATTCTCATTTCTGGGTGTTTAATGCTAGTAGAGAGTGAAGCAATTGATTTTTGTGTATTTATCTTTACTATCTTTACTAAGTTGTCTAATTTATTTGACTAGTGTTTCATTAGAGTCTCTTGGGCTTTCTAGGTATTAAGATATATCAATACAAAAGTGAGAATTTTATCTACTTTTCTCAGTATTGATGCCAGTGATTTTATTTTCTTGTGTCAGTGCATTTCACTAGTTCTGCAGATAACATAACTTTAGCAAGTTATCTATTCTACTGAGTTCTTCTACTGAGTTCTTTTAAAAATGTTGAATTCCCTCTGTTCTTATTTTTTGTCTTGTAAATATGTCTAATTCTGAGAGATGTGTATGGATACCTCCAACTCTTATTTTCATTAAAATCTTGTATTTTAAGTTCTTTTTTCCCTTATATACTTAACTGTTGTGTTGAATGGTGCATAGAGGTTCATGGATATTATATCTCCTTTATCAGCTGTGCTTTTTAACATTGTATAATGTCATTCTCCATTCTGTTTTATACCTTCAACCTTAAATTTCATTCTTTCTGATGTCCACATTGCTACTTTTGCTTTCTCTGTTGCTTGGTTATGCTTCATCTATACTTTCTGTTTTCACCCTCGTTTGCCAGTTTTCATTGTAGAATCAATTAATGTTCACAGTTACTGTGTTTTTAGTCTCCAAAAGTACTGGTTGTTGTTTCCAATGACTCTAAGTAGCCCTGGATGCTACCTTCGTTCAGAAGTAAGCATGCACATACACTCTGCAATTTCCATTCTAATTTACCCCTGAATTGGCACAGGAATCAGTGCCCTACAGAGTAGGATAACCGCTTTAGCAGTGCACCCCAAGTAAGACTCCATCCTTTGTCCCTTATTACCTTGGACGTGCCTGATTTTATTTTTGCTCATGTTGACCCAACCTCTTGCTTCATGCCAAGACAGAAATGACCAGTAGGGTCCTCTTCCTTTCTGCTTACATTAATACCTCCCATGCATTGAGTTCTGGCTCTGTGGAGATAACTTTCATACTCTATACACATTGTCTTACTTCATTCTCACAAGAATCCTGGGGAATATATTACTGTCTCTGGTATGTGGGCGAAGAGAGTTAGGTAGCCTGCCTATAGAGACACAGCCTGTAAGTAGCAGAGGTGGAACTTGGCTTTTATTCCATCGTACCTTGTATGCTGCTTTTCCCTTGTCTAGAGTCTGCCAGCCCACAATACAGCACTGAGATTGGGGTTTGTGGGGTGATAGATTGGGGCCTGTGCTGAGATTGGGGCTTGGGCGTCAATAGAAGCAGAAAGCCAAAGCATTCCAGAATGACCCAATAATGGCTACTTACCAACTTCAGCAGACTTCACTATAACCTCTACTTGCCCTTAACACCTTTACTCCTCCATGACCAAGAAATCAGGTAGTATCATTAAACATCTGAAAATTCAGTGAAAACATCCTAAAAAATATTTGGGATTATGCAGATATAAGGGTATAGAAATCTCATCTCCCCCTCCCCAACATGCCATTGACAGATCCTCCTTCGTGGGATCATCAGAATCATCCACACACTGAGTTCTTGGGACTGTACGAAACACTAGCATAAAAGAGCCTCAAGGTGTACTGTCTTCTTCCTTGAGAGTTTTACACTTCAGTTAGAACATGTGCCCCCAAAAGGATAATCTTAAAAAGGTTGATGGCATGAAGCATGGGAAGGTACTACAGTAAGTATCTCGGAAGGTCAGAGGTGATATTCTCCCAGGGAAAGATTTAAGGGGATAATGCACTTGAGCTTGGCATAAAGGGAGATAAGAAACTGAGCAAGTGAAAAGAAAATTCTGAGATGAGAGCAATGAGAGCCAAAGCATGGGGGGAGGAATATGTCACATGGAGAAGGAACAGAGAGCAGACCAAGTTGGTCAAGGACGAGGGTTATGGTGGAAGAGAATACTGAGGTTAGTTTGGTGCAGATCAACCTCTGGTTAAAGACTTTGGCCCTTATCTTGCGGGAAGCAAGAAGCATGTCTTTTATCTTAAATTTATCTGTATGTGTTTTTATAGTTTTTTTAACCTTTAGCATTTAACCTTTAGAATTTCTTAGAACAGCGAAACCTGGTACACAAGAGTTGCTTAGAGATAGTAATTTCACAGTGGCATACCTGGTGGATTGGAGTGGTGTGAGAAAAAGCAGTTTAGTAACCATATAAGAACAAAAACAAATATTTTACAAAAGAAAAACCTTAAAGGGCCAATCATTTGGTGGGGATGGATGATTAGCCTTATGTGTTATCAAGTAAATGCAAATTAAAACAACTATGTTACCCTTCCTTACTCCTGAAATGCAAAAAGATTTTAAAGTAATGATATTCCATGTTGTCAGAGGAAGCACGTTGACTCTTTCATAGGCTGTTAGTGGGAGTAGCAGCCTTTCAGGAAACAAATGTGGACCATGCTTTCCCAAAATATCTGAGCCCTTTGACCTATTAGCTCCATCTGATGAATTAATCCTAACTAACGACATAAGAATGTGTATAAGATTTTTTTTTTTTGAGACAGAGTCTCACTTGTTGCCCAGGCTGGAGTGCAGTGGTGCAATCTCGGCTCACTGCAAGCTCCGCCCCCCTGGGTTCATGCCATTCTGCCTCAGCCTCCCGAGTAGCTGGGACCACAGGCACCCGCCACCACGCCCAGCTCATTT
This sequence comes from Hylobates moloch, assembly GCF_009828535.3. NCBI lineage: Eukaryota > Metazoa > Chordata > Mammalia > Primates > Hylobatidae > Hylobates > Hylobates moloch. The sequence continues at coordinate 106,537,005 of NW_026652281.1, forward strand.
TTTGTATTTTTAGTAGAGATGGAGTTTCACCGTGTTGGCCAGGATGATCTCAATCTCCTGACCTCGTGATCTGCCCGCCTCAGCCTCCCAAAGTGCTGGGATTACAGGCGTGAGCCACCACACCTGGCCTGTATAAGATATTTAAATACAAAAATCTCCATTGCAGCATTGTTTATAATAGGAAAAAAAAAAAAACAGGAGTCACTTAAATGTTAAGGGATGGGGATTGGTTAAATAAATGGTGGTACCATGATGGTATGTTCATACGGCTGAGTACCATGTAGCTATTAACAGTGATGTCTGTGAATGGCAGCTGAGATGGAAAGATGTGCAGAGAGAGTGTGCTCGTCTTTATGCATTGATTTCCAATACCACCTCTATCATGAAGCAAGCATCTAAATGTCCAAGGGTCTGTTTCTGTGCTCTCAGTTCTGTTCCATTGATCTAGTTGTCCATTTCTGTGCTGATACTGTCTTAATCACTATGGCTTTATGGTAAGTCTTAATACCTGGTAGGTCTAAGTCCTCCTCGATGGTCACTATGTGCAGGACAGATTTGGGCGAGGGGGACAGAGTGAAAGCAGGGAGACCACTGGGGACACTGTTGCAGCAATCAAAAGTAGCCATGGGCCGGGCATGGTGGCTCATGCCTGTAATCCCAGCACTTTGGGAGGCCAAGGTGGGTGGATCACTTGAGGTCAGGAGTTCGACACCAGCCTGGCCAATATGGTGAAACCCCATCTCTACTAAAAATACAAGAATTAGCCAGGTGTGGTGGCACGCACCTGTAATCCCAGCTACTGGGGAGGCTGAGGCAGGAGAATCACTTGAAGATGAGGGGTGGAGGTTCCAGTGAGCCAAGATGGTGCCATTGCAGTCCAGACTGGGCAACAGAATGACTCTCTAAAAAAAAAAAAAAAAAAAAAAGCAGTCATGGTAGTATGGTAGTGGAAATATTTCTGAAAAAATTGGAGTTACTATTTTGCAAAGCCCAGGATATTAAAGGGCAAAAATTAGAAGGTCTTATCCCAATATATTGGCAGCTTAGTAAAATGTCTTAGATCATGGAGCAACTCTCTGACCAGTTTTATAATTACCAAGACAGAGAAATCAGTTGCTCAGCAGAACATTGAATGTAAGGTGGGTCATCTACTATGTTGTCCATTGACACAGAGGATGCAAATCCTCCTCCTCACGACTGCCACATTCCATCTGCCTCTCAACCATGCCTCCTGGAAAGCATAAATCTTCTCATACAGTTGTTGCCATTGTAAACACCATGAATTAAGATTTCAACATTGACTCCAGCCAATGATGCAAAAAGCACGACATGGCTGCTCACACAACAAACATGAAAAAGTCCCAGATGGCTGTGCCTTTTTAGAAGAACTAATAAATGATTTCAAGGGATTTCCTTCCTTTCATGAAAATGAAATGAATTAAAGTTCAGCAAGTAGGTGGTAGAAGCCTTGCTGACATGGCTGAAAAATTCTATGGTTGAGCTGAGTAAAGGTCAGAGAGAGAAAATGGTCCAGAACCTAAAAGAATTTTTCAAGCATTTTCTACAATGTTAAAGAATTGTAACAAGTCAGTAATGACCTTCTTAAATTTGAACTGTTCTAGGATTTAAAACTGTACTAGCAATTATGATCCAGCAACAGTTTAGATAACTTGATTGTATAATATAAAAAACTGTTGATTCTATAAAAAAAAAATTATATAAAGTCTAACATAAGGCAGCTGTCTATATTGTTAAAAAGAAACCAAATGAAGAATAAGCTATAACTTGTCTTAAAGTTACCTGTAGTGGAAAGGAGGAGGAATAGGATAGCCATGATGGCAAGGAGATAGACTTCTCTGAATATACCTTGTTTTGTACATCTGACTTCGGACACGTGTAAATATTTACAGAGGTATAAACCAAAAGTAAAATTTAGAAAGCTATCCTTCAAATCAAAATCAACATGAAATAAATGAACCCAACGGTGTATCCAATGGATGGCATGATCACAGAGAAGGATCCGTGTAAATTATTTTAAAGCATAGTAATTTGATGTACATCCTTAAGGACAAAAAGACCTCTAAAAAATAGTAAGCTGTTTTCCATAATGATATCGCTGATAGTTGGATTTCTGTTTTTCTGGGACTATTGGGTATCTAGGGTGGGATAAAGCAAATAAGTATTTGGATTATTGCCATGGGTAATTGAGATTTTTTAGCATGAAGAAAAGGAGATACAGCTGAAGGATCAATAAAATTAAGTAAAAACTTGTAACTCTGAATTGGAATGGGAAGTATCAGTATAAACTTATAATGTATTTTATCTTAAATATCTCTAAATTCCTATACAGTTATATAATTTTATATATTATATGAAGTGTGTGTGTGTCTACAATTTTTGCTGTGTTCACTGAAAAAGCTTGGAAAGAGTGACTAACCCGTTAGCAGTGACCAACCCTAACATCCAAATTATGGCTTCTAAATACTACTTCTCACCAAAAGGACCCAGGGCTTTTTGGAGAAATGGCTAGTTTCAAATCTCAGGAAGGAAATACACAAGATGAGGCCAGAACATTTTGTCACATCAAAAAGCAAGGATGCATGAGTCAACTTGAAGTGCCATTAGCCAAAGACAACACAAAATGATTATCAAAAATAATAGCTACCATGAATTTCAATTGATTGAAATGCACAGATCAAATATGTTTAAATTCAGGAGTTCATAATGATTCACAATGAATAAAGGAAAACCAAAACCTCAAGGTAACCAAATGGGGGGAGATTTCTCTTTACAGAAGTATTCCAGCTTTATTAAAAAGGAGGAAGAAGAGAAGGAGAAGGAGGAAGAAGAGAAAGAACGTTAGAATTAAGATGCCCATTTTGTGAACCTTAAAGAATTAACGGGTGTAAGCAATGATTATAAATAACTATTCACATCAAGAAAAGAGATCCAAGCAGGCAATGAAACCCCCGATAGAGATCCATACCACCACCTATGACACAGTCTTGCCAAAGAAGTTAACCTGGTCAAGCCATTGGATCTAACCACCAATTTACCAGAGAGAAAGTAGACAGCAGAACATGTAAACGCCACCATAAGAATGCAATCTGCAAAATCAGACTGTGTGAAACTCTATAGCATTCATGACCCAATTTCAACAACAACAATTTTTTAAAAAATCTAGGACAAAAAGAGATTGAAAGTTTACCACGTTGATTAAAGAGACTTAAAAAGACCTATCAGCCATTGCAATGTAAGGGCCTTATTGGATCCTAATTCAGGCTTCAAAAGTAAAACGTATAGGACAATCAGAGAAATTTGAATATTGCCTGGATGTTTGATGACATTAAGGAAATCTTTTTAGGTGTGATCATGGTATGATGGTTATGTTTTTAAACTGTATCATTGTTTTAGAGATGCATGCTGAAATAGTTACAGATGAAATGGTAAGTCTGAGATTTGTTTCAAAATAATAAAGTGAAGGGGAGTGGGAAGAATAGATGAACCAGGACTGGCCTTGAATGCTGATGACGAGACTGGCCTTGATCATTGTTGAAGCTAAGCAATGAATACATGGAGGTTTGTTATTTTCTATAACAAAAAAAATCTAAGTCATAATTTATATAATTTCATATACTATACAATTATATATGTCTGCATATATGTTTAAAAATTCCAAACATGTCATTCTTTAAGAAATAACCCACCTGCTCTCTTTTGCTTCATATTTTTCCCGTCGCCGGCGCCCTCATTTTCTCCGCTAACTGCTTTTCTTGCCTCTGCGTGGATAGGTGATTCTGATGGACCCGCAAAAGGGCTGGAGGAGCTGGCAAATCTGCCGCATCCCAATTTACCCCGTGCATGCTGCATTCCATCCCCGTCCTCATCCCAAGAGTGCACGTACTATGTAGCTTTGATTTTTGCAGATCCTGTCAATCTCATGTGCAGTAACATACCGTTTATTTTAGCAGCATAACTTTCTTCAATAGCTTTGTAAGTCATTTGAGTCCAAAGTTTGCACAATCATTAATAGTCTGAAGGGTTAACTCAAAATTTCCAGCTACACTTTCTTGTATTGTGTAGGGAAATCGAACATCATAGTAATGTCAGAGATGGAAGTTTGTGAAGCACTCTTTGTAAATTTCTGAACCAAAGACGTATTCAGAGGCACGGCCTGAGGCACAGAAGGATAATTTTATCATGTACCACCTCATTTTATTCTTTGAACGCAGATAATCTCGTGCACCTGTCCTTAGCAGAACCTATACTTTCTGCTTTCATTATCCTTCAGCAATCCAGTTCATTTGGTGGTAGCTTGGTTTTCTGGCTAGCAGGAGTTGAACTGGAAGGGGACAGGATCCCCGCGGAGTTTCCACATCTTGATCTGCTAAGACTCTTGGGGGTCACCCCTGAAGGAATCTGTCGTGGACAGGACAGTATTAAGAGACTCTTCCATATTGCCCACAAAGGTCCATCTCCTGAGGGCCATTTGCCACTGCATGCTCATGGCTCCTAGGTCAATGGGGGTAGAATGCAGTTGGTCTCTTCCTATCTGATCCGTCTCACCCAAAATTCCTGACCTAAGAGCGATGCTTCATAAAACACAGCACAATTCGGCCAAAGGGCTAGGAAATGAATAGCCACCCAATTGCTGAGAAGTAGAAGGTGAAAAGCAGTCGACAGTTTCTCTCTCTTAAAGAAAATGGATCTGGAGACTTTGGAACCACCACCCCCAAACCCCGCCCCACAAGCGCCCCACAAATGTAAGTCCCCAGGCCCAGGTGTCTCTAATTCTTCACACTGGAAAAGTTAGAAGCCTCAGGACCAGTGGAAACTACAGGTGTGTCTCTGGATGCTCAACTCATTAAACTCTGTGAAAGCAATTTGACAGCATCTGGGATGTGTTTTGTCATTAGGAGTGGGAATGGGACTGTTATTTATTTTAGCCAGGAAGAGGTGTGTGTGAAGGTGTCTGCATGCGAGGGTGTATGTTTCAGATGTAGGTGTCACTGAGTTTGTGTTAATGGATGGGTGCGAGCTTTTTGAGGGTTTCATTACTATTTTTGCTTTGTGTCGGTCCTACTGAAGAAATGCCCCTAAGCCCCAAGACTTTGATTCATCTGGGAATTCTGTGCTTCTCTCCAGTGTCAAATCATCCAAGGTCCCGTCCTTCCTCAAAATCGTGGGCCATTTTGGCCATGGTTATTCTGAGCAGCCAGAGAAAATCATCTCTGAAATTTACATTTCCCTTTCCTTTTACCTAGAGGAGCAAGTTGTCATTCTAATTAAACAACAACTTCATTACAGGATGCAAGGAATAAAACCTTTGAATTAACTTTGACTAAATTCTAGTTTAAATAAAGTCTTGCAAATAATTACTTGGGTATAAATTATTTACCCATTAATTCTTTATTTGAATTTGGGGGAATCCAAATACATTTTCTGGCAAGAGCTTCGTGATAAATGACTTGTGTAATTAGTAGTAAACGTGTTATTCTTATAATTTCTAATGTATAATAAGCAGAGCGCAGATATTTCTGTCTCACATGTTCCTTTTAAACCCTTTATCGCCCTTAAAAAAAAACCTTGTTTAATAGATCACAGACATGATCTTTTAAACTGTTTTCAGTAGTTATGCAAAATCTTCACAAAAGTACTGGTAGGCGGACTACAGGGACTTCTGGACTTTAATCAGCCATGAGAGTAGACAGGATTTAGAAGTCATTTCTCAACTCGGGATCACCTGCAGAAAATGAAAAAGTCCCAGGGAAGACTGCTGAGTATAAAATGCCATTGTGTACATAGACTTTTATGGACTCTGAAAAGCCCTTTGACTCCTTGGAAATAGAAGCTATGTTGGAAGTGGAAAGAGTAGAAAAATTCGCGTGACATGTGCATGTGAACGCAGCACTGATGTTTAGGCTTGAAAAAGAGTGAAGAGGTCCAGGAAGGGGGCTCATAGCCACTGAAAATCTTAACTGCTCGCCCAGAGGGGCTGGGCCGAGACCTTGAATGGGAGGGAAAGGGCATCGCGATCAGCGAGAGAGACTTTGAACTATTTACCAGCGACATTGACTTCAGGGCCCCAAACCAGGCAGCAATAAACCAGGAAGTGGAGCAAGGTATGGAAAATGGGCTTAGCGTGAGGATGAAGAAACCATATTTAAAGGAAGCATGATAAAGGAAAGCTCCTGTTCCATAGAAGCTGCCTCTGTAAGCCTCACTAGTGCTTGCTACAGCAAACCAAGATGGGCTGAGGGGTACACCAGGTGCACCAGTTCCTGTTGGTGGATGGAGCTTTCTGCCCTGCCTGTGCCACTTCTTATCATTTAACACTGGGAAACTCACTTAACTTACCTGGGACTCAGTTTGTTTACCTATAAAATTGGAGGTTGGCAGGAAGCGGAGGTTGCAGTGAGCTGAGTTGGCGCCACTGCACTCCAGCCTGGGCAATAGGGCGAGACTCTGTCTCAAAAAATAAAATAAAATAAAAAATTGGGGGTTGGAATGACTGACCTTAAGAACCTTTGCGTATGCAACATTCTACAATTCAATGATGAGGTCTTTTGCTTTGAGATGGAGTCTCGCTCTGTCGCCCAGGCTGGAGTGCAGTGGTGCGATCTCGGCTCACTGCAACCTCCGCCTCCTGCATTCAAGCGATTCTCCTGCCTCAGCCTCTCGAGTAGCTAGGACTACAGGCACGCACCACCACGTATTTATAGTAGAGACAGGTTTTCGCCATGTCGGCCAGGCTGGTCTTGAACTCCTGACCTCAGGTGATCCACCCATCTTGGCCTCCCAAAGTGCTGGGATTACAGCCATGAGCCACCACACCTGGCCAATGATGAGGTCTTAAGAGAGAAAAACTTGGCTTCCCAAAAGGATTCCAATCAGGAGAGCGTTATCTCAAAGAGCTTCTTTGCTCCCTTCATTCCCAAGCATCTTCACCTCTGGGTTGTCAGCCACCCACACATCCATCACAGATTGTCCAGAAAACAGGGAAGAACCCATTACATCCGAGATGACTGGAAAAAGAGAAAGTGAAGGACAGACCTGTGGCCAGTGAGGCATATATTGGTTGAGTTTTTAAGCATTCAAGTGCCAAAAGAAAGGAGCCAGCAGTCTCCATGACAGTCCAAGATGGCCCTTTGATTGAATCAGGATGGTGAGCTGTGCATGGCACCATGAGGACAGAAGCCTCCTGCACTTGACCATCATAACCTGGTAATCACACTGACGGCCCCAGTATATATAGTAGGGGAAAAATTACAGCCTGGAAATTTGAGTTGAGCTTGCATCATATTATGGGGTTAGCACATGGGCTTTACTGGCCCTTAGCTAGCCACTCCAGGGAGCTCTGAGCTTCCTATTCATATTTATGTGCCACCCAAATGACACCCCATTAATGGCACATGCATGTGCCAGCTTCGCCTTGTCCCCACTGCCTTGAAGCTCTCACATGTCTTAAACCTGCCTCCCATATTCTCGAACCTTCATTAATACTTTTGTTCAGGGAGAACGCAGTCTGCTAAAAAATAAAAATAAAAATAAAAAAATCAAATGGCTTTGATGAGAAGATGCATGTGACTTGTCAGATGTGGCCATTCTGACTCCCGAAGCTGACACCCAGGTGAAAATGGAGCTGAGTTACAGCAGCATGTGCCAGGTGGCATGAAAGCCATCACCATATGATCAGTTTTCTCCCTTGACTGAAGTGTTTCCAGAGAAAGGCTGCTGTGGTGTATCCATTCTCACTGGCACTGGTCTGTTCTGGTTATTTGGCAGCAAGAAGCCGGAAGACTGGGGGTGGGAGGCACTGACCTCAGTGTGAAAACTTTGGCTTCGACATGATAGTTGCAAGTGAGGAATCATCCAAGTCTGGTGGTATAAAAGGGATCTTCTGTGTGTCCTGGAGGCATATCACAAACAGTCTGACCAAGTGATATATTGAAACAGTTTCATAGGGTGAGTTTCAAAAGATTGGCTCTTCAAATATGCCTTGACTGTAATCTTGAGAGACAGAGAGAGAGAGAGAGAAAGGACCATCCTAATTCTAAGTAATTAAGCTTAGTGTTCTTATACTCAAGAATATCTTTGTCTTGTTAGCACAATCAGAATCACCTTGAACTTTTTAATAACACAGAAGCACAGCCCTGCTCTCCTGATCCAAATCTTCAGGAGCAAAAGCCACCAGCATCTACATTTTTAGCAGGCTCACAGGTGGTCCTGGTGCATGGTTAGGATTGAGAACCACTGGCATGCTGTTTTGTGGTGGAGCCAGACTTTTTCATCCAACAGCTTGTTTGGTTCTTCCTATAACCTGTGAGGCAGGAATGGTCTCCATTTTACTGATGAGCAATCAGAGAGACTCAAAAAGTTCCACTGCATTCCCCAAGACCACAGACTGTAGCTAAGGCAGCCTTGATTCCCACCATGGGTGCTGGCTTCACGGGCATTCGATTTGTGCATTTGCAAAGATTCTGATGGTTAGAAGCCCAGTGCTCGGTTCAATGCTCTGCCATCACCATCTTGAAGTCCTTAATGTTTTTTGACAAGGACACCACACTTTACTTTGCAATGGACCATGGAAATTATATAGCCAGTTCTGCTGCCTAGACCTGTGCACTGTATTGTTTCAACCCTACTAAATCCATGCTGGTGAACAGAAAGTATTTCTCTCCAAAGCAAACCCCAGCCCTGGAGTTGTTAGCTTAAGTGTGCTAGAATGGCATTTTAGGAGACAATAATGATAACAGAGAATAATGCTTTCATTTACTGAGTACTGTGTTCTGAGCTTTTCTCACTCATCTCAATCCTCACAAAAACCTAGTATAATTACTGTCACCATATTATAGGTGAGGACACTAAGGCAGAGAAGTCACAGAGGTCACATTGTATCTGTCTGTGACAGTGGATTCTGGAGATGGCTTTCCCAGATTCCAATCTCAGCTCTGCCATTTATCAGCTGTGTGACCTTAGGCAAGTTACTTGACGTCTCTGAATTTCAATTTCCTTACCAGTAAAATGGGGCTGGTAATAATTGCCTCCATGAATTAATTGTTTCGAGAATTAAATGAATTAATGTGGACAAAGTGCCTAGCACATAATAGATACTCAATGAATATTGGGTCCTTTAACAACCTTTGCACTCAAGAATATTACCCATTACATACCGAAATAGGTATTTAAATGGTACCTTACTTAAGGATCTGAAGTGTTTTCACAGCACTGGATAATATAGTCAAGGTGCAATTAGCCATACATTATAATATTTTTAAGTGATTCAAGTGACACTTCTTATGTCTAAGTGTAATCTTTCCCACTTTAGCATTTATCATAGTTTAATAACTACTGAATGCTGTTGAATTAAAATACGATTCTGTCTGGGGATATGTTGACCCTTAGCATGATAAAGCTCATCCAAGCCTCAGCTAGAGCCTAGAAAAAAAGCTCACCACAGCAACTGAATTCACACTCTTTGGAAGCACAAGAAAAGACCATAAGTAAAACGGGGAGCCTGTGACCTTTGGAAAACGAGGCAGCTTCACACCTACACAAGCTAGGAGCATACTCATATCATGATATTTCTGTAACATTTTACAGAGGCTTTTTGTTTTGTTTTGCAGCTCTTGCATACTTCATTAATTCATTTAATCTGCCCAACAGCCTGGGTGATAAAAGGGGATGTAGTGTTAAGACCTTCTTTGCAGCTGGGTGCAGTGGTTGATGCCTGTAATCCCAGCACTTTGGGAGGCCAAGGCCGGTGGATCACCTAAGGTCAGGAGTTCGAGACCAGCCTGGCCAACGTGGTGAAACCCTGACTCTACTGAAAATAAACCAATTAGCCAGGTGTGGTGGCACATGCCTGTAATCCCAGCTACTCAAGAGGCTGAGGCACAAGAATTGCTTGAAAACCCAGGAGGTGGAGGTTGCAGTGAGCTGAGACCATGCCACTGCACTCCAGCCTGAGAAACAGAGTGAGACTCTATCTCAAAAAAAAAAAAAAAAGACCTTCCTTAATTATTACCTCTATGTATACGCCAAAGTAGACCCACTACGTGCTTGTATCTTGTGTTTGGTGCCATACACACATTCACTCACGGAGTTCTCATATGACTTGCATGATAAGTAATGCCACCCATTTTATAGATGAGAGGAATGAGGCTCAGAGGATACCGTTGATTTGCCTGGTGGCAGAGGTATTCAAGCCCAAGGTGGGCTGGACAGCATCTGTAATCCTTAAGTCTCTTTCATTCTTTCCACACCCACAGCTACACGATTTCCTTGTTCTTTGATGGAAAGGGAGAAATGAAGCATGTGGGAGGTGGCCAGTAAACATTTGGTGACTGAAGGCCTATAAGCTGGATCAGAACAGCACCAGAATGTTTTCATGTCTCTGTGGGCCAGCTTGAACACAAGACCCAGTCAAATGTACCATTATTTTTAATTATTCAAAAGCCGTGAAACATTTGTTTTTCTAAGTGGTTATTTTTCTTTTCTTTATTGCACATTGTTCTTCCTGCTCCACGCTGTGAAGTGTGCCACCTTGATATAAGGGCCTGTGGTCTTCTGGGCGGTAAGTCATCTTGGTTCAATAGCCTCATGAGATCGCTTTCTGCCTTGAGTACCTCAGATTGGTTCCAAAGCCATGGAGCTCGATTTTCCCATGACCATGCATTGGGCAGTGATTTAATGTTTTGTAAAGCCCTATGAGGTCCCTGAAATGATTTTAATAAGAGATTCCCTCATTCCTCAGAAGAGTTCCCTCGTGACGGAGAACCAAGAAGGAGAACTGGGAGACCAGATGAAAATTACTCACAGTGCGAGAGAAAGTGTGTGTGTGTCTGTGTGTGAGTGTGTATGAGTGTATCAGCGTTGAATCCAGCAGAGGGAAGGCCTGGGCCCGCACACAAATCATTTGTAATGTGGGTCCTCAGAATGTTGGGAGTTAGATGTTAGGCAAAAATACTTTTCAGCTATTTCAAGGAACTTTAGAATCCCAACCAAAAATGAACATTCTCTGTGGTACAATGATTCGAACTTTGCAGTCTTGATGTGATCATAGACCCATTTGGGAAGTAAGGAAATCTTGGAGCTCTCATCTTATCTCAGGAAAAATTTACCCATGCAGTGCGCGCGCGCACACATGCACACACAAACACATACACATGCATGCATGTGCACACACACGCCTTTGCCGGCAATATCACATAATTAATGGGACTTGTGGGCTACTCTAGAACCATTGCTCCATGGACTTGCTTATCTGTCTCTCTCCCTTATTTTTTATTTTTTTGGTTTTGGTTTTGTATTTTTGTAGAGACAGGGTCTCAGTACGTTGCCAAGGCTGGTCTCAAACTCCTGGGCTCAAGCAATCCTCCTGCCTCGGCCTGCCAAAGTACTGGGACTATCAGTGTGAACCACCATGCCCAGCCCATGCCTTTCTCTTTTCATCTATTTGTTTTTTTCCACTTAGGAATCAAAATAGAGCAGAATTTTATTTTCTATAGTTTTCCCCCACTGTATGACATCATGAGCCTTTTAAAAATGGTGCTACAAAATCTTCATAATGATCTCTATTAATAGCTACATAGTATCCCATCCAGTATCCTTCTCAGAATTTTCCTAAGTACTCCCCTATTGTTGGACACTGAGGTCATTCCACTTTTTTGCTATTTTAAATAATATTTCAGCAAATGATTTGCCAACATCATTCCCATTCCCCACTCAAGCTGCCAAATCTTTTCTATTCTTTTAAAGTATCCTAGTGATCATCACTTGCCTTTATTTAATTTAAATGTTCTTGCATCTAACCTTCCTGCATGCGCAGAAAACATCTTTATCACTTCAGCTGGATGTTTGGTTTGATCCCATCTTGCCACCATCAATTATTCCTTTTTGTTTTCTCCTGTACCTTTGATCTTTCCCTTTCCTGGACTCTTCCCTTTTCACCAAGCAGACCCAGGTCCCCTCTTGTAGATACATCTCTGTTGTTGTTCCTGTGAATTTGTATGTGCTGGTTCCCTTGCCTGGAACATTCTTTCCTCTTGCCTGCACCTGGGAATCTCTATCAAGCCTGAGCCTAAGAAAGATGTTTTTTAAGAAGGTGGCTCCAGGATCAGGAGGGGAAGAATGTGACTTTCTACAGGCTGTGTTTATTTTGGTGAGCTGGGGGCCAGAGGGCTGATACAGATCTGTGCCCACGTTTAGGGATCTCAGCTTCTGTAGAGGTGGAGATCTTGGGCATCTTTGTAAGTTCCTGAAGCAGAACTAGAAAGATCACAGTGTTTAGAATTGGGCTGACATCAAACCAAGTCTCAGCTGCACCATTTACTAACTCTGTGCCCCTCTATATGTCACTGAACAGCAGTTTCTTCATCTGTAAACGGATTAATGAGATATTATTTGGCTTGGTGCTGAGCCCCATAGCTAGCAAGTCATAAACAATTTCTCTCCTCTATTATAAGCTTTCATGCCCCAGCAATGTCTAGACTCATGTAAGGGCTCATAGTAGACACTCAATAAATATTTGTTGAATGAATAAACATGACCTGATAGCTCAGAGGTGTGGGCACCAGCTCTCGTCTGCATCCCCTCCTGTTGCCTGCTGCAGCCCCAGGCAATCTGTATGTGAAGCAGAAAAGTCTGTGATTGCAAGTGCACGGGCGGCCAGGCAGCAGCTGTCTCCAGATAAGGGGGTGGCACCGTGCCAAGCACCGGAGGTCTCTCCACAGAGGCTCAGTAATCATCACAATCCCTCATGGAATTCCTCTGGAGAACGCCTCTCTTCTCGAAACGTGTGGCACTTCACAAACATCGTCTCAGTGATCTTCACCACATGCCTGGGAGGGGGGCGAGGCGCCACAGGGCACCCCAGATGCCCCAAGGGCACATGGCAAAGGAGGGCTGATAATGAAAAAGAAGGGGGTGGGGTGGAGGCGACACATGTCCTCATTCTACAGGTGGACCATGGCAGAGAGAGGTTTCAGTGGCTCACCCGCAGGAAATGGGGCACAGGAAGCAAATCCATGATCTCTTGTCCCAATATCTAGACTTTAGCTATAGCACTCCCATGAATGGAAAAATGCCCACAAATGGCAACTGTGAGTTGGGAGACAAAGGGAGACGGAACCACACGGTCCCAGGGTGCTTACAAGCTAACAGTTCAAGTCCATGGACTCCATAAAACTCAGTCCCAAGGCCTCAAAACCTTATATAACAAGAATGTCCTAAAACTCACCAGCTAGAGTCGTGATGACATCATACCAAGCCACTTGCTGTGCCTGAGATCCCCGGTCAGACTGGGCCATGCTACCCTGTGATCATACTGTGGGACTCTCCTTTGTGGCACTTGGCTAACTTGTAATTATTTGCTTAGTAGAGTGATTATACATATAATCTCCGTCTCCCTGACCAGACCGAAAGAACTATGAGGTCAGGAAATACTTTTGTTCAATTCCTCTTACATATACCTACTACTATATCTGTTATATACTATTATTACTATTATTATTGTAATATTACTATTACTATGTTATAGTAATATTACTATTATTATTGAATTTATTATAAAATGTAAATAAATAGGAAAAAGATACACCAGTCAGAAATCAAATCACAGGCAAGAAAATACCTGTACCAGGATGAGATGGCATTTGTTATGGTTATATGTACCCATGACCTTACTTGTTCCTACTTAAAGTTCTTTTTTTTTTTTGAAACAGGGTCTCACTCACTCATCACCCAGGCTAGTGTGCAGTGGCACCATTTCGGCTCACTGCAACCTCCACCTCCTGGGTTCAAGCAATTTTTGTGTGTCAGCCTCCCGAGTAGCTGGGATGACAGGCATGCATCACCACGCCCGGCTAATTTTTGTATTTTTTTTTTTTTTTTTGAGATGGAGTCTTGCTCTGTCGCCCAGGCTGGAGTGCAGTGGCGCAGTCTCGGCTCACTGCAAGCTCCGCCTCCCGGGTTCACGCCATTCTCCTGCCTCAGCCTCTCCGAGTAGCTGGGACTACAGGTGCCCGCCACCACGCCCGGCTAATTTTTTTTTAGTAGAGACGGGGTTTCACCGTGGTCTCGATCTCCTGACCTCGTGATCCGCCCGCCTCGGCCTCCCAAAGTGCTGGGATTACAAGCGTGAGCCACCACGCGTAGAGACAGGGTTTCACCACATTGGCTAGGCTGGTCTCAAACTCCTGGTCTCAAGTGATCCACCCTCCTTGGCCTCCCAAAGTGTGGGGATTACAGGCATGAGCTACCGTGCCCAGAACTGTAGCTACCTACAGTTCTAACATGAAATTAATTCTGTGTTAGGCAGAATTAATGGTGTACATTTCTACAGCTCCATGAGGCCAGGGATACTATCAGTCTTGCTTATCTGTTATATCCTGGGGGTGAGCACAGTGCGAAATACAAATTATGTACTAAATAAATATTTGTTGAAGGATAGATAGAAGGAGCTCACAGATGCTTTAAAATTCATCAATCTATGCCCCATTAATTAAGAATATTGCATAATTAAGACATAGTCTAATTATGTTTTTCCTTTCTATTTTATTTATTTATCTTGTATTTATCATTATTCCCTGCCTCATTTGGGAAAAAAAAAATTAAAGTGTCAGCAAGAGAAGTCTATTACCCACTATTCTTTTACTCAACAAGTTTTCATTGAGTGCATATTCAGGGATATGCACAGGGTGAGGAGATGGAGATAAAATGGGAGAAAAACAATGCCGAGTGTCCTTCTTCATAGATGGCAGTATTGAAATGATGTCAGCTAAACAAGTCAACAGAATTTGGAATCGTTTTTAGAATGCGTAACAGTTAGCTTTCGCTGCATAACAAACCACCCCAAAACTCTCTATTTTTAAGCAACAATCATTTATTTAATTTGTGATTCTGTGGGTCAGCAATTTGATCCGGGTCCTCTGAGTTGTTCTGCTGCTGCCCTGAGCCAGGCTCAGTCAATCACGGCTGGGCTCATTTGTGAACTGGTAGGTTGGCTGGGGACTGGCTGACCATCAGCTTGGTGCCTCAATTCTATTCCATGTGGCCTGGCCACCAGGACTCACACAATGTCACTTGTGCTGTCCTCTATGGCTGAAAGAAAGGCATGAGGCCAGCCCAGATCCCAGATAGAGAAATAGACTCCACCTCTTGATGGAATGAGTTACAAAGTATTGTGATCATTTGTTTAATCAAATATAATGCCTTTACCAAAAATGTTTTAGGTCCTATCGGTTACTTTAGTAGTTCTTACTTGTATGTAAACTAAGCATGATAATTAAAGAGATACAAAGCTGCCAGGAGTTTTGTTTGATCTTACTCTGTTTGCTATTTTAGCTTCCTAATTCAGACAGCCTATCTGCCCTCCCCCTAATTTCACATTACAGTGATGTTATTATTCATTTTCACCTCCAGGAGATAAGGATGGCTTCATAACTGTGCAGTCATGAGGACAGTGCCACTGGCCGGTGGGCAGGTGCCCTGTTTGCCCTGCCTTGTCTTATATTATGCCACACATTCTGCTCACATTCTAGGTATTGAAATATTAGATGAATTCATCAGTGGTTCTGAGTGTTTCTTTGTGACTCATTTGCAGGATGTTCACTGATCCTTCTTTACACTCTGTGAAGTGTGTGGTGTGCGTCTGGTGAGGCCTAACACCCATTAGACGCTCCTGCTGTAAATTGGATGCGCCATCCCCTGTGAGCTGGTGCCAAGGTGTGAATTAGATAGAGACACCCTCAACTGTTCCTCTGGCCTCCGACTCTGTTCCTGGGCCATCCCATGGGTGGCCAAGCCCCCAGGCAGCAAGCCTGACCTTGGCTGCCCCAGGATAAGGAGATTCCAAAGTAGATAATGGGGGGAACTCCGGAAGCCCCCACGTCCCGTTTGCAAACTCAGGAAAACATTGTGCCTCTCAGAGACCTGAGTTTCTCCTGATTCCTCTCCCCAGATACAAATATTCCTTACGCAGGGAATGTAGTAGGGAACAGAGGTACTGGGTGGGGGTTGGCAAGGAAGGCAAGGAGGCATGTGGCCCGGGTTGGAAAACCAAACCATTCTTGGCTGTCATCCTCCCAAATCATGCTGGAACAAGTTGTCCCAGATGGATTTCTCCATGAGGATATGAGAAATGACAATTGGCTCCTAAATCCCCTGGCTCGTTGATTTAGGTTCATGACAAGCATGAGAGCAGACAGATGGGCAGCATGATTACGGGCAAGTTGATTTTTTTTCAGACAATGTCAGTGTTGAAGAAGAGAAATCCCTCCTATTGGCCAAACTGTCCCATGTGTTATGGGGGAGAACTGTCACCTTCATCTTCAAATACATCAAGGCAGTCACTTACAATATTGCCCCAAAGTTGCAGTAGGAAGTAATCTCAAAAACTAATATATTATCTATGAGTACATATTTGTGTATGTGAAAGTTTCTTAAAAAATCTTGGTTTGATGGACACCAGACCCCTAATTTGCTAACTTTTACAGTGCGGGGAAGGAGACCAAGATTGGGGATGGAACTTCAGCCTTTATCTGTAGTATTCTATTTTTTAAAAAAGAAGAGATTCCTATGTATCTTGTGCAATTGAAAATTATATTTAAGAGAGAAAATAAAGTCATTGATTCTGTTATTTATTTCTGCATAACCAGACACCTCAGGATTTAGTGACTTATAACCACAACAGTGGTATTATTCCCCATGATTTCAGCTGGGTGATTCAGCTGTGAGCTAGGCCGGAGCTCTGTGGTCCCTCTCCACGTTTTCTCTCTCATCGCTCAAGCCAAAGCATCTTTGCAGGATGGTGGCTGGCTTCCAACGGGGCAAGCCCCAAGTGCAAGCACCCATCAAGCCTCTACTTGCCTTGAGCTTGCCACCGTCTGATCGGCCAAAGCAAGTCACACAGCCAAGGTCAGAGTTGGTATGGGAGGAGGCAAATGAGGGCACGAATCCCAAGAAGTGTGATTCACTGGGGGCCACCAATGTGCCAGCCTACCGGAGTCCTTTAGTTATTCCAGACCAATTGATGTTCTTGGGAATGGGACTTAGGTATGCAATGTGGCATTTGCTGACACTTTCCAAGCTTTGATGAGCTTTCCTAGATCCTCAAACTCAAAATGCCAAAACTACCCCCATTTCCTTATTTGCTTTTATATGTGTGTTTTTGCTTTTTCATTATCTTTCTTTTTCTTTTCTTGTCTCCATCATCCAGTATGGAGGCTGGGGTGGCTCATGACCCCCCATTACTTTTTTTTGCATGGATCCCTGCATTGTTCCATCAGAAAAACAGTGAGGCCCTCCACAATCACAACTATGATTTCGGCAGCTTGCAAAGACTTAATGTAAGAGACAGCATGAACTTCTAGGTCTCCTATCAACATATATGCTGTCAATTATTAAGTATCTATTTAGTGTCATATACCAGACACTGCAGTCTTACGTTAAAACTGTATTCTTCAGAGTTAACAGTGCCAGCTCTGAACACAGACTACTCAGCTTCAAATCCTGGCTTTATAGGGCGGGGAATGGTGGCTCATGCCTGTAATCCCAGCACTTTGGTAGGCCAAGGTGGGTGGATCACTTGAGGTCAGCAGTTCAAGATCAGCCTGGCCAACATGATGAAACCCTGTCTCTACTAAAAATATAAAAATTAGCTGGGCATGGTGGTGGGCACATGTAATCCGAGCTATTCGGGAGGCTGAGGCAGGAGAATCACTTGAACCCTGGAGGCAGAGGCTGTAGTGAGCCCAGATTGCACCACTGCACTCCGCACTCCAGCCTGGGCGACAGAGTAAGGCTTTGTCTCACAACAAAACAAAACAAAACAAAACGAAACAAAACAAAACAAATCTCGGCTTTATGCTGTGTAAGCTTTGGCAAGTTTCCTCATTGAGTGGTTGTGATAATTAAATTAGTCTATACACAACTCACTGTTGTGTTGTTGCAATTATTATACTATTATTGTCACGTGTATCTTGCTGTTTAATTCTCACAATGACTTCTTGCTGTAGATATTAACTACCTGAGGAATCTGAGGCACAGAGAATTTGGGTAACGTATCTAATGCCACCAAACTAATAAGTGATAAACTCAGGATTCAAACCCACGTCTCTCTGCCTTCAAAGCTGTGCACTCAATCACTGCATTATGTCTTACTCAGGTTTACAGCACCTCAAACAAGGTAGGTTCAGGTCGGTAATTCTTACTTAGTTTTCTACCAATAGTTATTTGATCATTTAAAAAAAAAAATCCCATCTAACATGAACCGCCCCCCATGATCAATACCTATCCACACTGAATCTTTAATGTTCTGTCTTATCAAATTAGCGGCTTCTCCCACAACTCAGGGCAGAAATCAATGTTCCCTTGACCTTAAACACGCACCAACTTGCAAACAGTCATGCCTCGGGGCTTCAGTGGCTTGTGGGTAATGGGAGCTACTCTCAGACTCACCCACTTCCAGAGAGAAGATAGCTCCAGACGTTCCATGCCACAGCTGGTCCGGCAGGGGTGGCCTCTCCATCCCCACGTGGGGCCTTTCCTTCCCACTGCCTCTGGGCTCACAGACACAGCCAGCCAGCCTCTGGTCTCCAGTCCTAAGAACATGGCACCTCTCAGCCTTCAGGTTCTTCCGCCTCTAAACTCTCTTGTTTGCAGCACTTTTCACAAATACTGAGTTAGCCACAGAGTTCCCCAATCCTACAGAGTTGAGACTGAGCCTTTGCCGATGGTGTGTAAGTTTCTACGCTAATTGATGTCATTTTCCCCCACTCACCTTCCACTCCAGTCAAGCCTCTTGCCCTCTTATTCACCCCTGTGTCCCTACCTCTGCTTCTCTGCTCATGCTATTCCCTACTCCTTCCTTTTGTGCCCACTTGGAGTCTAATAATCTTTCTTGCCTAGGTAAAGCTTCACTGTGAAACATTCCAGGGGAGTCGAGTCCTTTTTGTTAAAAAAAAAAAAAACAAAACAAAACAAAAAAAGAAAGAAAAAAGAGAAAAAACCTTCTAAACTCCTTCTTTTAGAACCTAATGAACATGATGTAGCACCTAATTGTCTATCACCTTATATGATCTTCCTTTATGAGCTGTGGCATCTCCCTAGGCAGAAAGCAAGATGCTCAGTTTCCAAAAATTATATTATACCCTCTCTTATCATCCTCATAAGAATGATAATAGGCAGCATTTATTAAATACTTATTATGGACCAGGTACTGTTTGAAATAACTTACAAGTGTTATCTTGTTTAATCCTTGCATCCACTTTATAAGGTGACTCTTATTATTACCTCTGTTTTGTAGATGAAGAACTGAGTCCCAGAGGTCATGTAACTGACACAGGGTCCTCTGGCTGTCAAGGAATGGAGCCAGAATTCAGATCCTGGTGGTCTGACGTCAGAGACCCTGCTCTTGGCCACTAGGCCATTATGCCTCCCATAGCTGGACACAAGTTGTTTTACAGTCCATACCTGTTGCAAAATTGTCCCCTAAAGCATACACTGTCTGCATATATGGATGAGAGGTCATCTGCATTAGTTATCTGTTGCTGCCTGACAAGTTACCCTAAGACCTAGTGGCTTGAAGCAACATTTACCATCTTAGCTTCTACAGGGCAGGAATCTGGGCACAGCTTAGCTTGGGTTCCTCACAAGGTTACATTTGGTGTCAGCCAGGGCCGCCATCATCTCAAGGCTTGAATAGGGAAGGATCTGCTTCTGAACTCACTTGCCGGCTCGTTGGCAAGATTCAGCTCCTCAGGCCGGGCGCGGTGGCTCAAGCCTGTAATCCCAGCACTTTGGGAGGCCGAGGCGGGCGGATCACGAGGTCAGGAGATCGAGACCATCCTGGCTAACACGGTGAAACCCCGTCTCTACTAAAAATACAAAAAATTAGCCGGGCGTGTTGGCGGGCGCCTGTAGTCCCAGCTACTCGGGAGGCTGAGGCAGGAGAATGGCGTGAACCCCGGGGGGCGGAGCTTGCAGTGAGCGGAGATCACGCCACTGCACTCCAGCCTGGGTGACAGAACAAGACTGCGTCTCAACAAAACAAAACAACAAAAAAAGATTCAGCTCCTCATGGGTTCTTGGCCAGAGGCTGCCCTCGGTTTCCCGCCTCGTAGCCGCTTCCCAGTGCAGCTCACATCAGAGCAAGTGACGGAGAAGAGAGCGTGGAGGCTGCCGTCCTTTGTGTCCTAATCCTGCAGGCGACACGCCTTCATTTTTGCCATATTCTATCCATTAGAAGTGGGTCACTAAGTCCAGCCCACACTCGAGGGGAGGGGACTGCAAGAGAGTGCGGATGCCAGGGAGTGGACGGTGCTGGGGGCCATTTCGGGAGCTGCCTACCACAAATCCGTACGAAGCAAGGCCTCTCGAAGAAGCTCCTAAGCTGACACTTGACAGACACAGAAGAGTTGGCCCAGGTCCACGCCCAGGCCTGGGAAGCCAGGCAGAGGGAGGAAATGGTGGGAGGCCCCGGAAGGAGCAGGGCTGATTCACGGAGCAGCAAGATGCTCCCGAGAGGGGATGGGGGAGGGTCAGAGGGAAAGATCCAGATGTTGCTGGGTGGGCCCAGGGTACCTTTCCTTCTCCTGAGAGCAGTGCGAACTCCCTGAAGGATATTAGACAGCAGTGGGTTGGCATGGAAAGTGGGTTGGAGCAGACCAGCCTGGAAGAGGGAAATGGGCAATTCCAGATGGAGCTGAAGGAATGTGAGGAGTCTGAGAGAGTGACCCGGAAAAGAAATTCACTCAAACTACACACCTCCCAACACAGGCCACGGTTCAAATTCTCATGCCCTAAAAATTCCTGCCAGGTGCAGCCTGAACCCTACCACTCCCCTGTCTGCTGGTCCAAGGGGAACCTATCATTTTAGGCTCCTTTTAGAACCTGGAGGAATGGGGCCTATAGGGTAAGCCCTCTTGTTTTCTGGCAAAACTACAGTGACATTGAAGTAGCTCATCTGTAACAGGGCCCAGGGTGCCTGCAAGGGGGTCTTTCTGTCTCTGTCTCTGTCCTCTCTTTCAATTCTAGAAGGCTCTGGTCTTTCCTGTACTCTTCTTACTTGCCATCTCAGTTGCCCTAGGTTACTTCTGTCACCGTTTGTTTGCTCCCAGAAGACGTTACCATTGCCTCTCCATATTGCTGTTTTCTCTCTCTTTCTCAATTTTTGTTATTTTTTGTAATTAATTTCATTTTAACCTTCTTTCAAGATGCAAACCTGCTGATGCATTTTGTGCCCAAAATTTTCAGTCGAGTAACAGGTATTCTCGCTGGGGTTTTGTGGTGGGGGCTATTATTATTATTATTAAGATCTATTCTCTTAGTTTGGGTTTTCCCAGAAATAGAACCAGAGACAAAAATTTGAGAAATCATCTATTTGGAAGGTGAAACACTAGTAGAGGAGTGGGGAAAGGGAAAGAGGGGAAGGAAAGAAGTCCATAAAATGTGTATTATCTAGCACATTTCCACCATGGCCAATTGGAGCTGAGCTCTGCTGGGTAACTTTGGGAGGTGGTATGGGACGCACACTCAGAGTTGTGCCACCCGAGGGAGGAGGAAATCCCAGTCAGTCTCTGGTTAACGGCTGCTTCCAACCCTGTTAGCTCTTGGGCACCTCCCGCCACAGGCCTAGTGGACTCCCATGGCCAGGAAGAAAGAAAGAAAAAAAAAAAAGCCCTCAGGTGAGCATCATAGGTGTTTGCAGCAAACAGCCTTCATGTATAGGATGAGTGTTGAAAGGACGTGAGTGAAACCGAACAAAATCTAATGATAATATTGATAGCCACAAATCCTTTCAGGTAATTAGTCTACTTAATCCCCATGGAAATGCTGGCTCCATCCTTGACACAAGAAGGTGCTCAGCGTATGTTAATTAAACTTGTTAGCATTGCCATTGTATTGTCCAAGGTCGCTCAGCTTGTAAGTGTCGGAGCTGGAACTCCCACTGGATGATCTGGTGCAGAGTCCATTGGTCTTTAGCATGTAGAACAAGGAATGTGTCACCGCCGTGAGGGGACCCATCTCAGCGTGGGGACAAGTTGAAGACAAAGCTGGAACTGGTATTACAGAGCGCCGACTTTGCCAACATCACCATCTTGCTCTAGGTCAGTCCAATTAGCAGAGTTTGTCTGATACAATTATGAAGAGGAAAACCCCAGAATGACCCCTGGGGCTGTACATGAGACTGCAGGAAGAACAAATGAGGGTGTTACAAAGTGCATGCCAGCTGTCTCCATCGGGCCAGCCGTACCAGGCTGAAAAGCAATCAATTAGGTCCTGTCTTATGTTTGTTTCTGGAGACCCAAGTAGCTTATCCAGTGGGTTGGCAATGGTCGGCGGGGGGTGAATCCGCCATTCAGAAAGTGCCCATTCAACAAAAACCTGGTTGGTTTCTTGGCTGTATTATTCTTGGCCTGGATCTCTTCTTTAATTCTGAAGCCTTGATGTTATTTCAGAAATTTGGGCCTCTGGGGTGAATTCTAAGCAGAATGGAAAGTGTGCGGTGGAAGGGTTGCTAGAGAGGCAGCGTGAATGTGAGGGAGGAAAAACCCTGGACTTGGGAAGGACGATGGCTCCAGGCTCAACTATCTCAGTAAGGAGCTGTGTGACCCTGAGTAAGAGAAAGGGAGGGGAGCGAACCTAGCAACAAACGCTCCTACTATGCATCAAGCCCTGTCCTTGGTACCCTCACGCTCTGTTGGAACTGATCAGCGGCACAGCCCTGGAAAGTAGGCGTTATGGTCACCTTTGTACATAGTCTGAGATGTGAAGCGACCTGCCCAAGGTCACCCAGATATTAAGCAGAGGGAGCATTTGAACTCAATTCTGCCTGACTCCAAGGTCCTTGATCTGTCCTCCCTGCTGTGCCTCAGTTTCCTTATGTCCTTTATAGGACTCTTGTATCACAGAAAGTGCCTTTTCTAAAGAGTCATTTCCTGTACATGACAATGTTGAGGATTGGATGAAGCAGACCACCCCAGCTCCTGCCATCCTCTTTAGTGTCCCTATTTAGGAAGTGGTAGCCACCAAAACCTCCATGGCACCTGCCTTTTCTGCCCCTAGTTGAAGGAGTCTGTGGCTCGAGAGAAGAACTCCTCGGTGTGTGCAAATCAAGGGGACAGGATCTGGTTCCAGTTACAGAGTTAGAAAAAGCCCAAATGGAATTTTTTAAGCCAGGTTTCCTCTTATTATTATTATTCATATCAGGAGTCCACTGGGAAAATCTTTATCTGCATTAAAACATACATAAGAAGAGGAGAGAAGAAAAGGCAGAAAAGAGTGTGTCCTACAAAGCGTTTCTTTGAGCCCAGCTCTGTTCCTCTGTAAAGTTCTTTGCTGCGCTCTCCACAAAGATAGAATCTGGGTTCAAGGTGGAATGGAAGCCGGCTCCTAATGGAACACGTATCCCCCGAACACACCTCTAGGAGATTAGCCCGTCATTAAATATTTGTAGGATAACAGGAGAAGCCTAATTTAGTTTTTGTTTCTTTCTCTCTGTGGTTTAATCACAGATGAAAGAGACTAATAGCACTGCAGAGCTTTCTGGTGATCAAAGGCCAATCAATCCTCTTTGTGGAGTAATTAACTATTTGCTAAACTTGCAGAATTGATTTCCATTTAGGGCCAAGAGAGAGGGTTTTAAATGAAGACCGATTCACCAGGCAAGAGGAGGGAATCTCGGGGCTGATGCCAGGAGATACTCAGGGTGATGAATTGGAATCTGCTAATTAGAGACTGAAAAATACAGCCAGAACCTGACCCTATTCAGGAGTACTTTAGGGGAAGGACAGGCAGGAAGAAGGGTGGATGAGGTCGCTGTCTCTGGCTGCCAGGCAGCTGTGCACACTGAAAGTGGGAAAATCCTTGGCCTCCTGTTTGGGGCAGAAAGAGCTTGAACGCAGGCAGACGCTGGACTGGGGAGGAGGTCAAATGCACGTGGTCCAGAGGCCATGCTGGAGTCTGCAGGTAACAGGGCGTGGAAGGGAGACTTCGTGAAATGAGGGCCGCATATGGGCATGCCCCCCAGCACAGAGCTGGGCAGTCATTGTGCGTGCCTGAGATTCTACTCGGGCACTTAAAACTTTGGATCCTGTTGGCATCTACACAGATGCACTGAGAATCTGATCAGATGAATACACTCAGGACCTTACATTTCAAGTTCCTGCCAGCCTAAAACTATAAAAACTTGAGACAACCTCATAATGCCTGTCTAGGGATGCCAGATGAAATATAAGATGCCGGTTCAGTTTGAATTTCAGATAAATGGATACTTTTTTTTAGTATAAGAATGTCCTAAATGATTTTTAGTTTTAGTGTAAGTGTGTGCCAGATGATTTGGGGTTTCTTTGGAATTCAGATTGAACGGGGTGTCCTGTATTTTTATTTGCTAAATCCCACAACCCTACTCTGGTTAGATTTTGGTCCCATACTGACTGAGTTATAACCTCTCTGAGCCTCAGTTTCCTTCTCTCCGAATGAGATTCGTAGTAATAACTGATTGCTTCATTATGAATATTAAATGAAATAACTGAATGTGAAGTGCTTCATACAATGTGGTGCATGGCATATTTTATGCTCTCTATAAATGTTACCTGTCGTTATCGTGAATACTATTAATTTGATACATAAAAATAACAATATTAAGTATTAATAATATATTTATCTTTTTGCTATCTCCTCCTGTTCTTTATACCAAACGTCTTTCTTCCTTTCTCCTCCTGCCTCTTTTTCTCCTGCTTCCTTTCGTTTTTCACCGTACACTGAATCTGTACTAACAGCATTCATGTGATTTTGTCAACTGCAGCGTCTCCATCTACTTTCCTCTCTGCAGAGGGGCAGGATGGCTAAGTGGCTATGAGCTGGTTCAAAGTCCCACATCTGTGATCTCAGCCATGCTCTTTAACCCCTCTGTGCCTTGGTTTCCTCAGATGAAATGACAGTGATGTTACATGTCAGATTAAGTGAACTGATAGAAGAAGAGCACTTAAATAGTATCCAGCACATTATCAATCTTATTGCTAATAATACTTATGTGTTAGTTTGGGCTTCAGAAATGATCTGGTCCGTGCTCATTTCAGTCAGCTCGCTTGAGCCAAGCAGGATCCTGGGTCAACCCAGAGTGAGTAACTGGATGGGAGTCCTCGCTTTGGTTTTCACAGCTCCGCTCTGGCCAGGGGACCTCGGTGAAAACCAAAACAGCTTTGGCGAAATGAGCCCATGGGTGATTTTAGTGTTTTTAAACAAATGGGAATATTTTTCTTGTCTCTTGCAGACCGGTTCTAACTGTGTCTTACCGTTTGCCTGAGCAGAGCCTTCCAGCAGGTCAATTGTGAATGCACAGTGTTTCTTGAGAACTTAGATGATCAATTTCTCTCATGGTCACTGCCACCATGAACTCATTGTCACTGCCTATGTTGATTCCCCCCGGAACTAGGGCAGGGCAGGCAGGGACACATATCTTTGTGTCCTGCTCCACATCTCCCCATCAGCAACTCTCTATCCGTGGACCATGAGGCTTCTGGTCAGGCATACACACAGGCTTGGGACCCCTGTCCTGAACCAAGCCAGTTTAGGGAGGGCAGGCTGGATAGCACGGCTGATTGACCAGTGCAGCTGAGGATTTCACAGCAGATGAAGTCCCAGATGAAGAAAAGCTTCAGGAAGGCTGTTTCTATTGGACACCCCTTGTACTACCCTGTCAGTGGCTAATTGTGTCCCTTACTTAAAGCGTCTATGTGTCCCAGGTGCAGTTCCAATAGCTTGATGAGTATTGAAGCCTGGGCAACATAGCAAGACCCCATCACTACCCCCCAAAACTTTTTCAAATCAACCTGGCGTGGTGGCACATGCCTGTAGTCCCAGCTGCTCGAGAGACTGGGATGGGAGGATTGCCTGAACCCGGGAGGCAGAGATTGCAGTGAGTAGTGATCTTGCCCAGTGCCCTCCAGCCTGGGTGACAGAGACCCTGTCTCAAAAAAAAAAACAGAACAAAACAAAACAAAAAAACAAAAACCAAAGGCTTGACAAGTAGTGACTCAGTTTATCCTTATAACAACCTCATGTCACAGGAATCATTATTATCCTCATTTCAAAGATGAAGAAATGCAGTCCAGGCACAGAGAGGTTAAGCTATTGCCCCTGCTTACCCAGCTATTTGATTGTCCTTTTGTCATTAAAAATCACTTTAATTCAACTCCACAGAGTTGCTGAGTACTGCTTTAGGCCATGCAGTGCACTGGGTGTCAGGAGGACAAGGATGCCTCAAACCTCACTCCTGCCCTCTCTGCGGGTGAGAGGCATGAGCTAAAAGGCTGTGTATAAAAGATAGTACCAGTATGGTGATTCCCCAGACTGAAAGAAATATGTAAGTTTCTCTCAGTCTGAATGGAAGTGATGAATGGGAAGGAACATTGTGGTCTTTGAGGCTTGCCACTATTCCTGCATCCAGGGAGAAGTTATTTTATTTGGATATCCTAGAAATGGTATAAAAGTTCTCATACTTCTTATAATGGATCTCCCAGCTTTGGGAACCCATTGACATTTAGGTACTTTTGTAATGTTCAGCTGAAAGTTTAAAGGTCATACTACATTTGACAGACAAGGACCTGGGCCAGAGGATTTGAGTGACAGTCTTTTGGGGGAGGGCACCATACTGGGAGGTCAACCCCATGGATCTGCCCCCCTGGAAGCCTGGAGACCCAGAGGTGATGGAAACTGTGCTGCCAAGAAGGCTTTGAAGAAAGGAAGAGGTTAAACATTGAAGCGTTTTAAAAGGATTCCATTTGATTCCTTATCGTAAATTGAATTCACCTATCAAACAGCCAGGACTTGATATCCATTGGCACATGAGACCAAGGCCTCAAAGACAATGTCCAGTTAAGATGGAGCTGCGCAAAATCCCTATCGCTCTTTAAATTATTTAGGAAGCCGGGAGAAAAGCAGCCGGGGGGAAAGAAACGGGTTCCCAAGTGATGTTTGGAGAAGGCCCCTCTGCACAGCTGTCCCCTCTCCCGGGCTGACCAGCAGGGTTTAAATGCAGGGGCCGCTGTGAACTGACTCACTGCTGGATAATTACGTTAGGGACCAATACGGCCTGTTGAAAATCAATTCTGTTGGACCAGTGTGTTTGTTCGGAAAGTCACTCAGCCAATTCAGGAGTATATTAGGCAGCAGGCCCAGTGCGGTGACCTCTTCCGGATTGGGGTTGACACTTGAACGAAGGCGTTTGTCCAGTTAAAGGACAGTACTAGCAGCAGGCTCTTATCTCCCCTAAATTGGATTACTCAGATCTGCTTGTTCTCTTTAAAGATAGCTACTCTTGGGTTTTTTCCCCTCTCTTTCTATCTGTCTGAGATGGTTACCTGGTGATTACTGTTTAACTTGCCATCCTTACGTATTCTCGGACAGTTAACGCCAAATGCCACCAGTGTCACTTCCCTTTCTTATGCGGGGAAGGTCATCGGATGCTGACACCTCCATTTTTCAGGTCACCGGTTGGACCAGTGCATGGGTTTGGATCCCTATGAGCTGGCCCACATGCTCCCTTGAGGAGCTTGTGATACGCTTTCCAGGAAGCAGAACTCAGGCTCTGGGATTGCCCAGACTTCCTTGCACACATGCTGCTTCCCTACAAAGAGATTTCTCCCAAGAGACCATCTTTGGCTTGCAGACCCTCAAAGCTGCTCACCAGCCAGTGTCCCTTGAGTAGCAATGCCTCTAGCCACCAGGACCATAAACAGCAGCCAACCATCTCATCTTCTGGAACATTCCAGCACTTGACTGAAGGGTCAGGATGCAGGAAAAGTGATGAGTGAAACATGAGCCTATATGAGAAGCCCGAGAAATCCCACATAGGGCCAACTCTCTCAGTTGAGTCTTCGCTACCTGAAGCTGCAACAGCTGCCTTCACCATGCCTGAAGTTGTGTAGGGTGTCAAGGAGACACTCAGGAGTCCAGGGAATCCCAAGTACCACCTCTTGAAAGAATCCAGGAAAGACGTGTGGCCGGAATTATGGGTCTTTTAATGACACATAAAATGAACCACTCCACATATCCATTTGCTTTGACAGCTGAAGATTTCACTGTGATAAAAGTAGGGCCATGCACACTGTCAGCAATTTACATTTCACATCCCAAACCCTGTCAGCCAATTAGACTGCAAGAAGGAGCGGCCGCATTTTCTAATGAGGCTATCATCAGGCTGCTCCCTCACCCAGAAAGAGCAGATATTCTTGTTCAGAATGGAGAAGGTAATCATCAGGGAAAAGGGGTTGAATAAATCAGATGTGATTTCAGTGCAGCTTGCTATAGGTCCATTATAATTGGAATCTAGGCTGATGAAGACTCAGCATCCCCCCTCAAGCTCTTTTGCTTAAAAGAAGGCAGATTCTCTGTGTGGCAAATGGCGACTTTCCCTACACAAGGAAAAAGGCTTCTGCCTTTATTTCAGAATAAAGAACTGGAAAGGCAGAAGCCATGAGTATCAGGCCTGAGTTCTCAAGGATCCATGGAAAGGGGAGAAAAGGAGAGGAAAGGAAAAAGGAGGGGAAGGGAGGGAAGAAGAAGGGGAATAAAGAAGAGAGGAGGGGGGAAGAAAGGAAGAGAGGGAGGGAAGAAGGAAGGAAGAAAGAAAGGGAGAAAGGGAGGGAAGGAGGGAGGGAGGGAAGAGGGAGCAAGGAAGGAAGAGGGAAAAAGAGGGAGAAAGGGAGGGAGGGAAGGATGGAGTGAGGGAAGAGGGAAGAAGGAAGGAAGAGAGGGAGAAAAAGAAGGAGGAAGGAGGGAGGGAGGGAAGGAAGGGAGAGGGAGAGAAGGAGGGAGAGGGAGGGAGGAAGGGAGGAAGGAAGGAAGGGAGGGAGGGAGGTAAAGTGATAGACAAGCTCTCTACCCAAGCTTCCTCACTTACAAAAACTGATAACATCTGTACTCCTTATCTCTTGAAATGATTGTGAAAATTAAACAAGATCACCCCAGTGAAAGATACAGTTACAATCACCTTTTATTAACACAACTGCTAATAACACCTCCTACGTGAGCGCACTAAACACTTTATGGGATCTCACAAATCCTGCATGAGGCTGCTGACTGTGCACTTGGCTAGAGGTAATTCTTCTGATCAGGTGATCAATCTCCAACTAGGTGTTGGGGTTCCAGTGTGACTCCAGGGGAAGGGTGTGAGGATGGTATGTGACAAGCAGCTGGGGGAATTCCCAGGGATTGTTGCCTTCCAAGCCTTTGCCCTGCCTCCTTTCCAGATTTTAAGATGTTTGATACCTTTGCTGTGGCAGAACAAAAGTCTAGAGGTACCAGGAAGCCACAAGAGATCCCTCGGGAGATCTTTCGGTGGGAAAGTGTGAAAAATACTCCTTGGGAATCTGTTCTGTTTTGATCTGTGTTACTAATTGATGCCCCCAAGAGAAGGCTGAGACACACAAGGTCCTGTGGACCCCCAGGATAATAAAACCATTCCCATTCTTGCTCCAAATTCTTTTAAAAGTATATTTTCCCACTGTGTTTTAATGAAGTCATTGATTTTCCACCGAACCAAGGTATTGAAATGCCACAAGACGGTATCTGATTTCCTACATAGGCACATAAGACTTGCCTCCAATGAATGAGAAGTCCCTGGGCTTCTGGCGGCTGGATTTGCCTCTACACCTATCTTGCTGAGGGTTGGTCATCCACGAGGAAGTTTCCCATCTTTAACTGGGAATGCAGGTCCCACAAGAGCCTCCCAAATGAGCACCAAGGGTTCAGTGCAAAGAACTTATGAGTGTGTTGCTTGTGCCAATTGGGCTTGTGTGGCTAATTGCACCGTGTGCAGAAAATAACACCTGCGAAGATCAGTCCATCCTCTGAATGCCAGACTCTCAAAGTCAACGACAAAGCTCTCCGGGTGAAGCCCATCAGTAGAAACGCCCGTGGAAACATCAAACACGGCTTCAAGTGGAAGGTGACTGAGAGTGAAACTTTAAAGATGAATGAGAAGGCTACATTGAACGGAATTCTTTCAGGGTCTGAAGAGATGGAGGCTGGGGTTGGGGGGCTGGGAGGAGGGCAAATGACCCACCTCAAGGGTGAAGGACCCTTGCCAGAGAGGCGATTAACAACCCATGGCAGGGAGACTTAATGGAGCCACTCCCAGTTGCATGGAAGATTCCAACAATGCTAGGCTTTTCCTTAGGACTGATTTTCTCACCAATGTCAAGGAAACTTGGAGAAGCCGAGTGCTTCGGATGTAATTACATGGAGTATGGCTTGGTGGCCAGCAGAAAAATAAACCGTGGCTTTGGCTGGTTGGAGGCAGTTTCCTTTTAAGCAGTCGGCCTGCCCAAGTTCAAGAAGATTAGTAAACAGAGATGGAGAGGCCTTGTTTATAGTGAGAATGAAGCAGGCCACACAGTTCCTTTAAAGGTATTTGTGAAGCTGCTTTTTTCCTCTTTAACCAGTCAACTGCCTAAGGAACAAGCTTGATATTCTGCCAGCTTTTTAAGAAAATACTTAAATATCAAAAGTTTTCACTCTTTCTGTGTGTGCAAAATATCAGCTTCAAGTCCAATGGGAATCAAAGTTCTTGCTTAGCATACAAAGGCTTATGAGTTTTATAGTGTTCGGGACTTTAATCTACAAAGGATAATTTAATCCTCTTTGAGCTATCTGCACCATGGAGCTCTGGTTGTAAATAAACCATATGGTTACAGTGGATGCAGCCACAGCTGCCTGCCTCTATCACTCACCCTTAGTAAATATTTCTGCAAAACAGATGAAATTAACTACTGTAACAGACAAATAGAGAGTGTAGTTCTCAGCGCAAATGTGTTACCGCGGCAGTCATGCTTAAACACAACTGATAGCTCCAAGTCAAGCCTCAGCCACCTGCCAATACCAATGACTTTCTCTCTCACTGAGTCTCACTGCTTCTGGTTGCTGGTATCTACCTCTGAGAAGGGTGAGGACGGTGCAGAGACACCCACTGGGCGAGGAGGTTATGTGTGAGGAACAGGCTGAGTCCCTGATGCCCCAGATGGAGCAGATGCTGATATCACAAAGTGTGTTTCCAGGACTGGGTATCCCAACAAAGCTGTGGACATCATTGTGGGCTGCAGGAATACCTGTTACAGGGCATCCAGTCCTGGAGAGCAGACAGGAATGGAGCTAAGAAAAGGTAGCAATTCCCTCCGGGCTGAGGATACTCCCGGTAAAAGGAATGGTTGCGATTGTGGGCCCTGCTGTGTCAGGAAGTAGAATCAGATGGAAGAAGTTTGTTTGGGATGACATGAATTGGGGACTTAACTGTGTAAACATAGGCTTTGTAATCATTTGAAAGAGCACATATTTATTTGTGTGTCTTCTATATGGCTCCGGCACCACAGAGACCTAGATTTGAATCTGGGTTCAGGCATCTAGCAGTTCCAGGATCCTTGCTGGTTATTTTATGGCTCTGGGCTTCAATTTCCTCCCCTTGTAACATAGGAATGACCATACCTCCATATAGTGAACATGAACATTAGTTGGAATCATCATTATCATTCTGAAGTGAAATAATAAGGATAATTACAACAGTGGTAAATAGTTAACTTCATGGTTTAGGGAGAGAAGTCTCCTCTTCTTTGGCCTCTTTAGGTCACAGGTCTCTTTGGCTAGGTCTGCGGTCCCCATTATCAGTGTCCAAAGAGCATGACAGGCTGGGCACAGTGGCTCAAGCCTGTAATCCCAGCACTTTGGGAGGCCGAGGTGGGCAGATCGCTTGAGGTCAGGAATTTGAGACCAGCTTGGCCAACATGGTGAAACCCCATCTCTACAAAAAATACAAAAATTAGGCAGGCATAGTGGCATACACCTGTAGTCCCAGCTAATCCAGTGGCTGAGGCATAAGAATCGCTTGAACCTGGGAGGTGGAGGTTGCTGTCAGCCGAGATCGCGCCTCTGCACTCCAGCCTGGGTGACAAAGCAAAACTCTGTATAAGTAAATAAAGTGCATGACAACTTGGGGGTGACCCATTCCATAGCTGTTTTGGCCAATCAGTGATTCCTCTTCACCTTGGGTATCACAGGGCTGGGCTGAGTGGGCAGATGCTGCCTGCCCAGACAAAGGGGGCCCTGTGCATCCATGGTGGCAAGAGGACAGATGGTGGGAGAGCCCAGAGTGTTCCAGGTGTGTGAGGCTTTCAAAGACAAGCTGTCAGTGGTCTGGGAGGGAAAGATGTTTCCCAAATGCTGGAAAAGTTCCAAAAGGCAGGCAGAGGGTGTATCCATTGGATCATCACACTTGGTCTGGGCATCTGAATGTGATATTGAGATGGGGACGATTCGACTGGGGGTCTCTCAACACTCACAGCCAGGAGAGGGGCTGATCATAAGGTGCAGGGTCCCTGAGCCTTGAGGGAAATAACCCAAGGGTGAGAAGGGTCTCAGAGGGACAGCTCCCTCATTCTGGCCTGGGAGCCCTCCCCAAGGAATAATACAAAGCCCAGAAGGTAGAGAATCCCAGCGTCTTTATGGCTCAGTTTCACAACCCAGAACCAAGATGTTCTAAATTCTGGCCACAGCTGGGTCAGGGACCCATCTGTGCCCTAGGGAAGAAGGGCCCTGGGCTGGAGTCACTGAGCACCACAGGGCCGCTTTCAGGACTTCTTACTCACAGATCAACGTCATATTGAAAATAGCTGGGTCTCAGCCATCCCACTACTGGGTGTATATACCCAAAGGAATGTAAGTCATTCTATTACAGAGATACATGCAACCCTATGTTCATTGCAGCCCTACGCACAATAGCCAAGACATGGAATCAACCCAAACGCCCATCAGTGATAAAGTGGATAAAGAAAATGTGGTACATATACACCATGGAATACGATGCAGCCATAAAAAGGAACAAGATCATGTCCTTCGCAGGGACATGGATGGAACTGGAAGCCATTATCCTCAGCAAACTAACACAGGAACAGAAAAAGAAACACTGCATGTTCTAACTTATAAGTAGGAGCTGAACAGTGAGAACACATGTATGCAGGGAGGAGAACAACACACACTGGGGCCTGTCAGGGGGGTGGGGTGGGGGGAGGGAGAGCATTAGGAAAAATAACTAATGCATGCTGGGCTTAATACCTAGGTGAAGGCCGGGCGCGGTGGCTCACGCTTGTAATCCCAGCACTTTGGGAGGCCGAGGCGGGCGTATCACGAGAGCCGGGCGTGGTGGCGGGCACCTGTAGTCCCAGCTACTCGGAGAGGCTGAGGCAGGAGAATGGCGTGAACCCGGGAGGCGGAGCTTGCAGTGAGCCGAGCCTGTGCGACAGAGCGAGACTCCGTCTCAAAAAAAAAAAAAATACCTAGGTGATGGGTTGGTAGGTGCCCCAAACCACCATGACACTTGTTTACCTGTGTAACAAACCTGCACATCCTGCACATGTACCCTGGAACTTAAAAATTCAAATTAATTTTAAAAAGAAATAACAAAATAAGACTTTTTATTGTCTGAAAATAAAAATAGCTGTGTCTAATTGGATAATATTTCTGTATAAAAAGGATTTAAATCCAGGGCTATGAAAAAAAAATGCTTTTAACTAGGAAAAGATTTTCCTCCAAACCATTCACATTCAACCCCTTTAAGCTGAGTAAGGCTGAGGAGTTCCACGAACAGGACAAGGGATACAGGGCAAGTTGGTGCAGCTTGAAAAACAAAGTCCCAAGGGACCCAGGTTCTCTCTGCAGCTCCCCAGATTCACAAGCAAGTGTCAAAACTGAGATGTAGCAGTCGCCCACTCTCAAAGATCGGTGAGCAATGCTTTCTTGACTTTTCATTTTTATTGTCAAAGTTACAAACAGCAGCTAGTAGAAAAATTACTGACACACTCTTCATCCAGCTTCCCCAGCAGTTTACATTTTGTCCCATTCTCTTACCATTCATGCCTTTTCTCTTCTTCCCCATGTCCCTGTCTCCCTGTCTGTCTGTCTGTCTGTCTCTCTCTCTCTGTAGATATGTAATTTTTCTCAGTCATTTGAGAATAAATTGCTGGCTTTGTGCTTCTTTATCCCTAAACAAGTTGGTGTATGTTTCCTAAGAACAAGAACATTGTTTTACCTAATCACAGTACAATTATCTAAATCAGAAAATTGAACATTTATACAATACCATCAATGAATCCACAGTCCAAGTTCAAATTTTTTCCATCCTTCCAATAATGTGCTTTATCCGGAAACACATACTGCCTTTCGTTGTCACATCTCTCTAGTTTCTTTCAAACCAGAACAATTCCTCATTCTTTATCTTCACCCATTCTTTTGCTTTCTTTAACCTTGACATTTTTGAAGAGTACAGATCATTTATTTTGTAGAAGGTTACTCAATTTGGGTTTGTCTGATGTTTCCTCGTGATTAGATCCAGGTGATGAATTTTTGGCAGAAACACCCCAGAAGTGATGCTGTGTCTTCCTCAGTGAGGAAGTCAGAGGATATGATTTTGGGTCAGTGCCATTATTTGTGATGTTATCTTTAATGACTTGGCTGAGGTGCTATGTGCCAGGTTTCTCCATTATAAGGTTGCTATTTTTCCATTTGCAACTAATAAGAAATTGTGGAGCGATACTTTGAAGCGACAAATATCCTGATCGTCACCAAACATTCACCTACTAGTTTTAGCATCCATGGACACTTCTTGTTTGAACCAGTTATTACTGTGATGTTTGTCCAGTGATTTTCTAATTCCATCATTTCACATTTATTAGTTAAATTCTACTGCAAGAAAGAGCTTTCCCTTCTCTTCATTTAATGATATATTTATGCATCCATTTATATCAGTATGAATTCATGGATTCCGATGGATTATTCAAGGGATTGTAATCCATTACCATCATGATTTATTTTGATACTCAAATTGTCCCAGAGTTGGACAACAGGAGCCCTTTCTGTTCTTTTCACATGTCTTGTTGTTGTTGTTGTTTTAGAGATGGCATCTCACTCTGTTGTCCAGGCTGGAGTGCAGTGGCATTATCATGGCTCACTTTAACTCCTGGGCTCAAGCAATCTTCCCACTTCAGTTTCCTGAGTAGCCAAGACTACAGATAGGCACCATCATGCCCAGCTAACTTTTTAAATGTTTTAGAGAGATGGGGTCTTGCCATGTTGCCCAGACTGGTCTCAAACTCCTGGGATCAAGCATTCCTCCCACCTCGGCCTCCCAAAGAGCTGAGATTACAGGTGTGAGCCACCGCATGTGGCCTCCTCTTCATGCTTTGAGCACTTTCTTGTTTTCTGGAGCAAGATGTTCGGGATCAGCTATAACTTACCTGAGCTGGAATTCAGCCATCTCTCCAAAGAGTCCCGGATTCTTTTGGTGAAGAAGAGAATTTTAAAGATGTGAGCATCAGGGCTACTGGGATATCATTAATTCAAGACTCTTTTAATGGACAGAATGTATATATACATACATACACACACACACACACACACACACACATATATATATGGGAAACATACTGATACTTTCCATTTCAGTCTTACAACATTTTAGCTTTCCCCTTCCTGTATATTTAGGGGAACAAAAGAAAAAAGAAAAAGCATGTCTTCCCTAAAAGAAACTAGACACCTAGCTCTCATGTTTCTCAATAGATTCATTGATTTGTTCAATCCTGAAATACATAGGAAGTTGTTTTGGAATTGTTCATGCATACCACTGTGAAAAACATACCTGCTAACTAGACTTTAATATTTTATTTAGTGTTTAGACTGAGGGTACCTGGTCAGAACTCTCTGTTGGAAAGTCACTTGGGCCAGTTCCCCAGCCCCCACACAGTGTCACTGTGTTGCTCATTTGAAATACTGTTTGGTTCATTTGTTTCTATTAGGAGTGTTCTCCCCATCCCTGTGGATTCTTTGAGTACATAAAACATTAGCATGATCATAAAAGTCAAAACTAAGTAAAAAGGCATATTCAGAGAAGTGCCACTTTCCTTCCTAGCCCTTCCACCTGTACCCACCCACCTCTTTCAGGAAACCAGTCTCTTCCATTTCTGATTTTCTTCCCAATGTTTCCTTTTGTTAAAATAGGTAGATACATGTACAGTTTATTTCCTCTTCTTTCTTATAAAAAATAGAGAATACTAGAAATGATCTTTTGCACCCTGTTTTCTTCCCTCAACACATCCTGGAAATCATTCCTCATCGACTCCTGGAGCTCTTCCTCATTCTTCTCCAGCCGAATAGTACCGCACTGTCTGATTGCACCATCGTTTATCCAACCAGTCTTCTATTCGTGGCCATTGACATTGTTTCCAATATCTTTCCATGGTGAGCCATGCTTCAATATATGACCGTGTGAATATGTATTATATTGTTGAACAGGTATCTTCAGGGTAAATTACCTAGGTGAATTCCTAAAAGTGAGATTGCTGGGTCACTAGGTGTACAAATATGTAGTTTTGTTAGCTTTTGCAAAGGTCCCATCCTTAACTATTTTGTACCGATTTGCATTCCCTCTAACAAGGTATGAAAAGGCCCTAGCCTCACCAGAAGAATGTATCAAGCTTTCTAATATTTATGAGTCTAATAGGTGAGAAATAGTATTTCAAGGTAGTTTTTCAAAAACCACTTTATGTAGATATAATTCATGTACCATACAATTCACCCATTTTACAGTGCACAATTGAGTGAATTATACTATATTCACATATATCTGCAACCATCACCACAGCCGATTTTAGAAACCTAGTACCATTTACCTCTCACTCTCCTAATGTCCCATAACCCCCAGCCCTAGGCAACCATAAATCCATTTCCTGTCTATAGATTTGGCTATTTAAGACACTTTGTATAAATGGACTCATACAATATGTGGCATTTTGTGACTTGCTTCTTTACCTGAGCATTATATTTTCAAGCCTTATCTACATTATGGTATATATCGGTACTCCATTCCTTTTTATGACCCAATAATATTCCATTGTGTATATATACCATATCTTGTTTATCCATTTATCTGTGGAATTTATCAATTTATCTGTTATCTATTTAAGTTGTTTCCACCATTAGTCTGTTATGAATAATGCAATTCCAAGCATTCATATATGTTTGTGTGGACAGATGTTTCCATTTCTCCTGGGTGTGTACATCTAGGAGTAGAATT
The DNA here is from genome assembly GCF_009828535.3 of Hylobates moloch. Classification (NCBI taxonomy): domain Eukaryota; kingdom Metazoa; phylum Chordata; class Mammalia; order Primates; family Hylobatidae; genus Hylobates; species Hylobates moloch. The sequence continues at coordinate 106,574,125 of NW_026652281.1, forward strand.
TCTGAGTCATATGTCAACTCTGTGAGTAATTGTTTGAGGAACCATCAAAAGGTTTTAATGTAGTTTCATTTGCATTTCACTTATTACGTATGAAGTTGAACATTTTTTTCTTATATTTAAAGGCTACTTATATATCTTTTTTGGAATCATCTGTTCATATCCTTCATCTATTTTTTATTGGCCTTTTCCTCTCTATTATTATTATTTTGAGATGGAGTCTTGCTCTGTCACCCAGGCTGGAGTACAGTGTTGCAATCTCAGCTCACTGAAACCTCTGCCTCCCAGGCTCAAGCAATTCTCCTGCCTCATCCTCCTCAGTAGCTGGGATTGCAGGTGCCTGCCACCACACCTGGCTAATTTTTGTATTTTTAGTAGAGAAAGGGTTTTACCATGTTGGCCAGGCTAGTCTTGAACTCCTGACCTCATGATCCACCCACCTCGCCTCCCAAAGTGCTGGGATTACAGGTGTGAGCCACCGCATCTGGCTCCCTCAATTTTTAAGAAGCCTTTGTATATTTCAGAAATTAGCCTTTGGCCTGTGATACAAATTGCAAACAATTTTCTCCTGTTTGTCATGCATCTTTTGATTTTGCTTATGATGTTTTTTCCATGCAATTTTTTAAAAATGTCATATAATCAAATTTATCAATCTTCTATTGACTGTGGATATTGACTCAAGTTAGAAGTCATTTCTTCACACCCAAGAATTCACCCATATTTTTTTCCAGTACTTGTAGGGTTCATTTATTCACGTAGCTCTTTGATCCACTTTGGAAGATAGTCTTTTATGTGGTTGGAGGGATAGATCTAACTTTACTAACTTTATCAAAAGACTGTCTAGCCAGTCATCCTAGCACCACCTAGTAAAAAGATCTGCCAGGCACGGTGGCTCACACCTGTAATCCCAGCACTTTAGGAGGCCGAAGTGGGTGTTACTTGTGCCCAGGAGTTCAAGGCCAGCCTAGGCAACATGGTGAGACTTCATCTCTACAAAATCAAAAAACACACAAACAAAAAAACCAAAGTAGCTGGACGTGGTGGCATGCACCTATAATCCCAGCTACTCAGGAGGCTGAGGTGGGAGGATTGCTTGAGCCCAGCAAGGCGGCGGTGAGCCATGATCATCATGCCACTGCACTCCAGCCTGGGTGACAGAGCAAGACCTGTTTCTAAATAAATAAGTAAGATCATCTGCACCCCAGTGACTGCCAGTGCCACCTTTATTATGTCCTAAATTTTCATATACACTTGGCTGTATTCCCAGACTGTCTGCTCTATTCCAGCGGTCTGTGTATTCAGGCACCAATACCATGTGCTGCTTTAACTCTTATGAGCAAGTTCAATAACCTCCTCTGAGCACTTGTTCCTCTGCTAAGACTCTAGCTCTCCGGAAGTTCTTCCTTGTGTCTGAGCATCAGTCTTCCCTACTGCAACGTAAGCCTGTTTCCTCTGTGAGTCTCCCTGATCCCAGAGTTCTCCTTGCTCACCTCCCTGTGAGCTGTCAGGTGCTAGGAGCGCTCTCTTTTTATGCAAATGTGGCTGCTGCTTTCTGGCCCAAAGGTGACTCTCTCATTGACAGCCCTGTCTGCCAACTTTACAAGTAATTTGCTGGTCGAGCACTGCTGAATCATATAAACGCCATTATCGTTTTTGTCATCACCATCAGCAGCTGAAGCATCAGCTGCTACCTTTCTTTCACCTATTGTTTAGAGCAAATGAAAGAGCTGCTGATGCCCCAGAGAAAGGCTTTATTTGTGGAATATCCAAAGTCCTAAGCCCTTGTAGGTCAGTTCATGTCTGGAACTGACCAGGAGAACATCCTGCCAGGAAAAATATTACCATAGGCCTCCTACTCTTCATGGTTGATTAGTTGGCTTATCTCAGTGGTTGAATAAGCAACCCGCTCCCACCCCAGTGAATTTTCTCTCCTACTCTTGGTGTGGTGGCAAAACGTCTAATAGAAAAATATATTAGTGCTTTAAAATTGTTGTGGAACAAAAAGACAAAATAGACTTTATACACCTATTTTTCCCACTGTTAGATGGTAGAATATAAGGTTACATGCTTGGAACAATTAACCACTATTTGAGTTCATTTAACAAATACTCGTTGAGCAGCTCCTCTGTGTAGAGCTTTGTAATAGAACCTGTGAGGGACTCAAAGATGAATAAGACAAGATGGTGTCTTCAAGGAGTTCACTCACAACTGGAGGAGATAATGAGAGAAGAGAGATAGGCACAAACAACTTCATTACAAGGCAGAGGAGAGCAGGTGAAGAAAGACAAAGTTGCAAAGTACTTTGGGAGGGTAAGAGAAAAGCTCTACATTCAGAGTCTCTTTGGAAGAGATGAGACTTAAAATCAGATTCGGAAGCCCAAGTTGGATGGCCTGAAGTGTATTGGTCCATTCTCGCATTGCTATAAAGAAATACCTGAGACTGGGTAGTTTAAAAGAAGTTTAATTGGCTCACAGTTCTGCAGGCTGTACAGGAAGCATAGCACTGGGATCTGCTTCTGAGGAGGCTTCTGGAAATTTACAATAATGGTGGAAGGCAAAGGGAAACAGACACATCACACGGCGAAGGCAGGAGGAAGAGAGCAAGGGGGTACGTGCCACACACTTTAAAATGATCAGATCTTGCAAGAACTCATTCACTATGGCAAGGACAGCACCAAGGGGATGGTGCTAAACCATTCATGAGAAATCTGCCCCCATGAGTCGATCATCTCCACCAGGCCCCTCCTCTAACACTGGGGATTACATTTCAGCATGAGATTTGAGCAGGGACACACATCCAAACTGTATCACCGAGAAAGATAATCTGGCATTTAAAATGGCTTAAGCAAAATCAGAGAGGCAGAAACATATTGGCAGGGGTGGGGGTGCATATGAAATTGCTGTTTTGTAGGTCAAAGCAGTCACATATTGGCAAGTTTGCATGATTCCATCGAATCGATCATATTTCGGGATACTATAGTCTGTTTGTAGACCTAATAGAACTGATAGACCAATTTGAAGGGGTTAAGAGGCCCCATATAGGAGACGTGGCTGAACCAAGTTGCAGAGGATTTTGACTGTTAAAATGAAAAAAAGTTGACCTTTATTTAGTGTGATTCATTTAATTACTTACATATCAAATATTTGCCGAGGCCCTACCATGTGCCCAGCCTCCCAGTTGGGGAAGCTCTGAGAACACAGTCATGTTTCAAAGGGATAAAACTGTCAGTAGTGTGTGTGGTGGGCTGGAGGCAGGGGAGATGGTAGGTGACAAGACTCCTTAGGGGCTGCCTAGCATGGTGTGGTGGGAATTGCTAGGCAGGGCTGAGGGTCCACGTGACACTTCTGGTCATACATTTAAAGTGAGGTCAGGCAGCCTGGCTGTGCTGTTTTCTTCAGCACGTTCTGATGCTCATCTGCAGATTAGGAAACAAACTACTTTATCAGACATAGGGTTTTGATGAGCAAGATCAGTTAGGGTTTTGACTGAGCAACTTAGGGTTTTGATGATCAAAGAGGCTGAGAGTATGCATGAGTTTTAGTTTTAGTTATGAACCCTGGAATCTAAACTGTGTAAGAACGGAAGCAAAACATGAGGCAGAGGATGGGCATAAAAAGGGGATTAGGGACCCCCCCAAGAAAAGATGAAGACTTGTTGAAATTGGAAAACTAGAAAGAGTAAGCTAGGAAGATAGAAAGTTCAAAAAGAGTGGGATGCTTCTAAAAGAGCATTTTAGAAGTGATGACATTGCTGGTGATGACAAGGTCCAGGGTGTGACCAGGACAGCAGGGACCCAGAAAGGGTAGGAAAAACGGTCATGAGAAGTGAGCAAGTCAAGCAGCAGAGAGGCCAGCACATTAGATGGATTGTCTATGGATATTAAAGTCATCAAGAGTAATGACAAGCAGGGATGAAGACAAAGACAGTGAGTCAGGCATTAAAAGATTCCATGAGTCAGCAGATATGCTATGCAAGGTGATCAAAGGCTGCAATGAGGAGGAGGATTCAGTGCACAGTGTGATGGGATGTGCCTCAAAGGAGGCTTTGGAGAACAGTAGCCTGGAAGCAGTAATGAGAGGTGATGAAGACATCCACCCACCTCCTGGCACCATGGTATTTGGGATGTGGAAGGAACAAAGCTCACCACTGAAGGGGCCTCAGAGAAAGCAGTGGCCTCCAGAGAATACTGGGGCAAAACAGTCACCAAAACATGTAGAGGGGAGGTTCAGGGAGAGGGGGTTTTAGTGATGACAGAACAGGAGTCCCACAGGACATAGGATAAGGATTTAGGGGGTTAGGAATGGATGGAAGATTGGGTCAGATTAGGAGCACACAGCCATGAAGGATAAGCATCTGGGAACATATGGATGATTGAAAGCCTAGGACTAACAGGTAAATGGAAATAACTGGGGATTTTGAAACATGATTGTATTGAGTCTAATGCTTTTTAGGGGAAAGTTGTAAATTATGCCTCACTTTTGGGAGGTCCCTTTGGCAGGCAGTGATGGTAAGAAACGGTGGTCAGACCAGGAGTCCAAGGAACCTTGTAGGTCTGCCTTAAATCTTTCTGAGGGTGATATTAAGGCTGGATAGGGTGCTCTTCTGGATAAATGGTAGAGGTTTGGGGAAGTGGGGGACAGGATCATGAGAAGGAAATTTGAAATTGTGATTGTTTTAAACTTGGTTAAGGGTTGATGACCCTTGAGAGTACAGGGGATGAGGTTGCAAAGATGGCAGAGAACAGATTCTGCTTTAGTGGATGAAAGGTTTGAACCCAGAATTGTTAAGAGGCTTCAATGATTGTACCCTAAAGATACATGAGCACGTATATTCATCGCAGGACTATTCACATAGCAAAGACATGGAATCAACCTAGAGGCCCATCAATGGTAGACTAGATAAAGAATATATGGCACGTATACACCATGAACTACAACACAGTCATATAAAAGAACAAGATCATGTCTTTTGCAGCAGCACGGATAGAGCTAGAGGCCATTATCCTAAGCAAACTAATGCAGGAACAGAAAATCAAACACCACATGTTTTCACTTGTAAATGGGAGCCAAATATTGAATACACATGGACACGAAGAAGGCAAAAATAGACACAGGGGCCTCCCTGAGGGTGGGGAGTGGGAGGAGGGTAAGGACCAAAAAACTGTCAGGTGCCATGCTTATTGTCCGGGTGATGGATTACTCTGTACACCAAACCCCCGTGACACACCATTTACCCATATAACAGACCTGCACATTTACCCCTGAAACTAAAATAAAAGTTAAAAATATAAGAAGATTCAATGAGATAATTAACACCCAGTGCCTTTGCACAGTCCCTGGTGCTTCGCAGGTTAATAATAGAGTTAGTTCCCTCCCTCTCCACCACCTTCCACTGCCTGCAACTGCCGCCCCAGATGCACATAGGTGGACACCCCAGAATGAATGGGAGCCTGGGTGTGGAGCAGTAAAGATCCATCTCCAGCTGTTAACACAACTTAGAACACGTGCACTGCTGCAAATGGCTAGAGGCAGAACTGAGCATTGAACTACAAGAAAAAGAATCTGTGATGTGCTGTTTGTAGAAATGTGGCCCAGACATTTCAAGACATGGTGAGGGCATGAAGGCAGTAAGAGTCAAAAACTCATTAACTGCCCAAATTGCTGAGGACAAATAGAATAATAAACTTCTAGGCAAGAATGAAATGCAGTTTTGCTTCCAGGAGACCATTTCCACTCTCAGAGCTGAAGGCAGTGGGACTCTGTGCCTTCCTCCACTGTCAACTTCCAGCCCCTTTCAATTCAAATCACAAAAGCTCATGATGTTGAATCTAGTTATTGGGAGAATCAAATGGCAGGACCTTGGGGACGTTCAGGGACATTATTATTACGTTCATGAAATTTAGCCCAAACAAAGGTGACTGATACCCTGATCATGAATCTTCATTGGCAACGAACAGTAGAAATAGCTGTCAGAGTTGTATCTGAGTTTGTTCTGATGGCTTTAGCTATAAAGCCATGGATGGTTACATCAGTGCCTTAAATATATCAAAGGAGGAAAATATTCTGCAGTGGAAACTTTACTCCTGGAAATACTGGATATATTCAGCAAAGTTACATGAGGTAAAAGATAAGTCCTTTACTCAGTTGTTGGGTGTTTTAAAATCACTTTTTATCTTTTAAGTTCTAATTCACTCCAGTGTTTGTTTAATTCAGAATTGTAAAATTTCTGGAAAAATCGAAGTCACAGGGAAAAGAAACCTGTCTTCATTTGTTTGATTTCTTTGTTTTCTGAGGAGAAACCCAGGGCCTAACACATAACACTTGGTAAATATTATTATAAATATCACTTCAACAGTTTGGCACTCTTTTCGTACTAAAATTTATCTTCTTAGCGTAGGAGAATGAAACTCTTTATGTACGTCTTGGTTTTTCTGAAAAAGACTCACATTTTGGATGCTGAAAACAGTGTTTGATCACCTAATAATTGGTTCTACCTTTGCTAATTGAATTTACTTTTAAATGTTTTAAATTTGGCCATGAGTAGAGCTGCTGAATTCAGTTTAGTTTTGAGGATATTTTTCCCCCTTTGTGCAAAGCAGGCAAACTCAAGAACTCAAGGACAAAACAAGCCATCAATATTAGGGTGGAACAAAGAAAGTTCTTATGTCAAGCAGATTCAGAAAGCATTCATTTTGAAGAAAAAAAAAAAAGGAAGGAGAAAGAAAAGGAGGAAAAGAGATCTCCTTATCCAATTTAATGGAAGATCACAGGACTGAGAGGAGGAGGGGCCAGGTTCAAATTTGGGGACTCTGAAACGCTTCCACTTGCCCCGAGCGTCTGTCTTGGAGCCTCTTGAGCTTCCGTTCTTCGTTTCTAATCTCTCCGGGCACAAAGAAGAGTGACTGCGAGTCGCCGCTCGGCTGGCGGTCCTTTGAGGAGCGGGCAGAACAATGGCCCCTCTGCCAACCTCGGGGGCTGCAGCGGACAGGAAGTTGACAGCGGGGGAAGGCACAGAGCCCCACTTCCTTCAGCTCCAAGAGCTGAAGTGGTCTCCTGGAGGCAAAACTGCATTTCATTCTTGCCTAGAAGTTTATTATTCTATTTGTCCTCAGCATTTAAGGCAGTTAATGAGTTTTCAGCTCTCACTGCCTTCATGCCCTTGACATCCCCTTCCTCCTTAACCCCCTGCAGTCTGTCCTCTTGCCTACCTCCATGAAAACGGCCCTCCCACGGATCAGCAAATTCAACAGTCTCTTCTCCCTGCTCAGCCCGTGTGGCGTATTCTCAGCAGAGAGGCAGCGATGAAGCTGGTGACCCTCCGTGGCCCCCTCTGCTTTCCTAGAACAATGCCCTCCTCTGGCCCTGGCGACTCCATTCTCCTGTCCCTGCTGCCTTTGGGGCAGACCTTACTGTCCCCTTTCTCCTTCCTCTTTCAGCACATAAGCCATGTCCTTGACCCCATCCTCTTCTCTGATTGCATCCTGGACATTCTCCCTCCTTCGTGAGTGGGTGCATCACCCATTTTCAAACCAGCATGCCAGACTTGACTTATCTGAGACTGCACCAGCTCAACACTTCCACCTGCATTGGCAGCAGGATCTTCAGCGTGCCAGATACAAGGTGGAAGTCAGCAGTGGGCCTTAACCTGCTCCTCTTGTGTACCTTCTGTCTCATGAAGGGACCACCTTTTGTTTTGTTTTGTTTTGTTTTTTGAGGGTCACTTGGGGTGAAAACTTCCTTTGACCTCATCCCACATCGATTTGTTGCCAAGTCTCACTGTTTATGTTTGAAGCAGATCTCACATCTGCCTTCTCCTTTTCCAGTTCCTTTGCTGGTTATGCCTAGTATAGAGCCCTCGTTACCCCTAGAAAATCCAAATGCTTTCTGACTACCACACACATCCACCCTCATTATTGTCCCTTGTCAACTCATCCTGTACCCCACCATCAACTGAATAGCTCTTCAACAAGATTATAATCAAGACACCACTAGCCTGGGCTGGCTGACTGGCTTGCTTGCCTGCTTGCTTGCTTTCTTGCTTTCCTTCTGTCTGTTTATCTATGTGTCTATGTATCTGTGTATCTACCTATTTATGTGTCTATCTATGTATCTTTCTATGTGTCTATGTATGTATGTATCTTTCTGTCTATTATGTGTCTATGTATCTATCCATCTATGTGTCTATGTATCTATGTGTCTATATATCTATGTATTTGTCTGTCTACTACGTGCCTGTCTATGTAACTCTATCTTTCTATCTGTGTCTGTGTATCTATATATTTATCTTTCTATTTATGTATCTATGTGTCTATGTGTTTATCTATGTAACTATCCATGTGTCTATGTATCTATGTATTTATGTGTCTATCTACTATGTGTCTATGTAACTATTTATGTGTTTATATGTCTATGTATCTATCTATCTAAAATCTTTTTCTCCTAAAACTGTATAGTAAGTAAATGTAAGGGGGAAGACAGAGAGATGGAAGGAGTAAGGGAAGGGGTAAGGAGGGAAGGAAGCCATAAAGGAAGGAAAGAGGAAAGAAATGAAGGAAAAAAGAAAGGAAAGAAGGAAGTACAAGACAGCAACCATAGATTTCTAGGTTTGTTGCTAATTTGGTCTCTAGAAAATCACTAGTCTTCACTATATCTCAGTTTCTCTCTTGGAAACTGTACAAACTCTTGCCACCACTCTTGCTGCACGGAGTATGTTCATTGACTACCTTGAGGGCTCTGTGAGCTCTTCATGGAAAGAGATCACTATGCATTTATTCATGCCATTGCCTCATCACTTTTGTTGGTGGTTTGAATTAGTCCCAGGTCCACATAAGTTTTTGCTGGTCCTGTGGTCTTCCCACATCCAGTACAGTTCATATTCTTACACACCAGCAAAGGTGTGTAAATCCTGACTGGATGAAAATCTTGAGAGGACTTTATTTGCTAAAGGAAATTAAAAGAGGTAAAAAGAAAGTAAGTAAGTTTTTCTCTGGGTGGTAGTTCAGCCAGAGACCTGTGCTGCCGGGAAGATGTATAACCCTCTGTAACTCCAGGTGCTCAGAAACATGTGCAGCTAGTGGACATGGGCAAGTTGGGCATCCTGACATCCTTGCAGGAGGAAAGGGCAGCTCAGGCCCCTACACTGTCATGTAAATGATTTAATCACTCACAAACACAGGTTCGGTTCTTTTCTTTTTCTCTCTAGTAGATACAGAGCTTCATTATATAATTTTTTTTCTCCCAGTGTGTAATCTCTGTCTCTCAATGACTTCCCACTTGTTTAATAGCTCTAGTTTTCCCAAATTTCATTTCTATCATCATCTGGTTTTATTATGTAGTCAACTTTTTCAGGATACTGGAAATGTCTCCCAGCCAGCCCTTCCTTGAGACGGAACCTTGAGAAAGAGAGAATCAATATTACTTTGATGGCTCAGGCTCTATAAAAGCCACATTGTCTGAAGCCACTTAGCATAAGGCATGGAGTTGAACACGGGTAAGAGAATCTCAACAGATCTTTTTTTTTTATTCTGACTTGTTTTTCTTTGGGTATGTGGTATAGGACTTTTAACCACTGATTTCCCAACTCTTCCTGTGTGATGCTAGCTGTCCTCTTTTAGAACAAGGATACTATGGCAGATGAAAGCTTTACTCATGGCATGTCTTTTTCTAACCCCCAGATATAAGTTATTAAAGAGAAATGTCATCTCTTGAAATCCAGCCCCTCTATTGTTTTTAAATGTTGACATCTTCTCTGCATAAGACTCAAGTTCCAGGTCCCTGGGAATGTAGCAGAACTTGCATACAAATGTGTTATTTTAATATACTATATCAACAGCTCATGATCTTCTACAGAAAGTACCAAGACTTCTAGGCATTTTCACCACTGTGAATGAGTTACTCCTCTTAACTACATCTCATGGGTACATCATGACACTTAGGAAAGCACAATTGTGGATGTACTGTCTGCACAGACCAGGTAGCATGGTTTTGTTCTGTGGTGACAGAAGAACAAAGGAGTCTAGGCATAAGGCCAGGGATGGCTCAACTCAAAGCATGGCTCTTGTCACATTGAGGAATAGTTAACACATTCTTGCCAATCATCTCTCTTGGACATTTTCTACTCTCAGGATGCCCTTTCTACAAATGCTGCTGATAAGGTTTGGCTGTGGCCCTACCCAAATCTCATCTTGAATTGTAGTTCCCATAATTCCCACATGTCATGGGAGGGACATCATGGGAGGTGATTAGATTATGGGGTCTGTTCCTCCATGCTGTTCTCATGATAGTGAGTTCTCATGAGATCTGATGGTTTTATAAGGGGCTTTCCCCCGACCTTCACTCTGCACTTCTCAATCTGCCGCCATGTGAAGAAGAACATGTTTGCTTCCCCTTCCACCATGATTGTAAGTTTCCTGAGGCCTCCCCAGCCATGCAGAACTGTGAGTCAATTAAACCTCTTTCCTTTATAAATTACCCAGTCTTGGGTATTTTTTCATAGCAGCATGAGAATGGACTAACACAGCTGCCCACAGCTTTTCCCCTGAGGATCACTAAGCTAGTCCATGACCAACAAGACACTAGAAGCATAAGGATTCATCAGAACAAGGCCATCATGGAGAGAAAGGAGGAAAGCCACCAATGAGTATAGGGTTGATGTTACTCTTCCTTTCAGAAAGGACAAAGCCAGACCACTGGGAAAATCATCATGTCTTAAGCCTATTATCTTAGTATCTGTCTTTTAATTACCTCCCTGCCTCCACCAAACCACAATCATAAATATTTGATAATGACCCATCCTCCCCTCTACCTCAGCATCAACATGCCCTTGCCTCCCCCTTGTTCAGTGATCACAGTAGCTGAACATATCCACATCCACCTATCAGCCTAGAAGCTTTTTCTTGCTCAAGCCCACTTCAAAGTTCAGCCAGGCCATGTGTGTCTCAAAGAAGGCCCTTAAATAAACAACCAATGCAGTTTCTGACTACAAAATCCTGATGTTTGCCCCTATTCCATTCCCTATGTGATACTCAGTGCAAAAGACTGTCTTGCAGCACATGCATGAATTGTTGCCTTCACTTTGCATGATCCTCTAACACAATCGAAAACTACCCTGAACCACACCTGTAATCAATCCCTTTTTTAATATCCATATTAACCAGAACCTGACTGATACCATCCCAATAACTATATTCATTAACCTGCCCAGATTAATTATGAAATCCACTTTATTTGCCACTCCTACTTTCCTTTCTTCCTTTCCTTCCTAGTCATTAGCTACTACCTGGGCCACCTGGGCTATTTCCCTTGTCTAGCAGTAGGTGGCTCAATACTCTCTCCTCTCTTCCCCCTTTCTGCCCTAAGTATGAGGCTCCTTCTTCTGTTGGAGCGCCTGCTCAGACTGACTCTACTTGATCCCTGTCACATTCCTCTGGGCTTGTCAAAGGTCTGCATTGTGTCCCTGAGTAGCTGGGGCATGCCATGAAGAGTGAGCCCAGCCCAGCCCTAATCATGACAACCCAGCCCCTGTGAAAGATGAATAATAACAACTGCTCTAGCCAGTCCCAGAAGAGCCCACTGAGGACGTTTGTTTTGGAATAATGAATATGGAAATTTGGAATCCGTAATAAACTGCAAGCAGTCTTTCAACTCACTCGTGCCGAAAATTCACACTCGCCTTTCCCATAACTTGTCACTTGTGTTTTTTATTGTTCGATATGTAAACAAGGCCGGGAAGGCCTTTGTTCCTTGGTGCCTACTTAGATTTGCCCATTAATCCCAACCCCCCCCCCTCCGCTTTCCCACCAATGCATGCAGGATTACACAAAGCAAAAGTCATTAATTTTTATCTCTGACTATCTGTAGGGTTTTTAATGTGGCCTGGCTTGCTTATGCACCACCAATTACATGTCATAAGTGCTTGTAGATGCTGGAGCAGTATCATGGGCTGATGAATCACTGCCTCCTCTCCTGATTAGTATGCAAGGGGCTGTGTTCCTCTTGGAGCAGCTGGCATGCCAATGAGGATCTGGCTCCGCCGGTCAAGGCATCTGGACATGAATTCAATATGGATTGCTTTAATTAAATGGCTAAGCGCACAAGACGCTAAGAAACAACTCCATCATTGAGTGAAACTCGAAAATATAGTCGACACAAGCAAGAGGGTGGAAAGGGTAGGAAGATATTTCATCAACACCGCCCACTGTCTAAAATCCTTGAAATCCCTCCCCGCTGCTCCCCACTGTGTGAAGCACAACCACTTGCTAAGAGCATGATGAATTGTGGAATCCACAATGAAACACCAGAGGTGAATCTAGTTCACCACCCTTACGTTTAGAAATCAAAACAGCAGAGCAAAACCTACTCTTCTGCCCTTTGGAAAGGTTTTATTTTAACTAGACACTTGCTTGCAAACTACCAATGAGGCTGATTTTGAGAAGGAAGGCAGCAAGGAAAGGAGGGTAAAAAGTCTGAACTGAATGTACCTGTGACCAACAGTCCTAGAGGAAAAGAATGAGTTCATGTAGCTTTGCAAGTGTAAGGAGGACAGAGAGGTCTGTCGATGTGCTAATTCGCTGGAAAGGAGAAGGGAAGAGCAGTGTGGATTTCCACTGCCCACTTGGGATGGGTTTTGCATAGATCAGAAAGATGAAGTATCTGCTTGCTTATATTTGCTTTCAACCTGTCCCTTGTTAGTCTGTTTCAACAGGAAGCAAACGGAATATTTTCATAAGGAATAGATATTGCAACAATCACCCTGGTTTTATCCTTCTGAGCACTTATCTATAATTCTGTTACAAGTCTCCTCTTATGTCCACCACACATTGTATTTGGTTTGCCTGTATATTTCATCAGGAGACAGGATCAAATAATAGCTGAGAGAGAACTCTGGATACAGGTGAGTCTGAGCTCTCCTTGCAGCTTCATTAACTTCTAGCTATGTGGTCTTAGGCAAGTTATGGGGCTTCTCTGAATCTCCTGTTCCCCATATTTAAAACAGGGATAAGAATTAAACCTACCTCATTAAAATGTCATGAAGATTGAGTTAATCCACACCAAACCTATAACTCATGTCTTAGACTCTCAAAAATGATGGCTACTACTAGTGTCTTGTGGAATGCAATCTGGTCAAGCAGTGATGTTTCATTGACCAAATACAGGGAATACTATTTCCTGATATTGACCAGATTTACCTATCTACACCAATAGGTATTTAAGGAAGACCTTTAAAATGGATGACTGTGCAACCACCACCTCTCCGGTTTACCGCTTCTCTGTTCCCCACCGAAGATCTGGTAACATCAGTTGATTATAATACGCACTACAGATGGATCCAAGAATCCAAGACTATTTTCTTTTTAAAACAATTTAAGACCTCATTGTTTAAAAGACCCTGAGTTGCTCTGCCTTTAAAAAATAAAAATAAATAAAAATAAATTTAAAAAGCATAGGAAAATGGTCAAATAAGTTCAGCATTCTGGCTGGTGTTCCCCCCGATCCTGAGCTGAAAAGGTTGATGACTAGTAAAGGAAATTAAATGCTTGTATCTATGTTCACCCTGAGTCTGCACAGTACATTCTCTGGGATTTTATAAATCCATGGAGAATTGAGACATTCCAGGCCAGCAAGACCATCAAGGTCCTAAGAGTCCCCTGGGGGCAAATGACAGAAAGAAAACTGTCTACGGTGCACAAAATTCAGTTAAACCACACATGGGTGTATGTGAGATTGCAGTTGTGATCAGTCACAAAGATTCTATTCCAGGGCAACTCAACATATGACACTCCAGCCTGCTAGGTCAAAGCTTCTTGACATAAAAGTGGTATTCTTGAATAATAAGGCAAGATACTTGCTGAATCTTGTCATTGTCTTTCAAATTTTCAGAAAGAAGTCCAATTTAGGTTCCCCTTGGAGCATCATTCATTCATCTGCCAGGTGCCACCTTTGTAAGGAAGTATATTATTAAAAGTGGGCATCATAGGAGAAGGGACCTGAAGACTGTGCTTTCATCCAACCATCGGTCATCCATGTTTTCAATATGGCGGGCCCAGATCTGCTTCTAGGGAAGTTGGGGAGGGAATAGAAGAGGGTTGTTTGGTTCAGCACTGACTCTTTGAAGGGTAGGAGTGGGTTTAGGGAATGAGTCGTCATACCTGGTTTCGTGGAATACTTGGAATATTGGGCAGCAGTTACTGCAGTTGTGGTAGGTCGTGGCAGTAGAAGCCAACCTACTTGGGTCTTAAAATCAGCTCACATGCCATAGATTGCTTCTCCCTGTTCTACGTGCATAAGAGGAATGTAGAGTATACAGAGAACTCAAGAACAAGTAAGCCAAAAGGCTTCTCAGAATACTACTCTCCCAGCAAATAAAAACAAAAATACTTTGATCCTTAAGACCCATGACCATTTGTCTGAGCTTCATTTCTGCCAAATGTTCTGTTTTGTGTTATTTAGACAAAGCCTTTCAAAGAGCCTTTGTGAGATACAGTTTCCTCAGGACTGAGACTTCTCTTATCCCCAGGAATGTTTATGTCCTATTCTTTAGAACCACAAATGTGTGTGGAGAGCTAAGATGTCAAAATATGGACTTCGATGAGTTTGGCAAAGGAATCGATGGCATCGCCTCCAAGTTGTGTTGACGTTGGGAGTTTTAATATTTAAATAAATACACTGGAGACCCAAATAGGGGCTACAGCTTCAGATTTTGTTAAGAACCTTACTGAGATATTATTCACTTACCATAAAATTCATCCATTTGAAGTATAGGATTCAAGAGTGTTTAGTATATTCACAGGTTTGTGCAACCATCACCCTAATCTAAGTTGAGAGTATTTTCGTCACCCCAAAATAAAAACCACAGCCCCATTATCAGTTACATCCTATACTTCCCTCCCCTCAACCCTTGGCAACCACTAGACTACTTTCTGTCTCTATAGGTTTGCCTATTCTTGTCATTGCAAATAAATAGACTTATACAATATGTGGCCCTTTGTGTCTGGCTTCTTTCACTTAGCATCATGTTTTTAAGGTTCGTCCTCTTTGTAGTATGTGTCAGAACTACATTCCTTTACAACTTCAGTTTTAAAACTCATGAGCACATACTGCATTGCACTGAGAACTGGAAAGCCGGCTGAGAATGGATTTCTGAACTTACTGACTGTTGAACATTAGCCCATTATTGGACTTAAGGCTTTTCGTATGTGGTTCAGTGTCTTCTGTTCTGTCCTTTAGCTGCCTTCCAG
Source organism: Hylobates moloch (assembly GCF_009828535.3). NCBI lineage: Eukaryota > Metazoa > Chordata > Mammalia > Primates > Hylobatidae > Hylobates > Hylobates moloch. Next base: position 106,589,358 of record NW_026652281.1, read on the forward strand.
ATTTCCAAATTCTTAAATGGCTGTTGCATATGATATATTATTCTTTATGATTTATCTGTATTAGGAAATACAAAGTAGCATTGAATAAATGATAAAGTATTTTGTCAATACTGCAGACCTTGAGACCATGGGCATGCCACTCAGCCTCTGAGCTTCTATCTCTCCAACTGTAAAAGGACCATCGCTTTCCTGGGCTTCAAACCTCCATGATACTTCCATGACTTGGTGATCAAATGCCACCTTCTTAGTGTAATCACATGAGGCTCTCACAATATAGCCTCAGCTGACCTCCTCAGTACATTCTCCCGTGTGTGTGTGTGTAGTATTAGACCAAACTCTGTAATTCTGGGACACATGCATTTCTGTATATGCTGCTCCTTCTAACTGGCATGCCCTTCCACCTTTCCCTTCTGGGAAAATCACTTCTCATTTGATATTGCTTTGATATTGCTGTTTTTTTTTTTCCTAACGGTGTCATTCTTGGAGGTGAAGAGGCTTACCCCATGTTTGAATCATCATGGATAAATTAGCAGTGGTATGTTTTCTGTTGCAGGCTTGTTGGATTGATCTTTGAATGTTGTAGGCATGACTATCATTCACCAATACCCATTCTCCTCTACTTCTGGACACTTTGAAGAGCTACTTCCCACCTACCTCAAAGCAAGGCATGGCCATATGATATGAAATTAGAATGGATGTGATCCATGTTACTGGACTGGCCACCTCCCCTGTGGAAAGCTTCTCTAAATTCCCCAGGCAGAGTCACCAGACTCACCCCAGATCCTAGGGCACTTAGATTCATTAGAGCCATTCTCTTATTGCGCCATAGCTATTTACCCACACATCTGTCTTAGCACTGCCCATGCCATTTTTAGGCAATCTTAATACAGAGCACCTCTAAGCACCCAGAACCTAACCCCATGCCTGGGCCATAGTAGAGCCCCATAAATATTTGTTAAACTTACAAATTAATTAGTTTGAGGGAACTGACCTCAAATTAACCATCCACCTCTCCCCATCCTCATGGCACCATCCTGGACTGAGCCACCATATTACCTCTTGCCTGGACTACTCCAGGGCCCCCTGTGTTCTTTCTTCTGTCCTATGATCCATTCTTTACTTCGCAGCCAGAGAGGTTGTGAAAGAGTCAGATGAGCTCTAACATACACAAAAGAGATTTGCAAATTCCAAAAGCACTATACAAAAACATAAGTTTTTTATTATTTAATTTTATGCCTGTCCAATCTTGATTTTTAGAATAAAAGTGATCAAGAAAAGAGCAAATGTCGATCCCCCTGAGATAATTGGAAGCACTCTGGGCTGTCACAAAACCGAGGCTGAGAACTTCAGGAGGCATGATTATTCTCTCAGGTCTGTGCTCCACACCCAGGGCCTAGAAATTCTAACTGGACCCTTCTGGTCCTCATGGATATCTTCTTCAGAAGTTCTATAACTCCTGCCAGAGGACCTGAAATCACAGAGTTCAGGTGAAGCCTCGCTAATTTGTACAGTTTCTGAAGCCTAATACTCCCTCGACCAAAGGCCTCTCCTTCTGTGTGTCATGTTGCAAGTAGTGGCTGGTGCCACACCCATTTTCAAATCACCAGGACGGCTTTCTTCAACCCACTTTCATCATTGCATTCTCTTCTTGTTCTCCATCATGCGATGAGAAAGCTCATAGGGCCACTTTACTTATTTAGTTTGCTTTGTGAAAACTACCATATCACTTCCTCTCTTGATGATCTTCCCACAAAAATGAATACCTTACTTCAGGGGAGCTGGGAGGTACAGCCCTTCATGTGTCTAGAAGTAGAAGAGAATGGGTATTGGTTAACTGTAGTCAAGTCTACCACACTCAAAGCTCAATCCTATGAGCCTACAACAGAAAACATACCACTGCTAATTTACTCAGGATGATTGAAACATGGGCCAAGCGTCTTCACCTCCAAGAATGACACTGTTAGGAAAAAAAAAATCCAGCAATATCAAAGACTAATCCCAGGTGAATTTCAGCAAGCCTCCTATCTGACTCAGTTGCTACCGTGAGTATGAGTCCATTCCTTTACATGTGGTCCACTAGGTCCAGTCTGGCTACATTTAGCTCCATGCCCAACTCAAAGGCTCTTGTCAGCTACTCCAGTTCCTTTTCACTCATGTCATAGATAATCCCATTCACTGGGCTTTCTTCTAGGTCAGCATCAACCTGAACCGCCTCTACTATACACTCGGGCCCAAGCCAAAGACCTCTGCTGAGAGGTGTTATCACAGTAAGCAGTCATGGCTCCCATGAAAGGTTGCTTTGATGCTTGAAGAGCACTTCTGGCTCCTAAACAGATATTTTATTCACTTGCCAATCCTCTTAAGCCCAGAAGGGTTGGTCACTTTTGTTTTTCATTCTTTATGAGATGAAGGAGACCATCTGGGAACATTGCCTAGCTACCCACTGCTCTATCCAGAGTGTCTGTTTGCTCTCTCAGAGTCTTCACTGGTCTTAGAGGCTGGAAGTGATCGTCCTCCTCCTCCTCCATTCCCCAGACTTTCTAGCTCCCAGATTGCCAGCCTCTTCCTATCTGCTGTTCCTCTTTTACCCAAAGACATGTACAGTCTCTTTTCACGTGGCAAATTCTGCAGTCGACTTTGCCATTTACTCACACTATTAAACTGCATCTCTTCTTTCATGTCTTGGTCCAACTTCTCTAGCAAGTGGTCCATACTTATTACTTCCATTTCTTTATTTTCCTTCGATTCCTTTATCTTCCTCACTCTTGTTCTTCTGAACGATAGCAACAGACACTGCTTACCTCCCTTGTTCCCTCACTTCTTGAAAATCCACTTCTTCCTTGGCTTCAGGAATCCCATACTTTTTTGGTTTGCCTCCCACTTATCAGACCATCCTTCCTGCCAATTGCTTTGGAATGTAACAGGCTGTCCTAGCTGGATGGTTATTCTTGCCATCCCTCAAACAGTGATGCTGCCTCTTTCCTTTGCACCCTTTCCTGTACTGTTTCCCCTACCAAGGATGCCTTCTTAACTCTGCTGGGTCTGTCCAGGTCCCACCAGGCCCTCCTGAAAGGCCATCCTTTTCATTATCCTTTCATGATCCCCCACCCCCAGCCACGATGATTGCTCTCCTTCCCAACCCAGAACAACTCTTGTTCTTGGCAAACTCTTTTGGTAAAAGGCCAGATAGTAAATATTTTAAGCAGGCCACAGGGTCTCCGTTGCAGCTCTTCATCCCCATCATTGTAAGGAAAAACATCTATAGGCAATATTTAAACAATGTGTCTTCGAACACATTGAAACTGTATTCCAATAGGACTTAATTACACAAAACAAGTGGCAGACCAGTTTGGGCCCATCCAGGCTGCAGTTTGCTGACTGTCAGCTAGACCATTTTATTCTCCAACTAAATTATAAACTCTTTGAAAGTAGAAACTCTTTTTCATACTTCTTAGCGCTTTGAAATGCACTTGAAGAGATTTTGTAAACATTAGTGGGCATTCAGTAAATAGGGAATGGTCGAATGTGGAGACAGAACTTATAATGGTCTATGTCTTTGGATGTTTCCTAGTTAGATCACCCAGCATAGCTCTCACCACACATTCGGAGTTCAGCCTTTTCTGTTTGCTGTTCTTCCTCCAAAAACACTTCCCAAGCCAAGGGCTATTGGGGAAGACTGGAAACCCAGAGCGATTCTGCCTACAAGATAAGAGCTATTCCTATGTTTGCTATTCCTGCATTTGTTCTGCAACACCCGAAGCTAAACATCCTTCTCTAGGTGTCCTATTCAGATTCAATATCACAGCATATTTCCATCACCATTCTACCTGATGGGACCGTACATCAAGACATCCTGCATAACCTTATTATTCTGTTATGGCACATTTAAATGGGAAAGTTTCTTTAAACCTAGCTGCCTTGCCATTAAACGTGTGAAAAGTATATCATAAGCTGCAAAAAAAAAAAAAAAAGTCATGAAGATTCAAATGCCTTCTCTCTTTTCAGTGCGTCTGGCTGATTTCATCTGCCTCTGGGCTCCCCGATGCCCCCATGCCTTCATTATGCAGACCAGGCTGGTGGACTAGGCAGGTCAGGGACCCAGCCTTCCTCTCTCTCCTCTCCGAGCTGTGTGTAGGGCTAATATTGCCAGCTTACTGAGCAAAGTCAGATCGACGGAGGGAAGCAAATGAACTGTGAGAGCTGGGCTTTGATGCCTTTTGGTTGGGAAATCACGAGTTTTATTCTCAGCATCTACCTCCGGGATTTTTATGTGCTTAACGATTTCATACACTTTGTAGTTATTTTGGTCCTCAGGAGGGAACATGAGTGTAGCTGTCATGGAAAGTTGATAGGCACCAGAAGGTTTCCCTCTTTCTCTCTCAATCTCTCTCTCTCTCTCTGTCTTTTTCTGTACATACAGTTTACCATGCTTAGGAAGAGACATCCGCCCACCCTTTGGGGGAGAGGGACAAAGCTGGTGTTTTGTCAGTAGTCAAAATATAAAACAAAAGGAAAGACATCTAGCAGAAGGCAAGTTGAGCTGCAGGCCAGGCCTGCCTCTCTCTGGTGGCCTGTAGCATGTAGAGAAGAAGGTTCTGGAATAAATATGTCCAAGCTGCATCCTATTCTGGACCCTTCCAAAATAGGTGAATAGCTGTTGGCCTGTTGTTCAGGAGCTTATCATCTGAAAGTCACATTTTTGTCTGTTGCTAAAATTGCAATGGAAACAATGCTGTATGCCACAACTGGCTGGGTCCAAAGGGAATAACAATAATTCATAAAATGTACATGCCCTGGACTGAGTTATGTCCCTTTATAACTGTTACCTCATTTAAATCTCCCACAACCTGAGGAGGTCAGGTACTGCTGTGACCCCATTTTTCAGGTCAGAAAAGTGGGGCTCAGAGAGGTCACCCAGCTAGCTAGTGACAGCAGGTCTCTACTACAAAGTTTAGGGTCTCGCCTCCTGAGCTATCCTGCTTCCCTGTGTTGCTTACGTAGACTCCTAAGGAAGCCAGAGCATGTTATGGAACCCTAGAAAATTTTAGAGAGCAATGTTCTATCACATAGGACTCAGGAGAAATGTGGGGATAGGAGTGGAGGAGGCAGTTTATGAGTGGGGTTGGCTTTGCTCTCTGTCCTAGTATTCAGCTCCTTCTGCAGGTCTTAGAGCACCGTGCCTTCCCCCTTTTCTGCCACGACAGGAGCTCCTGGGGGTCAGATCCCTCTGTTGGCACCCAGGCATCTACAGCATTGCCACAAAGAAGGAACTGAGTCAGTGGCTCATGGTTAGAACTGAGCCCTGTGCTGGTAGGATCGCTGTTATCAGAAACTATGACAGTGCCAAGCTCATCTTCTGCCATGTCTCCAATTCAAGAGACATTTGCAGGTGTGAAGCCTTCACTTCACTTTGTGGTAACGAGATTTTCAAATAAAGCACAGTCAGCCACAGAGAGGTGGGAAGCGGGCAGAACGAGTGAGGGGTGTGGGAATTTTGGGGCCTCAGGCATCCCACAGTTGGTTTATGGTGCCACTGGGAGCCCGCAGTGGGATGACAGAGCCCAGAGACTTCTGGCTGTCTCAGGTGTGCCACAGCAGTGCTTGCTAAATAGCAGAAAGAAATCAAGCACAGCTAGGTAGGTAGGGCTGTTGGGATAATACCCGCTGAAATATCACCACCCTTTCGACATCAGTAGGAGGAAAAATTGTCAGTATGTTAAAGGAAAGAGGAAACCCGATTTCCAAAGGAAATCTTCCCCACTAGCTCTAATGTGAGATGATGTGGATCTGTAGCTGTCAATGGACTTTTATGTTCAATAAATAAATGCCGTGTAATTTGCCACCCTCGCGGTTATTAGAGTATTTTATTTAAGTGGCATTCGTGCTTGGCTATTGGTTACAGCCACGGCTCATGGGTTGGGTTTTGTTCACTGTTGATGTTTTCTAGAGCCAAGGTACAGCAGGTTCATCTGGAATATGTTTTGTTTTTTTTTTTTAAATAAGCGGTCATTAGCCTGATGGGCTGATTTGAACGATGAATTCCATGTCAAACAAAACTCATTGTCTACCTTCTGAATCCCAGGCCCTCGATTGAGACACAGAACGGAGGGTCTTTCTTTTCATAGTGATTGCATCCCTGCGGTTCTTCCCTCTTCCAGACCTCCAACCTTTACCTCCTCCTCCTTTTCTCCCTCGTTTGCACTGGATGCCACTCTCTGTCCAGCTCTCTCTGGAGATAAAGACTCGCTTTAGCATACAGCACACTCTCCTTAATGCAACCGAGTTCACTCTCATCATTTTAATAGTGGACCTAAGGTATGTTGCCATGTGAACAAACCATCACGTCGCCATAGCAACCAGCCAGATTGCAGCACACCAGTCTGAGGACTGGACCTTTCTCTCTCTCTCTCTCTCTCTTCTTCGCCTGGGCTCTTTCTTTTGTTAAATTTGCTGAAGTGCTCACAATAGGAAGATTCAGTCTGCTTTTTCAAGCGGGGTTTCGTTTAAACCTATAAATTGTTGTATAAACAGAAAGGCCAGTGTGGCACTAGACTTACTTTCAAAGCCAACTTGATGAGGACTTTGAATGTGGACCCCACCCCCACTCTCTGCCATGCCTTACAGTTTGATCAAAAAGAGATGATCACACGTATTGGTGGCATTTGGACTTAACCAACCCCCCGCCCCTGAGTTTCTTCTTAGCTTCCCCCAGCGGGACTCCGTGACTCTCCCGTCTGGGCCTGGTGACCACAGCTAGCCCTCAACGATGCTCGGAAGCCCTTTACAGTTTCTGAGCTCTGTGGGACCCGAATTAGACCCAATTAAAGATGTGGATTCTCCTTCCCTATCCCCTATTGCCAAGTAACCTGCGCTGGTTCCAATTCCAACCACGTGGGGAGAGTGGGGATGTTGAAAGGATAAAATGATAAAGGGACATGTATCTCGTCTGCCTGCCCATATTCATCAACGTTGCTTGGCCTTTGATGCTCCTAACCTTCTCATCTTTGTTCAGGGAAGCATAAAGAATCATTCTTCCAAGCCCTCACATCTTTTCCTATTTGATTCCCTGCTTTCTTGCACATGGCGCATCTATTACCTGCTCCGGTCCTCGTGCGTCCTCTGCCCCCCATCCCACACCTCCCCTCCCCTCCCCTCAGCACCTCACCCCTTCCATGGTATATACTGCTGAGCTGATCCTGAGAAATGCACCATTGGACCAGGCTGCGTGTGGGCCGACCGCAGGCTCAGCTGCAGACAAGTGTGGGGTGGGGTGAACAGCCCTCCACAAGCAAGAAGGGCCAGTTGGGCTTTGTGCATAAAATTACAGCAAACAAGCTTCAAATAACGTAGGACACTTTCATAATTGATTTATGCAGGGGCGCTGAAAGTTCTATTACCTTTTGTTTAGCTCAGGGGGCCTGACTCTATGCAATCCATTGCTGAAACTAATTACAAGATATAATTAAACTGTGACACAAAGATATTATACCGTTAGTTTACTAATGACACCGCGAAGCTGTTCCACCAGCACAGGACAGTGATTATGCTTCATTTATTATTTATCCTTTTGCTAAATGAGACGCTGACATTTTCAAAAATTACTTTGAGGTTTCTTAATTGTCGGCAGCAGGATGGACTAGAAGGAGATCTCCTTCCTCTTAGTTACTTATCCAAACCTCAGAAGCATTATTAGCCAAAAGAAAAAGGAATAAAGAAAAAAAAAAGCAAAAACAGTCACCCAATAGTAATAAGTAAAGCCTAATTGCATCTTTGGACATTTTTGAATTTTTACAAACAGTGCTCTACACTGTCTGGGGTTGCTGACCTGGGGTTTAGGTCCAGGGGAGAGAAGCTGTGTGGTGAGATTAAAGGTGACTCTAATTCTGCAACCTGGACAAGTGCAGGTGGCCCTGGATGTGTGTGGGAAGAAGTCGGGCCGAGAATGGCTGGAAGAAAATTGACCCCATGGTTCCAGCTTTTTCCAGGAGCCCATTTCAGCAGGTAGGGCTCTGATATTATATTATGGATGGGTTTGGGGGTTTTTTTGTTTTGTTTTGTCTTTGCAACTTTTCACCTTCTCCGTTTCCCTGGACAAAACAACTCACTGGCATTACTGACATGGAAACTTTTGCATGTGAGACACTCAAGTCTGCCTGACAAGGACCAGAATTAATTGCACTTCTGGTTTGGCATTTGCTTTCTTATCCTCTGTGGCTTGGAGGATTCCCTGTAAGGACTCATACCCCAAATGGATGCTTTTGCTTCATTGTAAAGGTTGTAGCCCTCCTTTGCCTTAATTGTCAGTATCACTCTGGCTATTGGCAAGAAATGCTCTGGGAAAGATGGGGAATGGGAATTCCCTCTATCCACTTTTAGGACCGGAGTTCTCTGGGCCTATTTATTTGCCATCCCTTCATCTCCACGCGTGAGCCTGGCTTTATTATCCCTCTCATTTATCACATTCTCGAAACAATGAGAGATTAATTTACCGGCTGCCGTTTGATGAGTATTTGATGCCGCGCACGTGTATGTGCACGAGTGGGTCTCCTTAGGGTTCATCTGGGTCAGGCATCCTTATGAGGTACTGCTGGCCCCCAATGGCCACTAACCTCTTCATAACCCCAGCGGTGATGCAATCACAGCAACCGCTGGTCGGCTTGAGACAGGGTTTAATTTCTTCTGAGTGTAATGGCATCCGGCATCTATAATTATGCTATTTTCTCTCCTGTGCTGATTAAATACGATTTACCCAGAGAGCTACATGATGAATATTTGAGTGTAGTGTGTTGAGCCAATAGCTGGTAAAATAGCCACAATAAATAAACTTGGAGTGGGGGAAGGGCCCAGAGATGGCTGTGACTCTGCCAGGTAACATTAGCAGGTGCAAGTGGGAAGAAAGCAAGATTAATACTGAAGCCAGAACAATACCATCACCACCACCACCACCACCACCACCACCCCCACCTCCCGGCTTCTGTTTAAAGGGAAAGCGGCCCTGGAACATGGAAGTCTCATCTTGGGAGCTTCCTGAACCTCAGCAGTAGTTACACAACAAGACCTGCCCATCAATATCATGGTGGGTATTGTTTTCACCACCATCCATCCCCCTCTGAAGAATAATCTTTATTCCCTTGTATATAGCTAAGAAATGAAATTCAATATCACCTCTTCCCATCACCCTAGACCTGCCCATCTCATGTCTCCTGTGTTTATTAAAAAGAGGCCTGGCTAGTCTCCAAGTTCCTCTGTCTGTGTCAAAGTTTCTCACAGATTGAGTAAAATGTCTTTACACATCTCACAAAAGGGCCAACAGCATGATACCAAAATCAGCCAGGAAACACTTGCAAGCATTTCCCTCCCCTTAGCTCAAGAAACAAACCAAGACTCTTGAGAAATGACAATTCCTTTCTCCACCATATCCGGGCTTTTCCTGCAAAATGATGCCTTGGGTGTTTGTATTCACTGGTCAGGAGTGCAACGTGAATGTGAAGGTCTAAGCATAGCAACCGTTTGGAAGTATAGGTATGGAGGTGATAAAAATCAAGCATTTTATCACAAGAATTTGCTGAGGTCACCAAAGTACTGGATCTAGTGGAGTGGGGGATCCCCAACAAGTATAAGGCGAGATCCTTTCTTTCAAGGCACATGGAATATTATTTGGTAGAAAAGACCTGCATACATGAAACCATTGGAAAAGAATAACAAAGAGTATCTACTAAGTATTAGGTTGAATGGTTGAGATGACTTAAATCATCCGAGGTCAGAGAAGGAACAGGCCATTGTGAATTGGCAGCCACAGGGAAGGCCCAGCATAGGTGATGACCTGTGGACGGTCAAGAGTGTTGGGGGTGAGGGTGGGGTGGACATAAAGGGGCAGGTCTGGAGGGGCTGCCACCGCAAGAAAGGGAGGCAGCCTGTGCCTGGAAACAAAGCCTCGTGTCCTGTCACCTTTAAATTGTATTGCCTGAGACCGTGCTTTTTCTCTACATTCAGGTTGGTTTTCCTCAATGACATTCACTGACCTCAGGGTTATACTGCAAGATAGAGATTTGCAATGGGAATTTTTCTCCTGCTGTCTTTGCTAGAACACCTGAGGTTTGGGTTAGACTAGAAGCTTCCGCATTTATTTTTCCTGTGGTATCACCTTCTTTGTGATAAAACATCCAACAAAGGAGACACTGTCCTCTGAGAGCCTCTCCCCATGGTCTGGCCAGTGCAGGCTAGCGGTTTCCAACCCCCACTAAGAGGTCAGGGAGGGCTGGTCCAGGCAGGACGAGGAGGCTGATGGGTATGCATCTTGTGTATCCTTGACTTTCAGGCTGAGCATCGCCTACTTTAGTAGCAACACCTTCTTCCTTGCAACTCCCAGGGGGGCTGAAAATAGAGTTAAAAGCTTCTCTTACACATAACTGAAAACGGGAAGTGAGTGGGCAATGACACCCTTATAGGGAAATATTCTTTGAGTGTATGTTGATGCATACAAAGAAAACACCATCTCCTTAGGCACTTTGCGTTTGTTAGTCATTTTGCTTTCCTTTCCTCTTTTGCTAACCTTGCTTTTTCCTTTCTTCTTTACTGCTGAAGGCTCATATAATAAAACCATTGTATTTCTGTTTAGGTCTGTTTCAATGCCTTTTTTTTTCAATACCTGGTCCCGTGGCATGTTTTTGTGCGGCTTTTGTCTGTGTTGTCTTTTTGTTTGGAAATTATGTGAAAGATAAGCCTCCAGAGGAGGATAGCTTTGGATGGTCCAAAGAGATACTGGTGTTAATGGAAATCTGGCAAAAGTGAAATTAAACTGAGAATATCAACAGTGATTTTCCTATCAGTGAGAGGTTTAGTAAACTAAAAGGTAGAAACTTTACCATAGAAATTGCTGACATCAGGGCAAGGCTTCAAAACTTTGGAAAGGCAACAACGTGAGTACTTGTGCATTTCCAGCACGTAGGGGAAGCTGAGGAGATGTTGTATCATTATATGTCACTTGAACTATTTTAAATGTTCTTTTTTCTTTCTTTTTTTTTTTTTTTTTTTTTGAGATGGAGTTTTCACTCTTGTCACCCAGGCTGGAGTGCAATGGCGCTCACTGCAGCTCCCAGGTTCAAGCGCTTCTCCTGCCTCAGCCCCCGGACTAGCTGGGATTGTAGGTGCACCCCACCGCATGCAACTAATTTTTGTATTTTTAGTAGAGACAGGGTTTCACTATGTTGGCCAGTCTGTTCTCAAACTCCTGACCTTAGGTGATCTGCCCGCCTCGGCCTCCCAAAGTGCTGGAATTACAGGCGTGAGTCATCACGCCCAGCCTGAATTATTTTAAATATTCTGTATTCAAATCACAAATTATCTAACGAGAATCAAGAGTCAGGAGACAAGACAGTTGCCTCTAACTTATAGGAAAGTGGAAGGTGCTCAGTAAATTCTTTTTCTGTTGAATTGAACAATAACAGGAGGAAGAAAAGTTGTTGGATCTTTTACCCCTCAATCTGTCAAATATTAAGGAATGTCCTAATCTGACAAGGACTATCTGGAAGAATGAATAAGTGGCCATCTGGTAGGAGGAGCAGCTCAGGGATGTCATTCTTTCTCTGTGAACAGCAACTTTCCTGCCTTGAGAGTTTACCTTTTTCGTCCCCTCATTTCATGTCACCTAGACCATAACACACGCAGCAGTTGAGAGAGGAAGGAGCTCCAGAGAATGCCATGTAGGAGCATGGACTACAGAGCCCAGTGGTTGGAGCTTCCATCCTGGCTCTGCCATTTATTAGTCATGTGACTTTGACCCAGTTCTTAGATGTCTCTGGGTCTCTCATTAAAATGAGGATAATAGTTGTACCTACCTGTATTAGGGTTCTGCAGAAAAATAGAACTAATAGGAAATGTATAGGCAGAAAAGGAGAATTATCATAAGGAACTGGTTCACAAGGGGTGAGTGTAGAGGCTGGCAAGTCCAAAATTTGCAGGGTCGGCCAGCAGGCTCAAGACTTAGGAGTGTTGACAGTGCAGATGAAGTCCAAAGACAACCTGCTAAAAAATTTCCTCTTGCTCAGGGAGGCCTATCTTCCTATTCTATTCAGGCCTTCAACTGATTGGATGAGGCCCGCCTCTTAAAGAGGACAACTGCTTACTCAAAGCTCACCATTTTTTTTTCTTTTGAGACAGGGTCTCTCTCTGTTGCCCAGGCTGGAGTGCAGTGGTATAATCTTGGCTCACTGCAACCTCCACCTCCTGGGCTCAAGCCATCCTCCCACCTCAGCCTCTCAAGGAGCTGGGACTACAGGTGTGTGCCACCATGCCCAGCTAATTTTTGTAGAGATGGGGTTTCCCCATGTTACCCAAGCTGGTCTCGAACTCCTGAGTTCAAGAGATCGACCGGCCACAGCCTCCCAAAGGGTTGGGATTACAGGTGTGAGCTACCATGCCTGACTGAAGTTTGCCAATTTACATGTGAATCTCATCCAAAAACACTCTCCAAGCTGACACATAAAATTAACCATCATACTACCTCCTAGGGCTGTTGTGTTTGCCTGACACATTGTGTGAGCTATGTACGTGTTTGTGCCATTTTTATGACTGGGAAAATGACAGTGATGATGATGAGGATTCCTAGTACCATTGTTACTAACACCTCTATGGAGTCTGAAATGCCAGGTTTTAAAACCCAGCTCTATCGCTCATTAGCTGTGTGACCTTGAGCAAGATCTTCAACCTCCTCGAGTCTACATTTTCTCATCTATGAAACAGGGACAATAAGAGAGACATCTGCTAGGGTGTTATGGTAAATAAAGTTTTATAGGTGCAGCATTCCAAATTGTGTTTTTTGACACATAGTATATACTATACGAGCGTTTGTAGCTGTGGTTGTGCTGATGATGACTATTACTCTTTTAGCATTACTACAGAATCTGGCTGTATTGGTCTGTTCTCACACTGCTATAAAGAACTACCCAAGACTAAGTAATTTATGAGGAAAAAAGGTTTAATTGACTCATAGTTCCACAGGCTACACAGGAAGCATCGTTAGGAGGCCTCAGGAAACTTACAGTCATGGTGGAAGGTGAAGGGGAAGCAAGCATGTCTTACCATGGCGGAGCAGGAGAGAGAGTGAGAAAAGGGGGAGGTGCCACACACTTTTAAACCATCAGATCTCGGGACAACTCACTATCATGAGAACAGCAAGGGGGAAATCTGCCCCCATGATCCAGTCACCTCCCACCAGGCCCGTCCCCTGACCCATGGGGATGACAATTCAACATGAGATTTGGGTTTGGACACAGAGCCAAACCATGTCACTGACCCATTTTTGGCCTTGGACAAGATTCTTGACCTACCCAAAACTTATCTGTAAAATGAGGATAGAGGCATAGCATTTTGAACTCTGATGCATAGTACGCATTATACAAATGTTTGCAACTACAGTTATGATGATTACTATTACTGTTATTGGCATTGCTATAGAATCTGATACATTAACTAGCTGTTGACCTTGAGCATGCCCCTAAACTTCCCTGAGCCTGTATTTCCTCATCTGGAAAACGAGGCAAATGTAGAGTTGTGCCTTTCTTGCAAGGTGGCTATAAGGAACAAGTTGGACAGAGCGTGTGAAGCATTTGGTGCCATTCTTGGCCCATGGCCCACTGAAAGCCCTCAATGAATGTTGACTCCTCTACGTTTGCTCATGCGTTGAGCAATAGGCACCAGGAATGTATGAGTAGCATCGCTGCTCTCTCATTTTCCCAGCCCACCGTCCTCTCGGCAACAACCTTGACAGGCTATCATTAAGTCAGTGATCGGGACTGGATGACTTCCCAAGTCAGCCACTCTATTTTTGGACAACTCTGAGATTTAGAAGAGTTTGTTTGTTTTTTTTTAATTTGTGTTTGGAAGTTATGTGAAAGAAGATAAGTGATCAGTTCTCATCAGTGATTAGTGCCAGCTCTGTGGTCTGGGCCCATGCACAGCACATGTGTCCCTCTCCTTATGACAGCCCTCCAAATATTTAAAGATAGCTCTCACACCTCTCCTAAGTGTTCTTGTCGTCAGACTAAACATCCCAACCTCCTTCGTCCTTTTGTCACGTGACACAATTTCAAGCTCCTTACTACTTCCTTCATCCTTTTGTCACATGTCACAATTTCAAGCTCCTTATTTTGGTTGCTGTCATCTGGACCTACTCCAGGTTTTCAACAGCCCCCTTAAAATACGTCACACACGACTGCATTCAGCAGTCCAGATGAGTGCCCCACAGAGGACTGCTGCATGCCTCAGCCTAGTGCAACCTTTCCTTAAGGTGTCCTAAGTTTGGATCACTCTTTCAGCAACCTCATCAGGTCTCTTCTGTTTGATTTTGAGCTTCCATTGACTCACACCCTTTTTACATAAATGGGTCATAAGCAAAAGCATCTTACTCCTGCCTTTGACAATTGACACTTTGAACCTATACGTAAATGTTGCACGGTCCAATTATATTTCATCTTGTTAAGTTTGGTCTATGTTTCAAATCACTGAGATGTTTTGAAAAAAAAACATTATACTTTGATCAGAAAATTAATTCATGCTTATCGTATTTCAGAAATATAGAAAAGTTCAAAGAAGAGAACAAACATTTATATCTACCAATCCAGAGACAACCATCGTTGGCTTTTTGGTGTCTTCTTTTTTTTTTTTTTGAGATGGAGTCTGTCTCTGTCGCCCAGGCTGGAGTGCTGTGGCATAATCTCGGCTCACTGCAACCTCTGCCTCCCAGGCTTAAATGATTCTCGTGCCTCAGCTTCCCCAGCAGCTGGGATTACAAGCGTCTGCCACCACACCTGGCTAATTTTTGTATTTTTAGTAGAGACAGGGTTTCACCATGTTGGCCAGGCTGGTCTCAAACTCCTGACCTCAGGTGATCTGCCTGCCTCAGCGTCCCAAGGTGCTGGCATTACAGGCGTGAGCCACCGCGTCCATCCATTTTGGTTACTTATTAACAGTCCTCTGTGTTGGGGTGTTTGTGTTTTTTGTTTTGTTTTGTTTTTGTTTTTGTTTTGTGGAGGGAGACGAAGTCTCACTCTCATCCCCCAGTCTGGAGTGCAATGGTGTGATCTTGGCTCTCTGCAACCTCTGCCTCCTGGGTTCAAGCAATTCTCTTGCCTCAGCCTCCCAAGTAGCTGGGATTACAGGTGCCTGCCACCATGCCCGGCTAATTTTTGTTTTTTTAGTAAAGACAGGGTCTCCCCATGTTGGCCTGGCTGGTCTCAAACTCCAGACCTCAGGTGATCTGCCTGCCTCGGCCTCCCAAGGTGCTGGGATTACAGGCTGAGCCACTGCGCCCGGCTAGGGTGTTTGTGTTTATGATGTGTGTGTGATGCATTTGTTGTTACAAAATTGAGAATGCATGTATACACAGCTTTGATTCTTTTTTTTCATATAATGTTACAGGGTGAGCCTATATCAAGTTATAATTGAAAACATGACTGCAAAGTACATCCTGTGGACATATGATAATCAATAATTTTTAACCATTCCTTTATTGTTAGAAATGAGGATTATTTCCAGAATTTTGCTGTTACAAATAATGCTTCACTGAGCACCTTTGTATATATCAGTTTCTGAGCCTCAGTACTGTTGACATTTTGGACTGGATAATTCGTTGTTGTGAAGATGGTCCTATGTACTATAGCACATTTGGCCTCTACCTATTAGATGTCAGCAGCACTGCTGCCACCCCAGTTGTGACAACAAAAAATGTCTCTGGATGTTACTAAATTTCCCTGGGGGTAAAATTGCCCCCATGGAGAGCTACTGATCTTTGTCTCTTCAGCTGCATATGCGGGAAAGGAGAGAGCGAGAGCAGTGACCCCGAGTGCAGACAGCAAAGGAATGCATTGTCAGTGGAGAGTTTTACAGCAATCGTAAACCAGCTAAAAACTGGTCACTTTTTATTATCATCTTGTGCCAATAATGTCAATAATAAAACTAGCTTTCCTGCCAGGGTAGGATGCTCCCAATTCACCACCACCATCACCACCTCAGATGGTTTTGCCATTGTCTCTGTTAGAAAGAGTCCCAAAGCAGGCCGAGTGCAGTGGCTCACACTTGTAATCCCAGTACTTTGGGAGGCCGAGGCGGGCGGATCACAAGGTCAGATGTTTGAGACCAGTGTGGCCAATATGGTGAAACCCCGTCTCTACTAAAAATACAAAAATTAGCCAAGCGTGGTGGTGGGCACCTGTAATCCCAGCTACTCAGGAGGCTGAGGCAGGAGAATCACTTGAACCTGGAGGGTGGAGGTTGCAGTGAGTGGAGATGGCTCCACTGCACTCCAGCCTGGGTGACAGAGCGAGACTCCATCTCAAAAAAAAAAAAAAAGCAAGAAAAAACAGAGTCCCAAAGCATGTTTATGCCTCCTAAAGTTTTACAGAATTTTAACTAAACTGCTATTTTGGTCCTCACAGGTCTCAGACCGCTTGAGGACACCAAGGCTATACTCAGAATCATCTTGTTCCTCTGTTAAGCATTATCGTCCTGCTGGATCAAATTCAAAGGGCTTAACTCTCTCTTCTCTAGGTTCCTGAGAGTACATGCTTGAGGCTCGGGGACCCTGCCCTAGTTTGTCAAAACATGTTCCCATTATATTACTCCTCTGCTTAAAAGTAACTTTCAGTATCTTCCTTTACTGCTAATCAAGTGTAAACCCCACTCTGATCTGTCGCTTCCCAGATCATCAAATCTGATTTCCCACAACCCCCTCATGGGTTCCTTCCACTGCTGTGGACTAGTTTCCTTGCAGAAGTGCACATTAAACTCCATAAAGAAATTGTGGTTCATATACAGCATGGAATACAACATAGCCATAAAAAAGAACGAGATTATGGCCTTTGCAGCAACATCGATGGAGCTGGAGGCCTTCATCGTTAGAAAACTAACACAGAAACAGAAAACCAAATATCACATGTTCTCACTTACAAGTGGGAGCTAAATGATGAGAACACATGGACACAAGGAGGGGAACAAGAGACACTGGGGCCTAGTTGAGAGTGGAGGGTGAGAGAAGGGAGAGGATCCAAAAGACAACTATGGGGTACGAGGCTTAGTACTTAGATGACAAAATAGTCCATACAACAAACCCCCATGACACAAGGTTACCATATAACAAACCTGCACATGTAGCCCTGGACCTAAAATAAAAGATTAAAAAATCTTAATGAAAAATAGTAAACTTCATATCTTCCCATGTGTGTTGTGCAATCTTGGAACACCCTTGCTTGTTTTCTATATAAACCCTGCCAGGAGGAAGCCTGTCTTGGGATCTAACTTCCTCATTGCTAATTCTGCTTCTCCAAATTCTTAGCTTGGTTGTGTAGTCCCTATCATATCATGTCATGTAATTTTGTACTTACCTTACCTATCTATATATTTTTAATATATATTTTAATATATATAATATGTTTTAGTAACTTAGTCCCATCCCAACAATTAAGAATGTAAACTTCCATGCCGAGTGCGGTGGCTCACGCTTGTAATCCCAGCACTTTGGGAGGCCGAGGCGGGCGGATCATGAGGTCAGGAAATCAAGACCACGGTGAAACCCCGTCTCTACTAAAAATACAAAAAATTAGCCGGGCGTGGTGGCGGGCGCCTGTAGTCCCAGCTACTCGGAGAGGCTGAGGCAGGAGAATGGCGTGAACCCGGGAGGCGGAGCTTGCAGTGAGCCAAGATTGCGCCACTGCACTCCAGCCTGGGCGACAGAGCGAGACTGCGTCTCAAAAATAACAAACAAAAAAAAGAATGTAAACTTCCTGCAGGAAAAAAAAAAAAAAGTCTAATACTCATATGTCTTCTCAAAAATGGTTCTGAAAACACTCAATAAATTGTTGATGATAAATGCCTAAGTTGTTCCATTCTAACACTACTTAATCAACTTCCTCATTTCCTAGCTTAGCACTACAAAATTCAATGTGAGAATTAAAAAATAGGCTGGGCGTGGTGGCTCACGCCTGTAATCTCAGCACTTTGGGAGGCCGGGGTGGGTGGATCACCACCTGGTGAACTTGCACCTGGTCAGGAGTTTGAGACCACCCTGGCCAACATGGTAAAACCCCGTCTCTACTAAAATTACAAAAATTTGCCAGGCATGGTGGTGAGTGCCTGTAATCCCAGCTACTAGGGAGACTGAGGCAGGAGGTGGGGGTGGCATTGAGGGCAGAACCCAGGAGGTGGAGGTGGCAGTGAGTGGAGATTGCATCATTGCACTCCAGCCTGGGCGACAAGAGTGAAACTCTGTCTCAAAAATAAATAAATAAATAAAAAATATATATGCATGCATATGGCTCAGATAACTCAATGTAAACTTTTAACTAGGTAGACATCCAAACCTAAATCTCAAAATTTGTGCTAGATTTTTTCGTTACTTATCTCTCTGACAAGTATTTTCCACAGAAATCAAATGATTGATAACTCTCTAGTTCTAGGTGCCTTTTCCCCCTCTTTGGCTGTTTATATCCTTTAGCCTTCAAACCTAAGCCATCATTTAGCATAGGTTTCAGAAGTCATGGGAGCTGGCAAATTTGGGGGTGAGTGCTGGTCCTACAGAATTAAGGAGCTTCCTGAACTTTCTCTTTAGTGTTCCTGTAAAGGCAATTGCTCATCTTCAAGGTACCTGGTGCCCGTTTCCAAATGTCATCCCATAGTTCATTTAAACTAAAAACAGTGCCAAATACTTCCTGTGCCTTCCCCCAATTTTTCAAACTCTGAACTTTTAGGAAATTATCATCACCTTGTGGGTATAAAATTTTAAGGAAAACTTCAACTGTGAATTTTAACAACCCAGGATACTAAGAAACCAAAAAGATATAAAAGAAGGAAAGATGGCCAAGGGTGAGAAGGGAAGAAAAGAAAGATCTCGTCGCTGGGTTCCTCTTGAGAATGAGCCTATTTCTCTTGTTTCTCCGGCTGTGGTACCCACCTGTGTACACCAGAACAAAATGAACTTAACCTTGACTTGGTTACTGGCATGACTGTTTGGAAGGACTATCCTAGAACAGACCAAATTCTATTCCGAGAATGTGTTTTTGCAGAAAGAAGCAGTTTTTCCCGTTTCAGAGAAACAAGAGAGTTCTTTTAAGTCCAGCCTCCAAAAGCTCCTTGGCCAACAACCTTCAGTGCTCACTGTCCTCATGGGGTCAGCCCACATTGATTTAGTGATTAACTCCAGCATTTTTCTGGCTTCTCCACTGTACCAGCACATTTCAGGTTTCTAAATATAGGTCAGCCCAGGCAATTAGGAGAGAACTTCTGTTTTTCAAAGGTATTCAGCAGGCAGGAAGCCCAGTTTACAAATGAGTGATCATGTGTACGATGGTTGGCCTCAGATGACTTGATGGACAGGGGCTGCTATCTCCTCAGCTACTCTATTTAAACATGTTGGGATGTATGAAAAGCTTCTGCACTTCTTACTCCAAAGATCATCTTAACCATAAGAGACTTTATCATCCAAAAAGGCATCTGTCAGTGATCTTATTATCACCTCCATTTTAGGTTGTCAATTTTGTGGTCTTGCTGTTCTTGTTGTGTAGGAGATGAACTGGTCCCACTTACCAGCCCGCCATTGGTAACTTGATCAGTGAAGGTTTTCATTTAGCCTTCACCTAACTCTATACCCTTCTCTCAGTAATGTCCAAGTTGGGAAATTGATCATACTGCCCCAGGAGGCTAGATATGATAATGTAGCATTGGCTGTGGGTAGAACATTGGCCACGACGTGAAGCCAACATTCTGTATAAACCATCTGATTCCCTGTGGGCAGGGTCTGGCAGCCTGTCACTGCTGGGCCCAAAGGTAAATTGGCCTTGATCTTACAGAGAACCTCAAATGTGGATTCTTGTCATCATCTCCAAGTGAGATGACGTATTCCATTTGGAGGCATTAAAAATATCCATGTGGGCCAGATGCAGTGGCTCACGCCTCCAATCCCAGCACTTTGGGAGGCCAAGGTGGGTGGATCATTTGAGGTCAGAAGTTTGAGACCAGCCTGGCCAACATGGTGAAACTGTATCTCTACCAAAAAAAAATACAAAACTCAGCTGAATGTGGTGGCGGGCACCTGTAATCCCAGCTACTTGGGAGGCTGAGGCAGGAGAATCGCTTGAACCTGGGAGCTGGACATAACAGTGAGCCAAGATGGCACCACTGCACTCCAGCCTAGGCGACAGAGCAAGACTCTGTCTCACAACAAACAAACAAACAAAAAACAAGTATTTATGTGTTAAATGCAGATATTCAAATCATCACAATTTTTAAAACTCTGTTTTGATATATATTGATTTTTTTAAGATGTGAAGAACAAAGAACAAACAATTTGAGAACAGAGAAACAGACTGAGTTCTCTTGGGTTTGGAGCCACATATACACTCTAGGGCAGGAGAACAGTAGGTACGCAGTAGAAACTTGGTAGAACCTAAAACCTCATTCCTCAATGTGTGGTCCACAGGTCGCTTCAGCGTCACCTGAGATTTTGTAAGAAATGAGGACTTGCAGGTTCCACTGAGCCAGAATCCGCATTTGAAGATCCTCAGGTAATTCCTGTCTGTTTCACAGTTGGCAAAACTTTCATTTAAAATTCTGCCAAAGTTGTAGTCTGTGATTGTGTGGCTCTCCATGGGCAGAGAAGCTAGGCCTATGTGCTTTTCCTGCCAGGATGCTGAACTGTACCCTCTCCAAAGAGGAAGTGGCTTATAACATAAAATATTCTACCATCATGAGATGTTAACATATCAAAGCCAGCTTTTCTTTCTTCCTTTCCTGGGCACCTCACCCACTGGAATGGATATAGCTGGCAAGTTAGAAATGCAGAAACTCCCAGGGACTTGGGGCACTTCGAGGAAGCGGAAATTCCTGGGCATCGGTGAGTTTTGGCTTCAGGTCTGCCAAGTGGTCTCAAGTTGCAGGGCTGATAACTAGGAAAATGCACATGGCCATGTGAGCGCTCGCTTCTGGATCAGCAAAGACATGTGAGTTAGTGAAATCTGGGAACCAACTGATTGTTATTCCTAAGCTACAGGGGTGTCTTTCTTCCTCATCTTTCCGACCACAACAACTCACTTTGGAAGTCATCTCTGGGCTATTTCTGAATCCACTGTCCTCTTTGTGGGGACTGATTGCCCGGTATCTTACCAGGGCAATGACCACCTAACTGATGTTTGCGAACAGATTTCTGTTGCTCTCCTTTATAATGATGTATTGACCCAAACTTGGGCTTTCTTCTTATCTGACAACGTTACCTAGTAAGAGACCCCTTCCTCCAGGCTCCCCTGGTGAATTGCTTCCGTCCTGAGGACTCTGAAATTGCCCAGCTTACACCAGCCTTCCTCCCACCTGGCTACCCCGCCTCATGTTGGCAGCTCATGCCGCTGCTGTGAGGTGAGCGTGGCTCTTTCTCTCCAATCTTGGGCCATTTTTCCTAGGCTGCTTTTTTTTTAATTTTTAATTTTATTTTATTTGTGGTCTCTGTCATTCTGCCGGGGCAAGGGGGTAAAGAGATCTGACACTAAGTGCAGGGAAATGCTGAATCTGGAATCTATCTTCCAGACGGCACAAGAATAAAAATTCATAGCAGGACGGCAGCTACTGACATGCTCCCAAAGACATATTGCAGGTAGCATTATTTATTGTGGCAAGGAGTTCATAGAAGTGCTACCTCAAAGCACCCTGAGAGATCCTAAAAAGCCCATCTCCCATCAGGTGAGGCAGATTTATGGAGGCTGCTCTTAGAGAGGTCAGGCGGTGCGGCTCAGGAAGCAGGCTCCTCACAGAATGCCTGGATTCCCTTAACATATTCAGTGCAGTTTGATTGGTTCAAAGGAGGGCTTGAGTCTGTAATGTTGACCATAAAATTGCAGTGACATGCTGCTTTAGATAAGAGGGCTGGAGGAAGGGGGCAGGGATGCTGTGGGCACTAGAGCAGCCAACACAGGCGAGACGGGAGCATGCGCTCATATTTTAGGTTAATGTGCAGGGAGAGAGTGGGGGATGGGACCGGGCAGATTAATACTTGCACAAAGGAAAGCTGAACCCACCAGCCTGGACACAGCAGACAACCCTGCCTCTCTGCACATAAGACCACGTGCACACAAACACACAGAGGCATGCGGGGACCTCAAGGTGCATATGTCTCCACCCAGATAGAAACAGCATGGCAAAGCCCCGCCAGCCAGTTTGACCTCACTATCGTTCCAAAGTCACCCAGAGGAAGGGCTTTTTTCCCATGACCCCTGTGAACTTCATCAGGGGTCTCCCAGCTCTTCATCTGCCCTATTTACATGACATCATTTCCCATGCTGCTGGCTAACCAGCCTTGGAGGCACAAATTCTGACTCACACCCTGAACCCGGACACAGACCAGAAATGAGGCTCTTCTGCAAGCTCCGTGAGGCTGAGACTGGTGGGAGGCTGCCAGAGAAGGGCACTGAATTCCTCTCTTCCGGAATCAGTGACATTTACGCAGGGCCAAGGGTAGAGCAGGTAACCTGGGATGCACAACACAGAAAGATGACTTTCCTGCATTTCTTTCTTTTTTTTTTTTTTGCATCTAGGGTTTTTGAACCTCCATCAGATTGGGTGAGCATCACTTAGTGATTCAGAGCCAATGTCTTCCAAATCAGTTTCTTAATCCTGTTCGGTTTCCACTGATCCTGTTTCGAAGGTACCACATTTGTAGTCCAAATCGGTGGCCTCCTGTTGGTGGCTTGGTTACGAGACTTAATTGCTGTCGGCTTTCCACATCCAGGTTAGAGAGATGGAGTATATAAGGGAATGAGATGGCCATCTAAATAATTGAGGTGATTATCTTTTTCTGAATTATTCAGCTAGGACCCAAATTGTCCTATAAATTCATAGGAAGGTAGGTTTTTTGTTTGTCTTATACAGATAATAGCTTTAATTCTTCACTCAAACCCAGAGATCCAGTTATAAAGTGACTTTTTCTCCTTTTGTTGACACTGACATCACTGAGGCCTTTGGCTCCATCTGTTTTTAAATGAGTCTCCAACCAGGTGTCTTATTTGTGTGAGGTGTTTGGAATGTCCATGTCAATTGTAAGGTCAGCCTCCGGAATGTGAACCATAGGAAGTAGGAGCGTGAGAGTTTTTATACATCGAAATGAGCCTTCTCTCATTATATTCTTACCAAAGTGGAGAAGCTGTTAACATTTTTCCATTGCTCGGCCCAACATAATGGCTCATGCTCGTAATTCCAACTCTTTGGGAGGCCGAGATGAGAGAATTGCTTGAAGCTAGGAGTTCAAGACCAGCCTAGGCAACACAGCAAGACCCCATCCCTAATAAAATTTAAAACTTCACCAGGCATGGTGGTGTGTGCCTGTAGTCCTAGCTACTAGGGAGACTGAGGTGGGAGGATCACTTGAGCCCAGGAGTTTAAGGCTACAGTGAGCTATGATCACATCTCTGTACTCCAGGCTGGGCAACAGAGCAAGATCCTGTCTCGAGAAAAAAAAAAAGAAGTCTCCATTGCTCTTTACTCCTTCAGAATCCTGCCCATTTAGAGAGTCCCCTAATCATTTGCATACTCTGTTGATCTCTCCCATCCGTGATTTTCAAAATGTAAACACCTGCCATTGTTTAATGCCACCTGCCCAAAGCAAATAGTCCAAGGCATTGCTATTTTTCTATTTTGCTCTCAGTTCTAGCCTCCCTGCAAGCTCTGTCCTGAGGGATGTGGCCACTGACTTCTCCACAGTGAGGAGGATGCTCAGAGCCTCTGAATGCCACTGCTCAGATGGTCATCGTCACCCACCGGCCTTGACAGTCGTTCCTCAGAGTACCACTGTTGACTCCCTGAGATCCCATGCTTGACCTCATTAATACAAAAGGGGAGAAAGCTAAGTGAATGTTTTCACAGCCTCCTTTTTCTCCAGGCCAACTGGAGGTTATCAAGGCCAGAGGCTGCTCTCTAGTTCATAAACCTGTTAGGGTATTCGGAGTCATGATTCTCTTATTCAACTGTCTGTGCTTTTCCTTGGGACAACTAATCCCTCAGCGTGACTGGTGGAAGCCGCAGTATTGATTTCTGTGTCTCTCTAAACCTCAGTTGTGTTCAACGCTTGTTAGACATCTGAAGGAATATCCAGTGGGCTCTGGGGGCAATTTGAGAGCCAGGCTCAATAGGCTGCTCTTGAGAGAAGTTTCTGTAAGGTTGCTGGGCAAGCCAATTGAATGGATTTTTAAATGAGAGGGAGAGAGAGAGGAGAAAGGGAGGGGAAGGAGGGGATGAGAGAGAAGAGAAAAAGAAGGGAGGAAGGGAAAAAGATACAACGGAAAGAGAGAAACAAGAGAGACGAAAAATAGAAAGGGCATAGAAAGGGGGAAAAGAAAGAGAAAGGGAGCTTTCTTCTGCTAAGAGAGATCTTGAAGGATTTCCATCTTCTCCTTTTGCCTTCTGTCTCCCTTTGTTAATAAAAGGGGATTTTTTTTATTATTATTTTCCTGGTCAACACTACCTGGAATGAGAAGAGGGTGTCCCCACATGTGGCTGGTGCACAGGTTGGGGCGTATCTGTGTGGGTTTGTGGCTTGCGTGGACTCTATCGGGCCTTGTGGTTGCCGCAGAACCCACAGCCCTTGTCCAGGTTTCATCTTTGCTTCTTTGCAAAGGTAGGTCTTGAGGATGCTCCTGCCGGATCAGATTGAAGCTGTAAGAAAGGCTTGTGCACACTGCAAGATTCTCTTTAGTGCTAAGAGAATCTTAAATGAGTGCTTGTAACAAAAAAAAAAAAAAAGAGGCTGGAATCAAGTTTCTTTTCCAAATATAATCACGAGGTGAAAGACTGGCTCATTGCATTAAGCCATGAGGGACTTGGCAATGATCTTTCTCTGTTTCTCGGTACCTGGACCTTGTTGAGGTGCCCACACTGCAAGGCCTCTAGGACTGTCTAGGCCAGTGGTTCTCAACTGGGGCTAATTTTGTATCCCCCTAGCCCTATCCAGAGGACATTTGGCAGTATCTGGGGATGTTTTTGATTGTCACAACTGATGGAGGTTCTAGTAGGCATCTGGAGGGTAGAGGCCAGGGGTGCTGCTAAAAATCCTACAATGCACAAGACAGCCCCCTACAGTAAAACATCATCCTGTCTGAAATGTCGGTTGATCCAAGATTGAGTGACCCTGATGTAAGCTCTGAAGAAGTTTGACTTCCCATTTTTTTCTGTCCTATTTGCTCCACACTTTTACCTCAAACCCTTCTTTCTTCCGCCAGAAACATATGATAGTCACCTCCAGGAGGTTTCTTTAAAAATAAGAGAATAAAAAGGAAAGACAAAGGATGTCCTTATGTCCAGGCCACAACTGCCCAAGTCCTCCTAAACCAACCTCTCTAGGGATGGCCCCAAGAATCTCTATTTTGAAGTTATCCAAAGGACTCTGATACACAACCAGATTTGAGACTTCTGGAAAAAGATAGCTGGTCCCTTCAGGATGCCATCGAGTGTCCAGATGCTGAACATGCCCAGATTTCTTTCAGTCAGAAACCTATTTCCTGACTTCTAGAATTGGAGGAGGGTCCACCGATCTGACACAGCCCACAGCAATGCAGGCCCATCTTGTCAGCTCTCCAGCATCACAGTCTCCTTCTCCACCAAAGATCAGAGACTGCTCCAGCGTCAATGTGCTGGACACCTCCCAATGTCACAGCTTTCGGAACCAGTAAAGCCTGGACCACTGGTCTGCAAAGTCAAAGAGGACTAGGCTGGGCATGGTGGCTCATGCTTGTAATCCCAACACTTTGGGAGGCCAAGGCGGGCAGATCGCTTGAGGTCAGGAGTTCGAGACCAGCCTGGCCAACATGGCAAAACTCTGTCTCTACTAAAAATACAAAAATTAGCCGGGCATGGTAGCATGCGCCTATAATCCCAGCTACTCGGGAGGCTGAGGCATGAGCATCACTTGAACCTGGGAAGCGGAGGTTGCAGTAAGCCGAGATCACATCATTGCATTCCAGCCTGGGTGACAGAGCGAGATTCTGTCCAAAAAAAAAAAAAGTCAAGGAGCACTCTTGGCTGTTAGACTCCCAGCATCCCATATCCTGGCACACACGGCCACCTGTGGGCCACACCTACAGGATGTCCTTATGCCTCAGTGTCCTCCAGGTAGAGTCCAGAGGGGCTGCTGAAGTGTTCACATGCTATTTGAAACACATCAAACCTCATCCTCATAATGGCCTCATGGAATCTTTATTTTCTACAATGGGGCATTTCAGGGAGTCTTTTTTTTTTTTTTTTTTAAGAGACAGAGTCTCACTCTGTCACCCAGGCTAGTGTGCAGTGGGGCAATCTAGCTCACTACAGCCTTAAATTCCTGGGCTCCAGAGATCTGGGCTTAAGCCTCAGTCTCCCGAGTAGCTGAGACTACAGGTGCACACCACCATGCCCAGCTGATTAGTTTACTTTTTGTCCTTTGTCTTGCCAAGTAGCCCTTGGAGCACATATGGGAAGGAACAATAGCAAAGGAATCCCACCAAACTTGTTAACTAAAAAAAGCCAAAGCAATTCATGGTGATATCCATCACAGTCAAAATAAAGTAGAGACTTCAGATGAGAACACAAATCATTCAGATTTGTAAAATGCTTTCTTTCTGCCACAGAAGAAAGAGAGAGATCATGAGACTACCCTAATTGTCTTTGGTAATTGTCATAGGTCTGCTTTGCTGGGCCAGTGGAGAATTGACTTAGAAGCATAGAATGCTTCTCGTTACCTTTTGTTTGCTTCCTTCAAATCCTGCAAACGTGGTAGGCCCTATAACTTGCACGGTGAAATACGGGGCATTTTGGGTAAATAAGCAGGGCCGGTCAGCCTGCCCTTTGTGGGCCCAGGTCTCAGCCTGCTCCTCCTGGGCTGGGGCGCGTTCTTGGTTTTCCTCTTCATCTGCAGCATGGGCTCTTGCCTCTTCCTCATGACCATTACTTTTCCAGAGACTCAGTCCTGCCCCTCATCAAGATTTATATCGCCACATTCATTAGGTGATACAATACTGTCAACAGAATCAGCGGTGGCAGCGGTGGCCTCATTATCTCAGTGGTTAACCCCTGCTTCCCCAGTGTTGGGCCCTGTCAGGGATTTTAAATTCAAATTAAATTTTAATGCGGCAGCTTTGATGTTGGAGGTAGAACTGCCTAGTCAGGAGGTGGCTGGGGATGGAGATTCTATTGTTACATTATTTCACCCTCTTAGGAACTCCAAGCGAAATGTCCCTGGAAAATGCTTTTTCTCTTCTAGGGGCTGAACAACAATGTTCGGATGCTATAACTTATTTCGATTTCTGGCTGCAATAATAAATTAAGGAATGTATGTTTCAAATGTATAGATTGTACTAGATTGTCTAAGGACTATTGTAGTAGGGCTCAGATGCTGTATGTGACTCTAGGGGCTGGTGACCGGACCCCAGTCTGTAAAATAATCATCATCATAATTTATATTTAGAGAGAAAATTAGTCACTTTAGAGACTTTTTGACATAAGAAAGTAATAGCACCCTTTTCTGGAACTTCATCCCCTTGTAGTTCTCCCTGTCTGCACAGATACTGGTGTTGTGTGAGATCTTTAAGAAATACACATAGCTTTTGTTTTCATGCATTTACAAACTGAAGTGAAATTGTTCTGACTGTATTCACAGCTCTGCAAAGTAGAGACCTTACCTTACGTCAGGCACCGTTGTCGGTAATGAAACAAATTTTCCCTGTGGTAACTGACATATGGTAGGTATTCCTGGAATGCTAGTTTCTCTTCTGCTTACAGCGTCTCCCTTGCCTGCCCCCATGCCCGTCTAAGTGGAGATTCTCGGTAAAAACCCATCAGTTCACATTGCTGAGCTCAGCCTGCATCCATTGGCCTCACAGTTAAGAGCATCATAGCTGGCCACTGCAACCACTTGGTAAGGCCCAGAAGTCTAAAATATGCTCTGTGAGCTTTCTACCTGATTGCCCTCTATACAGTCAACAACAGTCTCTCTTAAAATTGTTGATTAAAGAAGTGAGAACAACAACAACAGCAACATAAATAGGCTGGGCGCAGTGGCTCATGCCTGTAATCCCAGTACTTTGGGAGGCTGAGGTGGGCGGAGCGCCCGAGGTCGGGAGTTGGAGACTAGTCTGACCAACATGGAGAAACCCCATCTCTCCTAAAAATACAAAATTAGCCAGGCATGGTGGCACATACCTCTAATCCCAGCTACTTGGGAGGCTGAGGCAGGACAGTTGCTTGAACCTGGGAGGGGTGGAGGTTGCAGTGAGCTTAGATCAAGCTCTGTCTCAAAAAAAAAAAAAAAATAGAAATCTGATTTTTGTTGTTGCTCTTAGGGACAGGGTCTTGCTCTCTCACTCAGGCTGGAATACAGTGACTCAGTCATAGCTCACTGTAACCTCAAACTCCTAGACTCAAGCAATCCTCCTACCTCAGCCTCCCAGGTAGCTAGTGTTACAGGCACATGCCACCATGCCTGGCTAATTGTTATTTATTCATTTTTCTTTTTAGAGACAGGGTCTTGTTATGTTGCCCAGGCTGGTCTCAAATTCCCGGACTCAAGCGATCCTCCCCCTTCAGCCTCCCAAAGCACTGGGATTATAGGTGTCAGTCACCAAGCCTGGACAAAGTCTAATATGAATTGTGTTCTCATTATGTGCCAGGAACTGTGCTAAGTGCTATCTCATTTATTCAGCTGAACAACCCTACAAGGTAAGGTTATGATCACACAGACACTTTCCAGAGGAGAAATGGAGGCTCAGAGAGGTTCTATAACTTGCCCAAGGTCATGTAATAAAAGAACAGATTTGAACCTGGTCTGCCCATCTCCAAACTCATCAGCATTCTCCTTACACTCCTTCTTGTTTCTCTTTTAAAATGAGAAGTCCACGAGGTATCAGGGCTACATGTGTCCTGTTTGATTCCTGCATGCTAACGCAAGCAGGTTGTGGATAGAAGGATTTGGCTTACTTCTACCTTTAGTAGTTTATCTTACATTTACCAGGTCTACCTACTCAAGCTGCATTATAAATAAGACCAAAAATAGAGGTTGGATATTTGTTGTAAATATACATGTTTGTAGGGCTCCTACTGTGTCCATGTAAGATCAGGTTTACCAGCTGTCTGGGGAAGGACAGTGCTTTTCAACACACATGTAGGTTTGTCCTAGAATCAGTGGCTACAGCACCAGGAACATAAGAGGGCTCTTCATTGTTAAACACGTGGGCTTTGAGACCTGGGTTTGCATCTTGGCTCCACCACTTGCTAGCTTGGCAACCTTGATCAATTACTTAGCCTTTCTTAACCTCAGTTTCCATATCTTAAAAAATGGTTAATAATCATTCCTGCTGGCTGGGCCCGGTGGCTCACACCTGTAATCCCAGGACTTTGGGAGGCCGAGGCGGGCAGATCACGAGGTCAGGAGATCGAGACCATCCTGGCTAACACGGTGAAACCCCGTCTCTACTAAAAATACAAAAAATTAGCCGGGCATGGTGGCGGGTGCCTGTAGTCCCAGCTACTCGGGAGGCTGAGGCAGGAGAACGGCATGAACCCGGGAGGCAGAGCTTGCAGTGAGCCGAGATAGCACCACTGCACTCCAGCCTGGGAGACAGAGTGAGACTCCGTCTCAAAAAAAAAAAAATCATTCCTGCTTCACATGGCAATTATAAAGTAAATTAGAGGATGCCTCTGAAGCCCTTTGAATAGTAGATGGCCCATGATAGGTGCTTTATTGTCACTTTGTTATTGTTTATTCCCATTATCATTGTCAATATCATTATTAGTAGTATTTGTCTTAGACAAATCAGTGCAAAGAATCTACCTGTAACCATGATCCAATACATAACTGCCTATCTTAGGTAACAGATAAAGGGTATGAATTCTATTTATACATCTCTCTGAATAACGGACTGGGGAATAGAGGAGTGAAAAGCAAGAAGGAAGCCATTAACAGAATTGTTGTCTAGTAAATTTGTTGGGTCTTGTAATGTACAAGTCAATCTTAAACATTGCTAAAAGAGAGTAATTTTCTAATTGTATTCACATAGATTATCGTCATATTAGGACAGTACTGTCCTTGGGTATATTTCCAGGGTGAGGCCTAGAAATGCTGCTGTTTAGCATTCATTCCCCACATCAAGGGTATGGAAGGCCCATTAAAGTTCTCCCATCCTCCCTTCACAGACTTTATTTCTGCCATCTTCTTAATTCAGTTGTAACATTGGACTTACCCATTATCATACAAGGTCTTAGCTTGTAGTGATGTTTTTAAATGAGAGAGTTTGGACATTTTTATGCTTTTTCAGTTATGTATCTTAAATGAAATTTCATAAGCATTTAGCTGTTAATATGAACCAATTGCCTACATTATGTCCAAACAGAATATGCAAACGTCAGGATACTGTGTTTTGAAACACAGACACAGACACACACACACACACACACGGGATTGTCATGAAAGGGCTAGAACTGTGAATTTCCCTGGGGATGATGCAAGGACTGTGGCTGAACCATTAGACTCCATCCAGGGAGCCCACAGTGGCTGGGGCACCATTCCTGCCGTGGCGTTGGAATTGGGGCAAGAGCCACGGGTGGCTTTTCCACGGTAGGATTGGAGAAAGCTACTTCCTGCAGAGGAGGTGCCTGTTGGGTAAAGCCCAGCCAGAGCTGTGGTCTCCCTCTGTCCTCTATTCTTCTTGCTTATGCATCTCTTCCATCCTTACCATCCCTTGTCCCCCCAGTCCCTTGACAAAGTGTGAAAGGGCAGCCGCTGCCTTGTCATCCATCCCCTGTCCAGCCCAGGCCCCCACTCCCTGCTTTTTCCTGGTGACCCTCCATCAGCCACTTCACAGCAGCTTCCCATCTGTGCCATTAACTGAAAATCAAATGGACTTGCTGACATCATAAACGTTCTTACCCAGTTCTACAAATGGAAACCAGGCAACCCTAAAAATTCTGCAGACTGTGCATGCAAAAGGTTGTCAACGTTCAGAAAGTGTGCTGAAATGTAGTTGGAGCTTAATTCTCAAAGCCAATGAGAAATGTTTAACAAATGCACAAATTAAACCTTTAAAAAATTCACACCTTACATTTGATACTCTTTCCAAACCAGCAAATGCCCAGCCACTACCAAGTTTCGTTTTCTAACACTAAACAATGAGGAAACAGGACATTGGAAGAGGGAGAAGCAGAGATTTAAAATCGTCCCCCAACTGGCTCAGTGCTTGAAGAGTCAAGAGTTGGCCATTCTGGAAGAGCGTGGCTGTGGATGTTTGTTTGTTTGTTTATTTTGAGATGGAGTCCTGCTGTGTCCCCCAGGCTGGAGTGCAGTGGTGCCATCTCAGCTCACTGCAAGCTCCGCCTCCCGGGTTCACGCCATTCTCCTGCCTCAGCCTCCCTAGTAGCTGGGACTACAGGCGCCTGCCACCACGCCCGGCTAATTTTTTGTGTGTATTTTTAGTAAAGACGTGGTTTCACTGTGTTAGCCAGGATGGTCTCGATCTCCTGACATCGTGATCCTCCTGCCTTGGCCTCCCAAAGTGCTGGGATTGCAGGCGTGTGCCACCGCGCCCGGCCGTGGCTGTGGATGTTGAGACTAATATCCGTCCGTGAAAGAAAACTGTAAGAATTCACATTTCTGCCTCTTCCGTGGCCAGTATGAGCTCTTCTGTCTTTTTCTTTTCTTTTCTTTTCTTTTCTTTTTTTATTTTTATTTCATTAATTTATTTTTTTTTTTTGAGATGGAGTCTTACTTTGTTGCCCAGGCTGGAGTGCAGTGGTACGGTCTTGGCTCACTGCAACCTCTGCCTCCCGGGTTCAGGTGATTCTCCTGCCTCAGCCACTTGAGTAGCTGGGATTACAGGCACCCACCACCACACCCGGCTAATTTTTGTATTTTTAGTAGAGACAGGGTTCATCATGTTGGCCAGGCTGGTCTCAAGCTCCTGTCCTCAGGTGATCTGCCCACCTCGGCCTCCCAAAGTAATGGGATTACAGGCGTGAGCCACCGCGCCCAGCCCGCAGGCCTGTTTTTAAACTATGTTACTGAGCACCGTCTTCTTGTATTCTACTATCTCCAAAATAAGCACATTATCCAGCCCCCCAACTTTATAGTTTTAAGAATCCTTGCCATTGTTTGTAGAAAACTTAAATATGAACAACATGTCCATCCTGTAAGAGAGGGACTGCTTATCTTGGGAGAGGCTTTGAGGCTCACCTCACCTGGCTGGTTTTATGATCTTCCCAGATGTGGTTCTCAGCCTTCTATGCTAAGAAACCAGTGACACCCACCTTCCAGGAATGGGCCCTCCTCCTCTCAGGGACAGACTCCCTTAAACACATTTGTGAAATAAAACAAGGACAGTTTACAAATGTACAGTACTGTATATATCCAATTGTCATAAATATCCCAACACAACAAGTTCTGTCACTACAGTCATAATCAAACTATAAATGTATTAATTTACAGTGAGAATAACTTTTCCAGAAACTAGATATTTCAGAGTTTCAATACTGAACTTTGTTTTTTTTTTTTTTTTTTTTGCATGTTGACTTAGAAAGACAAGGAATAATGCAAAGGTTTTCTAGTGAGCATTGAATCTCATCAAAGTAAAACGGATGAAACAAATGTACAGTGGAAGGCCTTGCCAGTGACCCCAAATCCTCGAGGTCCTTGACCAACGCTCACTGAATCTTTATCCACATTGACTTTGCCAATAATACTCCAGTACTGTTTCAGCTCCAGTGAATGGTTCTTACTACCCACCTCCGTGAATCACCTTGCCCTGTGCTGCCCAACCCTGACCCACCATGCTTCTGATGGACACGTGCTTCTATTACATCCAACGGGCATGGCCATGCTGGCCTGGGCTTTAGTCTGTCTCTTTGAAGTGACTGTGCCCAGAAAGAGTTAAACTTTAGAATCCACACTCCTTTAATTCATTTTCCTCATTCCCAGATCCATGGGGGAATCTTCTCACTATTGTCTTCGTGCACTAATAGCAGAAAATAGAGGAGAATAGAAGATAGTTCATTAAACTACAGGGACATTACAGGCACCAAAATCTTTAAAAGTACTATTTATAATGATTCCTGGCTTTCATTTAAATTTGTAATCCCCTTCCTAGAAATTCCAACGGAAACTCGTAGTTCTCCTCCTGCAAATCAGTCAGTCTTTACCCTCTTAGTGTTGGGTGCTTCATCAAGGGCTTTGTGGAGTTATTTCCTGGTCTAGCAGTGTTCACAGTCTCCTTCATAGCCTCTTTCCCAAACTTTTACTAGCTGTGACTCCGGTAGTGCCCAGGTATTCTCTCTCAAAAATTCTAACCTTGCAGTGGTTTCTTACACCTGCCTCTGATGTGATTCTTGTCCCCATCCCCATCTCCTCACGCAAACCTGTGTTCCTCTTCTGGTAGGTTGGTCTAAAACACACATCACAACCGGGTTTGAATGTGGTTCTACCTTTAGACACAGCACAGTGCCTGTTCCCTTTTGTTTCAAGGCAGTTAGGACAAGCTCTCTCTGGAGGCCACTTGCCTCCATGGTAGATGCCATCTCTGAATCCCAGATGTGGTGACTTGGCTTCTTCCAAAACTCTCAGCAGACTCTCTACCTTCTTCAAAATGCAGGTCCCCTGTAGAACATACCAGAAAGTTTCTGCTTCCAGCCCAAGGAATACCTCCTAGCTTTAGTCCATGAACAGAACAAAGATGACTGATGTGTCTTGGAATCAAGCCTACCTGGGCTCAAGAGGCCACCCCTCACCATGGCCTCAGGCTCTCCCTGGTGACTCATCAAGAACCCCATCCCCTTCTTATGTGTAGCCCCCTCCCAGGCCCGCTCCCACCACACACACACACACATCACACAATAGGAAGCATTTGCACCAAGGGAAGAGCTGGGCAATTTCTCTTAGAAGCTTCAGGAAAATGTTTTACCTTAAGATTTGAAAGGAGCTCATGGACATAAAGGATCCTTTTTCAGGTGATTGTTCTGTTCCCTCCAGAATTTACATATTTTGAGTTTTCATTTTAGCCTCCTAGAGGTGTTCTACTAAAATAAAACCTGGCATTTCTATAAAATAACTCACAATGTCAAGGGGTTCTAGATTTGGGCTGGAAGTTAAAGCCACAGAATGCTGCCATGGGCCATCACCCTGGAGTAGGGAAGGTCAGAACTTCTTTGCAGGCTCTGAATGCCTTTACTTCAGGCCTGAGACATCCTAGCCATCTCCCTGGAGAAATATCTATACCCACATGTCACACCCTGTGCTGTGCTCGGTAAAGGACACTAATCACAGCCAAGGTCATTAACCTGCCCTGATTCCACTTCTTTCTCTTGTTAATAATAAATTTCCTTCTGTCTTCTAACATGGGCAATGTTTCCCTTTGATTTGTTTTATTTTTGCTTTTAGGGTTTTCTCCCCAATCTATACAACTATCTATAAGATAAGTAACATAATGAACTTGGACATGGTCTTACGTGGCATCTCAGAACCTCACTAATATCAATACTTAGAAACTTCAGTTCTAGGCATGCCCTCTGCTTACCCAGAGGGGAGGTACAGAGCGCTCTATCCAGACCATTTCTACAAACGTAAATAAAACACTATCAAACAAAGACAAAAGTGAGATGCTTGCCAGGTGACTAGCACCCAGAAGTTCTTCCCAGAATATGTGGCATACTCAGAGATGGCCCCCAAGCCAGGCGCTATTAACCTTGGCAGTTTATGTAGATCTCTCATGTAGAATGATCAAAA
The DNA here is from genome assembly GCF_009828535.3 of Hylobates moloch. Lineage (NCBI taxonomy): Eukaryota > Metazoa > Chordata > Mammalia > Primates > Hylobatidae > Hylobates > Hylobates moloch. The sequence goes on from NW_026652281.1 coordinate 106,624,117, forward strand.
GCATCTTCTCAAAAGCCTATCCAGCCTTCTAGAAATGGCCATGATGGCTCATGACAGGTTCTGGGTAATGCATATAGTTAAAGGTACCTGCCTATTCCTTCAGGGGCAATATACCTGCTCACCAGGTGCTTAGACCTCTTCTGGTGGCCGTCCATTACAGAGGGGGAGAGGCGAGAGAGCAGATGCTGTTCACACTTCAGGCTTTCTAATCAGGGGTGAGCAGATGCTCTCCTGAGCAACTCCACTTTGAGATGTCATTAATGTAAAAATTAGCGTTTGTCTCTTTCTGCCAGAATGCGGGATTTACATGATCCTTCCCACGTATCTCTGGAGGACTGGGGTATAATCTGGTAACCAGCAAGGAGCCAATAAACCTTCATTCCAGAGAAAATGTCCAAGTACCTAGAAACTCCAAGAGCTTTTTTTCACTGGCAGCTCTCCAGATTCCTCAACCCTGCCTTCCCTTTGATGATGGCCAGGGGCCCCGCTGTACCCTAGGCAGCCAGAGACATCAGTGGGGATGAAGATGGGGAAGGCCCGTGTCTAGGTGAACATATACAGAGCTGGTGTGGGGTTTGATTGTCAGGAAGCCTAAACCATGGGTAACGTTGGAAGGAGAATGGGATAACTCTACAGACGTTGAGAGCACTTGAGCATCAGCTTCACAAACTGCACTTCTGTGCCATGGGATTTGGTTGGATCAGGTTTGTTGTGGCAGGCGAGGTCAACTTGATTGACTGGAATGTGTTTCTAATGGTTTTACATCTTCTAAGCCTTCCTGATCTGCTGCAGATGTCACCAGCCCTGGTCAGAAGTTTCTCATGATGTTTTTTCCCAAGGCCATGTTTTCTAGTTCTCTATGTTCTGCATTTCCCATCTGCTCCCAAAAGATCCTCATGGCTTTGCTCTGAATAGGAATTTACCCCATTAACCAAGGTTCCTTAATTCTACTCCCAACACAGCTTATCCCCCAAGCTATCTGGGAACTTGAGAAATAGCCTGAGAGGCTGGTGGCTCTGCGAAGCACCTTGGTGGCTCTTTCCTCCTCTATCTACCCTGAAACCCAAAAAGCACCAGGGAAGAGGGCAGGCCCCCAGTGAAAGCCAGGCACCTTTGTGATGTGTAGCATAATAGAACAAACCCATCTCACCATTAGTCCCATGCTCCAAGCCCATGCCAAGTTGGGGTCCTTTTCCACCTCTCTTCCCTTTCCACCTCTATTCCTTCTGGAAACCTACTAGGCTGAAACCTACAAGTTAGGCTTCATGCTTGGAACATTTTTAGCTGAGGACCTCATGGCATCCTCCTTCTGTTGCATTAAACAGGACCCTGCCCACCCCAGGGCCTTTGCACAGGCTCTTCCCTCTTCCTGGAACACCTTTTCACCTGCTTCATGCCAACTCATCTTTTCCATCTCAACTTTAGTGTGTTTTTTTCGAGGGTCCTTTCCTGACCTCCCAGAGAAGCTTCCAGTCTCTCTCTCAGGTTCTCATGGTGCTGAACACTGCAGTTGTATACTCACTTCCCATTGTTTGGTTAGGGGCTGTTGATTAGGGAATTCACGAAGCTATAATCTCCATCAGGGAAGGCACAGAGTCTATTTGGACTCACCCCTGATTCCCCTGTGCCTAGCCCTGGGGAATATGGTGAGCGCTCAATGAATACTGTTTGAAACCTTGTGATTTACAGAAATGAGCTTATGTTCTTAGTTCATATATAAATGTGTGTGTGTGTGTGTGTGTGTGTGTGTGGTTATTTCTCTCTAATTAATACCTATCACTTCCACATTATAATCTTCATATTAGAATTGAGGCTCAGAAACCACCTTTCCTCAGCACCCCTGAAGGGGGCATCCCAAAGGGTCCCCGGGTAACTTGACACAGGGGGCCTGGTGTGGACGTCCCACCCAGCAAGGCTTTCTGCAGAGCCCCTTTCTCTCACACTCGCTCCTGGATTCCTGGTTTGTAGCTACATTTCGGTGCACCTGGTAGGGTCTCCTGCTCCCCTGGGGGCTCACCAGAATGGTAAATGGGTGGTTGTTTTGTCTCTTTAGCCACCACTGACCAGCAGGACCGAGACCAGCCACACTGGCTTTGCAGAGCGGGTGTGCTAGGAAAGGATGATGCAGCTCCTGCTTGGGGATGGCACTCAGGGTGCCCTGGGGACAGGGCTTGGATTGCCAGCCTAGGACCTCAGCTGTGGATTAGAGAACAGTACCTCTGAGCTGCCGAGAAATGTTTCATGTGCCCCATCCCCTCCTTGTTAGAGATACGTATCTGGGGCTCTTCACATGGCGTGCAAAGCCAGGAGGTTTTTTCTCTACCTTGAAAACACACAGCTGGGCTCCCCTGAAGATGCTGTTTTGAGTCACCCTCTTACATCCCCACCAAAAGGGTAGAGTAATTGCTGATGAGGGAACCACATACCTCCCCCCATCCTGCCCTCGCTCTGAATGGCTGGAGCAGGAACACACACATATATATAATGAGTTACAGGAGCTTTAAATCACCAACTAAAACCACACGCTCGATTTCCCCTTTGGAGGGGTGTTCAGCCAGACAGCGGCATTTTCCTCCCCAGCCACACGGTTTTTAAACATTGCATTTCAAATAGGAACGGGCCAGTGATCGGGGGACCTCTCCCATTTTAGGAGAGGAGCCCCTCTTCAGTCCTGGCCTTCAGTTCATCCACTTTCTGCTTTCCTTTTGAAGGAGTCGGGTTGATTCAGTACTTTGGGGACTTGGTGACATTAATTTATCTGTTTTATGTAACACAAAGTCGTTATTAACAGCATCCTAGATCATAAAAAAGGTATAACAAGAGACAAAGAGGGTTTTTTTTCCCCCTTGAAGATAATAGCAGTCTTGCTGAAGAAGAAAGGGGTCGCGGAGCTGCTCTCCGATTGGTGGCTTAGACCCCGCATTGACATTTCTGCAGTTTCATCAGAAATTCTAAATAATCCATGTGAAAACGGGCAGTTATTTACCGAAGATATACGCACTGCATGTGCCCGTAATGCACTGAAGACATCACCTTGGCTCTCGGAGCCGCCTTTTGTGTAGAGCAGCAGCAGCTGCTGCAGAAGCCTCAAACGAAGCAGTCTAAGACATCCTGGGGAAACTGAGTTTGGGGGGGACAAATACGAGGGCTTGATAACACGAACGCTAAAGAAATCCCTCTCCGCCGCGGACAGCGAAGGGAGTCGCTAAGTTGGCACATCTGGACCAAGTCACAGAGCCTGGACCCAGGCCCTTTTTGTTTTTCCAAGCTGGTTCTCATTTTCTGTAGGTAAAGAAAAGCACCTTCAGCTATCAGTGCAGGGGCAAGTCTGTGCAATCTCATCCCTTCCATTTTGTCAGTGCCCATCAGCAAAGAGGTCTCAGCACCTGGCCTTCCTTTTCCTTTTTATACTAATAGGACGGGATCAAGAAACAGAACCACATGGAGGGATGTCCAGCTTCTGTCTGGGACTGGGAGCCTGCAATCCCCTGGCCGGATTTTTATTTGAGAAATAATTCCGACTGCTTTCATCTCCTTTTCCATCTCCTTCCCACCTCTCCACCCCCAGCTCCCAAAGTCCCCCTTCTCTCCCTCCCTCCCTCCATGGGGTGACAGGCAGGAGAGGCTGATAAAGAGCCAGACCCCCACCCTCCTCCTTGGCTCCCTGCTGAGATTGAACGGCTAAGAGCAAATGTGCAGGGTCAGAGCATTAATGGGGGCACAGGCAGTCCATCTCCGCCGGCCCAGATGCTGGGGACGCTCTCCATCCTGTGAGAGGGAGGAGCGGAGAGGACAGCAAGATGGCTTGGAGCAGGGCTCCTCCTGAGTGGGGATGTTTGTTTTCCTGGATTTTCATGAGCCTGCTGCCGGCTCACACCCACACAGCCATACACCAACCCACACATCCACACACTGACCCACACAGCAACCCACATATACAGCCACACACCAACCAACACACCCAGACGCTGACCCACACTCACACAGCCACACACCAACCCACATAGCTACACACCAACCCACACAGCCACACATACCAACCCACACACCTACACAGCCACACATGAACCCACACACCCATACACTCACACACCAACCCACACATCCACACAGCCACACACAAACCTATATACCCACACAGCTACATACAGACCCACACACCCACACAGCTACGCAGAGACCCACACAGCCACACACCAACCCACACACCCACACAGCCACACACTGACCCACACAGCCTTACCAAGGAGACCAGGGTCTGGAACATTCTTCCCGTAAACCAACCACACAATTTGGTTTCAGATCAAGTCTTGTACTTAAGGTCACAGCTTGGGGTATTTGAAGAACATACTTGACCGAGGTTCACAGAGCCATTTCCCTAATTTGGGGCCGCCCAATCTATAGGGTTCTGAATTGTTGCTTTTCACAAGGTTACTTCGCTTGATGATTTTTGTGCAGCTTTGAAAATCAGATTTATTCCTAACAGAGCTTTCCTCTGGGGCTGTTGTTCCATTACTATTTTTATTATTTATTTGTATGGGTGTGACACGCAGGAGGAGGGGGAGAGGGGCATGTGTGTGTGAGAGAGAGAGACGGAGAGAGAGAGAGGGAGAGGCGATGGGAGCTGCGGAGGGAAGAATTGGTTGGCCCCGTCTAAAGCATTTGTATGAAGTCCCTTCCAGAAATGTGTTTACATGACAGACTGTCTCAGATCCAGCCAGGAAGAGGCTGCTTTTCTGCGCATATTATGAATTCCAAAATGTACAATAAATACGCGTTTTACAAAAGCAATATGTGTTTTAAAATATAATATATGCAAACAATCTTATAAATCACCAGGCTTGACACTAGTCAGCCAGAGAGGCTTCTGGGGAAATGGTGCTGTGCGGGTGCGTGTGTTTTTAATAATGTAGAAATATGTGTAATATGTCTGAAAAACAACAGCCAAAAACCCCTTCTACCTGCCAACTTTACAATAGTTATTTCCCCAGAGCCTGCTGTATCCTAGACTCTCAGAGAAATAACAGGGGGCTTAAATAAAAAGTGTAAATATGAGTAAGATGTGAAAGCTCCGCCCATCTTGGGATATATTTCCCTGACGGACATGACCAGCCGAGGCTTCATATGTCAAAAAATACGCATTTCATGGTCTTCATGCAGAGGTTTCTGTAATATTAGTACATGAGGCAGAGCCACAGATGGCAAGGGAGGGGAGAGTTTGGTCAGATCCCCCGTCCTGACGCACCCCACAGAGCCTCGTGCTGTCATGGTGTGTTAAGGGCTAAATGTCAACCCAGAGTATGAATCTTGTGCCCTTTGTCAGCTGAGGACACCCTTTGGATTTTTTTCATGCCACTTTTAGTATTTAATAGTTTAATGACACTCTCCTGGTGTTAGGTAGTAATGGTCACAATGGGATTTCTGACTCACACAATTACCCTCTACCGGTCCCTTAATCTCTTCAAGTTGTTATGTGGACCTCATCACCTTGTGGTTACTGCCTCACAGAGCATCGATATCCTAATCCTAATCCAGGGTTGTCTACCTGTCCTCCCATCCAACCAAAACTGGCAAAGAGAACCACCCTTTCTCATGGGTTGCAACTAAGTTTTCAACACAGGAATGAGGCCAGCTCCCAAATGAGGTAAAGCATGTTTGTAAAGAGGAATTCTTTTACACAGTGCATACTGCTAGGCTGGGCAACAAAGGGAGACCCCTTCTCTACAAAAAAGAAAAATTTTAAAAAGCATTAGCCAGGCATGCTGGTGCAGTCCTGTAGACTCAGCTGCTTGGGAGGCTGAGACAGGAGGATCCCTTGAGCACAGGAGTTAAAGGTTACGGTGAGCTGATCACACCGGTGCTCTCCAGCCTGAGCAACAGAGAGAGACCGTGTCTTAGAAACAAAACAAAAACAAAGCACCCTGGGAAAAAAAAGAATATATGCCTATTTAGGTGAAAGGATATTCATTTCAGTGTTGGTCATAATATTGAAAAAATGGAAGCAAAGTAAATTTCCAACCAGAAGAGATTCTTTAAATAAGTTATGGTACATCCGTGCAGTGGAATACTATGCGACCATTGCAAAAAACAAAAACAAAATGAAACAAAAAAAAAAAAAACAGAGGCTTATAAAAGTTTTTATGATATATTCGTAAGTGCAAAAAGCAGTTTATAAAGCAGGCCGATTTGAGAGTATTTCATACTCGGTGATGTATGTTATTGCTAACATGTATTACTTACTGATGGCTGCAAAGTGCTACGTATTCAATGAGTCCATTTTAATTTTAGTGTTTTAGTTTATAATAATACATTTCACATATATTAGTATTTTATATAGATTTATATTTTGAAGAATATATCTAGAAATGTTAACATTAGTCATCTTGGGATAGTGGATTCAGGATCATACTTATTTTCCTTCTTTCTTTTTTTTTTTTTTTTTGTAGAGACAGAGTCTCACTCTGTTGCCCAGGCTGGAGTGCAGTGGCACAATCTTGGCTCACTGCAACCTCTGCCCTCTGAGTTCATCAGTTCTCCTGCCTCAGCCTCCTGAGTAGCTGGGATTACAGGTGCCTGCCCCCGTGCCCAGCTAATTTTTGTATTTTTAGTAGAGGTGGGGTTTTACCATCTTGTCCAGCCTGGTCTTGAACCCTTGACCTCATGATCCGCCCGCCTCGGCCCCCTAAAGTGCTGGGATTACAGGTGTGAGCCACCGCGCCTGGCCGGGATCATATTTATTTTCTTATCTTTGCCTATCCGCATTTGTTTCGGTAGTGAATAAAAACTGTTTTTTAAAATAAGAGGACTTTTTTCAGACAGGGTCTCGCTCTGCTTCCCAGGCTGGAGTGCAGTGGTATGATCATATCTCATTGCAAATTCGAACTCCTGGGCTCAAGTGAGCCTCCTGCCTCTGCCCCTGGAGTAGCTGGGATGACAACCATGTGCCACCAGGCCCGGCTAATTTTCTTCTTTCACTTTTAGTAGAGATAAGGTCTCACTATGTTGCCCAGGCTGGTAATAAGAATTTTAAAATTTATTTTTAAAGTATTTTTGTGGCCTAGAAAAATAAGCTGACACTTAAATGTTTAAGTCTATCACGTTCATAAAAGAAATTAGGCAGTAGAAGCAGTACTAAGTCAGCAGGTGTCATTACAATGTGCCTGTGACCTCTTACTCCATTAGGGAAATTTCATTGGTGGATGTCCATGTTTTCTTATTATCTGGGTCCCCCATTAGTTGATAGTCACCCCAGTTGCAGGCCTGGAGAGTTGCAGGATGAAGCCAGTATCAGATTCCAACCTTCACGTTCTTATATACAGACAACCAGAAATGGGTCATGGCCAGGAGAGGCCAAAATGACCCCTTCCCCTTGGTCTTGAAATAATTGTAAGTGAAGGAAAGGGTTCAACACGTGTCTTGGGGATGATCATCATCCTCTTTTCTCTTCACTGGACTTTGTACCTCATTGTCTTAACATCAGTAAACGCAATGACCTCAGAAAGCAATACCAAAACGAGGATGAGAATAACATCGGCAGACGTAAATCGTTGCCGGAAAGCAGGTGTCAGCAAAGTTTTCTTGGAACACAGCAACGCTGATTAGTTTACCTATTGTCTGTGGCTGCTTTTGCGAGGCAGTGACAATGGAGAAGTTGAGAGTTGAGCAGTTAGCCAGGAGTTCACAAACCCAAAATCCTGACTAGCTTGATGTTTTAGTACAGATTTGTTTATTTGTTGTTTGACTTCTCTGTCTGAGATGTAATATCCATGAGGGCAGGAATGTGGTTTCCCTAACAGGCCTTTCCCTAACATTAAGAACAGTGCCTGACACATAGTAGACGCTCAATAACTCAATATTGAATGAATAAAACTGAACACAAAAATGACAAATGAAGGACTTAATCTGGAAGAAAACATAAGCCAAGGAAAGGAAGACAATTTTATTCAACTGCATCATGTTGTTAATGAAATAACATACATATTTTAAAGGAAATCAAAGATTATAAAACAATGAAACAAGAAGAAAAGAAAGACTGCAAAGTTAAAGAAGAAACTGGGGGCTAAAACAACACTACCATAGAACTGATAGATAAATTAGAACAGCAAAGACTGAAATACAATTAGCTAAATTAAAATTCTGATATAAAGAAAAGGCTTAATTTAATCGTAGTGAGTGCAGAAAGCAAAAGACAAAGCAACAAGAGACAATGTAATCAATATGGAAGACAGTCAAAAAGTGATCAATATAGAGACAACTGGTGGTCCTGAAGTAGAGAACCCACCAATGAAAAGATAGAATAGCCAAAAGAATTCCCTAAAATAAAGAGACAACAGAATTACAGATAAAAAACAAGTTAATAATAGACTTGTAGAGAAATACTAACCTTAAGCTATATTCTGGTTAAAATTTTTAACCTTGAAAACAAAGAAAAATTGTTTAGATTTCTAGGCAGAAAATGCAAGTCACCAGCAAAGGATCACCATCCTTCCAGGAAGAAGATCAGATAACCTCTTGGCTTTGCCAAACCATTGCTTACTGATGGATAAGGGGGTAAATGCTACCCAGGACTGGGAACAAGAAATGCACCTGTGGAATGGGGGAAAAATACAAAGGGAAAAGTGTGTTAACTTTGCAAACAAATATCTGGAAAAATAAAAGATGCACACAAACGCACACACACAATTTGCAGACTTCAGTTTTCTTTAGAATCGCAATTAGTTTTTTTCATGTTATGTGTCATTTTGGCGTTCTGGATTCCTTTGAGGTAGCTTTGTGCTGTGAGTCTTAATGAATTCTCATTTGGTTGTCCCTAAACTTGGCTTCCCCATGTCTGGCCCCAAAACAGGCTGAGTAATCAGTTATGCTGCCTCTGCAACCCCTGATGATATTTATATTCTCTGACTAGTGTGTTTCACAAGCCTTTTGTTTGTTTGTTTTTCTTAAACCACTTAATTGAGGTATGATTGACATATAAAAAGCTATACATATTTAATATATGCCTTTTGATCAGTTTGGGGATAAATAAACATCCATGAAACCCTCATCACCATCAAAGTTATAAACATATCTGTCACCTCTTAAAGTTTCCTCCCATGCCCTTTATTATGACTGTTGTTGTTTGTTTTGTTAAGATGACTTAACATAAGATGTACCCTCTTAGCAATTTTAAGTACACAATACAGTATTGTTAGCTATAGGCACAGGCTCAGTATTGTTAGCTACAGCCTTAACTACAGGCACTAGGCTGCAACTCTGTACCCTGTAACCATCACTTCCCAGTCTTCCCCTTCCCCCAGCCCCTGCAACCACCATGCTACTCTCTGCTTCTATGCGTTTCATTCTTTTAGATTTCACATATAAGTAATATCATACAATATTTGTCTATCTGTGTCTGGCTTATTTCCCTTAACATAAGGTCCTCTGGGTTCATCCATGTTGTCACAAATGGCAGGGTTTCCCTCTTTTTCAGGGCTGAATAATATTCCATTGTGTATATACACCACCATCTCTTCATCCATTCATCTATCAATTGACATTTAGATTGTTTTCGTATCTTGGCTATTGAGAATGCTGCAATGAACATGAGAGTGCAAATATCTTTCCATCATACTGATTTCAATTCCTTTGAATATATACCCAGTAGTGGGTTTGCTGGACCACATGGCAGTTGTATGTGTACTTTTTGGAGAAACCTCTATACTATCTCCTCCCCTCCCTTCCCCTCCCCTCTTCTTTCCTTTCCTTTCCCTCTTTCTTTCTTTTAAGGGAGTTTCACTCTTGTTGCCCAGGCTGGAGTGCAATGGCACGATCTTGGCTCACCACCACCTCTGCCTCCCAGGTTCAAAAGATTCTCCTGTCTCAGCCTCCCAAGTAGCTGGGATTACAGGCATGCGCCACCACGCCTATCTATCATTTTTTGTAGTTTTAGTAGAGATGGGGTTTCTCCATGTTGGTCAAGCTGGTCTTGAATGCCCAACCTCAGGTGATCTGCCTGCCTTGGCCTCCGAAATTTCTGGGATACAGGCATGAGCCACCGTGCCTGGCCACCTCTATACTATTTTCTATAATGGCTGTACCAATTTACAGTCCCACCAGTAATATACAAGGTTTTCCTTTTTTTCCACATCATCACCAACACTTATCTTTAAAAAAAAAAAAATATGAGTCATACTAACTAGCATGAGGTGATAACTCATTGTGCTTTTGATTTGCATTTCCCTGATGATTAGTGATGGTATACGCCTTTTCCTGTCTGTGTCTATCGGTTATTTGTATGTCTTCTTTGGAGAAATGTCAACTTAGTTCCTTTGCCCATTTTTCAATCAGGTCGTTTGTGTAGTTTTTTGCTATTCAGTTGTATGAGTTTTTAATGTGTTTTGGATATTAAACTCTTATCAGATATATGGTTTGCAAATATTTTCTCTGATTCTATAGGTTACCTTTTCATTTTATCGATTGTTTCCTTTACTGTGCAGAAGCATTTTAGTTCGATAGAGTTCCACTTGTTTATTTTTGCTTTTGTTGCCTGTATTTTTGGTGTTACATCCAATATCAAGGATCTTTTCCCCTATGCTCTCTTCTAAGAGTTTTATGGTGTCAAGTCTTACATTAAAGTCTTTAATCCATCTTGGGTTGATGTTTTTAGTATGGTGTACAACAGGGGTCCAAGTTCATTCTTTTGCATGTGTACATCCAGTTCTTCCAACATCATTTATTGAAAAGACTGTCATTTTCCTATTGTGTATTCTTGGTACCCTTGTTAAAATTTAGTTGACCATCTATACATGGGTTTATTTCTGGGCTCTCTATTCTGCTCCATTAGTCTATGTATCTGTTTTTCACAAACCTTTCTGTCATACATAGTTGTTATCACAGACTACAAGAGCATCTTAGGTACTTTTTAATTTGTTGCAGTGTCTTATTTGTGGAGCTAGTGATTGCTTCATTTGCTCAGTTGCAGGACTCTGTTCTGAGAGAAGCAGGGTTAATATTCCGTGCAAACTCCTTCAAGCTGCAGCTGTATGTCCTCATGTCTTCAGCCCGTTCTGCTTGAAAGATGGGTTCTAGTGCCTGCCAAGCTCCTAAGTACAAAGAATAATACCATTGTTGAAAAGATCCAAAACCACATGAACGAAAAGACCTGATTGACTTTACAATGCCATGTAAGACATGAGAAATGTACAGACAAAAGAATCACTCAGTACTGACACCTTAGAGAGTCTACTAGCAATTTCTATTGGGTTCCTCATTACCTTTGTCTTAAAATTATTTTCTCAATATAAAAGATGCAATGTCCCATTGAATATGAGCTCATTCTTTTTTTGTTTATAACCATAAAGTAGTATGTCACTTTCAGATCCCTAATTTATGATAAAATGTAAATATATTGTATACTTCTGACCCGTAGTAGAATAAAATACCCAATAATTTATGGGTATTTTATTTATGACAGATATAGTAATCTTTGGGATGTTTGATAACAAAAATCTGATTGCTATCTGGGACTCAGTTTTCTGAAAACTCCTTGGAGGGAAAAAACCAATACCTTTGATGGGTTCCTTGGGTCAAAACTTCTGTCCTAGCTTAAAATTTGTGCAAAATGAATTAACTGTAAGGTGAGAAAAAAAATCCCTAAGATGATTAGCATTGTAATTTGTAAAGATTACAAAAAGAATGAATAGACCGGAAGTTTAAGACTATAAAGGAAGTTGTATTACATTTAACTGAGAAGTATGGGGATGCTCCTCACTTAGTAGCAGAAAAAACAGAAGACAGGTGAAAATTTTTTGAAGCCGTCCTGCTGAGAGATGAAGCCAGCTGGACTTCCTGGGTTGAGTGGGGACTTGGAGAACTTTTCTGTCTTACAAGAGGATTGGAAAATGCACCAATCAGTGCTCTGTAGCTAGCAAGGGGATCATAAAACGCACCAATCAGCGCTCTGTAGCAAGAGGATTGTAAAATGCACCAATCAGCACTCTGTAAAACGCACCAATCGGTGCTCTGTAAAATGCACCAATCAGCGCTCTGTAAAATGCACCAATCAGCAAGATCCTAAAAGTAGCCAATCGCAGGGAGGACTGAAAAAGGGGCACTCTGACAGGACAAAAATGGAATATGGGAGGGGACAAATAAGGGAATAAAAGCTGGCCACCCCAGCCAGCACCGGCAAGTCACTTGGGTCCCCTTCCACACTGTGGATGCTTTGTACTTTTGCTCTTCACAATAAATCTTGCTACTGCTCACTCTTTGGGTCCGTGCCATCTTTAAGAGCTGTTAACACTCACCTTGAAGGTCCGTGGTTTCATTCTTGAAGTCAGTGAGACCACGAACCCACTGGAAGGAACCAACTCCAGACACATGGCAAGCAGGCAAGCAACCAACCACAACTTTCATCCTCCATCATTACACTTTACCAAAAACGTGCATGCTGGGATTAACTCACACTTTTGACTGAGACTCTAATGATAAAGTTGATTAACAAGAGATTTGCTACAACAGTAACAAAAACTTTATTTTAACTTAGGAGAATATCCATATAATTATTTGGTTTGAGAAACTTCTTCCTTGGGTTTAAATGATCGTTTACCAAATTGATGGAAAAGAAAAAACTACCCAAAAATGTTTCCTTTTGGACACAAAAATTTAAATAGACTAGTATGGTCTAAATCTGTGTCCTCATCGAATTTCATGTCAAATTGTAATCCCCAGTGTTGGAGGTGGGGCCTGGCGGGAGGTGACTGGATCATGAGGGCAGATATTCCCCTTGCTAATATTATTGTAGTAGTAAGTGAATTCTCATGAGATCCTGTTGTTGAAAGGTATGTAGCGTCTCCCCTGCCCCTCTCTCTTGCTGCTGCCTTGTAAGATACCTGGCTCCCTCTTTGCCTTCCGCCATGATTGGAAGCTTCTTGAGGCCTCCACAGAAGCCAAAATCACTGTACTTCCTGTACAGTCTGCAGAACCGTGAGCCAACTAAACCTCTTTTCTTTAAAAATTACTCAGTCCCGGCCGGGCGCGGTGGCTCAAGCCTGTAATCCCAGCACTTTGGGAGGCCGAGGCGGGCGGATCACGAGGTCAGGAGATCGAGACCACGGTGAAACCCCGTCTCTACTAAAAATACAAAAAATTAGCCGGGCGCGGTGGCGGGCACCTGTAGTCCCAGCTACTCAGGAGGCTGAGGCAGGAGAATGGCGTGAACCCGGGAGGCAGAGCTTGCAGTGAGCCAAGACTGCACCACTGCACTCCAGCCTGGGCGACAGAGCGAGACTCCGTCTCAAAAAAAAAAAATAAAAATAAAAATAAAAAAATAAATAAAAATTACTCAGTCCCGAGTATTTCTTTATAGCAATGCAAGAATGGACTCATGCAGAGACATTTCCCTTTCCACCATAAGCAAGGCAGTTGAATTCAAAGAGCGATGAATTCCCCAGCTTTATTAGGTACCTTGGTGACCTACAGACAGAAATGCTTGCATTGGGAGACATCTACAAAGCGGACATAGTCATGAGGATTTAATTCGTCCACAATTTGGGGAGTTATTCTCCTCTATAAATGGTAGCCCCTGAAGATAAATACTATTATACTTTCGGATTTTAATAAAGATTTCATCTACCCAGTAAGAAAGACAAATGGGAGGACACCTAGAGCTAAAATCCAGAGAGCCTGGCCCTGCTTTGGGCCTCTGGAGACACAGTGCTGCCCTTGAGAATGATTTGTCATCTGAGGCAAGGTTGGTATTAAGTAAACCCGGGGTGACTTTCAGTTCATTCTGAAAATTAAATATTTTCATTAGATAGAAAACAAGGACATCAACATGCTGTTTGTCAGCCCTGAGATTTGTCATGATTAAAATGCTGAGATCGTGCCAACCGTGTTTTGTAAGTCAACTTAGCAAGTGTTTGTCAAGCCCTTAGCAAGTCCTTTGGAGAACATTTTTTAAAGTGTGACCCATAATCACTCCTCTTAAGGATCTTGCCAGTATGTTTAATGAAAATAACTCAGGATACCCAAAAATGCATTATGTAAATTAACCAGTTTCTCAGTTTCTATACAATATCTCCTTTAGAAAAGACATGGCATTTTGTCCATGTCTGACCTGTTCTAATGGGGAGAAATTCCTCCTAAACCTTGGAAGGTAGAAAGGAACATGGCAGAGGATAGTTTTAAGGACGTCACAGTTTGACTTAGCCCATATGATGGAATGTTTGTCTCATCCCCAAACATCCTTTCACCTCATGTAGTCGACTATTTCCCACATTCATGGAAAATTTGATATTTGTCTTAGGTGGTTTCCTTGTGAGAATATGAAAGCATTTCTACCTTTGAAAAAATAAGAAAATAACCACAGCAGAAATATGACAAGATTTCACATTTAAGATCCCAAAACACCATTTCACTCTATATATGAAAACATCGTTTTGTACACTTTAAACACACACACTAAAAAAAGAAATATTTTTAAAAGAACCAAAGAAATGGAAGAGTATAATTTTTTTACATTTTATCGTTTTCAATATTATGTAAACCCGTACCATGTAAGCAACAATACTGTAAGAAACACAGCCACTGCGGATGGGCACACTGGCTCACACCTGTAAATCCCAGCATTTTGGGAGGCCAAGGCAGGCAGATCACTTGAGGCCAAGAGTTCAAAACCAGCCTGGGCAAAATGGTGAAACCCCGTCTCTACTAAAAATACCAAAAATTAGCCAGTCTGGTGATGTGCACCTGTAATCTCAGCTATACCAAAAATTAGCCAGTCTGGTGATGTGCACCTGTAATCTCAGCTACTCGGGAGGCTGAGGCAAGAGAATCGCTTGAACCCAGGAGGCGGAGGTTGCAGTGAGCTGAGATCGTGCCATTGCACTCCAGCCTGGGTAACAAGAGCGAAACTCTGTCTCAGAAAAAAAAAAAAACGAAAAGAAATGCAGCCCCTCCAATGCCCAGTTTTCTAAACAAACAGCACAACCAACTAGATCGGAGAATTCATATTACACAACTACTGTGTAGGAAAAATGATAAGAGTTTTTAAAATGAGGCATGGACACTTCATCATCTAATAAGTTCCCAATATCATCCTTCCCTAGCCCCACCCATCACTCTTGACTGCCCCTAACTTTCGAGTTAGGTGTGGAGCAAAGGATACGATCTATAGACTAAAGCTCAAAAGTCTCATTGTAAGGCTGGGCAAAAATATGTACCAGGATATCTTCTTTTGTTGTGCTTCACCTTACTGCACTTTACAGATACTGCATTTTTTACAAATTGAAGATTTGTGGCAACCCTGCATCAAGCAAGTGTATTGGCACAGTTTTTCCAAGAGCATGTGCTCCCTTCGTGACTCAGCGTCAGCATTTGTTAGTAATAAAGTATTTTAAATTGGGCCTTTGAACATAATGCTATGGCACACTCAATAGACAACAGTGTAAACATTAACCTTTCTATGCAGTGGAAAACCAAAAAGATTGTGTGACTCACTTTATTGTGCTACTCACTTTATTGAGGCAGTCTGGAATCGAACTCAGAATATCTCTGAGGTATATAGTGGAAGTCTTGATGATGCATGGGGATTTTAACATATTGGAGTTTCTGGATGTAAAAACAAACCTCCAAAAAAACCCCTAGTGAAAGATGACAATGTGATCTTGTGCCTGAGCCCCAGCAGTCATGACCACCCGAAGCTTCGTCAAGTGATGCTTCTGGATTCTGAGAATCTCCTTTTAAAATCCTAAGAGGGAAACACACACACACAGATTTCCTATCAGGAGGGCATGGTAAATTCACACATTGACTCACTCCCTCTGTTCTAACATGTAAAATAGAGGAAGAGAAAGGTAAATACGTAACTGGATTCAAAAGCATGGTAGGTTTCCCTATGGGCCAGAAATGGAACACAAATACAAAGTAACAAGTGAGACTAAAGCCAGGGACCTCTAGACTCTCTGTCCAGAAACAGGCAATGGCAACCTGGAATCGGGCTACTGCACAGTGACATAGATTAAATGTGCTTCATAAAAGGTGGGATATTAGCAGGCTCTTACATCTCTGTGCTTGAATCCAGAGGCTAAAGCAAGTTTTAAAACAGAAAAAAAAAATTAAAGACAAAAGTCTTGCTTGCTTACTGCCTGTGGACATAGCTTTATAGGGAACTACAGTTTCTTAGACCAATAAAGGGTGTCTATCAGAAATATACACCAGATGTCATACAGAATATTTACAGCATTCCAAAACGCATTTCCTTTGGGTAGAGAAAGTTCAGAAAATAATACTGGTAAGTATTGTGGCATAAACATAAAATAGCAAGGAATCTTCAGGGAGGAGGTAGGGAAGTCTAATGGAGTAAGTTGTGCCTATTAGATTATCAAAACAGATTAAGAAGCAACAATAATTAAAGCAATTTGGTATTGCTAAAGAACTAAACAGGTGGGTGGAATCCAGATGTAGACTTAAACATAAAAATAGGATATCAGGTCAGGAAAGAATAGATGAATTACTTAATAAATAGTGTGGAACACCTGGCTAAACATTTGAGGAAAAATAAAGTGACATCAATAAACCTAAATAAATTCCAAATGGATCAAAGACTTTAAAGTAACAAAAGCATAAAAGTTATAGAATAGAACATAAGTGAACTCAGCATACTGAAGAGGGCACACTTTCTAAAACAAAGATGAAGCCCAGAAGCCATAAAGGAAAAGATTAGCAAGTTTGACTGTATACAAACCAATAAAGAAATGCTGACCAAACAAATATGAATATAAGCAATGTAAAACATAGATGTCATCTCAAAAGTCAACTAACAAATTGGAAAAAATGCAAAAGTTTCAGAGCACAAATCCCTGGCAAAGAATTACACCACTGTTCTTCACAGGAACACAAATTTGTGCACCTTTTTGCAAGGCAATTTGGTAATAACTATTAAACTTTTTTTTTCCTGAGACAGAGTTTCACTCAGCTACCCAGGCTGGAGTGCAGTGGTGTGATCTCAGCTCACTGCAACCTCCACCTCCTGGGTTCAAGTGATTCTCCTGCCTCAGCCTCCCGAGTAGCTGGGATTACAGGTGCACACCACCATGCCTAGCTAATTTTTTGTATTTTTAGTAGAGATGGGGTTTTACCATGTTGGCCCGGCTGGTCTCAAACTCCTGACCTCCAGTGATCCGCCCGCCTCGGCCTCCCAAAGTGCTGGGATCACAGGCATGAGCCACCGTGTCCGGCCTACAAATTTAAATACATACATTCTTCTAAGCAGCATTCCACCTGTAGAAATTTGCAGATATGCCTTAAAAGTACACTGAAATACCTATATAGAGACACTCCTTAAGGCATTATTTGTAACAAAAGACATTAAGTATCTGGCAAATCGGAGATTGGCTTAAAAAAAAAGTATGGAATATCCTCTGATAGAATACTATATAGCCTTTACAAAGAGGGGGCTAGATCTTAAAAAACTGATGCAGAAACATCTCTGGGATATATTTTCAAGTAAAAAGCAGTGGAGAAGAAGAGTGTGGTTCAGTATGAGTCCTTTGCATAAACAAAAGAAAAAATGGATGGATTATGTATATTGTATTATATGTGTTTTATATATAAATTTTGATAGTATATGCATGGAAAATATGTACGAACAGGTACATGGAGATGGCCTACTGAGAGGAATCAGAACTCATTTTTGTTTTATGTCATCCTATTTTTAAGTTGAATTTTCTAGCCACATGATGAAATGCTTTTTATTTTCTTTTTTTTTTTTTTAATTTATTTATTATACTTTAGGTTTTAGGGTACATGTGCACAATGTGCAGGTTTGTTACATATGTATCCATGTGCCATGTTGATTTCCTGCACCCATTAGCTCGTCATTTAGCATTAGGTATATCTCCTAATGCTGTCCCCGCCCCCCCACCCCCCACCCCACAACAGTACCCGGAATGTGATGTTCCCCTTCCTGTGTCCATGAGTTCTCATTGTTCAATTCCCAACTATGAGTGAGAACATGCGGTGTTTGGTTTTTTGTCCTTGTGATAGTTTACTGAGAATGATGTTTTCCAGTTTCATCCATGTCCCTACAAAGGACACGAACTCATCATTTTTTATGGCTGCATAGTATTCCATGGTGTATATGTGCCACATTTTCTTAATCCAGTCTATTGTTGTTGGACATTTGGGTTGGTTCCAAGTCTTTGCTATTGTGAATAGTGCCGCAAGAAACATACGTGTGCATGTGTCTTTATAGCAGCATGATTTATACTCCTTTGGGTATATACCCAGTAATGGGATGGCTGGGTCAAATGGTATTTCTAGTTCTAGATCCCTGAGGAATCGCCACACTGACTTCCACAATGGTTGAACTAGCTTACAGTCCCACCAACAGTGTAAAAGTGTTCCTATTTCTCCACATCCTCTCCAGCACCTGTTGTTTCCTGATTTTTTAATGATGGCCATTCTAACTGGTGTGAGATGGTATCTCACTGTGGTTTTGATTTGCATTTCTCTGATGGCCAGTGATGATGAGCATTTCTTCATGTGTTTTCTGGCTGCATAAATGTCTTCTTTTGAGAAGTGTCTGTTCATGTCCTTTGCCCACTTTTTGATGGGGTTGTTTGTTTTTTTCTTGTAAATTTGTTTGAGTTCATTGTGGATTCTGGATATTAGCCCTTTGTCAGATGAGTAGGAAAAGAGGAAGTCAAACTGTCCCTGTTTGCAGATGACATGATTGTATATCTAGAAAATCCCATTGTCTCAGCCCAAAATCTCCTTAAGCTGATTAGCAACTTCAGCAAAGTCTCAGGATACAAAATCAATGTACAAAAATCACAAGCATTCTTGTACACCAATCACAGACAAACAGAGAGCCAAATCATGAGTGAACTCCCATTCACAATTGCTTCAAAGAGAATAAAATACCTAGGAATCCAACTTACAAGGGATGTGAAGGACCTCTTCAAGGAGAACTACAAACCACTGCTCAATGAAATAAAAGAGGATACAAACAAATGGAAGAACATTCCATGCTCATGGGTTGGAAGAATCAATATCGTGAAAATGGCCATACTGCCCAAAGTAATTTATAGATTCAATGCCATCCCCATCAAGCTACCAATGACTTTCTTCACAGAATTGGAAAAAACTACTTTAAAGTTCATATGGAACCAAAAAAGAGCCCGCATTGCCAAGTCAATCCTAAGCCAAAAGAACAAAGCTGGAGGCATCATGCTACCTGACTTCAAACTATACTACAAGGCTACAGTAACCAAAACAGCATGGTACTGGTACCACAACAGAGATATAGATCAATGGAACAGAACAGAGCCCTCAGAAATGATGCCGCATATCTACAACTATTTGATCTTTGACAAACCTGACAAAAACAAGAAATGGGGAAAGGATTCCCTATTTAATAAATGGTGCTGGGAAAACTGGCTAGCCATATGTAGAAAGCTGCAACTGGATCCCTTCCTTACACCTTATACAAAAATTAATTCAAGATGGATTAAAGACTTAAATGTTAGACCTAAAACCATTAAAATCCTACAAGAAAACCTAGGCAATACCATTCAGGCCATAGGCGTGGGCAAGGACTTCATGTCTAAAACACCAAAAGCAATGGCAACAAAAGCCAAAATTGACAAATGGGATCTCATTAAACTAAAGAGCTTCTGCACAGCAAAAGAAACTACCATCAGAGTGAACAGGCAACCTACAGAATGGGAGAAAATGCTTTTTATTTTCATATCCAACAGGAGTTATTTTGATAGCAGGTTTATGGTTCATTCTTTATATTTTAATATTCTTTATATTTTCATAAATGTTTTACAAATGATCCATAGCCCTTATATCTACGCTTTTTTGTTAGGAGTCTTATTGCTATCTGCACTTCCTCCTTGTAGCAAGTGAACCCCACGAATGTTACCAGATGTGGATTAGAACACCCTTATCAGTTTAATCTCATTAGGGGCTGATAGACTGGTGGAGAGATAGACACATTGTGCCCTGTCTAGTGATATTTTTCTTCTAACGGTCAAAACACACCCTTGGCTGGGCACGGTGGCTCACACACGTTATCTCAGCACTTTGAGAGGCTGAGGCAGGAGGATCACTTGAGCCCAGGAGTTCAAGACCAGCCCAGGAAACATAGGGAGATCCCATCTCTACAAAAAATTTAAAAATTAGCCAGGTGTGATGGCACCTGCCTGTAGTCCCAGCTATGTAGGAGGCCAAGGCAGGAGGATTGCTTGAACCCAGGAGGTTAAGACTGCAGTGAACCGTGTCATCGCCACTGTGCTCCAGCCTGGGCGACAGAGTAAGACCCTGTCTCAAAAAAACAACATTGCATTAAAGATACTCTTAACAAATATTGATATTGATTGAATATTTTTACAATATTGGTATTTCTGTTGAAATATTGATTGGTTATTCTAGCAGCAGTGTTCCTTTTTACTTCTCCCAGCCTCGCTGTTGGGAATAATGCTAGGTTCTTTAAGGGCAGCGGTTGCGTTTTATTTGTTTTGTGTCCATAGGCTCTGGCACAGTGCTTGGTACAAATTAGATGCTCAATAAATATTGGTGGAAGAAATTAAATTAGGAACTGAAAGATTTTCTCTTCCTTCCTTCTATGGCGACAAGTTTGCATCAGGAGTTAATGTAAAATGTCATATTTATTGACTGAACCAATACAGATTGAGCATCATTTTATATACAGCTATTATATATATATATTTCAGACTAACAGGTCTCAGATTTTTTTACTTCAAAGACCAGTAACATTTTACCAGAAAAAAACCGGGAGAGAAAAATATAGAATACTCAATAATTTACTTTGCAATGTAAAGTCATTTTAAAAAATCTACTGCAACCTACTATCACTATCACATGCCGTTAATGAAAGAGCATTTAAAATTTTTTTAAAAGGGGGTAATATAATCTCCAAATAAAAGCCAATCCTTTAAATAAATACAGTTAGCTCTACCTTCTCTTTCCTCATTTTTGCCTCAGATGGGTGAAAACTTCGACATGGATGAATGTTATCCCATAGGCTGTGTGACCTTAGATGATTATACAGCCTCCCTGAGGTATGGGTTGCTTGTCTGAAAAACAGACATTCACAAAATATTAGCTATTATTATTTTGTGGATGACGATATTGTTGCCTTGGAACAACCACTATAGAAGGAAAGGTGTAAAACCTCGTCTCTCCCCTCTAAGAACCCAGCATCTAACTGAGAAGAGAAGCAGGTGATGAGACAATGCCCCATCAGCAATGTGGCCAGTGGAGACAAAACATTGTCAGAGAAGGAAGGCAGTTTGGTGGAGGGGAGGAAGCATAGCATAGGGTGGACCAGAAGACGGGTAGGTGTCAATCAGCCGGACGGAATTCCTCCTTTGTCAGTCACCTGCCATGCTCCTGGGCCTGCAGCAGAAGCTTTACCATCCTCTCGTTTCATCTTCATTTGAAAGCTATGCGGCTGTTCCTATTATCATCCCCATTTTACAGATGAAGAAACTGAGGCACAGGGAAGTTAAGGAACATGTCCAGGGGCACAATGCTGGTCAGTAGCCAAGGCGGGATTCTGATCCAGTTCCCTCTGACTCAGAAGCGGGGCTGCAGTGTGGACTCGAGCGTCTGCCCCAAGCTCTTGACAGCTTGCTGTGCTGCCCCTCCGGAGCAGCCTGGGCTTTCACCAGTGGCTCGGGAAAAGCCACTGGGGAGGAGTGAGCAGGGGGTGCGACCTGCCAGTTGGTGCCATAGGAAGATGGCCTGTGGGACGCATTGAAATAGGAGGGTCTCAAAACAAGAAGACTGATTTAGAGGCAAACAAAAAGGGCCCATTTGGTTGAAGAGTTGATGTTTAAAATGACAGGGGCTCACACGTGACCGGGATCTTTCCCGGTGGCTTGTAACCTACACCTGGTCATTAGTGGACACTGTAAACATGTGGCTCAACCCTGGGGCACATTCCACTCAACGCCAAGCTCTAAAAATTGCCAGGGCCTGGGCCACACCCCAGACAAATTAAATCACAACCTCTGGGGTGACATCCAGCAGGGGCAGATCCAGGTTTTGTGAGAACTTCTTAATGAAAAACAGAACAAAATGAAATCACCAATTAAAAAAAAAATTCCATGCTGAGTATTGCTTTAAAATGAGGGAAGAAATCAGACACATTACCTAGTCAGGTCCCCTGGTTTAGAGATCTTTTCGAGTGTTCTAATTGCAACCTGGCTTCTTCCCCTCCATACCTGGAACACTCTAGAACTCCGAGGACCTCCCAGCACCTAGTGGGTACCATGCAAGTGAGGCCTTGAAACTCGAATCTCATTAGTGTCAAGGTAAATCTGCCTTTGGTCCTAGGCATGCATATGTTTTTAAACTCTTTCCCTGGCTCTAATGAACAGCCTGGTAGGGGACCGCTGACCTCCATATACCATGAATGCCTTCCGCTAGGCAGATCTTTTACTAAGTGGTCAATCAGCCCTCTCTAGTTCTAACACCTCCCACTACACAGGCACATACCCTAGTCATGTCCACTGGGAACAAGAGCCACCATCTTGCTTCAGTCAATCATCAAATATTTACTGAAGCACCTGCTGTTGTGTTTGACCCTGGGCTGGGTGCTGTGGGTGATGGAGAGCCTCAGTTCCTCCCCTGAGATGAGCTCAGCATGGAAGAAAAGTTAAATAAAGCAGTTCCTGTTCTCCAAGCACATCGATGGTCATGGCTACGTTTTCCTTTTCCTGGGTTGCCTGTTTTTAAGCACGTGGGAGAGATTTGACAAATTTCCACTGAAGTAAGTTGCATAAGACCTGTCTTCAACATGAATTTGAGCAGAGTAGATTTAAAGTGATTTTTTAAATAAATTATAACATGAAAAGAATGTCGGTATCATTAGTCCTTAGGAAAATGCAACCTAAAATCACAATTAGATACTTCTAGATCCTTATTAGAATGACTAAACTTTTCAAAACTTCCAATACCAAGTGTTGACAAGGATGAGCAATTTTAGCTTGCATATGTTGCTGATAGCAATGCAAGTTGAAAAATATATGGGCAGGCCAGGCATGGTGGCTCGCACCTGTAATCCCAGCACTTTGGAAGCCGGAGGTGAGTGGATCACCTGAGCTCCGGAGTTCGAGACCACCCTGGCCAACATGGTGAAACCCCATCTCTACTACAAATAAAAAATTAGCCGGGCATGGTGGCGCACACCTCTTATCACAGCTACTCCAGAGGCTGAGGCAGGAGAATCGCTTGAACTCAGGAGGCAGAGGTTGCAGTGAGCCAAGATCACGCCGCAGCATTCCAGCCTGGGTGACAGAGCAAGACTCCATCTCGAAAAGAAAATTATATGGGAAGTTTCTTGTAAAGTTAAATATATGATGAAGGACCAAGCAATCCCCCTTCTAGGTATCTACCAAAAAGAAATAAAAACATATACCCACACAAAGATGTACATGAATATTCATGGAAGGTTATTAATAATAACTAAAAGTTGGAAACAGCCCAGATGTCCATTTGTTGGAAAATAAACTACAGTATATCCATGCCATGAAATACCACTTAACAATAAAACAACAAACTGCTGATACACAAGGGAACATAGATGGATCTCAAAGGCATTATACTAAGTGAAAGAAGTCGCTAACAAAAAATACTGAATTATTCCATTTATATGGCATTGTGGAAAAAGCAGAATAATAGGAATAAAAATTAGATCAGTAGATTCCTGGGCTGGGGGCAGGGAAGGGTAACTGACAAGACACGAACAACAAAGAATGTTCAGGGACAATAGAACCATCCAATGGCTCCCTGGTGGTGGTGGTGGTGATGTGCCTGTTGACATTTGTCAAAACTCATAGATCCATACACTTTAAAGGGGGGAATTTTCCTGAACATAAGTTATTTTTCAAACCTAACTTTAAAAGGAAAAAGCACAAAAATCAATAAATGATCAATACCAAAT
Organism: Hylobates moloch; assembly: GCF_009828535.3. Classification (NCBI taxonomy): domain Eukaryota; kingdom Metazoa; phylum Chordata; class Mammalia; order Primates; family Hylobatidae; genus Hylobates; species Hylobates moloch. Next base: position 106,648,073 of record NW_026652281.1, read on the forward strand.
TAGGACAAAAGGTATATTCTTAGAATAAGCCCAGGTACTAGGTTAGATGATGAGGCTAAAAGAAAACAATAACCAAAAAGCTTTTTAGCTTAAAAGTGGAGGCAGCCCAGGTCTTTATTCCCAAGTATTTCATCTGCAGTGACTTCTGAACAGTCTCCAGTGGCGGGCACTGCTGTAGACCAAGCTTCTGCGCCTCTGTGGAATGTCCCCGGGGCCCACCCTGTCTGCAGTTGCCCACAGTAAATAGCTGCTTGGGTTCCTTGTTGCTCGCTGTGCCCCTTTGTAGGAAGCATGTCCCAGGGATGACCACCAGGATGCACTCCAGGTCTCCCCTGGGTCTCCATGGTTATCCCTGACCAAGGAGAGAATGCAGTGTTTCAGGTTGCACCAACCCCTCATTTTAAAACAAAAGGCTGATGAAAGGGCAGGTGTGCCCCGAGCCCTCGGTGATTAGCTGTAATTCTTGGCAGAGTTGCGACAGGCTTGTTCTTCTGAATTAGCACAGTGCACAAGGCATTTACCACGGTGCTAATTGCTATTGGATGAAAACAAGCAAGTCCCAGTGTGTGGGCTTGAGGCAAGACAAAACAGATGCCAGAGCCATTCAGAGCCATGCCCTGCGTCGGGCGCGGTGCCGGTGGCTGAGAACAAGTTTGTCTAAATGTCAGTCTCCTATGGGTAGGGTCTGGGACGTGACTCTCGCTGGGTAACTGGGCAACCACTCACCCTTGTCTCTCCCCTGCAATGCACTCAGCATTCTGTTCTGTTCTTCAGATTCATGTAGAGTTTGAGGCGAATAGTGCACCACATTCTAAAGCATCTCCCCCAGAACTCTGCAGTACAGAGAATTTCCTACTCCATATGGGAATAATTGTGCTCAAGCAAAACCAATTGGAGGCCAAGTTTAACTCATACCACCACGCTTCTTACAAAACCCAAGTCTAGGGAAAAAAAAGGAAGAAGAGAATGATTTCAGTCATTTATTGTGGAAAAAAATGGATTTATTCACATCCTACTTTATGTTTCTTCTTGACTTCCCACTTATCACCATAGCCATACAGAGATGGAAATATTGGGTAAATCAAATCTTCTGAAATCTTCCAAGTATAACGATGGGGGTTAATCATAGCGCTAATATCACTTTCCATTTTTACCAACAGATACGCTGAGAGGCGGTGGTGAGGGGACATCACAAATTGAAAAAATAAATACACATCCTGGGGCCCTTAATTACGTCTCCTTTAGTTAAAAATCAAACTCTGGGGGGAAAAATAAAATGAGGAAGAAGTTCACTTAATGAAAATTTGTGTATCTTCTTAAAGATGAATGGAAACAGCAATGCTGAGTCTTTAAGAATCTACTGGGATAAACCGGTCTAGCCCAGCCACCTCTCAAGGCTACCCCAGGCTAGACCAAGCTGCCCATGGAGGGCTTTGGCAGGCAGAGGGGTCACAGAATGCAAAGGTTTCATAGCAGGTGGTCAGGGTTCAAGAGGGAAAAGGCATCCCGTAGCAAGGAAGCCACCACCCGATGTCATCGAGGCTTGTCCCTTTTGTATAAAAATGCCCCGTGATTTGGTACACGTTCAATTTGTAAGACTGGGTTGCTGTATAAATACAGATCTGAGCCTGGTTAGTCATCACCAGGGATGATGACTCCATATGCCCAAATTCCACTTCTTCAAGCCGAGTCAGAAGTACTCTCCCCGCTGAAACCTAGCTGTTCCATCATATTTGGGGGTGGCCATGTTGAAGCCTTGTGTTTCCTGTGTAAACAAGATGACCCCCAAGACCCTGTGCCCCAGACCCAAGATGAAGTTACAAAGGAAATGCATATTCCACAGGCCCAAGGGAGAGATGGCAATTCAGTGAAGTGCTTGATGCAGCAGAAAGAGGCATCAGAACCCCCTTCTCCTTCTGCCCTTCCACTAATCCCAGGCAAATGTATCTGCCATAGATATTTTTCCCTCTTCAATGACACCACAGCCCTGAGGCTCTCACGAAAGTGTAATCAAACCACAGGTCATGCTTGTGCTTTTTTATCACCATGCACTTGACTACAAGTGTATCCTGAATGTATACTGGGATTGGAGTCAGTATATCTAGGTTCACATCTCCTTTCTGCCTTGCAGTACCCAAGTGTATTAGTATGTTTTCATGCTGCTGATAAAGACATACACAAAACTGGATAATTTATAAAGAAAAAGAAGTTTAATGGACTCACAGTTCCATGTGGCTAGGGAGGCCTCACAATCATGGCAGAAGGCGAAAGGCCTATCTTACATGGCAGCAGGCAAGAGAGCATGGGCAAGGAAACTCCCTCTTATAAAACCATCACATCTCATGAGACTTATTCACTATCATGAGAACAGCATGGAAAAGCCCCACTCCCAGGATTCAATAACCTCCCACCAGTTCCCTCCTATGACATGTGGGAATTGTGAAAGCTACAATTCAAGATGAGATTTCGGTGGGGACATAGCCAAACCACATCACCAAGTAATCATGGCCAAGCCCCTTACATGCTTGAAATCTGTTTTCACGTCTGCAAAATGGAGACATGTGGATGAATATTACTCCTTCACAGTAGCATTGTAAAAATTCCAGGTGCTAACATCTCTCATGATGCCTGGCACCTCCTAGATCTTCATTTAGTTCTTGAATCTCAAAAGGGAAGTATAGATATTATATTGTATGTAAGTTTGCTTTAGCAACTAATATTAAATAGAAATAATATAAACTATACTAAATAGAAACTAAATATTAACTAATACTAATTATTTAAAATGTGTAGCAGTAACATTCCATACCCACCCACCAATAAATGCAGAATTTGTGATGATAGGTTTATAAAAATACTAAAATTGAGAAGAGAAACCAGCCACAACTGCCCACTGGATACAGGCGGTGAGCACTGTCTTTGCCTATAGGACCTAAAGGTTGCATTTGCATTTGTAATCACTGCCCTGCCACATTTTGATGAATGCGAGAGCACCTAGATCTTTCTCCTGAAAAACTTCAGTCCCTTTGCTGTAAAGAGTAAGTGGTTTGTTGTTGAAATGGACTTCCGCATTGCTGTGTTTCCTCTACTCTCTGTTAGCAATGGAGAAAGTGATCAGGTTTGGGAAATTCCTGCTGAAAGATGAAATCGCTCAGATGGCACCCACGCCTGGTAGCTGTTTACATTTTCCTTACTCTCCTTGGGAATGCTTGCTTTTCCCTTCAGGACCCTTTATGCTTTGACCAGCATATCTTAATGTCCCTATAGAATAGAGCCTGAACTGCTGTCCTCTGTCACCAAACAAAACACTGTGAATCGCTGCAGCCATTTTTATACAAATGCCCAGAATCTTCTATTAATGTAGGTGATTTGCATTTAGGCCAGAAAACTGACTAGGGGAATTCCAGGAGGGCTGTGGAGGTCATGGACCAGAATTTCCAGGCGATGGCACAGATTTCCTCATTCCTCTTCTAAAGCATTTCTCAAAAGTACCAAATACCCGACAGGTGGATGGGAATGGGTGAAACCACTTTGTTCCAAACCGCATGGTCAATGCACCTCAGCTTATTCCAAGAGTCCTGGGTAGAAAATTAGCATTCACAAAAAACATATAAACAAACAAAACCCACCATTTTAGAGTTCAAGGGTCATGGAATTCTGAGAACTGTATCTAGCAGCAAGTTAGGCAGCATAGGAACTAGCCCTGGCAAGAAGAAAACTGCAGCAAAGCTGACTCCAGCTGGCTCCTCCCACCTGCATGGCTCCTCCCATCAGGATGGCTCCTCCCATCAGCATGGCTCCTCCCACCAGCATGGCTCCTCCTGCCAGCATGGCTCCTCCCATCAGCATGGCTCCTCCTCATGACTGCTGCTCCGCCCCAGGATTTCCAGATACCCAGCCAATTCTGCCCTTGTCTCCACAATCAGGTGTTCCCAAGAAGTCACTAGACGAAAAAGATACTTGCACATGTCTGTTTATAGCAGCACAATTCACAATTGCAAAAATATAGAACCAGCCCAAATGCCCATTAATCAAGAAACTGTTTTGTTTTATATATATATATATACACACATACACACACACGTACACACACACATATGCGCTGAGGTGATATACACACACACACACACACACATATATATATATATATACACATATATATATGTAAAATAGAATACTACTCAGCCATAAAAAGGAATGAATTAATGGCATTCACAGCAACCTGGATGGGATTGGAGATTATTACTCTAAGTGAAGTAACTCAGGAATGGAAAACCAAACATTGTATGTTCTCACTCGTAAGTGAGAGCTAAGCTATGAGGATGCAAAGGCACAAGAATGATACAATGGACTTTGGGTACTCAGGGGGAAAGGTTGGGAAGGATGTAAGGGACAAAGGACTACAAATTGTGTTCAGTGTATACTGCTTGGGTGATAGGTGCACTGAAATCTCACAAATCACCACTAAAGAACTTACTCATGTAACCAAATACCACCCATTCCCCAAATATATATAGAAATAAAAAACTAAAAAAAAAAAAAAAGTCGGGTGTTCCTTTGTCCATGTGTCTTTGGTCTCTTCGTAATAATAGAGTAGCAGAACTTCATAAGATTCTGATTGGGAGAATCTTGGGGCATTCGTCAGGAGCCTGGCATTTCTAGAATCTCCTATATGAGGGCAATTAGGGGGAAAGTTGTAAAAGAGAAAAATGAAAAGATTCCTAAAGTTGGAAGGAAGGGGAATGAATAGCGGATATGGGCATTAAATTTAATGGAAACCCAGGAAACCCTTCATTTATTTCTGGAAATGAATATGGATACCTTGAGGGAAGAGGAAAGAAAATATTTGGGCCGGGCGTGGTAGCTCACGCTTGTAATCCCAGCACTTTGGGAGGCCGAGGCGGGCGGATCACGAGGTCAGGAGATCGAGACCACGGTGAAACCCCGTCTCTACTAAAAATACAAAAAATTAGCCGGGCGTGGTGGCGGACGCCTGTAGTCCCAGCTACTCAGAGAGGCTGAGGCAGGAGAATGGCGTGAACCCGGGAGGCGGAGCTTGCAGTGGGCCGAGATCATGCCACTGCACTCCAGCCTGGGCGACAGAGCGAGACTCTGTCTCAAAAAAAAAAAAAAAGAAAGAAAATATTAATGGAAGTCAAGGAAAAGGGAAATGAGGGATAAAAAGAAGAGGGGGAATGAAGACTTGGAAACCTGATACTCAAGAAACTCACTCCCGGGCCCCTTTTCTCCCCCTAGATAGAGTCTTGCTCTGTTGCCCAGGCTGGAGTGCAATGGTGCAATCTCAGCTCACTGCAGCCCCTGCCTCCCGGGTTCAAGCTATTCTTGTGCCTCAGTCTCCCGAGTAGGTGGGACCACAGGCGCCCGCCACGCCTGGCTGATATATGTATTTTTGGTAGGGACGGGTTTTCGCCATGTTGGTGAGGCTAGTCTTGAACTACTGACCTCAAGTGATCTGCCTTCCTGGGCCTCCCAAAGTGCTGGGATTACAGGCATGAGCCACCATGCCTGGCCATCAGGGCTCTCATTTTTATAGGATGTTCTTTCCCTGTTGCTTAGCACCTTCCATCCAGTGCCAGATAAGCACCTTTCCTTCTAATCCTGAATAATTTAATGAAAATGTAATTGGCATACCCAGTAACAGGGGTCTAGAGTCTGTGAAGTAAGAGGTGGGACAAGAGGACTCCTGCAACTAGCAGTTCTCTGGGTCCTGTACCAATCTCTCTTGCTGCTGCTGCAGAAGGACGATGGTCTGTGACTCTGGAGGTCATACATTTATCCCTCCCTTCGTAGGATCCCAGGCAGAAACAGAAGCTGCTTCTGGGAGGAGAGGGACATGGACCAGGCAACATGTGGTTGGGGACAGACAGTCAATCTAGGTGGAGAATTGGTCACCCAAGACTTCCTAGAGGCTGGGCACAGTGACTTACGCCTGCAATCCCAGCAGTTTGGGAGGCCGAGGCAGGAGGATCGCTTGAGGCTAGGAGTTCAAGATCAGCCTGGGTAACATACTGAGAGCCCCATCTCTTAAAAAATGAAAATAACAATAAATTAGCCAAGTTTAGTGGCATTTGCCTGTAGTCCTAGCTACTCAGGAGGCTGAGGTGGGAGGATCATTTGAACCCAAGAGGTTGAGGCTGCACTCTAATCTGGGTGACAGAGTGAGACTCTGTCTCTAAATTTAAAAAAAAAAAAAAAAAAGGACTTCCTAAAAATGAATTGTAAATGTAGTTTCATTGAAAAGAGCCTATCATTGGGTTTGTTATCAGTTAGCTTTCACTGTGTAACAAACACTCCAGACTTAAAACAACAAGCATTTTATTGATTCATCTCACGGTTCCTTGGGGTAGCTGGGATGGCTGGATGGCTGGGGTAGCTCTTCTAATCTGAACCAACTAGGTTGGTTTCTGCAGCCTGCTGGTGGCTTGGTTGGGGTTGGGAGCTCTGGGGCCACTCACTCACATGACTGGCAGTCGGCCAGCTGATTGGCATGGGAGGGCTTCCTCCGGGGATTCTTGTCTCTGCTCCATGTGGTCTCTCATCCTCCCACAGGCTAACCCCGGTTTTTTTTCACATGGCAGCAGCATTCCAAGAGTGAGAGGAGCAGAAGGAAACTCAAAGACCCCTTACAGTCCGGGTTGACTCTCACACAACTTCATTTTCACTATGTTAAAGGGGTAGAGAAAAACAGTCTTTTTCTTGATGAGAGGAGCTGCAAGCAATTTGTGCCTGTCTGCAATCTACCTCCTATGTTCTAGGGCTGAATCTGCTTCTGGTTGATGACGCCACCTTGGGCAACCTCTTTGTCTCCTCAAGCCCTTTTTTTACCTTGTCTCATCATCTGGAAAATAAGAGACACAGATTAGATCACCTCTGAGAACCCTTCTAGCTCTAGAGGAAACTGAGGCAAATAGAGGTTGAATAACTTGTAACTTGCTCCAGGTCACACAACTAGTGTGGCAGAGTCGGACTACAAATGTAAGTTTCCTGACTCTAAAACCCATGGCATCAGCTGCTAGGCTGTGTTGCTTCCCTGGAGTATCACAATTCTTATAAGAGTGAAGTATTGGATCACAAAATGCATTAACACAATCTGTCTACCTTAAGTCTGCTCCTTAAATTTATTCTTGTGGTTTTAAAAGGTTTTTCTTGAAACTCAAGCAATTCAACATAATTCTCCTCCCATCTTTGTTCTCCTATAACTTTACCCATCCATCCATTCATTCATTCTTTCATTCACAAATATTGGTTAAATTCACTTAAATGTGAAAATGTGGCATTATTAATAGTCACAGTAACCTGGCACTTTGTGTTTTTAGACTGCTTCTCTTATTTCTACTGTTTCAGTTTCATTTTCTCTGGTATATGGGTTAGTGATGTTATTATACCGTATTACAGATGGGGAAGTTAAGTCATAAAAGAATCACAGGGCTGGGCGTGGTAGCTCACGCCTGTAATCCCAGCACTTTGGGAGACTGAGGCGGGTGGATCACCTGAGGTCAGGAGTTTGGGACCAGTCCGACCAACATGGAGAAAGCCCGTCTCTGTTAAAAATACAAAATTCACCAAGCGTGGCAGTGCATCCCTGTAATCCCAGCTACTCAGGAGGCTGAGGCAGGAGAATCGCTTGAACCCGGGAGACGGAGGTTGCGGTGAGCCAAGATCGCGCCATTGCACTCCAGCCCGGGCAACAAGAGTGAAACTCTGTCTTTAAAAAAAAAAAAAAAAAGAAGAATCACAGGAATGTTTATATTTATACAAAGGAATAGTGACCAAATTGGAGTTTCACTTTTAGCTAGCCAATTTTCTTAGAAAACAGAATTCCCCTTCTGATATTTGAGTTATCAATGAATACCTTAGGTTAAAATAATGCTTTATTAATGCTATATTTATTTTATGTTTTATAGTATTTTATTTTTAATACTTCATATAGTCCCAAATTTAAATGGTACAACAAAGTTTATAGTAAACATCATCTTCCTTCTGTTCCCCCATGCTACCCAATTCTCTTCCTCACAGTCAATGTTATTGGCTTCTTGTGCGTTTTTCCAGAGATATTTTTTGCATTTATCAGCAAGCATATACACATATACATGTAACTGTATATATATTTCTCCTTTTACTAGTGCATAAATGGTAACGTACTATACACAAAGTTGTATTTTTTTAATTTAACAATATATTTTTGAAGCAATTTATTAATCTTTTATGGATACATAATATTCCACTGTATGGATTCAAATAATTTATTTAACCAGTCTCCTATTAATAGATCTTTAGGTTATGTCTAATCTTTTGCTATCCTATATAATGCTGCAGTTAATAACCTTGCACATAAATCCTTTAACAAATGTGTGGGTGTATCTGCTGCAAGAATTCCTGAAAGAGAAATTGCTAGGTTAAAGGTTAGGTGCATAGGCTGGGCGTGGTGGCTCATGCCTGTAATCCCAGCACTTTGGGAGGCCAAGGCAGGTGGATCACCTGAGGTCAGGAGTTCGAGACCAGCTTGCCCAACATGGTGAAACCCCGTCTCTACTAAAAATATAAAAATTAGCCGGGTGTGGTGGTGGGCGCCTGTAATTCCAGCCACTCAGGAGGCTGAGGCAGGAGAATTGTTTAAACCCGGGAGGCGGAGGTTGCAGTGAGCCGAGACTGCACTCCAGCCTAGGCGGCAAGAGCGAAGCTCTATCTCAAAAAAAAAAAAAAAAAAAAGTTAGGTGCACCACTAACAAAGAACATGTCTAGCACCCAGATATTCGTTTCTAAATATTATTCTCTACTTCATTGGAAAATGGCCCGTTCCAGGACAGGAGCTGGGAAAACAGAAGATGAACCTGGGACATCTTATTGTGCCAGAAAGTAAGGAAATGCTCACGGAAAAATGGGGACATGTCAGAAGACCCATATCAGGAGCAAGAATGAAGGGGTCCCCACTGGCCAAGCGTGGAACTATTTGGGCATCAAAATAAACATTGATAGTAGCACAGTATAACTCATTAAATCCATTAGTCCATGCTGATATAAACAGCGTATTTCCAGAGTCTCAAAATGTCTCCCAAAAAGATACTTACCAATTACAAAAAGGACAGTAGAAACCTGGCAGACACCACTCTAACCAAGCAATCGAAATGGTATCACCAGTATTGGGACAAACTGACATATGGTGCACACAACGTCAATTCCATGTTATTTTTGTCAAAAATGCATACCCTGAATCTAATCATGAAGAAACATCAGACAAACCTAAAATGATGGATATTCTTCAAAATAACTCACCAGCGCTCTTCAAAAATGTCAAGGTTCTGAAAGACAAAAAAAGGGACTAAAGAATTATTCCATACTAAATGAAATTGAAGAGACTTGACAACTCAGTACAATGAATGATCTTAGATTGGATCCTGGGAAAGGAAAAAAAAATTTATTTTACGGTTAAGAACAATAGTAAGGCAGTTGATAAAATTTAGATAAGATATGCAAATTAGGTAATGGTATTATAGCAATGTTAGTTTCTTGATTTTGACAACTTTTCCATGGTTATATAGCAGAATGTTTATAGAAAATTGTCAGAGTTAACATCATTGGAAAAATAATGTGTGTGTGTGCATATAATACACATGCACATAAATATTATAATTCAAATGTGATTAAAATGTTAATGTTTAGATAATCTGCATGTATAGAAATTCTCTTCGCTATTTTTGCAACTTTTCTATAATTTTGAAATTATTTTTTTACGTCCAAAGAAAATACGTGTACATTTGAAATTTTGATAGAGTTCATCAAATTGCCTGCTATAGAAACTGCACATTTTCTCTGCCACTGCCAGCAATGAACAAAAGTGGCACTTCATATTTACAAAATGCATTCGCATATTACACCAGGAGAATTTATTACTACTCCAAGAAATCGAAAAAGGTATTTTCTCCATTTTACATAACTGAAGCTTCAAGAAGTGCAGACAGTAAGAGTAGTGGTTAAGAACATAGGCTTTTGAAACAATAATTATATGCTATTTCACCCCAATCAGACTGGCAAACATTATAAAGTTTGAAAATACCGAACGTTGGCAAGGATGTGAAGAAATGAATAATCTTACAGTGTGTTGGAGGGAGTGTAATTTAGTACAATCATTTTGGAGAGCAATTTAGCAATATCTAATAAAGTTGAAGATATGCACATCCTGCAACCCAGGAATCCCACATCTAGCTGTCTTTCCTAGGGAAACGCTCACACGTGTGTACACACATACACATACACAGTCATGTTCCCCGCACTGTGACTTGTAACAGTGCAAAACAGGAGACAACCTAAATGTCAAGCCATTGTGGTATATTTATTCTCATACAGTTAAAATAAAGGAATTGAAACTGTAGCTCCAACATATAAAAAACTCAAAAACTTAACATTGAGTTTAAAGTAAACAGATTGCACAAGAATTTGTACCTTTATGTAGTTTTCTTCAAGTGCTAGATATCATTTGTGAGACTACTCAGGTACATTTAAGAAAATATAAACTCTTTCCCGGGAAGGGCATGGTAACAGTCTCAGTAGAATGGTTATTTGGGGGAAGAAGTGAGAGGGAAAGAATTGAGAAAGTCTAAAAGAAAGAGCCATCTCATTTATACCATTTTATTGTCCAAAAACATAGATATAAAGCAATGGGAGAAAATATTAGCAGTGATCAAAATAGAGTTCTAAGTATATAGGTCTTTATTAGGTTATTCACTGTACTTTTCCAAATGCTTAAAATATGTCATAGTGGCCAGGCACGGTGGCTCAAGCCTGTAATCCCAGCACTTTGGGAGGCTGAGGTGGGCGGATCACAAGGTCAGGAGATCAAGACCATCCCGGCTAACATGTGAAACCTCGTCTCTACTAAAAATACAAAAAATTAGCCGGGCGTGGTGGTGGGCACCTGTAGTTCCAGCTACTCGGGAGGCTGAGGCAGGAGAATGGCGTGAACCCGGGAGGCAGAGCTTGCAGTGAGCCAAGATTGCACCACTGCACTCCAACCTGGGCGACAGAGCAAGACCTTGTCTCAGAAAAAACATATATATATATATATATATATATATATATATATATATATGTCATAGCAAAATAATAGGGAACGATGAACATAAGCCTTGAAGTCAAATAATTCTGGGCTCAAGTCTTTTCCAATGCTTGCCAATTGTGTGATATTGGATGATTCCCTTAACATCTCTAGACCTTAGTTTCACCATGTTTTGAATAGAAATAAGAATGCTTGCTTTGAAAAGCTGGTGTCAAGACTGAATGTGAAGATATATATTAAACCCTGGCACAATGCCCCTAAAAGGTGCTTAAAAAATAGTAGTTACTACTATACTCCAGTGGTTCTTAACAGGGACATTTGGCAAAATCTGGGGACGTGTTTGGTTGTCATAACTGGAGGGTGGGGAGATGCTACTGGCATCTGGAGGCCAGGAATGCTGCTAAATATTTCACAGTGCATAGGACAGCCCACATACCCAAAAAATATTTATTCAGCCACAAATATCTACTGTTGAAGCTGAGAAACCTTCCTATAGCCCAAGGTCTCCCAGAACTTGACCCAGGCCACTTTACTCCCACTTAAGTGCTCTTGCCTGTATAACCAACCTGTAAGGTTGTTAGGCCTTGGCCTTTCTTCTAAATTATTATAGGATTAATAACTAATGATGGGTATTTACCCTTCTTTCAGCCAATCTGTTTCACATTGGGTGAAACCTACCATCTTACTGAATAGAACACCTGCCTAGCTCATGAAAAGTTTTCATAAATCGTTCTTGAATGAATGAATGGAGTCAATCAATCAACCCATCAATGAGTACAAATATAAACTCTGAAATCATAAAGATCTAGTCACTCTTCTTGGCTTGCTTTCTCTGACTTCCCATTCATTTGAAATGAGGTTGTATTCAGTTTTCACTCTCTTCTAAGAGGGGAACCAAAAAAATGAGTCAAAATTCTCAGAGCTTCATAGCCCATGTCTGAGGGGGTCTTCTATTATAACAATTCAGAGTCAAGTCCATGGGCTAATCTTCCAATGGCCCTTGTCAAGACACATCTGGAATTTGCTGAGACACAGAACTCTTCAGCTTAAACTGACGATGGCGACAGAAAGTCAAGTGAGGTATTGACCTAGAGATGATGACCATATTTATAACACCTCAATCTAGTTTGACTCTAGAACAGCTTGTGGAAAACATGTACTGTTGTTTTGATACAGTATCAGGAATATGTACCAAAATTAGTTTTTTGAAACTATTTACTTTTTGCTTTGTTATAGACTCTGATTTGGGGAACCCAGATGTTGTGCTTGTTAACAGGACAACTTTGAGTCCTTGCTATCTTCATCTTCACCATCGATTTGGAGAAGGTAGGTGCCATTTCTTTCTGAATTCATTTTTTCTAGTGTTTGTTTTGGCAACACTGAAGTTCTCACCAGTTGTTTCAAAGATATAAAAATTATCCACATCATTATAATTATAATTTAGATAGTATCATTATAACGCATTTGGATGATAATCCAAATGCATTCTAGTTTCTACTTACTTGTGTACCTATCCAACAGGACTTGACAGAGAGGAGATTCACCAAATGAAATGGTACAAAGGGCACTATGATTGAATGTTGCTCGTCATCCTAACTTTGTACTTGTGACTAAGTGACCTTAAGAAAGTTACTTGATCTCTCAATTTTTTCGTCTGCAAAATAAGAAATTTATACTGGATTATTTTGAAGGTATTTCCCTAAACTCTTTACATTGCACCCTTGCAAAGATTGAGAAACACTGATTTAAAGCAATGATTTCCAAAAGCATGGTGGACAGGCCATCTGCTCCCATCACTGGAGTGCCTGCTAAAAACATCCTCATCCCAGATCTACCAAGTCAGAATCTCTGAGGTTGTAGAACAGAAATCTGCTTTTTTTGAACTGTCCAGGTGATTGGGATGCTTAGTAATGTTTGAGAACTGCCATCCTAACCATTGAAAACATCCTATTGTTCACCTGTACATTCAATTCTATAAGACTTGATGAGCTAGGCCTGCACCATGCAGAAACTGGCTGGAATCATCTTCTATTTGTAGAAAATGTAGCAAGGTCAGCACCTAATGGCTGTATTACCTTTCGGTTCCTAGCTCTGTAGTCCTCTACTCAGTACTTCATTGGCAGATCTAGTTGTCTGGTGTAGGCTCATTGGCTCTGCTTCCCTTGACTGCAATTGAATGAGAGTAAAATTGTTTTGGAAGTGACCACTGAAGAATGGCATATCCTCCTAGATGATGTTCGAGCGTGATCTTGCCAGTCTGTGTCACTCCCTGAGATGTCATGGTCATCACCTCCTAATTTGCAATGAGCTTTGCCGTCGGTCTTTTGCTATGGATGGTTGGGCTTTGCTCCTCAGGGTGTCATCACTGTGAAATGACTAAGGGAATGTGAGTCCTAGGAAATCATGTTTGTATGTAGAACCAAGATGGCAGACTCCTAGAGAGAAGGGGCCATGCCCAGAGACCCCAGATCAAACAGCACCAAGCCATGTTCAGAGCTCTGGGCCGTGAATCAGAAAACCACTCAGACCATGCTGTATCCAATTCAGTTGCGAATACAGGATTATGTGGCATTTCGGGCTTTGCAGATTGTGTGCCTAAACCCTCAAGGAATCACAGGGACCCCTAAAAAGACTTACGTCTTTAAGGAAAACTAAATCCTGGCTTTGAAATACAAACAGTGTCTCCCAGTACTGCCTACAGAGACTCTCCACCAGGATCAGTCTAATTGCTCAATGGGGTGACTGTTACTCTTCTCCAGGGCTTCAGCAGACATTATTTTCTGGCATCAAATAAAGGGAATTGGGGCCTTAAGAATATAGTGTTGCTGTTGTCTACTGTGGACTGAATATAAAACTCTTCTCCCAAATCACAGGCAAGGCATTGTGTGTGATCTGTCAGGTAAAATACTAACAAGTGCCCCTTTATGAGATAACCACTCACCCATAAACAGCATTCCATACAACACCCAATGCTGGCTGGGGATGGATGTGGGCTTTATTTGATTTGGGGTTGATTTATTTGTTTGCCTTGCTTCTAGAACAGCATAACTTGGATTTAATGTCTCAAATACTGAATCCAATAATTCTAGGTTCACTGGCTTGTTATTATTTAGCATTTATGAAGTGTATGTCAACGCACTTGGCACTTTACAATGACTCATAAAAAGGTATGATCCTAGCCGCTAAGCATAAGGTTGCTGTCAGTTGAATTACTGCCAATGTGGACATAATCTCAGGACTGATCTGGATATTCCTTGCCGGCTAGACACCCTGGTTCCTCATTGTGTCTGGGCCCAAACAGAAGTACAATAGCTGCTGCTACCATTTTGATGTTAGTATCTCAGTGCAATAGAAAGTGCGTAGTTCCTGGCACTAGGGAAACGCTTAGCAAACATGGATGGATGGGTGGATGGATGGATGGATGGATGGATGGTGGGTGAATGGATGGATGGATGGATAGATGGATGGATGGATAAACAGGTGGATGGAGACGTCTTTCCTCAATGGACATCTCTCGTATTCTATTTCCCCTTCCACCTGCAGCTTTATTTATGTGTCTTACAAACCTTGCGGTTATAGAGCTGGTTTACTTAGAAATAACCTATTACTTAAGTGACTTTTTGCAATGAAGATGAGATGAATATTTCTAGAGACAAAAACATGATGAGAATCTGATTGCATAAAATCATATAAACTGGTTGTGAATATTATATCGATGTCAATTTCTTGTTTTTAATATCCTTCTAGACTTATATAAGATGCTGCCATTGGAGGAAGCTGGGTGAAGAGTATAGGGGATTCTGTACTATTTTTGCAACTTCCTGTGAATCTATCATTATTTCAAAAAAGAATCCCATGATTCTTTCCCGTCAGCCTCACATCTTTGTAGTCACACCTCACTAACTACACTTTTCAGTTACTAAACCCTCCATGAATAATTAGCAATTCCAGTTGTGTCAGTTCAGAACCTCCAACAAGCAGAAGCCAAAACAATTAGACATGCAAGAGATGTATTGCAGGAAATTTACTATGAATCATAAAGTGAAAGGGAGCTGGAGTGGGCAGGGAGAGCTTCAACCTGCTAGGCAATTCCAACACTTGTGAAAGGATAGCGGGAAGGATGGATCCAGTAAGAAGTGCCTCAGACCATGTGTATGTAATTCAGGGAAAAATCTCACCTGGGCCAATGAGAAGTCCCCAAGAAACCATTGCCTGTTAGAGGAGTCCCACGGGGTTGGGAATGGAATGCCACAGTTCTGGTACCCCCACTGTTCTAAGTCATTACCTGGAACAGCCTGGAATGAATGCTGGATGGATCCAAATGTGCAAAGACAACTGCAGGCTGCCAATCAGCTCTGCTTCCAGAGGAGGTTATCTTAGAGGGAGATTTGAACTGGGCACCTCCAAGGCCACTATTAGCAGGCAATTTTTTTTTTCTCTTAGTCTTCTTGCATTTCTAACCTGCCCTTTAAGGACCTTGACTCCTTCTCCCTCTGTTGTCCGCATAATCAATTTCCCAAACCAGGGTGACATCCACTCTGTGTCTTCTGTCTCTGCTCCTTGCCTACATGGTGCATTATAAAGAAAATCATAGAACCAGCCGGGCGTGTTGGCTCATGCCTGTAATCCCAGCACTTTGGGAGGCCGAGGCGGGCGGATCACAAGGTCAGGAGATCGGGACCATCCTAGTTAACACAATGAAACCCCATCTCTACTAAAAATTAGCCAGGCGTGGCGGCGGGTGCCTGTAGTCCCTGCTACTAGGGAGGCTGACCCAGGAGAATGGCGTGAACCTGAGAGGTAGAGCTTGCAGCAAGCCACTGCACTCCAGCCTGGGTGACAGAGTGAGACTCCGTCTCAAAAAAAAAAAAGAAAAAAGAAAATCATACAACCAATCCAACTGATGCACCATTTGTGTGTTCTCCAAGATCAGGTGGTCCTCAGTGTTCCTTGGTGTATTTCACTTTCTCTTTCCTGTTGATTTCATTTCTCACAGTCTTTATTGCAACGCTGTTCTCCTTTTATTACACCCACACTCTTGCTGTTTTCTGGACATAGCCTTCCCTCATGAACTCCCTAAGTATTCCTCACCTCTCTGCTCCAGATCTGTAGCTTTCTTGATCCTCTCCTTCTTTCTTTAAATCTCGGCCAGGCCAAGGAGGAGTCCTTGAGCAAACGTTACCTGTTAGAGGAGTCCCATGGGGTTGGGGGTGGAATGGTGCAGTTCTAGCACTTTGCCATGCTCAGTCATTGCCTGGAACAGCCTGGGAGCAGCATGACCTGCAATGAATGCTGGGCGAATCCAAAGGTGCAAAGACAGCTGGAGGCTGTCAATCAGCTCTGCTTCCAGAACTGCTTTCCTGCTCTGCTTTCTCTGCTGGAGAAAAGGTCATTCTCTCTAAGCTCCCCTCTCTTTGGACTCCGGTGGCCTTCCGCCAGCGTACTTTGGTTGCATTGGTTGTTCCCTCCTCTCTCATGCATTTTCTTTCTCTCTGCTCCACTGGAGTCTGCCCGTTGGTCTATGAACATTGGCTCCTTTATCCTCCACTAGACTTTCTCTGGCTCCTTCCACCCCTTTAACCTGTCCTGACGTCTCTCTTCTTTCCTCATCGTCAGTCCATGTGACCGATGTTTCTACATTTGCTGCTCCTCCCCTTTCTCAGCAAACACTCAGCCCCAGCCCGTCTCCTCCCACCCTGAGCTTTTGAAGCTGCTTCTGCACGGGGCTCTGACTTCCTTCTTAAACTTAAACTCCCAGCGCCCCTGTGATCTTCGCCAGGGCCTCATATTCTGTGTCTGCACTTCCGCCCCCATATTCCCTTCTTCTCCCAGCTTTCCTATTTCTCTTCATGAGACCCCCACGGCCTATTAGCCATTCAGGTTAAAATCTTGCAGTCAACTTGACTTCCATACCCACTGCTCTAACTGTTCTGCTTCTACAGGGTCTCTCTCAGCTTCTCTGTCCCCAGGCCACTACCCCGGCTCCAGCCGTCACTGCCTGCCCTGCACATTCCTGTAGACCCCTCTACAATGGCCTTTCCACCTCAAGTCTTTTCTTCTTCCAGGCCCGCATACTCATGGATCACAGTTTTATTTTCCTAAAAGCATAGCTTCCATTATGTCCCTTTTGTGCTGAAATCCTTCAGTAGCCCTGCATTGTATACTCAACTCCTTCCTGCCCAGCAGCTAAAAATAATCTCTTCCCACCTAAACTGCCATATTTTTTCTAAATGTTTTTGTTTGAGCAGTTATTACTGACTGGCTAATTCCCCAAGCTCCCTCCCCACCCCTCACTGACCCCCAAAGACATAAAGATGTGTGTGTTTGTGTGTGTGTGTGGTGTGTATGTGTGTGTGCATGGTGTGTGTGTGTGTGTGTGTGTGTGTGTGTGAGAATGTGTGTTTTACTCTTGTCCCTAACCTAATCTATCTGTTTTTCATTTGGAATATCCAGCCTTCCAGAAAGAATGAGAAAGTAGAGCATTCTTCTGAGTTCTACTCTTCATTTGGGGTCACGGTGTAGTGACTAAGACCAAGGTTCTGGGATTATCATGATTCACTTCCCTGAGCCTCAGTTTCCCCATCTATAAAATAGGCTAGTAATTGTGCGTATGCCATGGGATTATCGTGATGACCAAATAAGGTAATACACGTAACAGATTTAGAGCCACGCTTGGCCCCTAACAGTGCTCCGTGCTCGCTGTGGTCATTATCATCGTCATTATCGTTTTATCACACTTGCGGTGTGACATTATCCACAGCTTAATGATTCACTGTTTAGCAAGAGAGACTAACTCGGGGATTGTACCCAGTTGGTGAGTTAGTACCCATAGTACCCTCACTAAGACTTTGGGCTAGTCATTTTTGGTACTTTGGATTATCTGTGAAGGGTCTCAGAGGATTCTGAAACCAAGAGTCTACATTATTCCTAGTAAGAAGGGACCCATTTTTGAGTTTTAGCTGCCCATAGTTTCATGTAGCAGCATCTGCTACTGGACAACTGCAAGTCAAATTGAAGAAGAAAATAAATTCTTTTGACACAGAGATCGCTGGTCACACAAACATATAATAGTACACACGACTCAGATTGTAAATGAGATCAGGAGTTGGCAAAGATAGTAAAAGATGAAATGTAGGAAGAAGGAAGGGCTGTACTGAAGGAGGGGAAAAAAGAAGAAATTTGAAATATAAAAGTTGACTCTAATAATTCACATATTAAAATGAGGGTAGCCGGGCGCGGTGGCTCACAGGCTCACACCTGTAATCCCAGCACTTTGGGAGGCCGAGGCGGGCAGATCATGAGGTCAGGAGATCAAGACCATCCTGGCTAACACAGTGAAACCCCGTCTCTACTAAAAATACAAAAAAAAAAATTAGCCAGGCATGGTGGCGGGCGGCTGTAGTCCCAACTACTCGAGAGGCTGAGGCGGAAGAATGGCGTGAACCCAGGAGGTGGAGCTTGCAGTGAGCCAAGATCGCACCCCTGCACTCCAGCCTGGGTGACAGAGTGAGATTCCGTCTCAAAAAATAAATTAATTAATTAATAAAATGAAGGTTGACGCTGGACAACTAGATGGTTATTCATTGTGAACGTAATTAATGCCACTGAATCGTACAATTAAAATGTGATAAAATAGCAAATTTTATGTTATATAAATGTTACCACAACAAAAAATAAACACACACACACCCCCAAAAAAACTGAATGGCTAGAATACATGGCAATTGATAACATCTTATTTCAGGAATGTTTTATTATATGACAGATATGCTTATGTCAACTTAGTGTTCATTGAGCATCTACTGTGTACAAGCACCATGCTTGGTATATCATGACATGTAGCTATTTTATGTATTAGTACTCAAGTGATACATTACTGTTGATGAAAGCATGCTATTGTACCTGAGATGGTAAGAAGCTATCAGTGCAACCATATCATAGACTTGTGGGGAAAGTACACGTGCCTTCATTGAAAGAAAAGAAAAATAAGGACCTGGTTTCAAAATCATTTGAAAAGTACCTTCTGCATTACATAGACAACACTGAAGTATGAGCCAACTAGCACCAACAGTGTAGGAAGTTGCTGTCATCCTTTATATCCATGCTGACACTTGTTATTGTCAGACTTCAATGTTTGCCAAGTTGGTTGGTATGGGAATGGTCCCTTGTTATGATTTTAATTTGCATTTCCTTAATTGCACCTATTGGTCATTTGAATTTTGTGTGTGTGTGTGAAGTGCCTGTTCAAGTCATTTGCCCATTTTTCTTTGAGTTATCTGGGTTTTTTTTCTTACTTATATGTCAGTACTATTTATTGAAGAAACCACAGTAGAATTTTCACTAATGAATTTTTAAAACATAAAGAAATCTTAGTATACTGTGACAAAACCTCTGATATGGTTTGGCTGTATCCCCACCCAAATCTCTTCTTGAATTCTAGCTCCCACAATTCCCATGTGCTGTGGGAGGGACCCGGTGGGAGATAATTGAATCTTGGGGGTGGTTTCCCCCATACTGTTCTCGTGGTAGTGAGTAAGTCTCACGAGATCTGATAGTTTTATAAGGGGTTTCCCCTTTCACTTGGCTCTCATTCTGTCTTGCCTGCTGACATGTAAGACGTGCCTTTCACCTTCTGCCATGATTGTGAGGCCTTCTCAGCCATTTGGAACTGTGAGTGCATTAAACCTCTTTTTCTTATAAATTACCCATTCTTGGGTATGTCTTGATTAGCAGCATGAGAACAGACTAATACAATCTCCTTTAATAATAGCAAGAAAAATTAGAGAATTATTCTGATAGCCTCTTTTTGCAAATGGCTTCAAAGAAAGTAAGTTAGGGACATTTTCTTCAAACAAGTTACTAACTGTAGAGGCAAAAACATGTAGGGGAATTATCAGCATTCCCCATACATCCACTGAAAATGTGTCTGCAAGTACAGTACCATCTTTAAGTGGCAATAATGCAACTGAAATAGATTATTCAAGGAAAGGAGGTGTATTATTGAGGCCAATGTGACCACTGACACTTGTTAGCTTGTCTCTGAAGAACAAAACACTGAGCAACAACAGTTTAAGGTGAATGAAAACGTATCTAATTCTCAATTTAATGAAAATGCCTTGGGCGCTGGGCCAGAGAATAGATTTGGACCACAGACTGGACAGTTTTTTTAGGGTCTTTAAATTACTTGGATTATTTTTAAAGTACCATCCTACTCAGTCTTTTGGAATAAAAACATGTTTTTCAATTAAAAAAAAAAACTTCAACATAAGGATTGAGTGCAACTTCTTTGACATCACTCATGTGGTCTAGAAAAGCAGACATTCCATTCTAGTGCATACTCAGCATATAGGGGAGACATCCAGTATAGCCTCCATTGAGCCACAACACACACATGCATGCACACACACACACACACACACACACACACATACATTCTCCACATACAGGCACATAGACACAAAGACACATTATATACACAGTGTACACACACACATGAACATATACACACAGACACATTTTATACACAGTATACACACACACACACAACAGGCACATAGACACACAGACACATTTTATACACAGTATACACACATGCATGTATTCCACATACAGGTACATAGACACACAGACACATTATATACACAGTACACACTCCACATACAGGCACATAGACAGACACATTATATATGCAGTACACACACATACACATACACTCCACATACAGGTATATAGACACACAGACACATATGCACATTATATACACACACACACATATATGCACACAGACGTGTCACATACACATATATACATACACATCCACACTGGCACTTAGTGCCTGAAAACCTTGAAGCAAATACACACATACGTGGAGGAGTATAAAAGGACATAACTTCCTCTGAGGACACTAAACGTTACAAAACTTCTACAACCCTCAGTTTCTCAACCAGTCAAGAATGAAAGAATCATTTTAGAATTAGTAGTTTGTATAAAACTTTATTATATAGGAACCGAAGTCAGTTTCAAGTTTTAAAAGTGAAAAAGTGTACCCTAAATTGCTGCTTATTTTAAGCACATCATATATAAAGAATATGTAGACTTGCTTTAAGATACGAGCATCTAGAAGGACATTGTGTTATTATGGCTCTCTCCTTTTTTAAATAAATATAGATGAACAGCAAATAGAGATTAATAAGAGATATGTTCAGCTGGGAAAAACCCCCTTCATTACGAGGCTATGGTCATGGAGAAGACAGCTTCCAAAAGCCTGGCCCACCCAGCACCTCGGGGTTCGATGGCTGGCAATGACCCAGCTGGCTGTTTAGGGGTGCAGTCAGCCTGGATTCTGAACCATTACCCACAGACTTCTGATCCTGAGTCTTGTGTTCATAGCTCCAAAGCTGGATGGGGACAGAGACCTCGTAGATATGTGACTTACCTGCGTTTCATTGGCCAAGCCTCATTCTCCCAAGCTCCTGGCCAGGAGGGGAAAGCTAGTCCCCAGCACTCACCTCATGCTGCCAGCCATGCTTGGTGTTCAGGATGCTTCACTCCTGGCTCATAATGCCTCGGCTCTCTCCAAAAAGGTCACAACTCTGCGGCTTGGAGTCAACAGACATGTGCCTGCCCTGTCATCTAGTGAAGCTCCTCTGGCCAAAGTGCCACCTTTATTGGAAGCATAACCAAGAAACCTTGGCTGGGACCCTGGGACTGCTCACAGGAGTGGAGCTTCCATACTACATCCTAAGAGAAGGAAACAGGGGAGTGACCTCTGTCCTGTGGAATAGTCTCTGTGCACATCCCACAGCAGCCTGAGGCCCACATCTCACTGAAGTATGACCTATCGTTGGTCCAAACCCAAGGACTCAACCCTCTTAAGGTTCGCAGACCTAAAGAGGCAGGACAAGTTCATCTGTCATGTCTTCTCACCTTCTAGCACCCTTATTCTTATGCTTTCACTTCTTCAATTAGTAAGAGTTTAAAGTAGTGGAGGTGTGGCCCAGCTACCCTCTCTGCTCACCTCAAGGACACCTAGATCAGTACTAGGGGCTACAATCTGATGAGTTTCCAGGGGGTTCTGGAAGGGCCCAGGTAGGGGCCAGCTCTGGACCAAAAAATTCCTCCTAACTCCCCATGACAGCCTCCCCAGAAGGAGCCCTACATCTTTGGAACAACATCCTTGGACACCATCTTTGCTTATTTACATAACCTAACCTCTCATTTGAGGCCATCTCATTATTATGACTTATTCATCATCTGTTTTTTAAGGCATTATCTATTTATTCATCCAACATGCCTGGATTGAGTGTTTGCTGTTTGCCTGACACAGTGTTGAAAAATTTGGGATGTGGGCCCCATGCAGTGGTTCATGCCTGTAATCCCAGTGCTTTGGGAGGCCAAGGCAGGAGGATTGCTAGAGCCCAAGAGTTTGAGGCTACAGTGAGCTATGATCACACCACTGAACTCCAGCCTGGGTGACAGAGCGAGACTGTATTAAACAAAGAAACAAACAAAAAAAACCAGATAAGTGGGGATGTGAAGATGAAGAAAATATAGTTCCTTTCCTCAAGGAGCTTACATCTTGCAAGAGGAGACAGATGAGAGGACAATGTGGTGACTGCTATGAGCTTAGGGGAAATGTAGGCACAAGGTTCTAAATTAGTTATCATTGTCCATACAAGTGGCGTTTGACCACCCATCCTCCCTTCACAGAGTTTCCAGGAGTAGGTTGCTGAGATCACCAATTTCTCCAGTCACAGCTGTATAGAGCTGGGCTCTGTTAATATAGGTGGCTTTGACCTCCACCTGCAATTGTAGTCCCCCACTTCTGCTCCAAATCTCCCCCAGGTACTCTGGGGAGTGAACTGGGGAAGGGGATGTCACATGTGTTCACATCAGTCTTTTCAGCCCCTGGCTGGTTTCTAACTCCTCTGCCATGTATCAGTCTTTGGGAAGGTGCCTCATCCTGCTCTGTCCCTGCTGCTGGGAGATCTCTTGGTTGCTGTCCGTGCAAAGGCAGTCTCTCCTGTCCTTCCTCAAGCTGGTGGCATCACTGTGTGCCAACATCTCCCTGCTGCCATAGTTGGTGATATCACATGTTCCAGTGACTAAGGGATCCCGCTGGAGATGGGGCTGGTATGGCCATGGGCACATGTGTCTGCTTCGCGTTGAAATTCCCTCAATTCCACTTTGTCATTTTCACCTTTGGCATTTCCACAGCCTGGAAACTCCTCCATAGCTGGGAAAGAATCTCTTTCCTTGACTTTTATGCCATAATCGGTTGCCTTGTTCCCAAATCCCTTCTGGTCCCCATGTCCTGTCCCTCAAAGAGGCTTCGTGTGAAAATCGTTCTTGAATCTTTCACTCGTCACTGGGATTCAGCCTGTGTGCTGGGAGGTGGCTTGGAGGATGGAGGAGAGAAGGATAATCCGTCTTGTTCACAGTGGAAGGCATCCTGTACCCCATACCCGCCCACCCCTTTGATTACTGTGTCATCCTTCTTAAGTCAAGCCTGTGTGTCTGACCCTCTCCTCAGGATGAATACTTTTCTAGAATCCTTCATCTGCCACTCAAAAATATTCCCAATAAACCTCCTCCAATGAACCAGTGCTGCCGCTTCCCATCCGTGCAAAGGCCAAACTTGCCTTCCTGCAAATCCCACACTAAAAAAGATCTAAGATCCCAAGTCCTGATTTCACAAGCCTTTCTTTGAAAGGAGGGCTGCCTAGCATGGTGCATGATCCCCAGGGCTCCTGGCTATCAGTGTACCGTTCTTAAAACAGACCTCACATCCAACTGAGACCAAGCACTTGAGGCGTTCTCTACCGGCATTCTCTACCATCTCTGAATGTCCATCATGTCATTTCAGTGACAACTTCTCCAGCTTCTTAGAAAACATTTATTATTATTATCAATTCCAGATAAGTAACATGGTTGCTGAGTTATTAGATTCTGGGTGGGTGATCTGTTGTGTAAGTCCAAATTAAGCCACTGAATAGACTATACACACACACACACACACACACACACAAAATCGTGTTGGATACTTACGTGTATTTGTTGTGATTTTTTTTTCTATGTCTATAGGGTGGTGAAATCACTGAAGCAAAACCCTGATGAAAGCTATTCACAATTTAGCACTTACCGTCGTATGGAAATGTCAGTTTCATCTAGCAACGAGAATATTACAGGGATGTTCAATATAAAATGCAAATATAATAACTTAGTGGGTTGGATATGTCAGCTGTGTTTCACTTAAACCTATTACCTTGGCAGATTAAATATAGTCACAGATCTTTCACAGGGAGGATATTCTGATGAAGTTACATCTGATATCGGCCTTTGTGGATCCTCAGTTCAATTGGCTATGAGTACAATGAGGACAAAAATGGATGAAGAATAGAGAGTGAGTGGGACACAGCCATGGAGAAATAGGATTTGCCTGTTGCCTCCAGACCTTCCAATACCCACTAAGAAATATTGTTCTTTGCTGAAGCATAAGCAATTTATAGCAAAGATTTATCTCTTACGTGATGAAGTGGGTGAAGGGACACCCCTCCCACCAGGCCTATATAACCACTTCAAAATGTTGATACCTGCTTATATAACCCAACTTAGCTGAGCAGAGGTGAGCCAGCCTGAGCCGCGCCACTAGCTCCAATCTTGGTGCTTCTGTAGCTGTCTGGACCACTCAGCTCTCCTAGCTGAACTGCACAGTGGTAGACCCTACTCATTTAACCACACACTCTAGCCTCTGACCTCCTCTTCGCTGTCAGGACCCACTAAGTGCATCGTGATTTGTCTTGCTATTTCCATGTCCTTCTGGTTATAACTTCTTGCCCAAATGCCTCGTGATTCATTATTCCATAGCACTGCTCAGTTCCTGCAATGGCTTCCCCAGGACTGTGCTAGCTCACCCTCTACCCCACACCTCCACACTGATGGCAAGGTTGCTGGCACCTTGAAATGGCCCGTGTTAAGCCTGTACTCCACTGGTTAAGACAGGCTTGGTGGAAATTAACCAGCCTCATCCAGTTTGTCCAGCACAGCTTTCTTGTCTCGTTATTGCGTGATCAGTTATAAGCTTTAGGGTTTATATATCAAGCAGCATTTCCCCGTGGGCTTTTCCAAGGGAGCATCTTGCAAATTGCTACAGAGAACTGAAGAAATAATTGATCTCTTTTAAAAGGAGCATTCCTTCTGTAGCTTCTGTGATCCGTTTTGCTTTGTCTTACATTAATATGCTGTGAATATTATCTGTTCATAGCTATTTATATGTATAGTCAAGAGACATGAAAAACTCACACTCAGTGGGTCCTGCTCTAAAAAATTCTAACTTGGCTGATGTAGCACCAAGTCTTTCTGCCAAAGAAGACACTAACCCATGGAGCAGTGGTTACCAGGCTACTGGGGCAGGTGTGGGGGTGGCAGACAGTTCATAGGTGTAGAAGGAGGATCTGGAGTGGAAATCTAGGCACACAGGACCCTACTGTATAATTGTGAACTGGGATTCAGGGAGCTGGGTTCTCCTTCTGATTCTGCCCTAACTACCTTTGTGATACTTGTGCTGGTTGGGCCCCACTCAGCCCACTTTCTGCCCTGTAAAGTAAGAAAGTTGACCCAGAGCAAGTCTCTTCAACTCCAGTCTTCCATATCTCCATGAATATGCACAAAAAGTCAGATGGCTAGTTAGGAACCCAGAAGATGCTAGCAAAAGCAATGATTACCAACTTTCTGCTGGACTTAGAACCCTGCACTTGACATGTGTTATCTCATTTAAGCCTCACAGTGATTCCAAGAGGTTGGTATTAGGGTACCATTTCACAGAAGAGAGAGCAGGTCTCAGTGGGGTCACTCAATGTTTTAGGATCACAGTGCTAATAAATAAGAGAGCAGAGATTCTGATCCTGATGGAACTAACTCCAAACACACTTTTAATAAGACGTAGTAAGAAGTTCGCAACCCTCCTTTTTTTTTTTTTTTTTTTTTTTTTTGAGATGGAGTTTTGCTCTTCTTGCCCTGGCTGGAGTGCAATGGCACAATCTTGCTTCACCGCAACCTCCGCCTCCTGGGTTCAAGCGATTCTCCTGCCTCAGCCTCCCAAGTAGCTGGGATTATAGGCATGTGCCACCATGTCCGGCTTATTTTGTATTTTTAGTAGAGACGGGGTTTCTCTATGTTGGTCAGGCTGGTCTTGAACTCCCGACCTCAGGTGATCCGCCTGCCTGGACCTCCTAAAGTGCTGGGATTACAGGCATGAGCCACCACGCCCGGCCCCCAACCCTCCTTTTATTACTCTTAGTTTCTGAATCTCACTACGCTTCTCCTCTCAGTCCACTCTGCATGCCTAAGTGACCCCCTTTCCTGACATCTAAAACACATGTACCTCTGTGCCTTTGGTTAGTGTGAAAAGGGTAGCATTGCGTTTTAGAATTCCGTATCCATTCTTTGCAACAAGATGGGACTCAATAAGCAAAAAGCAAAAATGAGTTTCTAAGCATCTGCTTTCCATATGAAATGTCATGAAGGTATAGCTCAAAAAGGGCAAGATTTATCTCAAAAGAAGACTTTTCAGACTATCATGTATAATCCTCTATATATGGGCACAGGTGCCTAACGTGAGTCATCTGTCATTTCACCAAGGCCAACTTTAAATCATAAACAGCAGGAGGTTCTTCAGCTTCCAGTGGGGTCTCATCAATTGCCTAGTCTTTGCCTCTCCTGGCAGCAAACCAGTTTTGTTTCTTTGAGAAAAATGCACCACCCCATCCCCAACAATTAGACAACTTCTGGTGAGTGCCAATTATTTGTATGAAAACTTCTAAGAAAGCGCAGATGAACTTTGCCAGAAAGTAGACATTTTGTACAATTTAAAGAATGGACTTCAAAGTCAGAAATGCCCTGTGAGTTTGATGATCCTTTTCTCTATTTGGAAATAAGCAAAAGCTCTACTCTTTCGTTAGTATATCCTGATAGTATATATTACCTCATTATTCACAGTCAGTCCTCATTATTCACAAATTCCGTATTTGCAAATTCACCTACTCACTGAAATTTAGTTGTAACTTCAAAATCAATACTTGCAGCACTTTCATCATTATTCACAGACATGTGCAGAGAGGGGAAAACGTCAAATCACCCAACGTGTGTGTTCCCAGCTGAGGTCAAATAAGGGTCTGCTTCCTGTTTTATCTCTCATACTATAAACAAGTGTTCTTTTCACAATGCCATGTTGTTGACATTTTGTGCTTTTAGTTGGTGATTTTGTCGTTTAAAATACCCTGCAATGCTGGGCACAGTGGTTTACACCTGTAATCCCAGGACTTTGGGAGGCTGAGGCGGGCAGATCACTTGAGGTCAGGAGTTTGAGACCAGACTGGCGAACATGGTGAAACCCTGTCTCTACTAAAAATACAAAAATGATCCAGGCGTGGTGGCATGTGCCTGTAATCCCAGCTACTCGGGAGGCTGAGGCAGGAGAATCACTTGAACCCGGGAGGCAGAGGTTGCAGTGAGCCAAAATGGCACCTGTGCACTCCAGCCTGGGTGACAGAGAGAGACTCTGTCTCAAAAAAAAGAAAAGAAAATACCCTGCAAGCATGGTGCAAAAGTGCCGTCTGGTGGTCCTAAACACAAGAAGGCTGTGGTGTCCCTTACAAAGAAAACACACGTGTAAATTAAGCTTCATTCAGGTATGCGTTACAGTGTTATTGGCCATGAGTTCAATGTTAAGTAACTATATGTGTAGATACACACACACACACACACACACACACACACACACACAAAATAAGATTCTTAAATCTTAAACAGAAACACACATAAAACGAGGCTCTGTATTGATTCATTGATGAAAACATTGTGACCAGAGCCTTGCAGGAACCTAATTCTCTATTTCCCCTAGGAGCGATGGTTCAGTAGTCACTGACTCAGTGTCTGTGGCAACTTTACAGAGCATAACTACTGCAAATAACAAGAATCAGTGCATTTCCAAATTTAGAAATTGCTCATAGTATCTTGAGATATTTCTAGCACTGCCGGGGAGGTCTGGTACTACTGATCTCGTGCCATTTTCTGCTTTGTGGAAAATGGGAACTTACGAAATCATCCCCATTCCTTCTTCCATGATGAGCAGATTTTCTCACTATTCAACTCCACCAGGTACTAATTGAGTGCCCCAGAATCTACTGCTGCTGGAAGACAGGCAAAGAATCAGTCCCTGACCTCAAGAGCTTTCACCTGTGTTGGAATGACTGGGCTTAGGGTGGCAAACGTACCCAGGTAAAAAGGAAAATGGAAACATCTTAGAAATGGCAGAGAGAAGAACAAACTCTCTGAGGCATAACATAGGGAAACAGGCCACTTTTCTAATAGTAACCTTGAACTGTTAATTTAGTGTTTCCTCCCAGGAACTCTGCAAAGGAAGTTCGGCCTTAGCCAGAGCTTCTAATTAACTCCAAAGTTTCTACCACATCAGCAAACACCTAAAGACCACCCCACTGCTTGTCTCTCGCCTGACAGAAGTCAAAAAAGTGATGTAGGTGAGAATTGCCCAATAGGAAATCCTTTTTTCTCTATGGGAAATGGTCGCTGTATTTCCCTCAGCTTGATTATTTTGGAGGCCTGTAATCTTACAGCTGGAAAAATACTATTTATGATACTTGGAATAAAAATAGTAATATTAATTTATTAAGCACACAGTTTATGTTGGGATCTGTGCTGGGTGCTGGGAAGACAGGGATGAAAGGCACGGTCTCTGCCTCTATGTGTCTCATGGTCAAATGGGAAAACTTGGTCATTGTGAAAGTGGAGTCGTGCCGTGAGAGAGGGAAGCAGGAATAGGGGCTTGCAGTAGCACGTAACTCAGTGTGGGAGGTTTCGGTCAGGGGAGAAATGCTTCTTGCTGG
This sequence comes from Hylobates moloch, assembly GCF_009828535.3. Classification (NCBI taxonomy): domain Eukaryota; kingdom Metazoa; phylum Chordata; class Mammalia; order Primates; family Hylobatidae; genus Hylobates; species Hylobates moloch. The sequence goes on from NW_026652281.1 coordinate 106,677,050, forward strand.
AACAGTCTTGAAAGGGAGGAGGAGTTGGTCAAATGAAGGAAGCCGAGGTGAACGTTCCAGGAAGCAGGAACCTCGTATGGAACCCTAGAGGCATGAAAGAGTTATGGGGCATTTTATGACCTAGAAGCACAGCATGGGCAATGGACGAGTTAGAAGAGAGCAGGCGAGGGAGAGACGGCACCCAGGTCATGAACAGCCTGGAAGGCCATGTAAGAAGGTGGTATCCTCAGAAGGCTCTCACAGAGGCGAGCAAGCTAATCACATTTGCACTTTCTGTAGGTCAGTTAGACATAGTACAGAGAATGCATTGTGGGCAGGGCATATCTGAGAATGATGAGAACAGTTAGGCTTTTGGAAAAGCCACTAGGAAAATAAGAGAAGAGCAGTAGGAATACAGTAAAAGAGAGAAAATAGAAATAGGGAAATAAATGAGAGAACTTGAAGAGCAGCTGAGGGAGAAAGAGAAGAGGGTGAAGGGAGGCAGGTTTGGGGATGATTTGGGGTGCCCTGAATTGGAGGGATCATGGACCATCCCAAGGAGGTAACAGCAGGGAGCCAGAGATCCTGGGTTGAATTCAGGAGAGTGGTTTGGGATGGAGACGATAATTGATGATCTGTCTATAGATGATCATTGAAGCCAAGGCTTTATATTACACAAAGCACAGTGTTTGCAGTTAAGAATAGAAGGTGGCCACGGAAACCCTCTTCAGAAACACTAATATTTAAGGCATTAATAAGGGAAAATAAGTCTGACATGAAGCTAGAGAGGAGGTAACCAGAAATGAAGAAGGAATAGAATGATGCCAGGTATGACAGAGGAGACGTCTTGCGGGAGAGAGTGGTCACCGAATACAATGATTCAGGGAGGAAGGCACAGTGGAATTTGTTGTTAATGACCTAGAGCAGTTTTAACGGGAAAGTAGGAATGAAAGCAGATAGCCCTGGGTAGAGATGCAAAGTGGAGCGAAGAAGTAAAAATAGTACAAATGTAGACCAGCTCATGGGTAAACTTGCCTTTCAAGGAAAGGAGGAACAAATAGAGGAGAATGGGAAGTTAAGGAGGACTTCTGCCTTTGCCGGTGGAAATTAGCTGTGGTTCTTCCTCGCTGGCAGGATACAGGAAGTATTTTCAAAGTGCACATAACTACAAATAACATAGGCTATGAGATAAAGAACCTCATGGTGAAGAAGTGAGGCGGGGATGAGCATGGATCAAGAATCAAGGAAGGGGCTGGGCATGGTGGCTCACACCTGTAATCCCAGCACTTTAGGAGGCTGAGGCAGGAAGATCGCTTGAGGCCAGGAGTTCAATACCAGCTCAAGCAACAAAGCAAGACCCTGTTCTCTCCAAAAAAAAAGGGCTGCATTTGGTGGCTCACACCTATAATTCCAGCAATTTGGAGGAGGATTGCCTGAGGACAGGAGTTCCACGCCAGTGCAGACAACATGGCAAAACCCCATCTTTTAAAAAAAATTAACTGGGCATAGTGGTGTGCACCTGTAGTCCCAGCTACTTAAGAGGCTGCGGTGAGAGGATTGCTTGATCCCAGGAGAATAAGGCTGCAGTGAGCTGTGACCACTCCAGCCTGGACAACACAGCAAGACCCTATCTCTAAAGAATGTTATTTTTTAAGAATCAAGGGACTTTTAAGTCACGGGTTTTAAAGAGGATGTTTTTTATAAGAACCTATGAAAAATGCTAAAATGGCACCAGATTAAGACCCAGAAGACCTGCGATTGTCTCTTATTATCTTTCAACCTTAGACAAGTCCTCTCTCTGTGAGCCTGAGTACCCTCATCTGTAAAGTCAGCTAAAGACTATCTGTCTCGCCTATATCACTGGTTGTAGTGAGAATTAAACAGGGTAATATGTGTGAAGAGCACCGTGGAAATTGGAAAGCCCTGCACGATTGTGAGATGTCATTGTGTGAGAAGAGGAGCCTTCTTGCTGCCTTCACCATTTGCTGAAGTGCCCTTTGCTGTTGAAGTTATCTCAGGCACCGTGTGGCTTCTTCCAAACTACAGGCAGGATCTCTCTTTTCTGGGGATTTCTATCTTTTTTTCTTACTCACTCGAGATGAAGAGTGCTGTGGATGGGTAAGAAGAACATTTTTTAAAACCAAAAAGAAAAATGTTGAACTGACACTCATCACTAATCGTTTTTAAAATGGATGTAGATCTGCATCAAAACTATGTGAATGCATTTCTCTTTAGATATTTAAGCTTCCCAGTTATGACCCTTTGGGGGAAAAAACCCTTTGTAGAGATCACTACTTATTTTATTTTTCAAGAAGGAGTCTTGCTCTGTTGCCCAGGCTGAGGTGCAGTGGCATGATCTCAGCTCACTACAACCTCCGCCTCTCAGGCTCAAGCAATTCCCGTGCTTCAGCCCCGCAAGTAGCTGAGATTACAGACATGTGCCACCATGCCTGGCTAATTCTTTGTAGATGTGGGGTTTCTCTGTGTTGGCCAGGCTGGTCTCCAACTCCTGGTCTCAATCGATCCGCCTGCCTCGGCCTTGCAAAGGGCTGGGATTACAGGCGTGAGCCACTGCGCCCAGCCAGAGATCACTACTTTAAAGAAAGATGGCATTACATCATGCCTGTTAAAATGATGGTGACCACAGGGCAAGCAGGCCACACTGACATCCATTCCCTTCCTCTCTTTATTGTTTTAAATTAGCATTTCCCTCCTAGTCCAGCAAAACACATACTCCCTTGACGTATGCTGTGTCCTTGCTAATATCTATATTTTTAATTAATACAAAATAGAATAAAAGCCAAAACACCTGTGCTAGAAACTTTAGACTAACACAAAGACTACAGAGTAGTGTCTGTAGGCTAAAACTGTCTTTGCGAATATGTTTCACTTAACTCATAGATGGTTTTAAAAAGATTGATATATTTGGGCCAGGTGCAATGGCTCACGCCTGTAATCCCAGCCCTTTGGGAAGCCTAGGTGGGCAGATTGCTTGAGCCCAAGAGTTCAAGACTAGCCTGGGCAACATGGTGAAACTTGGTGGCTTCAAAAAATACAAAACTTTGCCTAGCGTGGTGGCGCATGCCTGTAGTCCCAGCCACTCTGAAGGCTGAGGCAGGAGGATCACTTGAGCCCAGGAGGTCAAGGCTGCAGTGAGCCATGATTGCACCACTGCACTCCAGCATGGGTGACAGAGCGAGACGCTATCTAAAAAAAAAATTGCTATATTTGATATTTGCACATACCACTCTCTACCACCTCTTAGAACAGTGGAAGATCAGGCAACACATGGCAGGGCTTTTATTCCCCCAAACATCAGGTGACCAGAGCCGAGTGGCTCTCTGGTCCATTTCATCCCAAGCCCCACTCCTCCTCATCATCTCTTCAGGCTGGTGTGCACAGGTCCCTGGAGATTTCAGAGTGTATGACACCTGGTTTAAAGCCAAATCAGTGAAGTACAGTGGAAAGAAAGAAGTTTGTTTCTGAGGATAGAGTGGTTAAAATAAGGAAAAAGTGGCCGGGCGTGGTGGCTCACGCCTGTAGTCCCAGCACTTTGGGAGGCTGAGGCAGGTGGATGACAAGGTCAGGAGATTGAGACCATCCTGGTGAACACAGGGAAACCCCGCCTCTACTAAAAGTACAAAAGGTTAGTCGGGCGTGGTGGCGGGCACCTGTAATCCCAGCTACTTGGGAGGCTGAGGTGGAAGAATCGCTTGAACCCAGGAGACGGAGGTTGCAGGGAGCCAAGATTGCACCACTGCACTCCAGCCTGGGTGATAGAGTGAGACTCTGTCTCAAAAAAAAAAGTAAATAAATAAAAAAAAAAAGAAAAAATAAGTAAGTATTTCCCGGCTTAAATACTGGGGCTAGTGTGCCTGATTCTCAGCTTCTAGACAGCATTGTCTGCGTTAGGATGGGATTCTCTAAAAGTGGACATCAAATCTTTTTCTCTGTGTACTTCTTTGTATGATAGAGATTAAAATAAAAGCAAGTACTATCTTTGGGGAAGGCCTAATGCACAGCCCAAAAGAAAAATTTCTATCACTTCAAAGGCTGAGGCAGTTGGCCAAAAAAGTCCAGAAGGCACTTCCTACCCCAACAAGGTCAAGAAACTTTGATAACCTTGAGCCCAGTGGAGAGACATCTGGTAGACCACACTTCTCTTTTACAGTTAGGAAGATAAAGTTCATTCTCGGTATTATTAACACAGACACACCGGTCATGGCCGATCTGTGCCACACAGAAGAAATATTCCCAAGCAAAGCATTCTTTGGTTCTCGTCAAGTGGTCTGCTGTCTGTGCAATTTCCTATTCTCCAGCCCCAGAGCAGAAAGCAATCCCCGCCCGCCTGACTTTGGCCGTCATGAGGTTTAAAGAGGATCATTTGTTTTCATTACAGCCCCTTGAAGCCCTTCCTTCCCTCCTCATTAATGAATTTCCAGTCTTTCATCAAAAAACAAAAACAAAAAAACAAACACAAAAAAGGATCTGACAGAGGACATAGTTAAGTGGCTGGCGCACATGGCTGTGCCGGCTTTAGAGAGAGGAGACGGCCATTTACTGATTGTGAGGAGGGGTTGACATCCTTGGTTAGTATGCTAATTTCATCTCCTGCATTTAACATTCAGATCAGGTCTGTACAGGCCCTCCACAGCCACAGAGTCCAGGGATGGGTGACTGTCTGCCTTGCAGCATTGAACATTCTCTGCATGAATTACATAAATACCCAAACATTCCGCCTGTTCTGACTTCGCTCCCTTTCCCTCCCTCTCGGAGAGACACATAGACACGGAGTCACACTCATGCAAGCACACATTCCCCACGATGCCATCACACACGCACACACACACACACTGCAGACACGGGTCTCTATGAATGCCAAACACATGCGATGGAGGGTGCCCGGGTCATCCACAACTGGCTTATTTCCTCCTCATTTGGGTCTCCGCAGCTCACTTCTGCAAGATCTATTTCTCCTGCTCAGGAAACTTGGAATGTACTGGGGAGTCCTAAATAAAGAAGCAATATGAAATTAAAACCTCAATCAGAAAAGAAGGAGGATATCTTAAAAGGGTGACCTTCCAGTCCCAGAAATCCTTAAAGAGCCCCAGTTCCACCCATGTGAAAGAGAACCATTTAGCTCAGTTAACTGAACACCCAGAAAGAAAGAAAACCCAGCTCATTTTATTACTTGGTGTCCCCACTTTGTCATGTGTGTTTGGAACACTGTATTAAAAGGGTGCTATTTATGGGTGGTTTGGGGACTCACCAAGCCACAGCTAGGTGACAACAGAAGAGGAATCCCAAACTGGCACCCCTATGGCTGTCCAAATGGCAGACGATCGCCTGGCACTTTTGCCAGAAACCCAACCAATGGAAAACTTAATTTCCTCTACCTCCGTTTTCCAGCGTCTTTCCGTAAGCTTGCAGCAGCTTCTGCAGACAAACAGAATCAGCAGCTCCTACTATCAGAAGGCACATTTGGGGGTTGCTTTTAATAAACTGAAGCAGAAGCCTCCCATAAAAAGGAAAGGACACAGGTTGGTTTTTATTGTTTTGGTTTGATCTGGTCTGGTTTTGGGGTTTTCATGTTTTTTCTCAATGTATGACATCGCTGTGTACCCTGGCATACCGTAGCTCTTTCCTCTGGACTCTGGTGGTCCCTAATTCTGTCCCCTTGTGCTCACACGATATTCCATACTTGGCTAAGGAACATCGGGCAATTCCTGTCGGAGCTTCCCACCGGAGCGACGGGTGTTTTCTCCGAGCTGCAGACTTGATTTGCCTCAATTTTTTTTTTTTTTTTTGGCTCTGTTCCAAGATGTTTTCCTGTCATCATTTCACTGTCTTTTCCAGTAATCCCTTTCTTAAACATTGCCAACAATTAGTCGATCTATCTCTACCGCCACCACTACCCCCCACCCCCATATCCACGCAAACACACCCTCCACTGAACCCATCACTGTCTCGTCTTGCCTTGAAGTATAAGAAATTACAGCTTCTCATTAGCTGGAGAGCACGATTGGAACGGCTCTGTGTTTACTCACTTAGTAAGTGATGCTGGCCTTTTTAATTATTCTCCCTCCGCGTGCCATCAGAGAGCAGCAAGCTGTTCAAGTCACACCACACGACTGCGCCTCCTCCGCAAGGCAGTTGGAAGTAATCGTGTTTTACCTCACTGCTGCCGCTGTCTTCCTTGCCTGTCAGCAAGCCAAGGGATCCCCCCAAAGCTCTTACGTAGGAGATACCAAAACTGTGAGTCACTTTTCACTCCCAGAGCAGAGAAAGTCCACTGCGTCCTGCACGTAACAGCAGACCCAAGATGGGGGTTTCCTCCAAGCCATCGAGATTCCCTGGGACCAGATGTCCGGTCATCGATTCCTTTTTTCTTGCTATTGCTCCCTCTTTCTCTTCCACCCTTGTCCATTCCTTGGCTTTGAGGTGCTTTTCTCTTTTCCTCTTCCCTTCTGTGTTGCCGACAGCCGCAGACCCAGCAAGAAAGAGCTGGGTCCCTCTCGCCTTCTGTTATTTTTTTCCCCCTGCAGCAGCCTTTGCCTGCTACCTCTGCAAGCTGGATCACCAAAGACACACGACTCACTCACAATGAATAATCAATACGGATATTGATCTGGGGAAAATGTTTGTAAATTCCTGAAAGGGAATCAGGAGCAGGGGCAGGGAGGCTCGTGGAGGACGACACCGCAGTGCTCCACGGCCAGAGGAGGCAGAACCGCATTTGGATCCCAGGTCTCGCTGGCTCCGAGGTGACGGGTACCGGAATGCGTGCGAACCAGGGTGTGCGCGTGTGAGGAGGGGGTCCTGTATTCTCATTTCTCTACAGCTGCTTTCCCCGAAGAATCAAGAGCCAAATGGTCGGGGAGCTCCCGTCAGCGCCATGTCTTGGCTGCGGGCCAGCACTGTTTTGTTTTCATTATCACACGCTACTTTGCAATTTGCATAAATACAGGGTTATTTTTTATCGTGTCGCCCAAAAGATAGAAAAAAAAAAAATAGAAGTCTTTGTTGTGTGCAAGAGGGGCTTGCTGCCTACTCATCGAGGCTAAGGATTTACCTCCAAGGCAGGGCTTTGGAGCCTATGTAGAGAGCTCCAGAAGAAATACGCAAAGAAGTGGTAATCACAGAGAGAAAAGAATACAGGAGACAAAGAATGGAATTTAACAGGAACTGAAGGGCACTCGGCGTGGTGAAACCCAATATTAGGGATACGTTTGCTTCTTGGAGAAGTGGCGTAGACTTAGACAAGCAAAGTAAAGATAAGGACCACCAGGATCTAACCTGTGTCCCTGTTAGACACATTTCACGCTCTCAGCTGGAACGAACTATTGATCCCTGGAGGAAAAGGTATGCAGGACAATGAACACGAACTTGCCTTATCACCCCCTCACCACTTCCAAAATGTAGAAAGAGTGAGCACAGATAGATAGAGCGTTTCCTCTCAGCTGCTATGCGCTGATGGTTTTCCAGCAGGTGAGAGGTTTTAAATGTGGTCTTTTTCCCTCACTTGCCCTTCACCTTGAGCAGTTCAGCTAAGCTCCCTGAATTGCACTTGCCCTAGTATTGAATGGGATTTGCATCGTCCCCTCGGTTCTCTCGTCTTCAGGAAAGTGAACGCAAGAGCGTGTTAAGCTAAACGACAAGATATAGATGGCTTTCTCCTGCAAGCGCCTCTTGGCTTTGGGGATGAGGCCTCAGATTCCTGAAGTCATATCCCACGGTGATGCTGGGCATGCACCTGTGTCCCGGGGAGTGGTACCTCATTTCAGAAAAGCCTTCCAGCTCTCTCAGGCCATTGGATGGTGGTCCCCACTCCCAGTCTTGGTCTCGGCTCCTTTCATCTTTCCCCACTCACTCCGTTTTTGCAATTTGGTAATACAATCTCTCTGGGCTCACATCACCCTTTCTCCCATTGCCCTATCTATCTCCTCCTGGCCTGGCGACAGAAGGGCTGTGTCGCCTTTGAGATAGCTATCTAGAGTGAGACCTCCGCATGAGGATTCAATTCCAGCTCCCCCCGCCCTCCTGTCCTGAAAAGAGCTGTCTGCTTTATCAGCCAGCCGCAGCAGCAGCAGCAGCAGGAACACTGATTTTTTTATTCCTTTTCTGGCTTCTGATTAGTTCTAGCAATCCAATTAGCAGAGGAATTTATATCACACGGGCTGAGGTGCCCCTACTCATCACAGTAGCTCAAACCCACTCATAAATTCTGCCAATCTTACATCTGCCTGTGACATGGATTAATTACAGCACCAGGCCTTCCCGAGTAGGTCTACTGATGAAGGTACAGGTGAATATCAGAGTTAAGAAGAGGCAAAAAGGGATGAGTTGTGTGTATCACCAAGGATGCATAAAGGCTGCCCAGTGAAGTCACTTTTTTCCCCCATTTGCATGTTGTTCTAAAGAGGCCAAATGGGCCAGAATGGGGCACTAGGGAGGATTCAGAAGTGGCCTAATCGTGGCACACTCATGTATTTTTTTTATATCATTGAGACACTTATTATGAAACTTCAGGGCTCTTCAAGACTGACTAATTTTCTGCCACCAGTCCATACGTTCCCAAAACAGTTAAACTATTTAAAATAGTTTCATGAAGAGAAATGTCATTATCTTCATTGGTATTCCATTCCAGTTGGGTACAATCATAATATTGTCATACCCTTGCATCTATCTACAATTTCATTCCAAATTCACCCTTACATTCATCAATCTCTAGCATCTATCCATTCATCTAGCAATATTCATTTATATATCAACTATTTATTCTGCTTCCAAGTCATCTATTCATCCATGTGCATCCCGCTACTCATTTTCTAACCATGTATTGATCTATGAATATCTTTCTATTATCTGTCATCTCCTTGTCTATCCATTTGTGTCTCTATTAATTCATTCGTCTCTATTATCCATCTATCTGCTTTTCTATCTATTCATTAATCCATTCATGTATCTATCCACTCAATCATCTATCATTTGCTTATCAGTTACCAATCCCTTTTTACTTTACTTTGTGCCTTTTGTTAGCTGTAATCTTAGCAGAATCCTAGATTCACATTCTCAATCATTTTTAAGGTAAATAATGCCCAATTTCCAAATGAAGTCTATAAAGGCTATATTATTTGGTTCTCTGTCCTCTTTCAAAGAGTCTTATGAACTAAAGTCACTAGAATCACATGATTTTAAATTAATTAAAAATTACAAGGAAACTATTTTATCTTGGATTTCTGCAATATTTTCCTTGCTGAATAAAAGCATGCATTCCTAGTCCCTTTTGAACCATGCTGCCCTTAAAAGAGGGGAATTTCGGATAACGTCTGCATGTAAATCTCGTTCTGTCTGTTATATCTAGCACTGAAAGACTTTCATGAAAGGGACCCAATTCAAGCAGACCTTAATTGAGATTACTTTTATCATAAAACATATTAACCCTAAAACTCTAATGTCGTTATACATTGTAATGTTTAGCTTTCTCCTATTTCCAGACTGGAGTTGAGGAACAATTTGGAAACTAAAAATAGATAGTTATTTTCTCCCTCATTACTTTTATTCAAAATATATTCAAGTCTGGACCAAACCTTACGATTCAACACCTTCTCAGAGAGACCTCTAGTCCTTTAGCTCCAAAAACAATGGGTCAAGCAAAGTGTCACTGGGTTGGGGAAAGATTTTAATGGATAAACCATATTTCTGTCTAAGACAGAATCCCCGGTTTGTTGCTGTGAGCAGAGAGGGCTGGGGAGCTTGGCTGGGCTTTCTTTGTGTTTCCGGAGAATCACTTCCCAAGCAGTAGCACAAGTCAGAACCTAAATGAGCAGCAGATCTTGTTATCTCTGACAATACTGACCATCTCTAATATTCTATTACTTGTAGGCAGGATTATCAGTTAAGAATCCTGAACATATTGAGTATATTGAGTATATACTGAGTATATTGAGGTAAAGTCCTTAGAGACCACATCAGTTCTGGAGTTGTAGTCCTAAAATAGCAGGCAGGGACCCAAGCCACGACGTCTTCCAAAAACACAAGGGAGAAGGAAACCAGCTGTTTCCTTTTCTCCTGTTAATTACACTTACTCTGTCCCCATAGTGTTCTAGATTCCATTGTCATCAGAAATGAGACCACATAATCCCAGGTTCTGGTCTTGGCTTTATCTGTGATGCTAACCAAGACTGACTTTTCCATGAACTACAGTAACTCAGTGCCTCAGGCCCACACAACATTTTTAAGGGGCCTCGAAAGTGGTTTTCGTTTGGTCTTGTTTTTTGAGACAGGGTCTCCCTCTGTCACCCGTGCTGGAGTACAGTGGTGCAGTCACAACCCACTGCAGCCTTGACCTCCCAGGCTCAAGCAATCCTCCCACCTCAGCCTCCCAAGTAGCTGGGAATACAGGCGCATGTCACTACACCTGGTTAATTTTTGTATCTTTCATAGAGATGGGGTTTCACCATGTTGCCTAGGCTGGTCTGGAACTTCTGACCTGGAGTGATCTGCCCACGTAGTCCTCCCAAAGTCCTGGGATTATAGGCATAAGCCACCACGCGTGGCCTTGGTTTCTTTTAAAGTCATTTAAAAAGTAAAGTTTTAGGTCAGAGAAAACGTTTTAACACATAATATTTTTAATTTTAATGTTTATCTTTATACCAATGCAGTCATAAAATATAAGTTTAATAATTTTTAGAAAGGAAGGGGCCCTTGTAGGTAAAAGCACACGGGGCCTGCAAAAGCCATATGTAATGTCGCTTCAATGTTAACCAGATTATGCATAACTTAGTTGTTATGCTCCAAAAAGCATGATGGCTAAGTACTTGTATAGGAGCCAGACTGCCTGGCTTCAAATCCTGATGGCACTATGTGCTAAAGTCATTTACTTTCTCTGGTTCTCACTCTCCTTATCTTTAAAATGGAGATAATAATAGTGCCTAATACACAGGGATGTTGTGAAGGTTAAATAAAGTTATAGATGTCAGTTGCTTAGTATAGAGTCTATACATAATGAAGGCTAAATAAAACTTGTTATAATAATTGTTGTTATTGTTGTTTCAGCTTTGATGGGGTTTTTTTGTTTTGTTTTGTTTTGTTTTGAGACAGAATCTTGCTCTGTTGCTCAGGCTGGAGTGCGGTGGTGCGATCTCGACTCACTGCAATCTCTGCCTCCCTGGTTCAAATGATTCTCATGCCTCAGCCTCCCAAGTAGCTGGGATTATATGCTCACACCATCACACCTGGCTAATTTTTGGATTTTTAGTAGATATGTGGTTTCACCGTGTTGCCCGGGCTGGTCTCGAACTTGTGAGCTCAAGCAATTCGCCCGCCTCGACCTCCCAAAGTGCTCGGATTACAGATGTGAGCCACCCTGCCGGGCCTAGCTTGTATGATTTTGCCTTAAAAGCCTACCTCTCTGTAATCCAGCAGATATGACCAAATCAATTCCTTTTCTTAAAAAAAAATTAAATTATCTTCTAGTCACCATGGAAGGAAGAAAAAGGTGGTGATTGAAGTTTCCTTCCTACTCTGAAAATCAGAAAATTTTCTCTTCTGTAAGTAGAAAGTTCTGCACTCTACCTGGAGCTAGGTCTTTATTCTGTATTATAAAACTCCTTTAATAAATCAGCGTCATCTCTCCTGATCGGGGATTTGATTCTTTGCTAACCTAAAACAATCCTGCAAAAATCTTATTAAGAACCACAGGTTAAAAAGAATATTGTCAAAACTTTCTCTCTCCTTTTCTCTCTTTACTTTATTATCTCCTCATTTTTTTTGTCATTTAACTCCAATTATGAGATGCTAAGTGCTTTTGGAAATTCATTGTTAATATCTTCTTACAGTGCTATTAACCTAAATCAAGTTTAATAGTGTCCCAGCAAGTGTAAAAGCAATCAAAAATTCAGTACTCACGAATCATTCTGTAATTTCAGCATAAAATGTTAATAGAAATAATATCTAATACCATAAAATATCAGTAAATTCAACTTTAAATATAAGTGATTAATTACTTCACTATCCTATAGCATTCATGGAATATTCTAGTATGAAATACTTAATTGGCCAAGACATACCTCAGTCACGCGAAGGCTGCTAGAAGACCCCTCCTCTGTTTCACACTGACTAGCCAATCCTGGACGAATGAACAGTGCAATCAAAGCCATTTCCTTATCCCAAATGGACTGATGTAATTGACAATGAGAAAAAAATATGTAAGATTAAGGTGGGAAGTGCCATCGATTTGGAAGAATTCAAATATATGAAAACAAAGACATTGGAGTTCAAGTGTAAGAACACTGATGCGTAACTACAAGGCCTTACTCTCTGTGCAATCAGCAAAGGTGGCTACAATACACGCTCTGTCTTTGGGGAGCTCACATCCCATGAGACAGGCCAAGGCCAAGACACATATGCCTAACATTTCAGGCCCAGCAGTGAAAACAGCTTTCCTACGTGCTCATAGGAAACCTCTCATGAGCCCGTACTTGGTCAATTAATTTTAAATGTTGACTAAAGCAGGAGCGCACTTTTTAAAATAGCATACACTTTAAACATTTCAGCCTAGAACAACATGTGTACATTCACTCACAGATTCTTAGATGTAGGACGAAGCCGTTTCTGTGAGTGATCCACTCAGAGTCCCGCACTGTCTTATTGCAGGAACCAGCTCCATGTTGCTTGTCTACAGTTTCCTGTTTCCATTTCTTTGACAGGAAGGGAGATTTTGAGGCACTTGGGAGGCCCTGAGTGCAGAATCCTTCAGTTACAGTTGTCCTGCCTACATGGCTATTTATAGTGAATGACCTGAGTGTTTTCACAGAGCTACTTTAGCTGTCACAGAAGCAACTCTTTTTGTGCCCCTGTGTCCCCAGTTTATATTTTATTTCATTAAGTCGTGTATTTTATGAACAAGAATTACTTCCATGAAGAGGCTTGGGGGCAATCACATTGGACTCCTAGGAAGGATACATCTCAGCTTCTGGGGCCAGGAGCTCAGGTGCTGGAGAGTGTAGGGTATTACCTGGGACTGTGTGGAGTTCAGTAGGTGTCGGTCAATAGGACTTCCAAAGGGAATGGACGGTGACTGTCAGTTCAGTGAGTTAGTGAAGTGGCTGTTGCTTAAGGAGCCCACAGACAAGCAATGCAACGTTAGGGTGGGAGCAAAAATCCATATGGGCCAATATTCAGCCTGTGTTCAGATGATACTATGCAGAATACAGTGTTCGTGGGTCATGACATCACATCAAAGGACCAAGTTAGTATCTTCAACACCCCTGCCTGAACAGCTTGTGGCGGATATGACCTCTAGACGTTTATTCAAATCTTTTCAATTTTTTTATTTTTTTATTTTTTGTTTTGAGACAGGGTCTTGCTCCATCACTCAAGCTGGAAGGCAGTGGTGTGATCACAGCTCACTGCAGCCTCAACCTCGCGGGCTCAAATGACCCTCCTACTTTAACTTCCTGAGTAGCTGAGACCATGGGTGTGTGCCACCATACCAGCAAGACCTCCCTATGTTGCCCAGGCTAGTCTCAAACTCCTGGACTCAAGCACTCCTCTCACCTCGGCCTCACAAAATGCTGGGATTACAAGTGTGAGCCACCACACCAGGCCCTCAAATCTTTTTAAACCTGGCTTGATTTATAGCCTATTAGCCTGTTCAGAAAAATAAGCCTCAAATGTTTACTCTCTATTGCAGACAGTCATGTTTTCCATATTTGTCCCAAAAAAAGGATTCTTTAAACTAGTACCTCTGCAAGTGTGTAATACATACCCATGGTGATGTAAAAGACAAGACTTGGCAGTATACTAATAATTTTTTAATTTTAACATGTATGCATATATAAAAATATATAACCAGTACATAATCTCATGATTTCACAGATATTATCTCTTAGGATGAGGCTAGATCTATTTAAATGAAAGTGTGAGTCCATTGCAAGAAAAATAATCACAGTGAAGGTGACACAGAAATAGGGCAAAATCATGAAGGTGATTGATAGGCAGATGATTGAAGTTTAGGAAAACCAGCTTAAGCTTTAAGAGGTATCTCTAAATCAGAGCATTCTGTAATTCAGCCACCTCCACCATTCAGACTTTCCAAGCAGAAGATCGTGGAAGGTAGTCTGTGTTCATGTCAAGCAACTTTCCTTTTTGACCTTGTGCCAGTTACTGTTACACCCTCATTATCTTTGTCCATTTGGTTGAAACATTCAGGTTTCCACACATGAGCCTGTGTTTGAAAAAGACACCTAATAGACATCTTTTTAGCAAACAATTCTACATGGCTACTGTAGCATTTCATCAGTCAGGAGACAATAGGGTCCTTTTTCCTATAAATGAGACTCTTTTGGCCACGTTTCTGCAAAATCTCTAGAAATATGGTGCCAGGCACTTACTCAGAAAAAGCCTTTGAGACATGTTAGCTTGTGTTCCTTGACTTGTCTTGGTCAGACGAGGCCCATCTGCTTTTCATGACTTGTCCTTGGAAAACTCCATGTCAAGCAAAGAAATATAACCACATAATATGGTAGCTGGTTTGAACAAGAAAAACCTCCAACTATTTTATGTGTACATTGTGATGCTAAATCTACTTTTTCTAATACACTTTCGAGCAGTGTAGGCTCACAGCAAAACTGAGGAGCAGGACAAAGAGTTCTCATTTACTCTCTGTCTTCACACGTATGTTGTCTCTGCCATTATTAATATCCACCACTAGAAGGACACATTTCTTACAACTGGTAAATCTACATTGACACATCAGTATCACCCAAAGTCCATAGTTCACATCAGGGTTCACTCTTGGTGTTGTATATTCTCTGGGTTTGGACAAATTTATAGTGACATGTATCTACCATTATAGTACCATACAGAGTACTTTCACTGCCCTAAAAATCATGTATGCCCTGCCTACTCATCCCGCCCTCCTCCCTAGCCCATAGCAACCGCTGATCTTTTTCCTGTCTCCACAGTTTTGCGTTTTACAGAATGACATGTAGTTAGAATCATGCAATATGTAGTCTTTTCAGACTTGCTTTTTTCACTTAGAAATATACATCTATGTTGATAGTGTGTTTCTTTTTAGCACTGAATAATGTCCCATTGTCTGGGTGTACCATGGTTTATTCATTCACCTGCTGAAGGACATCTTGGTTACTCTCAAGTTTTGGCAATTATGAACAGACCTGTTATAAACATCTGTGTGCAGGTTTTTGAGTAGACATAAGTTTTCAACTCATTTGGGTAAATACTAAGGAGAATAGTTTCTGGATCATGTGGAAGAGTATGTTTAATTTTGTAAGAAATGGTTAAACTGTCTTCCAAAGAGGCTACACAATTTTGCATTCCCATCAGCAGTAAATGAGAGTTCCTATTGCTCCATATCCTCACCAATATTTCATTTGATGTTGTCGTTATTTTGGATGTTGTCCATTCTAATGGGTGTGTAATTTGCACTTTCTTGATGTTATATGACATGGAGCATCTTCTCATATGCTTGTTTACCATCTATATATCTTCTTTGGTGAGGCGTCTGTTAAGGTCTTTAGCCTGTTTTCTGATTAGTCTGTTGTTTCCTATTGTTGAGTTTTAAGAGTTCTTTGTATGTTTTGGATAACAGTCCTTTATCAGATATTTTGTTTGCAAATATTTTCTCCTAGTCTGTGGCTTGTCTATTAATTCTCTTGACTATGTCTTTGGCACAGCAGAAAATTTTAATTTTTATGAAATCTAGTTTATCAATTCTTTCATTCATAGATCATGCTTTTGGGGTTATAGCTAAAAAGTCATCGCCAAACCCAAGGCCATCTAGATTTTCTCCTATGTTGTTATCTAGGAGTTTTACAGTTTTATGTTTTACATTTAAGTCTGTGACATATTTTGAGTTAACTTTTTTGATGGGTGTAAGGAGGTTTATGCCTAGATTCATTTTTTTATATTGGATGTCCTGTTGTTCCACCAACATTTGTTTAAAAGACTATCTTTCCTCTATCATATGCCCTTTCCTTCTTTTTCAAAGATCAGTTGACTTTTTATGCAGGTATATTTCTGGGCTTTCTATTATACTCTTCCATTGATCTATTTGTCTATCTTTTTACCAATACTTTACTGTCTTAATTGCTGCGGCTTTACGTTAAGTCTTGAAGTTGGCTAGTACCTGTCCTTCAACTCTTTTCTTCTCTTTCAGTCTTATGTTGGCTATTCTTGGTCTTTGGCATCTTCATATAAACTTCAGAATCAGTTTGTCAATAAACACAAAATAACCTGCTAGGCTTTTGATTGAGATTACATTGAATCTATAAATCATGTTGGGAAGAACTGACGTCTTAACAATATTGAGTCTTTGTATCCATGAACATGAAGTATCTCTCCATTTATTTGGATCTTCTTTGATCTTCCATCAAAGTTTTGTGGTTTTCCACATCTAGATCCTGTACATATTTTGTTAATTTTATACCTAGGTGTTTCATTTTGAGGAATGCTCATTTAAATAGTATTGTGTTTTTAATTTCAAATTCCACTTGTTCATTGCTGGTATATAGGAGAGTGATTGAGTTTTGTATATTAAGCTTGTATCCTACAACCTTGCTATAATTACTTATTAGTTCCAGGAGGGCTTTTTGTTGATTTTTTTCAGATTTCCTACATAGACAATATCATCTGTGAAAAAATCTTATGATATAAAGGAAAGTAATAATACTTTAAAGCTAAGTACTTTAAATGCATAATTTTGCATCGTCTATCTTAGTGTATAACACTCATATCAGGAGAGATTCTTCACACTTAGTATCTTATTCATCTTTAGGAAATAATTATAACCAGAAGTGACTACATCAGGGTTAGCAGTATTATAGGAGTATGAAGAAAAGACGTAAGAAGCTCTGAGAAACAATCAGAGATGTGAAAAAAAGAGTTCATCACTGAGTTATGTATAATAGGAAAAATTTTTAAATAACCTAAATGTCCAACAATGTATTAAATAAAATACAATTAAATATTTAACTGTATGAAATAAAATATGGTATGTCTGTACAATAATACATTGTGCAGCCATGTTGTGAAGTGATACTTAAAGATACGGAAAGTATATACAATATATTGATATGTGATTTTTTCATTTTTATTTTTTTTAAGAATGAGTACAATAGAAGGCCTTTTTATTTGAATAGTACTTTATAGTTTACAAATCACTGCTACTAAAAGACTTTGACCTTTTTTAGGACATGATCCCTTTGAGAAGATGACAAAAACTACAGATTTTATTTCCAGAAACAAGAAACAGTACGTTATGTACACAAACACAATTTTACATACAATTCAGAGAAGATGGGAGTTCCCATACATCTTTTTTTTCAATAGTTTTTGGGGAACAGGTGGTTTTGGGTCACATGAGTAAGTTCTTTAGCGGTGATTTCTGAGATTTTGGTGCACCCATTCCCGGAGCTGTGTACACTGTACCCAATGTGATATGTGATTTTTTAAGAGGTTACAGATTAGTATAGATAGGAGATCGCAATTTTATTTCAAAATCTATAAAAAGATTGCAACTTTTTAAAATAAAATATATACTCATGTATAAATAATCTATAATAATAAAATATATCTTTATATTTGAAGATGTATAAAATAGATACATCAAAATTATAACCATGAATAGAGGTATTAACAGTGACTTTTCTTTGTATTTTTTTGCAGTTTACAAATTTTATACAACGGGCACACATACCTTTTGTAAGCAGAAAAAATAAGACGTGGTATAATATATAGAAAAGCACATTCTCAAGCTCAGTCTTCTACGGAGGTCAGAAGCAAGTCAAGTTCAAAACCTCAAATATGATGACTTGATTACACCAATAGGGTTATGCTATGCTTCCCAAGACTCTTTGTCCCTAATGAATTCCATGGCGCAATACCCCTAGAGATCAATCTTTGGGTTCCTTTGCCCTTGATAACAGTGCTTCTCCGCAGCTCTAGAGCTTTCCCCATATAGGATAAGCCCAGAGATTCCCTGGACCACTGTTGTCCCTGAGTACACCTCTCTCCCATGCACAGAAACATCCATCCCATGTGTTCCACCAAAAAGGGTTCACTATCCTATAGAGCATCCTTATGAAAATTAGAAACTGGAGGACATTATTGGAAGACAAACTTTAAACACACACACACACACACAAAGAATGCAACCCCTCTGGGTGAACACAGCCCCACAGACCCTTACCTTGGCAAGCAAAATGCAGGGTACATACATTTCAGCTCCCACTAGCCCCCTTCACCAGATGCCTTTGTATAGCACAAAAACTGCACAATGAACCTAGCAGCATGAAGGGATTCTACAGTCAAAGAATTTTAGAAAATACTGCACACTGTGTCTGGCCTATTGGAGCTTTAGGGTGCACACCGGAATATTAAAGCCTCTGAGAAGGCCTGTAAACCGCATCTATTTAACATCCTTTGACATAGTATTTCTGACTTGTCAATGGAAGCCCACTCCTTTTTTTTTTTTTTATTGGTTTACATTTCACCTAGCTTTCCCCCATATTTTCTTTTTTAATGTCAAACATATTTTATGGTTTTATAATTTCAACTTTTATTTTAGATTCAGGGGTTCATGTGCAGATTTGTTGCATGAAATATTGTGAGATGTGGAGGTTTGGGATACAATGGATCCCATCACCCAGGTAGTAAGCATAGTACCCAAAAGTTAGTTTTTCAACCCTTGCCCCCTACTCCCTTCCTATCCTCTCTAGTAGTCCCCAACGTCTATTGTTGCCATCTTTATGTCTATGTATACCCAGTGCCCAAACATATTTTTCTTTTTCTTTTTCTTTTTTTATTTTTGAGAGGGAATTTCGCTCTTGTTGCCCAGGCTGGAGTGCAATGGCGCAACCTCAGCTTACTGCAACTTCCACCTCCCAGGTTCAAGCAATTCTCCTGCCTCAGGCTCCTGAGTAGCCGGGATTACAGGCACGTGTCACCACACCTGGCTAATTTTTGTGTTTTTAGTAGAGACAGGGTTTCACCATGTTGGCCAGGCTGGTCTCAAACTCCTGACCTCAGGTGATCTTCCCACTTTGGCTTCCCAAAGTTCTGGGATGACAGGCGTGAGCCACCATGCCCAGCCTCCAAACATATTTTTCAAAAGAAGTCTTGCCCAGTTTCCTGGGACCCTACTGACTGGAGGAGGCAGCCTTCAACTCTCGCCAACCTGATTCCAAGATAGGACCAGTCCAGAAGAAGCCACCACAGTACTCTCTACTCACTGCCCGTGGGCCAATCCTTTATTTCAGAATCGCTTATCGGCGACCATTTGTCAAAATACTGATAGGAAATTGCAGTACTCCTCAGACAGCAGGGTCTCATAGATGCAACAGGGCTTTGACTGTCAACTGGGCATGCCTCAGTATTATCCTGCCCCAGTCGTAGGGCATCTCTACAGTATGACATGTTCAGATACTGCCTGCACCATTCCTTAATATTTCCTGTAGTTCTTTCTTCATTTCTGGCCTGCCCAACCACAGCCCTAGAGACAAGAATGTGAACTCTCATCAAGCAGCATGGGTTGAGTGCCTATCATGCTAGTACTTATTAATGGTGATTGACAGTACGATCTGTTAATAACATGGCATGTTAGAAACAATCACAACAGCATAGGTCTGTATGCTGTTTCTGTGAATTTTGGTTGCCATAAGGAGAAGCAAAAACCACATCTAAGAACCTAAATGTCCATTGACAGATGAATGGACAAACAAAATGTGATCTATCCGTACAGTGGAATATTATTCAGCTATTTAAAACATGAAGTTCTGATACATGCTTCAATATGAATGAACCTTGAAGACATTAGGTTAAGTAAAAGACCAGACACAAAGGGCTACATATTGTAAGATTCCATTTATGTGAAATATCTAGAATGGACAAATCCATAGATTCAGAGAGTTGATTTGTGGTGGCCAGAAGCTGGGGGAAGAGGAGATGGGAGAATGACTGCTGATAAGCATGGGGTTTCCACCTGGGTGGTGAAAACATTCTGGAGTTAGATGGTGATGGTTGCACAACATTGTGAATGTACTTAATGACACTGAGTTATAAGCTTAGAATGATTATAATGATAAATTTTATGTTGTATGTGTTTACTTTTTTATTTATTTATTTTTTGAGACAGGGTCTCGCTCTGTCACCCAGGCTGGAGTGCAGTGGCACAATATCGGCTCACTGCAACCTCCACCTCCCGGGTTCAAGCAATTCTACTGCCTCAGCCTCCTGAGTAGCTGGGACTACAGGTGCACACCACCACACCCAGCCAAGTTTTGTATTTTTAGTAGAGACAGGGTTTCACCATGTTGGCCAGGCTGGTCTCGAACTCCTGACCTCAAGTGATCTGCCTGCCTCGGCCTCCCAAAGTGATGGGATTACAGGCATGAGCCACCACACTTGGCCTGTATTTATATTTTTTTAAAAAATCAAACTAATTTTAAGAAAGCTCTGGCACTGTTGAGATGCTTTAAAGAGTTAATTGGGTCATCCCTGCAGCCACCTCAGCACTATTCTCCATAATGCTGTATTTCCTCACCCAAGAAGTTTCACTGGACAGACTAATCATCGCATCTCTGTGATGAGATTTTAAGACTGGAATTTCTTTTAATCATTCAGGCCAAACTGAACCTGAATGAAAAAAGAATTTCCTTTTTCTTATTTAGGCACGGTTGTGACACACTACAAAATTTTTCTGATGTGCCATCTCTAGCCTCCTAATGTCTATAAATATCGATAAGGCCATACCATGTACTGGGCTCCATTCTGGGTACCCCATTTTGCAAGATGGGCGGTTCCACAGTACACTAAATATGGAATCACTGACGGCCCGTTAGGTTTGTGGGGAGAGGATGGAGTGACAAAAAGCTTTTACTCTCAGAATTAAACTGGAGGACATCAGAGCTTCTATACTCTAGAAATGACTTATGGACCATATCAATCCCTAATAAATATTGTTTAGTTTTGGCTTTTTTCAATCCTGGTGTCTATAGGTTAAAAGAGTTTAATTTTTTTTTTTAGGTTAACTACAAAGCCACCAGCAGGGGGAAGTGTGCAAAGAGAAGTCTGGACCGCGTTGGAGCCCCAAAATGTCCTGGGCTCCTCTGTAAACAGGGAGGCTTCTTTTGTGCCTTGGGTAGAAAAAAATAAATAGCCCTATTGTGAGGCTGTGAGAGAAACAACCTTTAATCCTTGCAAAGCCCAATAATATTATGTATATTGACTGAAACCCCGTGGAGTGGGCCTGACGGGGTTTTTTCATTACCAGGGTACATTGTAACCTAGCTACCTTTGAAAAGTAACCAACATCGAGAGGCACTTGACATTTGCGAAGTATTATGGGTGTCCTCTCTATGTCTTCTCAAGTTCCCAAATTTACAATGGTCTTAATTTAAAAGTTAAGCCAGGGGATCAATTGCTTAGTGTAGGGCCAGCCTGCCCTTTTTAAAACAAAACAAAAAATACCAAACCCCTGTGGGCCAGTGTGACCTGACTTCCTTATTTGACTCAGATTTTGGTGGGTTGCATGTTGCCTTGTGTTGAATTTCAAAGGAAGGTGTCTGAACTCAAATCAGACGGTCATGTTCCACTTCTCCAGGTGTTGCTGAGGCATACGAAGGCTGCAGCAGCTGGTAATGAGTTGGTGAAAATGAAAAAGGAACATAAGTAGCTTCTTTAGCAAATCCCCTGGAAATGACATGGAGCCTTGAGGATCGATAACATCGACCCATCTGAGGGCTACAGCCCTGCTCCGTCTGACTCATCTGCAACAGTCACAGCCCAGGGAAAACAGCAACATTATTACGGGCAAAACTATGACCAAATCAACTGGGAAAATCAAACTTCAGCCTGCTTTCAGCTCACTGTATTTGGGCAATGGCAGTGGGTCAACATTAGAGCAAGGATCAGGCTGAATTCCTAAGGGAGAACTTAAGTGGACCACGGCCTTGCTTTCGGAACATGTCTTTACGACCTTCGGGGATATTTGCACCACTGTCTGTCTCCTACTGAAACCCAGACCATTGTTCAGGAAGCTGAACTCCTGCATTAGAAAATTAGAGCAAGGGGAGACAGAGTCCTGGTTACTTTTTTGAAAGTGTTCAGATAATATTTGAGTCCTTTTTTTTTTTTTTTTCTTTTTTGAGATGGAATCTCGCTCGGTCACCCAGGCTGGAGTGCAGTGGCGCGATCTCGGCTCACTGCAAGCTCAGCCTCCTGGGTTCAGGCCATTCTCCCGCCTCAGCCTCCTGAGTAGCTGGGACAATATTTGTGTCTTTTGTAGTCAAATGATCTATCAGTGTTTCCTATCAAAATCAGGCAGGCTGTAATCATTGCTAAGTAAATTCAGTTTGTTTACAATAGGTTCATGCTGAGACTACAAAGATGAATAAGTTGACTCTTGACTTTGGAGTTCACAGTCTTTTGAGGGAGATGGATATAATACTAGCGATATCCAGTTTGACAAGTACTGTTGCAGCAGATCACTGGAGGACTATGGAAACCCAGAGGAGGGGAACCAATTCAGTTGGGGAAGGATTTGCAGAGAAACTGACGCTTAAACTAGAGCTGGATTGCTGGGGACCTTGAATGACATGGCACAGAGTTTGGACTTGGCCTGTAGCAGCAAGAAGCCACAAATCAAGGGACTAACATAATCCAATGGCAGTTTTGGAAAGATAACTTAGGTGGCAAGAGTATCTGTCAGCGACTGCCACAATAATGCTGTGTAACAAAGCTTCCCAAAACTTAGCATCTTAAAACAGCAAGCATTTATTTTTCCCTTGTGTATCTATAGTCCTGCTTTGGTTCTTCTGTGCTTGACTGGAATCAGCCGAGCTTGACTCCGCATTGCAAGATGAGTTCAAGTTAGCTGTGCTTTCTCATTCTTCTCAGATCAATCACTATCTAGATCATATCATTCTCATGCGAGATCATCTGAGTATAAAAGAATGGACAGAAATATGCAGTGTTTCTTGAGGTCTCAATGTAGACCCAGCATACACACACACACGCACACACACACACACACGTGCATGCACACACACACACCTCTCTCTCCCCATTAGCCAAATCAAGTCATGTGATTGAGCAACAGACCAATGCTATGAAGAAATATGTTCCACCTTTAATGCAAAGAACCACAAAGTCACAGGCAAAATGTGTAATGTATAATTCTTATACACAGAGGGCATGATCAGTTGTGAACAGTGATTCATTCTGCATCGGCGGAGGACAAGCTAGGAGTGGAGAAAACACAAGCAGTTTGTGATACATTGAATATGGGGCCATGTCAAACAGAAGGAAACAATCCATTGAGCAACACAGAGAACTCTTCTGAAACTGTAGGGTCCTACCAAGTTGGCCTCACTCATATATTTAGAACAGGGAGAAAACTCCAGCTAGAACATCATTAAATGGCTGGTTGAAACATTTAGGAATTCCCAGTTGAATTATAGTCTTGGCAGCAGCTGCCTTTCAGACCCATCTGGTTTGAATTGGCAAAACTGCAGCTGTGCTTGTTGGTATGGGTGAGCCTTTCTTTTGAGTAATGGGCCTGCATGGAAGGGGTGGAGAAAAGATGAAGCCGTTGTCATGAAAAATGGGTAGAGAGAACAACAGAGCTACTACTGTTTTGCTTTGTAACATGGAAGTAGGCCTGTGGTTCTGGGCTGGAGGACAGATTCTTGCAGGATTACTGGGTCTCCTCGGCTTCTCTAGAGCTGTCATACCCAGTAGATGCTGTCACATCCCATACTTTGGTTATGAATTGGTTGTTTTGCTTTTATGGGACCGGTATAATTAGTTTCACATTTTTAATTTATAGCATCAGCTAAGCTTTTTAATCCGTTATTTATGGCAAAGAACTAAGAACTAAATTGCCTCCTGCCCCCTCTACAGAAAGCATTGCAGTTCCATACTTTGTAATCAGTTGTTTGGCTAAGACTTGTGGCCTTCTTAAAGGAAAAGTTTTCCCACACAGGAGTTGGTGTGGTTTCTTTGGATTTCTTCGCCTCGAATCCTGGAAACCCTGAACAACAACAGAAAAAAAAAAAAAAAAAAAAAAAAAAAAAAAAGGCCTCCAGCGTTTCAATGGAGTAATGTTTCTCCAAAGCCCTGCTTTAGAAGAAAGTGAAGCTGGCAGGGATGAGAAACTCATGCCAGAAAATTTCCATTTGAAGAAAGGCTCTTGTGTTGGGTTGTATTTTCTGTCTTGAGCTTCCCCCCATGTAGCACTCAGGTGTATCATAACACTAAGAGATCTTGAGCACATGGGAAGTGAGCTCAGATGTCTGGGATATGTGTGAAGAGGTCAACACCACAAATCAAGGGTCGTGAAGATTAGGCAAGTGAAGAACGAAGCAGAGGGATAGACTCAGAGAGCATCCTGGTCTATACCTAGTTTATTTAACAGGGCTCTGATGCATCTAGCCTGGTTTGAAAGAACAGCTGGGAGATTTTGGAATCTTCCTCCTTTTTTTGCAATGAATTTTATTGAAGGCCACACCGTAAGTCACCGAAAAAAAATAAATTCACAGTCACACTGTAGGGCTGGAAATACAGGGCACCCCATAGCTCACACTTGGCTCTGTTGCTGAGATGGCATGAGGAGAACGTGGACTGCATCCAGCCTGGTAGCCCCAGTGGGAGCCTGAGCTGTGTGTAAGCTACAGTTTAGGCTTTCATCCCGACTTTGACTCTTGGCCCAAGCCCATTTGAGCTGGAGTGTTGAAGGGTTAAAGATGAAGCAATGGGCTGTGCAGAGCAGTTTCTATAGGACAAAGGGGCACACTGACACTGAGCTGGGGTCCTCCCCCTTCCCCCTATCTAGGCTGAGGGGTCTCCGTGTTTACTGAATGTTAAATAAATACCGATTGAATCATATGTTTAATGAGGTGTATCAAACATGTAATAAGATACATATCTATTAAACAGTTGTGAAATCTCGGTAAATATGTTCTTAATAATAAAGGGTGCAGATGGCTTACAGATTGGAGCGGGGAACAAAAACCAAAGCAGCTTATGGAAGGAATAGGAGAGCCATCTTCTGAAAACTGAGAGGACAGCTGATGTTCAGCCAGAATTGGAGACATGTATCTGCACTCAGCTAGAGCAACAATGGGACCCCGGCCCATAAAGGAGAAAGCCAGAAACTTCAAAACCTCAAGACTAGGAGAAACAGCAACTAAAATTAAAGACAGAAAACATGGCTATTCACAAAAGCATCACCCGTGTTTTAAATTCACCTTCAAGTTTCAGCAGTACATAGTTCTCATTATCATGCACTTACCCCCTGAATGTCCCCAAACTGCAGGGACCAGCCAAGTATTAGAAAACAAAAGAGTTACATGAGATGTAGGTAAAGGATTATTAACTTGTTTTTCTTTCCCTAAAAAGTGGTAATTATCATATTATATTGCAAAATGCTATTGAAGTTACCTCAGCAAACTACTATTGAAAACCGATCTGTTTCTTCTTGCACATGTGGGTCGAGCTAAGTGTCTGGTTAGTTGTGATTGTTTGCCAAATAATTGGTGCTTACAGTTGAGAGAAAAGAGAAGGAAAGGAAAACTTGGCAAGGCAGGGTGTCAAAGTAAAATCTGAAATAAACACAAAGCCCATGACCGCGTTTCCCAACCTTTCTCAAATCATTGCACACAACAAAAGTGATTCTGTTTGTTTGGCACAGTGGAGTGATCAAAGGCTGGGTGCTGTCAGCCCAGGGGCTCTGATCCCTCAGGCCTTTCCAGATGATCTTCAGGGCAAAAGAATCCCTCTCTCATCATACCTTTTGGGAAGCTATGTCCTACGCCATATGGAGAGACACAGATCTTCAGGGACAAAGGTCACGTTCTGTCTTTCAGATCAGAAACCATCCCAGCTTGGAAATAGTCAGAGTCAAGGACACTAATAATTAACATCTTAATTACTTCCTGCATTTCTGACGTTGTTCTAAGTGTTTACACGTATGCACTTTTAAACAACACAATTACTAGAAGGCAGTATTATAATTACTTCCACTTAAGAAATGAGGAAATTGAGGGACACACACACAAAAGTCACTTACCCAAGATCCCCCAGCTGATAGACGGTGACCCTGAGAGTCAAAGTCTGCTGGGCTGGCTGCAGAGGGCTTATTTGTAATTCCAACTCCATATCAATACTCTGCAAGAATTTTAAAGTCATGGGTCACATAGAAAAGCACATGTGTAGAGTATATGGAGGTAAACACCAAGGGTGGCTCACAGCTCCAGGTGACGGTCATGAGTTGGGGGCAGATCAGCAAATGATCCAGGTGGCTCCATATCTCCACACACCTGTGACCATTTGCAATATATCAGTATGCCAGAGCACAGCAGTTAGAAGCTCTGCTCTGTATAGCAATCTAGAATGTTCACAGCAGGATTGTTTATGAGAGCAGAATAAATACCTTACCAGAATGCAATGGATAAACTGGATGTATGATAGAAATGGATCAAGTCTACATGCTAACATACTACACAGCCTTTATAAAGTATGATGTTGAGGTATATTCATTGACATGGAAATATGTTCATAATATACATTTAAAAAATCAAGTGACAGTGTGCTAGAGTATGCAGAGTTTTTAATTTCTTTTTTATTTAAAAAAGGGTGTATAGATATATATGCACAGAAAAAAAAGAGGCTAATAAGTTGTCGCCAAAGTTTATAGCTGTGATCTCAGGGTAGTAGGATTAGGATGGGTGCTTTTATTTTTTTCTTTTTGCTTATCTGTTTTCTCTGTACTTTTTAAAATAATGAATATGGATAACTTGAAACTTTTTTAAAAAGAGAGAGAAGTCACCTGCTGATTTCCTACAGAAGAATTATTAATGTTCAGGGTCCATTTCAGTCTAAACATAGTTTCCCCAGATCAGTGACTTTCAACCTCTCATTGTCATTGTTTTTAGCTGCAAAATTCTTTTTCTAATAAAATCTTACTCCTGGCCTCAATATATAAAAACAGATCAAATAGAACTGTGCTGATTGAAACCAGGTGTGAAGCCCAGGCCCACTACTCACTTGCCACCCCCCTCCCTGCCATTCCATCCCCAAGACTCCTGGTTCACAAAACACCACTCAACCACTACAGGAGAATCAGGCTAGCCCCCAAAAAATGTGCTTTGCAGGAATAAATCTATTTAAATAATCAAAATCATAATCAAAATCATAATAACCAAGAGAAAGAACAGAAAACTTGATTGGTTAAAAAAAAAAAAAAAAAAAAAACATAGATTCTTTGGGATTTAAATACAAATGCATGGAATTTTGCCAGATCCTGTGCTGTGGACACTAAATAGGCTCCACCAGGGATTTCCTCCATCTAGCAGCCTAACTGGTATCTAGCAGGATGCCTTCATTATTGATACAGGTATATTTCTCCCTGCTTTGTATTTTTACTTCTGTTGGATTTCTGCACATTTCTATATTATCCTGTGTTTTGCCTCTTTTTTAAAAAATGGATAAATTTATCTGAATTGATACATTGACGTGATAAAATTTGAGTGACAAAACTAAGCCTATAACCCCTTAATAATCACTCTCAAGTGTCACTGGGCGTTGACTTCAAGAAAAGTCCAGAAAGAAGCCCAGTGCCCAGAAACGCTATTTTTCCACACTTTGCTCAAGCTTGCTTTCATGATATTCACCTGCTTCTTAAAGAAGCAAGTCAATTGCCATTGGTAAAAAATGATTGTGAAGAAAGCTGGGGACCTTTAAGGCAATATGGTCCTCACCAACCAACCAATATTTGTGGCTGGTAGGTAATGGCAAAGTGAGAAAGATCAGAACCAACCCACAACATTGTCCTGATGTGGACTTTGAATGTAAAGCCAGGGGTCATGGGCCTTATCCTCTATTTCTGTAGAATGGACCCAAGATTCAACTAAAGAGATACCTTCCTGCTTATCTGTACCATTCAGTCTTAATGGGAAAGTTGAGTAGAGCCATAATGTACAAGACTATGATGAGTCATCATTCAATCATTGGAAGGCTATGGTTTTGCTATCTGTGCATCCTACCTGCTCAGGAAACCAAAACGACATTTGAAAAAATCTTTGGGAAAAAAAAAGAAGCTAAGATGCTTCTGCCTCTTCCCTCTTTCCGTGGTTTTCTTGTCTGCCATCTCTCGTTCACCCACATTAGAGGAGCCTCATGACTCTGAGAGAGGATTAATTGTGACACTATAAGCTCAGCTCTGCAGAGCTGACTTGAAACCTTGTTCTGTATGCTACAGGTTATTAGGGTTAGCTGAAAGAATGTGCATTTATTTACTGAAGGTACTTTATAAATCAATACCTTGTTTTTGAATTCAGGTCAATAGGAATAACTCTGAAACACCACCAACAACTACAGCAACCCTAAAACAGCACTTTCAACGTATTGATTTTTAGAAAAGTATCTTTTCCTGGCATTATTCACACACTCTTGATAAGCAACTCAATGCAATAAAAAAATTTAATGGATTTTTTTTACCCCCAAAATATATATTTATATTTTTTCAAACTGTCTTTGAATTGCAGCCAGTTAGGTTCTTTGAAAAAAGATAAGTTTGGGAGAGAAGTGAAAGATGGAGTTTGCCCTTATCCCTTGCCATTTGTATGGGGAGGCATTTTGCTGACTCAGTTTTAGAGCACAGCTAACCAGATCCAGCAGTTATTTACCATTTAATTTCATTTAATTTTTTGGCAATTTTAGACATTTCTTAATTTTGCTGAGAAATTTTTATTTCATTTCATGCAACAGTATTTATCAAGCACCTTAACTGAGCATGCTCTTGACCTGGGAACTTCAGCATGCAAAAATAGCCAGAATAATTCTTACCTTCCTTCCAGGCCAAGTTCCTAATCTGGGGTGTCCATAGACTTCAGGGTATTGGTGAACCCCCAAAGTTATTTACAAACATGTGTACATATGTGTGCATGCTCATTTCTTAAAGAAGGAAGAACATGTATAGCTTTTTGGGGAACCATGACCCTGAAAAAGTCATGAACATTGATTGGCTCTTAACATGTGGTCTGGGGACCCTGGGTTTCTGTGGTCTCTGAAGTCAATACAATTTCCATATTAATATAAAGGTATTATATGCTTGTTTCACTTTCATTCTCTCACAAGTGTACAATGGAGTTTTCCAGAAGCTACATGATGTATAATATTGCAAAAGATTGAATGTCAAAGCAGATCAAAGAATCTAGCATCCTTCTCTTAAACCAAAGATTTACAAAAATGTGAAACAATACCAGCTATAGTTTGAATGTTTGTCCCCTCCAAAACCCATGTTGAAATTTAACTCCCAATACAACAATGTTGGGAGATGGGACCTAATGGGAAGTGCTTCATGGATTAATGCTGCTATAAAAAGGGCTGGTGAAAGTGGGTTTGCTCTCTTTTGCTCTTCTACCATGTGAGGAACAGCATTCCTCTCCTCCATAAAAGGATGCGGCATTCAAGGCAACATCTTGTAAGCAGTGACCAGGCTCTCACCAGACGCCAGACCTGCAGGCACCTTGACCTTGGACTTCCCACCCTCCAGAACCATGGGGGAAAATTTCTATTGTTCATAAATTACCCAGTCTATGGTATTCTGTTCTAGCAGCACAAACAGACTAAGACAATGCTATTCTTCTCCTAAATTATTTTTATTTGGGAAATATAATCATTTTCACTGAAATATATCACTTATATTAACATGCAATGGGTTTAGTTTTAAATGAATTTTTTAAATATTTCTCCATTTCAATCTCTAATATATTAGTAGATATAACTCACACAAACAAAAACTCTTGTTTTTGTGTTGTTTGGCCTTGGCTTTGTGGCTACAAAAGTAGAGAGTATGATAATTAATTTTATAAGCGGCCATTTCTTCCTCACATATTGGGTTGAACCGTATGAAATTGCCATTATTTGACGATGATTTGCTTACAAAAAAAATGGTAATTGCATTGGCAAAACCCAATAAAAGGATGATACATATTATTAATCTACCAGATGAGTTACTGCCATGTGGCATTTCCAAGTTGTTTGGGGCAGTACTGATAAAAAGACTTTCACTGTTTTATCTGCACACTCTCACTAGATTCATTTTGCAAAATAACATTTTCTTTCCCAAGTATTTTATTCATTATTTCCTATTATAAAAGTAATACATGGCTTGAGGGAAGTACAGAAAAGTAGGCATCTCTAATCCTACCATCCAAAGATAGCTATCTGTGTAGCATTCTTAGCAGTGTATTACTTTCAGTCTGTTTTACAGGCATATTTGCCTGGATAAGAGCATATTGTGCCTTTCCATCTTGACTCCTACTTTTGTCACTTAATGCTATTTTATAAACATTTCTCATTTTGTTTAAATTTCCTTATTTTTAAAGATGTAAATATGTTTCCAATTATGAAAATTAACATGTTATTTTCATTTAAATCTTCGAAAATTTAGAAAACTGTGAAGAATTCAGTCACTCTTCCTGTCACCATCTGGTATAATCCTGCCTATGATGTTGGTATATTTTTCTCCATCTACACATGTTATTTGGCACCCATGATATATTGTGTACATGGTTTTATGTTCTGTTTTTCTTATGAGAAACATGTATTGTATCAGTGGAAAACTTGTCACAAACATCAGTTTCTTACAGAATAATATTTTATCACATGGATGTAACATAATTTACTAACTATCCCACTGTTATTATATTGCTTATACTTTTTCAAAAACAAATAATGTTGCTAGGAACGTTTTGGGGCAGACACAAATCTTTTTTTCCTTACTAGAGGCTTTTTGTGTGTTGTTTGCTTGCTTGTTTGAACCTTATTTCTCAAAAATGGAACCATCCAGCTTGCTCTTGGAGGCTTTTGTCATCCAAATGCCACTGCTGATGTTAAAGTCTAGGAGATAGTGCAGAGAATGTTCTGGAGGAAAATGACAGCTTCCACAAGTCTGTAGGATAGATTCCTTAGAAGTGGAAAAACTGAGACAAAGGGCATGGACATACATTTGGCTCTTCTGTTGCCAATTTTTTTTTCTAAAACGTTGGCCCAATTTACACCTGCCATGTTAGAGTGGCTATTTCACTTCTCCAGGCCATTACTGGGTTTTCTCTCTGTCTCTTACTTATTGTTACTTATTACTGACTGTTTCCTCTCCTCTCTGCTGCCCTGCTTCTCTTTTCCCAAGTAACTTAATGGACAAAATGTTCCCTTATTTTAATTTGCATGACTCTGATTTTTACTGATGTCAAAATTATTTTCCCAAATATTATTTGCTGGCCACTGATACTGCCTCTCTAGTGAGCCACTTATTTTCAAGAAGGCTACTTTGTACTGCAGTCAAAACTTAATGTCTACTCTAGTTATTAAATGAGTGAAGCCAACTGGCCCAAGGGGTACTGCTCTCGTTCCTTTGGCTTTGTCATTACCTATTTACTAACCAAATGAACTAACTGGCCACTGTTAGAACGGCTAGAAATACAGAATGTTGAAACCACAGGTAGCCTTCTCAGTATATCCTACATTGGTAAACACCCCGCCACAGTCTAATTTGGTGCCCTATAATTTAAGAGGAAAGTGGACAACGTTTACTTCATGAAAGAGCAGTAACAGAAGAATAAACTTGAAACTGGCCTTATTTAACTGGTCAAGAAGCTCTAGAACCGTGCGTCGTCTAGTGCTTGCTGGCTCTTTCCTTTGGGTTTAAGTTTCATGAATGTTCTTGACAGCCTTTATATACGATCATCAATATTTTTGAGATAGTAAACCTTGGAGTAGAGGGACTGAGTCAATTCTCTTGTTACAATTCTGCATAAATAGGTACTTTTTTTTTTATTTTTTATTTTATTTCATTTTATTTGTTTATTTTTTTGAGATGGATTCTCGCTCTGTCACCTAGGCTGGAGTGCAGTGGCATGATCTCAGCTCACTGCAACCTCCGCCTCTCAGGTTCAAGTGATTCTCCCACCTCAGCCTCCCAAGTAGCTGCAACTACAGGTGCCCGCCACCACACCCGGATAATTTTAATATTTTTATTAGAAATGGGGTTTCACCACGTTGACCAGGCTGGTCTTGAAATCCTGACCTCAAGTGATCCACCCACCTCAGCCTCCCAAAGTGCTGGGATTACAGGCATGAGCCACCATGCCCGGCCTACAAATAGATATTTTCTGAGCATTCCGTTTAATTGTATATCGAGATGGTGGCCATGTGTAGTGGGGAAAAAGAAAAATGGGTGGCAGAATTGTTGTAAATGTATTTAATTGGAAAAAAAATAGTGAATACATGTTGATAAAGGAGAAGACTACAGATGACAATATGAATCTTTGAATGAGAAAATATTGAGAAATCTTACTATGATGTAACCAAGCTCTGGCCTAGATAAGAAACGCAGTAGCGAACTATAAGCTTCCCTAGGGATATAAAGAGATCAAAATTGAAAGGAAGACACCCTGACATAAATGTCTAAAACAGCAGACTCCCTGTTTTCCTGTGTTTTGTTTGCCAGATCTCTTCATTAACTATCTCCCATGCCTCCCCAGTATCAATAGTGGTTCATAATGATGACCTGGGGGCACAGCAAGATCTTGAAGTGCCCTCTGACTCATCAAAGAAATATTAAATTAAATGTATTTTCTGGTGGCCTAATTCTTTTAAAATTGGTAATCCATGTGTGGTATATATGATAATTCCCTATTAATTCAATCTTTGATTCAACCAGAGCAATATTTGAGTTATCCATTTCCCAACCACAGGAAAGAGTTGATGGTAGTTTTCAAAATGTAGTCAGTCGCATCTCTATTGTATGTTGCCCAAAGAATTTACATAAGCACGGCAGAATATCTGTTGTTTTCTTGCTCTGTGATAAAAGTCCATTTCTAAAACCTCAAATTGTGATTTGTCAAAGTCCATTTGCCAGTTCTTTAACAATTTCAGCCAAATTGTAAATTGTATAACTGTCTGCATCATTTGCATACATAATCATGTTAGAGTGATGGTATAATCTGGGCACATCATTTATGAGAAGAAGGAACAATAGAAGCCAGCTTTCCATTCTTGGGATACTCAGAGTAATTTATTACAAGGCTGATGTTTTCTTTCTAATTTCCACCAAATGATCTCTTTTAGAATGATGAGTGCTAAGGACTGCTGTCCCTTGTGTATTATTTTTACTGCTTTCCTAATCTTGAATTGAAAGCCAAAATGAGCACCATGTTACAAAGCTGCTTCATTCACGCACACATACACACTCACAGCCACACGCGGTCATTTCAGTCCAAATAATATCACAAGAGTTCAATGAAACATCCTCCTCAAATGGTGCCCCGTGTTAAATTAATTTAATCTCTGGATCTCGTTATCGAGGATTCTTTTTTCTGTGCATTGACAATTTGCCAATTGCTCGCTTCCTATTTTTAATCAATCTTGCAGATAATTTACCAGCCAACTAAATCGTTTTACTGGCCTATCATACTTCTGAACCCGACAGAGAGCAAAAGTAAATACAATCAGTCTTGTGTTGCACCATCAGAAATTTATGATGACCCCGGGCAAGTAGCTTTCTGCAAGACTAATTTATGTATAGTCATATCTGTCACTGTGGCACTTGGACACGTCCGAGGCTTTTTTATTAGTTATTTCTGGTAACACCCCTGCGAGATCTCAAGGTGGGTTAGATATACCCTTTCTCGAGAGGCCTCTGAAATTGCATTAGATACCTACATTTTGGGACTCAGCCCTTCACTCAAGAGTATGGTCCAGACCATCAATCAGGGTCACTTGGAGTCCTAGGACTCTGAATCTCTGAGCAGCCCACACTCGTCCTTCCACTTGCTAGTTTCTTAACCGACAATAAACACTCAGCCCAGAGAGGAAATCACCTTCCTGGGGTCATAAAACAATTTAGTAGTAGTAAGATTAGGCTCCCTTGTAAGTTAATGGTTAATACAGACTCAGATAAGCATGGATTGAAATCCAAACTCAGCAGTCTACTCATGCAACGACTATGGGCAAGTTGCCTAACTCCTTTTGTAGCACTTTCAACCTCTTTAAAATGAGGAAAGCCGTGACTACCCCGTTGAGGTTATTGCGAAGGTTCAACTAGCAACAGCTCCCAATCCAAGTGTTTTCTGTGCTAGGCTATTTATGCTCTTTACTGTGTTTAATCTGCACTATATCCTTGCAAGGTGGAAGGTTCCTGACACAAGGGGTATAGAGCTCCCGAGACAGCAGGGTTCCCCCAGGGACTGGTACCAGTCCATGGCCTGTTAGGAACCAGGTCACACAGTAGGAGGTGAGTGGCAGGTGAGCAAGCAAACCTTCATCTGTATTTACAGCCACTCCCCATCACTCGCATTATCACTGGGCTCCGCCTCCTGTCACAAGAGCAGTGACATTAGATTCTCACAGGAGCACAAACCCTATTGTGAACTGCACTTGTGAGGGATCTAGGTTGCGCACTTCTTGTGAGAATCTAACGCCTGATGATCTGTCACTGTCTCCCGTCACCCGCTAGTTGCAGGAAAACAAGCTCAGAGCTCCCATTGAATCTACATTTTGGTGAGTTGTATAATTATTTCATTATATATTATAATGTAGTAATAATAATAGAAATAAAGTGCACAGTAAATGTAATGTGCTTGATTCATCCCCAAACCATTCCCCCTACCCCTGACCCATAGTCCATGGAAAAACTGTCTTTCACGAAACCAGTCCCTGATGCCAAAAAAGTTGGGGACCACTGCAGTGGAGAAAACCACCTCAATTCTCTTTCTTTCCTGTCTAAAAACCAACTGTTTATTTACTAAAAGAAACCTTGAAATTCAGAGAGGAATCTTTTCCATTCAAGTTGTAAAATCATAGGTTAACAGAATTCAAAGTAATTTTGGCTTAACATACTCAAGTGCAGGCAGAGAGCAATTGATGAAGCTGTCTGCCAATTCTTAGAACAATTCCAGCTTTCACATACCAGTCTGAAACTCACCAGACCCAACTCTCTCCCCTGAGGTATAGATGGACAATTGTCACTGGCTCAAATGGGAGTCATGCCCAGGTACCACTGAGCATTTCTAACTTAGTGGTTTAATACACGTAAGTCTCTTAGTACAGCCTATATACTGCAGTAAGTGCTCGGTAAGTGTTAGCTAGTATTATTACTATGAGCGTTCACCTATCCCCAGCCCACCCTACTGCTTAGGTTAGATGGACCAGCTTTTTAAATATCCAAAGCTAGGAAGAGTCTCCTGTCCAGCTCAGAATTCGTTTGAATGGTTTTCACATGTTTTCTGGCCTAACGGTACCAAATAATTTTCCATAAATATTTATGGAACAGAAACAAATATGCACCCACTAGGAACAAGGCATCTTTAGGGATATAAAGTTGGAGATTGAATTCTGACCTCAGAGAGCTTACACTCTATTGAAAGAGAGAAGCAGGGCCTATCCATAATGCAAGTCAAATTGTGGGAATTTTAAAAAATAATGTCTGTATGTAAAGTACAAGAGGACTGGATGGGCCATGGAACTTTCTAGAGGAAGCGACATGAAAGCAGGGCCTTGAAGGATTAAGTCATCCTTCCTTCCAGCCATTTATCTCTCCACCCACCCTTCCTACTGAGTGCCAGGCAGTAAGCAAAAGGAATGCAAAGTCAGTTGATGTATAGTCTTGACCCTCAAGGCCATTCCAGTCATACAGAAGAGATACACTTGTGGGTCAGTAACTCCTGGACAACGGAGTAGATGCTGATAAAATAGGCACTGAGAGGCTGTATGAGCATGGAGGAGGGTCTTCTAAATTAAATGGAGAGATCAGGGAAGGCTTCCAGGAGGAGGTGATGCTTCAGCTAAATTTAGAAGACTAGGTTGGGAAGATCAAGAAGAGGATAGAAGACAGGAACGAAAAAGAAAAAAAAAAAAGTTATGTCAAGGCATGGGGGGAAAAAAAAAAAAAAAAAAAGAAAGATGAAGCCTTGTGGCACCCCAGGTAGTTCAGAGTGTGCAGGAGGGCTGGGGATAAAAGCGCAGTAAGGTGGGTGGGATGGTCATGACTTTGATGGGGGTGGAGGAGAGCAAAGGAGGTGGTCGTTCCAGAGAGAAGGACCTGCATAATCAAAGGCAAAGAGATGTGAAAAGTGCATCACATGAAAGAAGGCCAACGAGCAGTGGAGTGTGGCTGGAGCAGAGGGTAGCAGAGAGGTGAGCCTGGAAAGCTAGACTAGGGCCGAAGTCCATCTTCCTGCTGTGGAATTCCTGTCTGGTTCCCTCAGCACCATCTGGTTGGCCCAGTCTCAGCATTACAGTGTAGTCATTTTGACTCCAGCAGCCCGAACATCTTCCCCTGCCATAGCGATGGTTTTACAACTTTGATTTTGATTCTGGGCCAAACTGGCCATATGGCTGGGCTGCCTTAGTACAGAAACTCTTTGAGCTATTCACCCTGGGTGAGGTTCATATTTTCTTCTCAGGCTTCATATTTCTCTTCCTTGTGGCTTTTGATTGGTATTCTATTTTGGCCAACAGTTAATATCAGAAAGAAACGGTTAGGAAATAACTAAGAAATGGGTGATTCAAAATGAACACATTCTTTTAATGGTGTTCATTCTAGAGAGTTTCAAGGGCTCAGAAATATTGAGTCTAGCCCAGGTTTTGGCCACATTTATGAATTCTAACAAGGACAATACTCTTACACATCACCCAGGGACAAAGAATGGGTGGTTGGCTACACAGACTTATAGTGAATAATATTGAGCTCAGATCTTTACATTTAAATGCCTTTTTTAAGAAAATGATTGTGAGTCACAGTAAAAAAAAAAAAAAAAAAAAAAAAAAAAAAGGTTCTTCCCACTGATTTATGTTCTTGCTGTTTTCTGGGAATTTTGTCAATCTTCAGAGAAGTCTGATCATTTGTGGATCGTGTTAAATTCCTGAGAAACACTGCCACGGCATAAGTGGCTTTCATTTATCAATATGTAGGAAGCATGAAGAACAGACAGCAATTCTTTCTAATAAGTTTAGTCCACTAAATGCCTACTGTGCATCTAGCTCTTTGGTATTGCAGATGCTAAGGAAATACAATGCCTATTCTTAAGGAGATTTCGTGTAATTCAGCATTACCTGAACCGAAACAAAACAAAAATAGTGAATCTTCATCTTCATTATTATTTTTAAGGATTTTTCAGCATCTCTCTTCTTGCTCTAGTAGAGCGTTTCTCATACCAAAGCAGTTGCACAGTCAAATCTAAGATGCTTTTGCAGCATTTTCCTCTCAGATGGACAACAAAATTGTTGAAGCCCTTTTAATTTAGTGAACCTGCCAAAACATTCCAAATTTATTTGAGAATAAGTTTGAAACATGCAGATTGTTCACAGACAAAATTGTCCTAATTAATCAAGCCTCTTTGGGTTGAAACTAACTATAACCAGATTCACATTAGCTTAAGTAAAAATGGAAGTGTTTTAATTCATAGACTAAAATGCATGGGGTTGGCTGCTTTAGGCTTAGCTGGATTCAGCAGCTCAAACAGTAATATCTGACTCCCCTACTCTCCCCACACCTACTTTGGTTCTGTTTTCCCTCTGTTTGCCTCATTTCCAGGTGGGCTATTGGCATGTGGTAGCCCCTGGCAGCCCAAACTCACATCCCACCAGTATAAATACCCCAAGGGGACAGAGCCCCCCATTGCCAATGGTTTCAGCAAAAGATCTTGCTTTGGCTCTCATTGTCTCAGCTCATGTCCATCACTGTAGACAAGGTGGTGTAGTGTCCAGCTGGCCTGGCTTGGATCAACCTAGAGCCAGGGAATAGGGTCTGCCCTGCCCAAACCAAATGAACTGAGAGCAGGGAAAGGTGCTTCCCCATAAAAGAAATTTAGAGTGCACATTTCAAAAGAAAGGGAAGCAATATAGAGCAAGCAAGCACCACGTTCATTACAATTATCTCAGTAAGTCCCAAAGCATTGGAAAATTGGGTGGTTTACATCAGGTGAAGACGAATAATCATAAGCGTAACAGGTAATACATAATTAAAAAGTAAAGTATGTCATCAAAAAATTGGCTTTTAAAAAATATTCAAATGCTAAATAGTTCCTTTGATAGGACTGTTTTCCCTGATTTCAACAAATTAACTATAATTGGTCCAGATGCTTTCTAAATTCACTTTAAGCTTAAAAAAAAAAAAGTCTGTGATTTGTGAAATGGTTAGGTTCATTGTTTTGGAAGCATCCAGAAATGGTTTTCAGGTCATAGAGTTAGGTAAGCTACATGACACTGTGTAAACAGTCTGATATTTATCGGTTTTTTCAGACTATGGCTTCCTCACAGGGCCAATCTAAAATACACTTCTTCAAGAGATCTTTTATTTAATATCATTTTGTAGTGGAAGCATCAAGAGAATTCAATCCTATCTTTGGTTAAAAAGACATCACATCATTTTTCATATGATTATTTGATAATGTTAAATTTTCCTTCAAATGTATAAATCACATTCTCACCATAATTCTAAATATATAAAATAAAAATTTATGAAGGGATTTTATGGCTGAAACAAAAAATATTTCCTAGTAATATATAACAAAATAGCTGAGTAATTTTTTTAATTATAAACTTTTGAAGGCCAAATAATGAAGTCTGGATAGGAAACTTTAGAAATTCTACCAATTTAATATGATTTATTACTATTAATGAGAATTATACCTTTCTGCATAAAATATGCATTTTTTAGTTTTTTTCTTCTTCATAACACTGATACGTTTTACCCAAAAACTCTCCGGAAGACAGTTAATTTCTTCTCTGTTTTTTCATCACGCTGACATTTTCCTTTACTTCCATTTCTTTTTTCCATGTGGAACCTTGATTACAACAAAGGCAAACACATAATTTACAAATTGACTAGAGTGGTGATTAATTTTTTAAAAGATCATAATAAATCTAGTGTTACCAGCTTTCAGGTTACTTCATAGGCTTTCTTTTTTTTAACTAAGAACTGCCAATCTATAAAACTCTGTATTTCATTCCCGAAATAAAAGTTGCATAGACTTCAGTAGCGTAACAAGAATGTAACAACATCCATTTTGGAGTTGGCGTCGTTCACCCTCTCACTGTAGCACCTGGGGGACTGTGATGCCACTTTCCATCCACCATGGCCTCCCAAAGGAGCCTGTGTTAGCAAGGAGACTCACCAATTTTTCATCATTCCAGAAAAGAATGTCTCTCTCTAGTGGACTCAGTGATCTTACCTTGAGGTGTTAAGAATCGCTAAGGGCTGTAAGGACTTGTGTAAATTACAGCCATGCAGAGAGGCGTTGAAAAATCAATAAGTAATGAAATAGTACTGGAGTGAAGTAGCCAAGAGAGCAATGGGTGGGAAACTCCCAAGGACGCAGTTTCATTTTGTCAAAAGGTAAAAGAAGATGTTCTGATGCGTGCTTATAAAACGGGCTTCCTTGGAAACAAGAGGCTTTGGGCATAGATGGCAGCAAAGTCACTTTCATGGGCCATGGACTTGGTGTTACCGTTTCATTTTAGACAACCATGCATTTTATCCCACTAAAGCAATAAATATAGCAATTTCTTTGTCACCTTAGGTGTCTACCTGTTAGCAGGTTTTCTGTACTGTGGATACCCAAGTATACCCCCTTATGCCCCATTCTATGAGGAACCAGCCGCGTTGTCTACACAAACTGTCTTCTTCCTTTCTGATCATACGTTAGCAATCTTCTCCAGAATTTGATGGTATAGTTGAACCTGGACGTCAGTTTCCAAAGGTTCCCCCCAATTCACAGATGACTCTAGAAATATACACCTGGAAGGTAAAACTCTCTGGTCTCAGTCTAATAGTCAAAGGGCTTTGTTTTGAATGGGACATTCATAAGGTCAAGAGTCCCTGAGCTGACATTTGAATCTGTTTATTTGTTTTTCTTTTTCATTTAAAATGACATCCAAACCATGTTTTTGATGTTGATGGTTTCCTTTGAGAAGGCAGAACTGATTTTTTTTAAAAAGAAGAGGCTGAAGTATTTGAATATAACAAGCAGGTTGGGGGAAAGTATCCAATGTTGCTGACTTTGCCTGGGAGAACTTGCTTCCCTCCTGCATCTGAGTGAAGGTCCCCTTTCATTTCTGCCCTTCCCAATGATGACAGAAGCCCTTCGCTTCTAACATGTCCCTCTGGCATATTAAGGAAGTTTCTGTAGCAAGGATGAGCCACCAACTGAATCTGGAGGTCTAGATATAGGAAAAGGAAACCACAAAGATGTCACCCAAGAACTCATCTAAATGATGGGATTACATTTGCTTTTTGTGTCTCTTTGTTTTACATGCAGTTTCTGGCCTTTGTTTCTCAACAGACCAACGAAAGCTAGAGAAGATCCCCAAGCTCTCATTTGAGTCTGTTTAGAAATTCTTCCAATTTAATTTGATTTATTACTATTAATCAGAATTATACCTTTCTGCATAAAATAAGCATTTTTTAGTTTATTTTCTTCTTCATAACACTGGTATGTCCAGCAATGGGGTTAAACTTCAAGAAAAAAAAAAAAAGATACCAACGTGGAAAAGAATAAAGTAACCAATGGTATTCACGCAGTTAAAAGACTTACAGTCTTTGTGATAATGGTGACGTGATTCTTTTTTTTTTTTTTTTTTTTTTTTTTTTTT